>NC_069708.1:15313876-15941792 GCF_023699985.2 Odocoileus virginianus
GAATTGTAGGCAGATTCTTTACCATCTGAGCCAACAGGGAAGCCCTACTACCTTCAAGTCTATGTCAAATGTCACCTCCTCATGGTTTAATTTAAAATGTCTTGTTCAATATTTGTGTTCTATTTTTCTTTCTTTCTTGTTTAGAAAAATCACTTTTTGGGGGGAGGCTCTCACTTTCTAGTAGATTTTTTCTTGTGATTTTTTTCTTTCCCACTCAACCAGATATCATCTTGGGAGGCATAGTAAAAGTTTTAAAATTTAGGTAATAAAGTAGATAATTTGCCCCTAAAGAACAACTATATCAATATTATTAGGCTTGCAGAATTTCAGCTAATTCTGCCTACCAACACCATATGACTCTTCTGAACAAGTACAACTTATACCAGTTCATCTCAAAAATACTGGGAAAGAAAAGATACACTAGCTCTGGCTGTGATAAGTAGTATTTCCAGTTATATCACTTATCTATTGCTGTGTAATGTCAGTTCAGTTCAGTTGCTCAGTCCTGTCCGACTCTAAGCAACCTTATGGGCTGCAGCATGCCAGGCTTCCCTGTCCATCACCAACTCCTGGAGCTTGCTCAAACTCATGTCCATCGAGTAGGTGATGCCATCCAATGATCTCATCCTCTGTCATCGCCTTCTCCTCCTGCCTTCAATCTTTCCCAACATCAGGGTATTTTCCAATGAGTGAGTCAACTGTGTAGTGTAGGGGTAAATAAATTTCTTCTCAATCTTCTCAGGTTCAGTACTTGGCACCTGTGAATTAAACTAACAAAGATAGAGTAGCAAGAGAAAATGAAGTATATTTACATATTTCATACACACAGTAGTACTCAGTGATAAGTAACTCAAAGAATAGTTAGAATTGGAGTTTATGAACCATCTTAGTATGTGAAAAGGGAAGGGAAGAAAATGCACTTAGGGGAAAATGAATGACTTTTCTGAAAGACAAGTCTGGTCCCTTAGGAGAATATGATAGTCTTGTGATAATGTCTGTTTGGGTGTGGTGCTTACTTCTTGTCTACTGCTTCTGGGAAGGGAGTTGAGAACAACTGAACTCTTTGAGAGGCTTTTGCTTTTAGCTTAGTAAGGAAAGCCCTAAGAAAGCTTATTTCTGCGTCTGCTGATTCTCAATTACTTGTAAGTCAAAATAATCCTTATGTCAAAGTGGTGTATTTTGGAGTGGCATCATCCCCTTCAATAACAAACCATCCCCAAATTAAGTGATTTTACATAACAAATAACTCACTATTCTGTGGGTTTGCAGGGCAATTCTCCTGTTGGCTTCACTTAAGCTTGTTCATGCAACTGCTGTCAGCTGGACCACTGGCTGGGATGCAAGCATCTCCTCTGATACGTCCAGCAGCTGGTTCTGGTTATCAGTTGGGGCACCTTGATTTTCAGCTTCGAGTATTAATAGAATAGATCAGCTTCCCTGTGTGATAGTCTCTTTGAAACTTTCTGAGAGAATAATTGTGGAACTTACAAGATCTTTAAGTTTAAACCTACTACTGGCACAGAGTCACTTCCATTGCATCTGTTAGTTAAAGCAAGTCAAGAGGTCAGTCCAGACTTAAGGAGATGGGGAGAACACTTCATCCCTTGTTAGGAGGAGTGGAACTTTTACATTGCAGAAGATCATAAGAGGATGTACTGAGACTATCTTTGACAATGCTACCATACCACTCCAAGACACTGTTCACTTTGGAGGAAATTGGACCATTCTTCATTTTGAGTTTAATAAATTAGAGTTTTTGAGAAAACATGAGTTAAATTATATTTTCTTTCTGATTTATTTCAGATGTGCATTTGTATCCCTTCATATGTAGTATAAGCTATACCAACAAAGTTAAATTAAGGGATTTATGTAACAGGATATTGTAGAGCTTGCCTCCAGATGGACTCAGAAGCCCCATAATCAAGGATCATGTCCCAAATCATGCTCTACATGGCACCATATTGGCCATGCTGCTGGAAACTGACACTAGGAGAGAGGAAACAGGGGCTACTGCTACTGCCAGCACTCACTGGGAAAGAGTCACAAGATTCATCATTTAGCGAATAATGACAGAGTTTATCTGGGCCAGACACAGAGTGATCTAGGGCCCAGGTCATGTGTGTGCATGCTCAGTTGCTTTAGTCGTGTTTGACTCTTTGTGACCCTGTGGACCATAGCCCACCAGGCTCCTCTGTCCATGAGATTCCCCAGGAATGAATACTGGAGTGGGTTGCCATGCCCTCCTCCAGGGGATCTTTCTGACCCAGGGGTTGAACCCATGTCTCTTAAGTCTCCTGCATTGGCAGGTGGGCTTGTTACCACTAGCACCACCTTGGAAGCCCCTAGTGCCCAGGTTATAGCTAGGTCAAAAACTCTCCAGCTTCTAGGGAGCTTACATTCTAGTGGGAGGGAATAGATAATAAACTATACACATAAAAAATAAGTAAATCATATACTATGTTAGGAAATGATGAATAGTATGGAAATAGAGAATGAATAGGGAAAGATGTAAGTCAGGGCAAGAGAGATCAGAACTAGTGGGGATGGACAGAACTCTCAAAGAATGACTTTTGAGCAAACACTTGAAGGGGATAAAGAGGTTTTCTATGCAGATACATATGTGAAGAGCATTCCAGGAGTAGAAAAAATATGTGTATGCACCTGACATCTTTACAGATCATAGAGAAGGCCAGTGCGGCTGGAGCAGAATGAGTGAGGGAGAAAAGAAGGAGATGTGTTCAGACCAATAAGAGGGAAGTAGCAGTCATAAAGAACACTTTAAACTCTTAACTGGGCTTTGGCTTTCACTCTGAAGTGCGGAGCCACCACCAGGTTTCTTTTGTTTTTTTTTTTTCTTTCTTTCTTGTTTTTGTTTGTTTTTTACTTCATTGCATGGTTTGTGGGATCTTAGTTCCCTGACCAGGGATTGAACCTGGGCCCTCTGCACTGAAAGCTCTGGGTCCTAAACACTGGACAATCAGGGAATTCCCCATCACCAGATTTTGAAGAGAGAAATGACATGCTCTGACTTCCTTTTTGATAAAATATGTTTTCTTCAGAGTATTAGTTTATGATCAATGTGTGAAAGAGTAATGAGGTAAGAGTAAAAGTAAAATTATCAAGTTAATTAAGCACAAGAGAATATCTTTGCCATCTGTGGGTTGGTGGATAGAAAAACAAAATCTCAAAAACAAATATCATGAAGCAAAAAACCTGATGAAGATGACCTAAAATGACAGGATGGGTGGTGGAGTGGGTGTGAGGGAGTCTCAAGATGGAAGGTATGTGTGTGTGTGTGTGTGTATATATATATAATAATTTTTTCACTTTTTTCATTTATTTTTATTAGTTGGAGGCTAATTACTTTACAATATTGTAGTGGTTTTTGCCATACATTAACATGAATCAGCCATGGATTTACATGTGTTCCCCATCCAGATCCCCCCTCCTGCCTCCCTCCCCATCCGATCTCTCTGGGTCTTCCCAGTGCACCAGCCCTGAGCACTTCTCTCATGCATCCAACCTGGACTGGAGATCTGTTTCACCCTTGGTAGTATATTTGTTTCAGTGCTATTGTCTCAGAACATCCCACCTTCAACTTCTCCCAGAGTCCAAAAGTCTGTTTTGTACATCTGTGTCTGTTTTTCTGTTTTGCATATAGGGTTATCGTTACTATCTTTCTAAATTCCATATATATGTGTTAGTATACTGTATTGGTCTTTATCTTTCTGGCTTACTTCACTCTGTATGATGGGCTCCTGTTTCATCTATCTCATTAGAACTGATTCAAATGAATTCTTTTTAATGGCTGAGTAATATTCCATGGTGTATATGTACCATAGCTTCCTTATCCATTCGTCTGCTGATGGGCATCTAGGTTGCTTCCATGTCCTGGCTATTATAAACAGTGCTGTGATGAACTTTGGGGTGCACGTGTCTCTTTCAGATCTGGTTTCCTCAGTGTGCATGCCCAGAAGTGGGATTGCTGGGTCATATGACAGTTCTCTTTCCAGTTTTTTAAGAAATCTCCACACTGTTCTCCATAGCGGCTGTACTAGTTTGCATTCCCACCAACAGTGTAAGAGGGTTCCCTTTTCTCCACACCCTCTCCAGCATTTATTGCTTGTAGACTTTTGGATAGCAGCCATTCTGACTGGCATGTAATGGTACCTCATTGTGGTTTTGATTTGCATTTCTCTGATAATGAGTGATGTTGAGCATCTTTTCATGTGTTTGTTAGCCATCTGTATGTCTTCTTTGGACAAATGTCTATTTAGTTCTTTGGCCCATTTTTTGATTGGGTCATTTATTTTTCTGGAGTTGAGCTGCAGGAATTGCTTGTATATTTTTGAGATTAATCCTTTGTCTGTTGCTTCATTTACTATTATTTTCTCCCATTCTGAAGGCTGTCTTTTCACCTTGCTTATAGTTTCCTTTGTTTAAAATAAATTTTTATAAAATAAATATCATATAAATAGATATTATTTATTTATAATATAAATAAAAATTATAAATGAATATTTTATAATATAAAATATATTTATTTAATACATATTATATATATATTATTATTATGACTGATTTGTGATGTTATATGGCAGAAACCAATACAGCATTGTAAGCAGTTATCCTTTAATTAAAAATAAAAAAAATAGTGATAAAAAGCTCTGACGAATTGGGGGACCTCAAAATTAAATACTTCTGTTCAGTGAGGTGCTAAAATGGCCAGATAGATTACACATAGGAGAAGACAGTGATGCCCTAAAGTGAGGAGTGCTTCTGATTGTACAAGGAGCTTCTGTAAAACAACCAGAATAGTAACAATAAATCTCACTTTTAAAATGGGCCAATGATATGAACAGACAGTATACAGAATAGGAAAGCTTAAAGTTTTATAGGTAAATGATGAGAAGTTTGAGAGGACTTCCCTGGTGGTCCAGTGATTTAGAATCTGCCTGCCAATTCAGGGGACACAGGTTCAATCCCTGGTATGGGAGGATGACACATGTTTTGAGGCAGCTGATCCTGTGCACCGCAATTACCAAGCCTCTGTGCATAGAGCCTGTGTTCCACAGTGAGACGCCACTGCAGTGAGAAGCCCCACACAAGGAAGACCCAGAGCAACCTAATTTTTTTTTTAGTAAAAGAGAAGTTCGAAATCATAGGTAACCAGAGAAATGAAAGTTGAAACCACCATGAGACTGGCATCATTTAGAAAATTGTGTGTGTGTGCTCAGTTGTGTCCAGCTCTTTGGGACACTATGGACTGTGGCCTGCCAGGCTCCTCTGTCCAAGGGATTCTCCAGGCAAGAATACCGGAGTGCATTGCCATTTCCTCCTCTAGAGGATCTTCCCCATCCAGGGATCAAACCCACATCACCTGTGGCTCCTTCATTGGCAGGCAAATTCTTTACCACTGAGCTGCCTGGGAAGCCCCTGTTTATTGCTGTGAGAGGCTTTCAAAACAAAGTGGACTTTGTTAGACTGTGTGAAAAGCCAGATATGAGAATCAACAGTGGATTCCTTCACTGGAGTGAAGTGACTTGACATTATTGCTTATCAATGGCTAATGTCCTGGACAGATCATTCTGCCCTTGAGATCCAGATGTTCTCGGTGCTAGAAAGGGTGCTTTCACCCTTTCTCGTTCTCTTGCCCTCCATCATTCTACCCCTCCTTCCTTTGCCTTTGCTCTCTGTCTCACAGTGACTGTCAAAATGGCTTATCTCAGGTTTTTAACAAGAAAAGATATTGAGTCACTCAGTTATCAGTTATCCATCGCAAAGCCTGGGGATTTTGTCCCCAGCTGCTGTTTACCTGGGCCCTAGGCAGGAGAAGCACTGGTGAGAGAACTTTTACTCCAGTTTACAATGTTGAATTGCAAAAATGGTTAAGAGACAGTGGGAAACTCTCATGATTTCTAGTTTTCATTTGTTTGACTTGCTTTGATATGAGTGGAAACGTCTCTCGTGTTCTCCAGGTAAGTAGGATAAGATAGTGGTATCAGAACTAAAATATTTACTCCTTAGTTAAGAAGAATATCCTTCAGTTCTTATTTCATTGAGAGCTTTTAATATTAATGGCTGTTTAAATTTTGTCAATGGATTTTTCAGCATCCATGGAGATCATTATATATGTTTTTGGTCAATGTATTAATCTGGTATAATATTAATGAATATCTTAATATCAACCCGTTTTTCTGAAATAAATCCCACGCAGTCGTGGTGTGTTATTTTTCTCACTGTAATGCAGGAATTTTTTGCTGGTATTTTATCTGTTTTTTTTTTTCCTTCTGTATTTGCATTCTTAAGTGATATTGGCCCATACGTTTCATTCTTGTACTGTCTTTATTGGGTTTCGCATCATGAATGGAAGTAGGAAGTTTTCCCTAATTCTCAGTGTTCTGGAATAATATAGAAAGCATTGGAATTATCTTTAACGGTTTGATAGGCTCACTCTGGGAAACTACCTTGACTTTGCTCTTTTTTGTGATATAATTCCTTAATTATTTTCTCTATTTCTTTTATGGAAATTGATCTTTTGAAGTCTAATAGAGCGAATTTGGGTAATGTGTATTTCCCGAGGAAATTATCCATTTGATCTAGATTTTAAAATTCATTTCTATAGAGGTCTCCAAAGTAGTCCCTTAAGATTTTTTAAAAATAATTTTGTCAGGTTCAGTGGTCATTTGCTTCTTGTCATTTTTTAGTTTATATATTTGTGCCTTCTCTCTTTGTTTTTGAACAAGTTAGCTGGTAATGTATCTCTTTTTCTTTTTAAATTTTTCTTAAAAATGTGATTTTGATTTATTAATGAGGTTTATTGCTTCCTATACTGTCTCTGCTTTTAGATTTTTTTTTCTTTCTTAACCTCTGCTTTTATCTTTATAGTTTCTTTCCTTGTGCTTTCCTTTGGTTTGCTTTATTTTTTCCTCATATTTGTTTTTAAACCTATAAATTCTCTTGTGATCACTGCTTAAAATGTAACCCATAGATTCTGGTATGTACTGTTTTCATTATATAGTTTTTATGTTATTTTTTGAACTATAGTTGATTTAAAATGTTATTTTAGTTTCAGGTGTATGGCATAGTGATTCAATATTGTTATAGATTGTACTCCATTTAAAGTTATTAAAAATAATAGCTATACTTCCCTATGCTGTA
The DNA here is from genome assembly GCF_023699985.2 of Odocoileus virginianus. Taxonomy (NCBI): domain Eukaryota; kingdom Metazoa; phylum Chordata; class Mammalia; order Artiodactyla; family Cervidae; genus Odocoileus; species Odocoileus virginianus. Next base: position 15,321,038 of record NC_069708.1, read on the forward strand.
CAATAGATTCTTGTTGCTTATTATATACAGTAGTTTGTGTCTCTTAATCTCCTACCCCCTTTTTCACCTCTCCCTCCCTCCCTTTCCCCTCAGTAATCACTACTTTGTTCTCAATATCCATGAGTCTATTTCTGTTTTGTTATATACATTGGTTTGTTTTATGTTTTAGATTCCACATTTTCACATATTTTTTCCTAAAGATTCTGTAATTTCAGTCTGTGCTTCTCCTCCACCAAGCAGTTGTTTAATAGAGGAATTTTTCATTTCCAGGTGGAAGTACGAAGTCATCTTACTTGTTTACTTTTGTCAGTAATTTCCAGTTTTATAGTTCTGTGATCAGATATGCTATTTGCAATACTTCTACATAATGGAAATTACTGATATTTTTCTTGTGACTCAATATATGATAAAATTTTGTCAATGTGTCATAAAGCTCGAGCAGAAAGTATATCAGGATGTGCGGTTCTTTATACATTCATGACATTAACCTTATTATTTTGTTCACGTATTCTACATCTTTACATATTATGTATCCATTTGATCTCTCTTACACCAAGGGTGTTATAGTAACGTCTTTTATTTTTAGTGTGTTCCTACATATTTCCTTGCATATCTGTAATTTTTGTTTCCTAAGTGTGGCTGCTGTGTAATTTAGTGCATAAATGTTCAGGTTCATTGAGTTTTCATGTTGTCTGATGGCTTTTAGCTCACACAAGAAAACATCTTTTGTCACATTTAATGCTTTGGGGCTTGAATTAAACTTGCCTGATATCAGCACCTCTATACCTGGTCTCCTTTTTTTTCTATTTGCTTGGTATACATTTCTTATTCTTTCATTTTGGCTTTCTGAATCACTTAGTTGAGGTGTACCTCATGTCTGGGGCATATAGATAGGTTGTATTTTGTGAGAAAATTAAAAATGTTTTTCTTTTATTAAATGGATATATTAACTATCTCTTGCTAAACAAACAAATAACTATACAAATGGATATATTAACTATCTCTTGCTAAACAAACAAATAACTATACAACTTAGCAGCTTAAAACAACAAACATATTATGACACAGTTTTTATGGGTCAGGAATCAGGGAGTCACATAATCATGATCCTCTGTCTCATGGTCTACTACAGGACTGCAGACAAATTGCTGGCCTGGGCTACAGTCATCTCAAGGTTCAACTGGGGGAGGATTTGCTTTCATGTTCTTGTAGTTGTTGTCAGGCCTCAGGTCCTTGCTGGCTGTTGGCAGGACATTTCAGTTCCCTGCCATGCAAGCCTCTGTATAGGGCAGCTCACAACATGGCAACTGTCTTCTTTCAGAAACAATGATAAAGAGTGAGTGAGGACTTCATTGGTGGACTAGTGGTTAAGAATCTGCCTGCCAACACAGGGGATATGGGTTCAATTCCTGATCCTGGAAGATACCACCAAGCAACTAAGCCCATGAACCACAGCTACTGAGCCCACATGCCCTAAAGCCTGTGCCTTGCAACAAGAGAAGCCACTGCAATGAGATACCCACCCACTGCAACAAAAGAGTAGCCCCAGCTCTCCACAAATAGAGAAAGCCCTCGGGCAGCAATGAAAACCCAGCACAGTCATAAATAAATACATAGAGAAATGTTTTTTCTATGCCTGTGTTCTGGAGGGTTTTTTAAAAAATTATAAATGGATGTTGAATTTTGTCAAAGGCTTACTCTAAACCCACAGCAAACATTATCCTCAATGGTGAAAAGTTGAAAGCATTTCCCCTAAAGTCAGGAACAAGACAAGGGTGCCCAATCTCACCACTACTATTCAAAATAGTTTTGGAAGTTTTAGCCACAGCAATCAGAGAAGGAAAAGGAATAAAAAGAATCTATATTGGAAAAGAAGAAGGAAAACTCTTACTGTTTGCAGACGACATGATCCTCTACATAGAAAACCCTTAAGACTCCACCAGAAAATTACTAGAGCTAATCAATGAATACAGTAAAGTTGCAGGATATAAAATTAGCACACAGAAATCCCTTGCATTCCTACACACTAACAATGAGAAAACAGAAAGAGAAATTAAGGAAACAATTCCATTCACAATTGCAATGAAAAAAATAAAATACTTAGGAATAAATCTACCTAATCAAACAAAGGACCTATATATAGAAAACTATAAAACACTGATGAAAGAAATCAAAGAGGACACAAATAGATGGAGAAATATACTATACTCATGGTTAGGAAGAATCAATATAGTGAAAATGAGGATACTACCCAAAACAATCTATAGATTCAATGCAATCTCTATCAAGCTACTAATGGTATTTTTCAGAGAACTAGAACAAATAATTTCACAATTAGTATGGAAGTACAAAAAATTTGAATAATCAAAGTAATCTTGAGAAAGAAGAATGGAACTGGAGGAATCAACCTGCCTGACTTCAGACTATACTACAAAGCTACAGTCATCAAGATAGTATGGTACTGGCACAAAGACTGAAATATAGATCAATGGAATAGAATAGAAAGCCAGAGATAAATCCACGCATGTATGGACACCTTATCTTTGACAAAGGTGGCAAGAGTAGACAATGGAGAAAAGACCATCTCTCTTTTTTTTTCCTTTTTTTGAATCATTTCTTTTTCTGAAATTTAAATTAACTATTGATAGATTAGTGTTATGAACATTTATTGGTTTTCTGTTTTTTTAAATTTTATTTCTTTTATGTCCTTGTCTTCATCTTTTAGTTTCTTGATTGCCATTTCTTTAACAAGTGGTGCTGGGAAAACTGGAAAATCACTTGTAAAATAATGAAACTAGAACACTTTCTAACACCATACACAAAAATAAACTCAAAATGGATTAAAGATATAAATGTAAGACTAGAAACTATAAAACTCCTAGAGGAAAACATAGGCAAAACACTCTCTGACATAAACCACAGCAGGATCCTCTATGACCCACCTCCCAGAGTAATGGAAATAAAAACAAAAATAAACAAATGGAACCTAATTAAAATTAAAAGCATTTGCATAACAAAGGAAACTATAAGCAAGGTGAAAAGACAACCTTCAGCATGGGAGAAAATAATAGGAAATGAAGCAACTGACAAAGAGTTAATCTCAAAAGTATACAAGCAGCTCATGCAACTCAATTCCAGAAAAATAAATGACCCAATCAAAAAATGGGCCAAAGAACTAAGCAGACATTTCTCCTAAGATGACATGAAAATGGCTAACAAGAACATGAAAAGATGCTCAACATCACTTATTATCAGAGAAATGCAAATCAAAACCACAATGAGGTATCATCTCACGCCAGTCAGAATGGCTGCTATCAAAAAGTCTACAAACAATAAATGCTGGAAAGGGTGCGCAGAAAAGGGAACCCTCTTACACTGTTGGTGGGAATGCATATTATACAGCTACTATGGAGAACAGTGTGGAGATTCCTTAAAAAACTGGAAATAGAACTGCCATACAATCCAGCAATCCCACTGCTGGGCATACACACTGAGGAAATCAGAATTGAAAAACACGTGTACCCCAATGTTCATCGCAGCACTGTTTACAATAGCTAGGATGTGGAAGCCACCTAGATACCCATCAGCAGACGAATGGATAAGGAAGGTATGGTACATATACACAATGGAATATTACTCAGATATTAAAAATAATGCATTTGAATCAGTTCTAATGAGGTGGATGAAACTGGAGCCTATTATACAGAGTGAAGTAAGTCAGAAAGAAAAATACCAATAGAGTATATTAATGCATATATATGGAATTTATAAAGATGGTAACAATGACCCTGTATGCAAGAAAACAAAAGAGACACAGATATAAATAACAGACTTTTGGACTCTGGGAGAAGGTGAGGGTGAGACGATTTGAGAGAATAGCATTGAAATATGTATATTACCATATGTGAAATAGATCACCAGTCCAGGTTTGATGCATGAGACAGGGTGCTCAGGACCGGAGCACAGGGATGACCTTGAGGGATGGGATGGGGAGGGAGGTGGGAGCAGGGTTCAGGATGGGGAACACATGTACACCCATGGCTGATTCATGTCAGTGTATGACAGAAACTACTACCATATTGTAAAGTAATTAGCCTTCATTTAAAATAAATAAATTAATTTTAAATAAATAAATAAGAGAGTGAGACAGAAGCCATAATATATATTTTTTGTCATCTAATCTTGAAAGTGACATCCCTTTACTTTTGCAATTCATTACAATTTATTAAAAACTTCCTGATAGCTGACTTCACTGATAGCTCAGTTGGTAAAGAATCTGCCTGCAATGCAGGAGACCCTGGTTCAATTTTTGGGTCAGGAAGATTTGCTGGAGAATGTATAGGCTACCCACTCCAGTATTCTTGGATTTCTTTTATGACTCAGCTGGTAAAGAATCCACCTGCAATGGAGGAGACCTGGGTTCAATCCCTTGTTTGGGAAGGTCCCCTTGAGAAGGGAAAGGCCACTCCAGTATTCTGGCCTGGAGAATTCCATGGACTATACAGTCGCCAAGAGTCGGACACCACTGAGCGACTTCCACTTTCTTTCATTAGAAACTAGTCATAACTTTAGCCTACACTCAAGAGGAAGGAACTACCCATGGGTTTGAGTATCAGAAGGAAGCAGGGCTCTTTGGGAGCATCTTAGAGTTCATATACTACAAACTGCTCTCTGACCCTTAATGATTCACTTCCCTTCCATGTGCAAAATACACTCACAACCCCCTCAGGGTCCTCAAAATTCATAAACTATTACAGTTTCACCTCCAAATTCAGAATATCCTCATCCAAATCAGGTCCAGGTGCAACTTAGGTGTAGTTTCCTTTGTTCTCATTTGTTCTAAAACTAAAGAGACTAATTATCTTCTTCCCCATACACCCAACATATAGTTGTGGGGCAGGCATAGCATAAATGCTGTACAGATTTCTATTTAAAATGGGGGGAGGGAAATGGCCAGCACAAAGGACTCACTGGCCCACCAACATTTTTAAATCCAGCCAGGGAAATGTTTTATGTTGCTTGATCAGGCTTATATGCTTGACTTCATTTATCTGGTTTTGTGTTCACCCTTTGAGTCAGCATTTGTGGCTTAGTGGTTTTCTCAGCCTGCTGCATACCAATAGAATCTTGGATATCTGCTGGCTTCTTTTCATTCTGCTTTCTCTGTCCCTTATGGTTCAAACTGGCAGTGTTTTATGCTGATGTAGTTTTCTCATTAACTCTATGAGCCTTCTGTAAATTTCATTGGGATTCACTCTATTAAAGAAAAGCCACACCTACAAATCTCTATGAGATGAATCTTTCTCTACTTTGTGCTGAGTGAACTATGAGACAAAACCCTTAAGGTTTAGTTTTAATGATCTGTGAAGTGTTAGTCACTCAATCATGTCTGACTCTTTGTGATCCCATGTACTGTAGCCTTCCAGGCTCCTCTGTCCATGGAATTCTCCAGGCAAGAATACTGGAGTGGGTTGCCATTCCCTTCTCCAGGGGATCTTCTTGATCCACGGATCGAATCTGGGTCGCCCACATTGCAGGCAGATTTTTTACCATCTGAGCCACCAGGGAAGACCCAGTGGTCTGTGAGGTACACCCTTAATCTCTTGAAAGGGCCTCTGTGACTGAATATAACTCTAATGATCTAAATAGTATCATTGATAGTTCTGAAGTATTCACAAGGGATTCACCCTTAACTCCATTTTTCAATGTTTTCCTGGAAGTGTCATAGATCTGATCTTGGCTCCGAAGCTATTTCTTAATTTTAGCCTTGTTTGCCACTTGGAGAAGTAGAGAGGATTTTCAAAACCTGTAAGTCTTGGCTCCTTTTGTTAGAGAGTCTTTCCCTCAATTTATCTCTCTCCTCCCACATTTTATTATAAACAGCATGAAGCAACCAGGTGGTACCTTTGACATTTTGCTCAGAAATAGCCTTAGGTATATCACCCAGTTCATCAGGCACATTTTCTACTTTGCACACAACTGCAGGAAACAGCTACATTCTTCCCCTAAATCACAAGAATTGCCTTTAAGTTTCCAAGAACATCTTTCTTACTTCCTCTAGAACTCTAACTAGTATCTTCTTCAAATTCCCACATTTTACAGTGTGTTCAAGGCATCTTAAACATTCACTAAAATGCTCTTCAAAGTTCACTGCACATTTTGAATGCCATGCCCATATTTTAGTTATTTGTCATGGCAGTACAGACTATAGCCATAAAATTAAAAGACACTTGCTCCTTGGAAGGAAAGTTGTGACAAACCTAGACAGTGTATTAAAAGACAGAGACATCACTTTGTCAACAAAGGTCTGTATAGTCGAAGCTATGGTTTTTCCAGTAGTCGTGTACCTACATGAGAGTTGGACCATAAAGAAGGCTGAGCATCGAAGAACTGATGCTTTTGAACTGTGGTGCTGGAGAAGACTGTTGAGAGTCCTTTGGATTGCAAGGGGATCAAACCAGTCAATCTTAAAGGAAATCAGTACTGAATATTCACTGGAAGGACCAATGCTGAAACTGAAGCTCCAATACTTTGGCCACCAGATACAAAGAGCCAGCTCCTTGGAAAAGATCCTGATGCTGGGAAGGACTGAAGGCAAAAGAAGGAGTGACAGAGGATGAGATGGTTAGATAACATCACTGACTCAATGGACATGAATTTGATCAAACTCTGGGAGATAGTGGAGGACAGAGGAGTCTGGCATGCTGCAGTCCATGGGGTCACAAAGTGTCGGACATGACTCAGCAACAACAAAAATAACATGGCAGTACTAGACTTTTAATTTTAAAAAATCTGTACTTAAGGGACTTCCCTGACTGTCCAGTGGTTAAGACTCTGCACTTCCAATACAGGGAGGGTGGGTTTGGTCCTTGGTTGCAGAACTAAGATCTTGTGTTTCCCGTGGCATGGATTAAAAAAAAATTATACCCACTATCAAAAATCTATGTATCACTATCTATTGCTATATAGCAAATTACCCCAAAAGTTAACTGCTTAAAACACAAAATTTTTTTATCCCATAGTCTCTGTGAAACAGAAATCCTGGCATGGTATAGCTGAGTGCCTCTTGCTCAAGGTCTCCCATAAGGCTCTAATCAAGTCGTGGATTAGTTTAATTCCCTGTGGTAGATAGCTGCTGCTGATAAGAATATTATTTTTACTTTTTCTGTCATTCATTTTTACTACTTTCTCTCTTATCCATTTTACTCTTTCCTTTATCTCCTTTCCATTGTCTTTGGTGTTTTCTTGTCTTTCTTCAATAACCCTGTATCAAATTTCACTTGAATCTCTATTCCCCCTTGGGTACCTGATAATTGATTTTTTGTCTGAGATAATTTTGTCTTTTTAAAAATCCTTTCTTGAATTAAGTCAACTCTCTTTTCATATCTCCCTGGATTTTGACTGTTTCCTTCCTTAGCTTTTCAATTTCTTATAATGTAGTTTTTCATAGCCTTGAATATGTGTTTGATTATATTCAATTCTTACAGTTTTCTTCTGCTTTACTGTTGTTTTCCCTATGGGAACTTTTCATCATATGTGTGAAATTCTCCTCATATGTGTGAAATTTCCTCATATGTGTTAAATTTTGTTTTCTGATTTTTTAGAATATCTCTAGGTGGATTTACTGATTTTTTTTTGTTCATTTGTCTGTGGCTTTGGAATATTTTGTAAGATTCCTAGTTGACAGATATCCTTTCTCTCAAGATAAGGAAGTCTAGGCACTGTAAGCAGATTTGTTTGTTTGGGTGGGGATTGTAAAGACTATGTGTTCTCTAGTTTTATGATCTTTTTCTGTCCTATAGGACCCTACATTCCCTGCTACCCCTTAGTTTCTTTCTTTTTTCCCATGTAATTGCCAAAAGAATTTCTCTCTTCTTTATTGAGTTATTCTCTTCCAGAAGCTAGGAATTTTAAATATTACTCCCTTAAAACATAAGTACTTCTATATCCCCATCCTTGTAATCCACTTTCTGATCTCTCAGAAAGAGAGATGCTTGTTTAGAATATTCAGACTTAACATGAACTTAATCTTTCTGAGGCTGATTGTGGATCACTTTTATGCCCCTTCCCTAGCTTCACTCTTCTGTCTTCCCCAGTTTTTCTCCTTTTGCCTAATGGTTGGTGGGTGGGGAGTGAAGCTGACAGAATGGAGTAATTCCAATCCAGTTGCAATGGAATTTGATGATTTGTTATTTTTTACACACAGTTACTTTGAGGCTTTGGAATATTATATCTTCAGGTTAAGCTGATGGTTTGGTTTTTGTGTAAGTGTACATTTCTCATTTCGTTATTTGGGATTGTTTTGTGAAGATATAGTGGAAGATTGATTGCTTTGTGCCTGCCATTGCCTTCAACGACCTAGAAGTTCTATTAATTTTTTAAGGCTTCTGATTACTTTTTCAACATTTTTATTCTTTGTTAAATTGGAGACTTTAAGAGGGTGGGGACCATGTCTATCTTGTTCTGTCTTATCCCCTCTGCCTAGTGTGTGTACAATTACTGTAGAGTCAAAAGAGCACTGAATCTTAGACTAAAGTAATGAATACTAGAGTCAGAAGGTCTGGGTTTAGATACTTTGAATATTTAGGCCTTAGATTCTTTATCTATAACCAGGGATCTCACCAGGTTGTGGAAAAAGATCAAGTATGAAAGTGTCAAAATAGTTATTGCCCTGCCCATGTTTAGCTAATATTTACCTAACACACACACACACACACACACACACACACACACACACACACACCCTTCTGCATTGATAACCTATACAACACTTTTCCTTATTTCCTGCAGTCCTAAGTATTTGGTAATTACACTAAATCTTTTTAGATGTGATTTTTTCTAACTAATCTATCATCATTCTTTTCTTATAAATAGAAGTTTCACATACCCTATTCCTCAAGACTTAGCTTTAGAAAACTCCTCTTGCATCTTCTTAACTTTATAAAAAATATAGAACACAAATTAAAATGTTAGTGCATATTTTATTTTTTATATAGGTAGGCAATCTATGTTCCTAATTTATGTTAATAGTGAAAAACGTAGTATAATGAAATCCAACTTTTTTTTTTTCCTCTTGACCAAACTTTATTCAGACTCCTCTGAGCCCTCTGCTCCACTAGGTCTGACTTTGGGCTTTCGTCTCTGTTTTTGTAGAGTGTATTTTTTTTTCTTTTTTCATTTATTTTTATTAGTTGAAGGCTAATTACTTTACAATATTGTAGTGGGTTTTGTCATACATTGACATGAATTAGCCATGGATTTACATGAATTCCCCATCCTGATCCCCCCTCCCACCTCCCTCTACCCGATCCCTCTGGGTCTTCCCAGTGCACCAGCCCTGAGCACTTGTCTCATGCATCCAGCCTGGGCTGGTGATCTGTTTCACCCCAGATAATATACATGTTTTGATGCTGTTCTCTCAAAACATCCCACCCTCGCCTTCTCCCACAGAGTCCAAAAGTCTGTTCTGTACATCTGTGTCTCTTTTTCTGTTTTGCATATAGGGTTATTGTTACCATCTTTCTAAATTCCATATATATGCGTTAGTATACTGTATTGGTCTTTATCTTTCTGGCTTACCTCACTCTGTATAATGGACTCCAGTTTCATCCATCTCGTTAGAACTGATTCAAATGAATTCTTCTTAGTGGCTGAGTAATATTCCATGGTGTATATGTACCACAGCTTCCTTATCCATTTGTCTGCTGATGGGCATCTAGGTTGCTTCCATGTCCTGGCTATTATAAACAGTGCTGCGATGAACATTGGGGTGCACGTGTCTCTTTCAGATCTGGTTTCCTCGGTGTGCATGCCCAGAAGTGGGATTGCTGGGTCATATGACTGTTCTCTTTCCAGTTTTTTTAAGAAATCTCCACACTGTTCTCCATAGCGGCTGTACTAGTTTGCATTCCCACCAACAGTGTAAGAGGGTTCCCTTTTCTCCACACCCTCTCCAGCATTTATTGCTTGTAGACTTTTGGAGAGCAGCCATCCTGACTGGCGTGTGATGGTACCTCATTGTGGTTTTGATTTGCATTTCTCTGATAATGAGTGATGTTGAGCATCTTTTCATGTGTTTGTTAGCCATCTGTATGTCTTCTTTGGACAAATGTCTGTTTAGTTCTTTGGCCTATTTTTTGATTGTGTCATTTATTTTTCTGGAGTTGAGCTGCAGGAATTGCTTGTATATTTTTGAGATTAATCCTTTGTCTGTTGCTTCGTTTGCTATTATTTTCTCCCATTCTGAAGGCTGTCTTTTCACCTTGCTTATAGTTTCCTTTGTTGTGCAAAAGCTTTTAAGTTTCATTAGTTCCCATTTGTTTATTTTTGCTTTTATTTCCAATATTCTGGGAGGTGGGTCATAGAGGATCCTGCTGTGATTTATGTCGGAGAGTGTTTTGCCTATGTTCTCCTCTAGGAGTTTTATAGTTTCTGGTCTTACATTTAGATCATTAATCCATTTTGAGTTTATTTTTTGTGTATGGTGTTAGAAAGTGTTCTAGTTTCATTCTTTTACAAGTGGTTTTCCAGTTTTCCCAGCACCACTTGTTAAAGAGGTTGTCTTTTTTCCATTGTATATCCTTGCCTCCTTTGTCGAAGATAAGGTGTCCATAGGTTCATGGATTTATCTCTGGACTTTCTATTCTGTTCCATTGATCTATATTTCTGTCTTTGTGGCAGTACCATACTGTCTTGATGACTGTGGCTTTGTAGTATAGTCTGAAGTCAGGCAGGTTGATTCATCCAGTTCCACTCTTCTTTCTCAAGATTACTTTGGCTATTAAAGGTTTTTTGTATTTCCATACAAATTGTGAAATTATTTGTTCTAGTTCTGTGAAAAATACCATTGGTAGCTTGATAGGGATTGCATTGAATCTATAGATTTTTTTTGAGTTGTATAGCCATTTTGACAATATTGATTCTTTCAATCCATGAACACGGTATATGAAATTCAATTTTTATCTTAAAACTTAGAAATTACAATACTCCTATTAGTAATAATAATAACACATATTTGAGAATTTACTATATGTCTGCCACCATTTTAAATATTTAAAAATTGTCAACTCATTTAATCTTGTTATCTTTATGACATAAATAAGCAAAGTAAGTTAAGTAACTTGCTGGAGGTAGTGTGTACTAAGTCACTTCAGTCGTGTCTTTGAGACCCCATGGACTGTAGCCCACCAGGCTCCTCTGTCCATGGGATTCTCCAGGCAAGAATAATGGAGTGAGTTTCCATGCCCTCCTCCAGGGGATCTTCCTGACCCAGGGATTGAATCCACGTCTCTTGTGTCTCCTGAATTGGCAGTTCTTTACCACTAGCACCACCTGAGAAACCCCTGGGAAGCTTCTGGAAGTCACCAGCTAGTAAATGGTATAACCAGTGTTTAAACCCAATGAAAAAGATATGAGATAATTATGCAAAGGGTAAAATACTACTGATATGAAGGGCTGACTCATTGGAAAAGATCCTGATGCTGGGAAAGATAAAAAGCAGGAGGAGAAAAGGATGATAGAGGATGAGATGGTTGGATGGCATCACTGACTCAATGGACATGAGTTTGAGCAAGCTCCAGGAGATGGTGAAGGACAGGGAAGCCTGGTGTGCTGCAGTCCATGGGGTCACAAAGAGTCAGATACGACTGAGTGACTGAACAACAAAATACTACTTATTCAGGTGAACTCTTTTAACTCCTACTCAAGCTAAAAATTTGTAAGAAAAAGTAAATTTCCAGCAGATAAGATCACTTTGTGATACTCTCACGACAGGTTTGCAATCTTCAATTCCCAGGGCATAGTAGGGTTCTAAACTGCAAAGGGAGAGTTGATGCTCAAAGACAGAAGACTGGATGAGAGTGAAGGGTAAACCTGGATACAGGCCAAGGGAACTCCAACCATAGACAATACTTTTATATCTGTCCATCCTCCAGGAAGAACTCAGCCTCTGTCCATGATGTCTGAAATGCATAGCTTCAAGGCAGTCAGTTAAGATGCTCTTATTTTTCACAGCAGTTCTCTTTAGGATTCTTTGACTTGGAAAACAAATGAAGCAAGATGAAGTTAATGACTCTTTCAAGTCCTTCCATCAAAGGCTCCCAAAGTACATCCATTGCATCAGTGAAAAATGCCCCGGTAGGAAAATCAGTTGCTGTGGAACATAGTGATGGGGGGAAGGGAGGAAGCAGGAGATGCTCAGGCTGAAGTGAAGTGAAAATGTTAGTTTCTCAGTCATGTCAGACTCTGAAACCCTGTGGACTGTAGCCCACCAGGCTCCTCTGTTGATGGAATTCTCCAGACAAGAATACTGGAGTGGGTAGCCATTCCCTTCTCCAGGGGATCATCCTGACCCAGGGATCGAACCCAATTCTCCTGCATTGCAGGCAGGTTCTTTACCATATGAGCCACCAGGTAAGCCCCTGAGGGAGATCCCAAAGATGGCACAGAGTTGCTGGCCCCAGCCATAGAAAATGAAGGGACGGGCATCAGGAGTGGACATAACAATTTAAATTCTATCCTCCATCCTGCACTTCCTTACTTAGAGGCCAGATGTGACCAAAGCATGCACAGGAGCAACCACAACATCCATATTAAGAAATCAGCACTCCTTCTTTATTACTATATCTGGACCACAAGCATACCTGCTTTTTGCGTTTCTGGGTACAATTAACAACTAAATCCTTAGCTTTTCTCTGTTTTTACCAAAAAAGTTCACTATATGATTTTCTAAAAAATCATCATTTAGGTCCAAAATTCCCAAACTGAGCTAGGAACATATTTGCTAAGGAAAAAAGAAAGCATCAGGAAGATTAGATTACTTAAAAATACACACAAGAAGCATGAAGTCTTCTATTCCCTGGAAAAAAAAAAAGTAGGATCTGTACTGCCTTTATCAGCTAAATATTAATCAAGAAGTGTAAAATTTATCCTTTGACCTCAGCTAAAGATGCTATCCTTACTGTGAAATTTGTTGGCTATACTAGCATTATCTCAGCCCTTGAAAAATCATAAAGACATGTTGGGAAGTTAATCTGAATAGCATCACAATCTTAAGAATGAACAGACTATTTCAAACAAGGATTTTTATGCATTGGAACAAAAACTTGAAAAATAAATATCTTTTACTAGATATGGCAAACATATTTCAAAGGTAACTGGGAAGCACAGGGAGGGAAGGAGTTTGTAGAAATTATTTCAGGAGAAGCAAAGGGATAGGGAGACATGCCCATCTTTTTATAAGTCTTAGAGTGGTGACAGGGAATACGTTGTTTGTTTTTCCTTTTCTTATTCCCACCCCATAGCATTAATTGAATTCTGAGATTTTAGAATCAACATGCTTCATTTGCTATAGACCAGTCCCATTTCCTCACTTCCTAAGCATCCTTATAACTGCCTGTAAAAACCAGACCTTCATGACGGTGACTACAAGCCAGTTAAAGCCCTATTCCTCCAACTGTGTCATCCAGACATGATAATTTGGCAAAGCTCCAGTGGTTCCCAGTGGTCATCATATTTATGAAGGTCCTGCTAGCTCAGCTTGCCCTCCAGGTGCCCTAAATCTGAGGAAGATAAGAAGGAAGAAAAAGTTTAAGAGTTCATAAGAGACATCTTTAATCTGGTAAACAAGATTAATTGAATTTGGGATGTTGAAATCCTCAGAAAATGAACAAAAATGATATTGGAAAATAGCAGTCATCTCACAGTTCCCATATAGTGGTCACATTTGGGGTGTGTCTTTTTCAGGTGTCCTGGGGCAGCTATATATTTGACTTATTACTTCTGTCATTTGTCCTGATTTTTAGACTGCAGTAGAGACACAAGATCCCTTTCTAGCCAATATCTCTGAGTGTAAAACTTCAATTCCCCTGTTGGAAAAGAAGCATCCACCGAGGGAAAGATGTTGTAGAAAAGAAGTGATGAGAAACTCAATCCACACAGAGTTCAACGAAGGTCACTTCAGGATGATGATGTGGGGGAAATGAAACCGGGTACTTGGGAACTAAATTAATAAATGAACCCGCAAAGCATACAGTCTGATCATGACATAAATGCATATCCTTCTTCCAACCAAATTATAGTTTATCACCTCTCTCAGAAGGATTGCTTCTCTGAGTGCTGACTCCAAGGAAGTCTGCTCCCTGGTGGGTTGTCCCTGACAGGTATAAATGTTACCCTTTTCCATCTATTGTCCACTGAGGACAAAAGGAAACTAAATATAATTTCCAGGCTTTCAGAGTTAGGTCCCCTCAGTGGCCTGAGAATGACTTGCTGGTTTGGCAGGATGCCAACTGTGTGTTGGATCTGGGCAATGATCCTGCACTCGTATAAATTCTGAAGTTAATGGTGAAATAATAGAGTCACAATTCGTGCGAAGCATATTTTTCTGTCCTGAAGAATGAAGTCCCTACAGATGTGAGGTGAATGCATCAGTGTTCACCAGTATTGTAAATTCTCCTAAAGCATCTTCCTAAATCCACAAAATCTCCTGAAGCATTTCAACTTTGTGGCTTTTTCTATTATCCTTAAATGTGGTGTTTTCATGGCTTATTTACTTAAAGCCTCATTGTACATTTGTGAAGAAATTCCCTGGCATGGTGTTTCAGCGATAACATTAGTTTCTCTGTATGAATAAATGCTCCCAAGATGGCTTCATGGCAGTCATATACTAATATCCCCACTGTTCATTGATCTGAATGGCAAAACTGATATTGTTTATTTATTTATTTATTTATTTATTTTTTACAGCATTTCTATTCTAACCATTCCACAGAAGTCTGCCAGGTAAACAATTAACTGGTATTGGACAATAACTGATTTGGTCTCATTTGCTCACTGTATTTGCTTGTTGCATTGTTGGTTTTTGTGGCTTGTACTGGTCTGGTCTTTAGTCTTGATTCCATTACATCCCAAGAAAAGTACCTGTTACAGACTAGATGCTCAATTAAAATTTTCTGGATGAAATTAATGAACGCATTAATCATATATATATATGTGTGTGTGTGTGTGTGTGTGTGTGTGTGTGTACATATATTGGAGAAGGAAATGGCAACCCACTCCAGTATTTTTGCCTGGAGAACCCCATAAAGTGTGGAAAGACAAAAAGATATGACACTAGAAGAAGAGCCCCTCAGGTCAGAAGGTATCCAATATGCTACTGGGGAAAAGCAGAGGGCAATGACTAATAACTGCAGAAAGAATAAAGTGGCTGGGCTAAAGTTTCAGAAATGATGCTCAGTTGTGAATGTGTCTGGTGGTGAAAGTAAAGTCTGAATGCTGTAAAGAATCATATTACATAAGAACCTGAATATTAGGTTCATGGATCAAGGTAAATTGGACGTGGTCATGTAAAAGATGGCAAGAGTGAAGATCAGTATCTTAGGAATCAATGAAATAAAATGAACAGTAATGGGTGAATTTAATTCAGATGACCATTATATTTATTACTATGGGCAGTAATACCTTAGAGGACATGGAGTAGCCCTCATATTCAACAAAAGTGTCTGAAATGCATCTCTTGGATGCAGTCTCAAAAATGACAGAATGATCTTGGTTCATTTCAAAGGCAAATCATTCAATCACAGTAATCCAACTCTGTGCCCCAACTGCTGTTGTCAAAGAAGCTGAAGTTGATTCTAGGAAGACCTACAACACCTTCTAGAACACCAAAAAAATGTACTTTACATCATAGGTTATTGGAAGGCAAAATTTGTAAGTCAAGAGATACCTGGAATAACAGGCAAATTTGACCTTAGAGTACAAAATGAAACAGGGCAAAAGTTAACAATTTTGTCAAGAGAAGACACAGGTCATAGCAAAAACGCTTTTCCAACAATCCAAGTGGCAACTCTACACATGGACATCATGAGATGGTCAATACCAAAATCAGATTGATTATGTTCTTTGCAGTTAAAGATGGAGAAGCTATATACAGTCAGGAAAAACAAGACCTGGAGCTGACTGTGGTTCAGATCATGACCTCTTTATTGAAAAATCCAGGCTTCAGTTGAAAAAGTAGAAAAAACCATTATGCCGTTCAGTCCAGTTCAGTTCAATTCAGTCACTCAGTCATGTCCGGCTCTTTGCGACCTCATGAACTGCAGCACACCAGGCCTCCCTGTCCATCACCAACTCCCGGAGTTTACCCAAACTCAAGTCCATTGAGTCAGTGATGCCATCTAACCATCTCATCCTCTGTTGCACCCTTCTACTGTCCTCAATCTTTCCCAACATCAGGGTCTTTTCAAATGAGTCAGCTCTTCACATCAGGTGGCCAAAATACTGGAGTTTCAGCTTTAACATCAGTTGTTCCAATGAACATCCAGGACTGATCTCCTTTAGGATGGACTGGTTGGATCTCCTTGCAGTCCAAAGCACTCTCAAGAGTCTTCTCCAACACCACAGTTCAAAAGCATCAATTCTTCTGTGCTCAGCCCTCTTTATAGTCCAACTCTCACATCCATACATGACCACTGGAAAAACCATAGCATTGACTAGACGGACCTTTGTTGACATTCAGGTATTACTTAAATCAAATCCCTTATGATTATACACTGGAGGTGATTAATGGATTCAAGGGATTAGATCTGGTAGACAGATTATCGCCTGAAGAAATATGGATGGAAGTTTGTAACATTGTACAAGAGGCAGTGATCAAAACCATTCCAAAGAAAAGGAAATGCAAGAAAGCAAAGTAGTTGTCTGAGGAGGCTTTACAAATAGCTGAGAAAAGAAGAGATGTGAAAGGCAAGGGAGAAAGGGAGAGATATACCTAACTGAACACAGAGTTCCAGTGAAGGGAGCAGAGATAAAAAAGCATTCTTAAATGAACATTGCAAAGAAATAGAGGAAAACAATAGAATGGAGAAGGACTAGAGATATCTTCAAGAAAATTGGAGATATCAAGGGAACATTTCATGCAAGGATGGGCATAATAAAGGACAGAAATGGTAAGGACCTAACAGAAGCAGAAGAGATTAAGAAGAGGTGGCAAGAATACACAGAAGAACTGTACAAAAAAGGAGCCCATTATACAGAGCGAAGAAAGATAAAGACCATTACAGTATACTAACACATATATATGAAATTTAGAAAGATGGTAACGATAACCCTATTTGCAAAACAGAAAAAGAGACTCAGATGTATAGAAAAGACTTGTGGACTCTGGGAGAAGGCCAGGGTGGGATGTTTCAAGAGAACAGCATCGAAACATGTGTATTATCTAGGGTGAAACAGATCACCAGCCCAGGTTGGGTGGATGAGACAAGTGCTTGGGCCTGGTGCACTGGGAAGACCCAGAGGGATCGGGTGGAGAGGGAGGTGGGAGGGGGGACCGGGATGGGGAATACATGTAAATCCATGGCTAATTCATTTCAAAGTATGACAAATACCACTGCAATGATGTAAAGTAATTAGCCTCCAACTAATAAAAATAAATGAAAAAAAAAAAAAAAAGGTCTTAATGACTCAGGTAACTACGATGGTTTGACCACTCACCTTGGCAGACATCCTGGAGTATGAAGTCAAGTGGGTCTTAGAAAGAATTGCTACAAACAAAGCATGTAGAGGTAATGGGATTCCAGCTGAGTTATTTAAAATCCTATAAGATAATGTTGTTAAAGTTCTGCACTCAATGTCTGCAAATTTGGAGAACTCAGCAATGGCCACAGGACTGGAAAATGTCAGTTTTCATTCTAATCCCAAAGAAGGACAATGACAAAGAATGTTAAAACTACCATACAGTGGCACTTGTTTCACATACTAGCAGGGCTTCCCTGGTGACTCAGCGATAAAGAATCCACCTGCCAGTGCAGGAGATGCATATTTGATCCCTGGGTTGCAAAGATTCCCTGGAGAAGGAAATGGCAATCCACTCCAGTATTCTTGCCTGGAAAATCATATAAACAAAGGAGCCTAATGGACTATAGTCCATGAGGTCACAGAGTCAGACATGACTAAATGACTAAATGACTAAACACATGCTAGCAAGGTTATGCTCAAAATTCTTCAAGCTAGGCTTCAGCATTACATAAACTGAGAATTTCCAGATGTATAAGCTGAGTTTAGAAAAGGCAGAGGAACCAGAGATCAAATTACCAACATCTGTTGGATCATCAAAAAAGCAAGAGAATTTAAAAAAAATCTACTTCTACTTCATATACTATGCTAAAGTCTTTGACTGTGTGGATCACAGCAAACTGTAGAAAATTCTTAAAGAGAAGGGAGTTCCAGACCATCTTACCTGTCTGCTGTGAAACCTGTATGCAGGTCAAGAAGCAACAGTTACAAACAGACACAGAACAATGGACTGGTTCAAAATTTGGAAAGGAGTATGTCAAGGCTGTATACTGTCACCCTCCTTATTTAACTTAAATGCAGAGTACATAATGTGAAATGCTGGGCTGGATGAATCACAAGCTGAAATATCAACAGCTTCAAATATGCAGATGATACCACTCTAATGGCAGAAAGTAAAGAGGAACTAAACAGCCTCTTGATAAGGGTGAAAGAGGAGAGAGAAAAGAAAACTGGCTAAAAATGCAACATTCAAAAATCTAAGATCATGGCATTTGGTCCCATCACTTCATGCAAACAGAACGGGGAAAAGTGGAAGCAGTGATAGATTTTCTTTTATTGGGCTCCAAAATCACTGCAGACCGTGACTCCAGCCATGAAATTAAAAGTCGTTTGCTCCTTGGAAGGAAAGTATGGCAAACCTAGACAATGTATTAAAAAGCAGAGACATCACTTTGCTGAGAGAGATCCATATAGTCAATGTTATGGTTTTTCCAGTAGTCACGTGCAGATGTGAGAGCTGGGCTATAAAAAAGTCTTGAGTGCTGAAGAATTGATGCTGTCAAACTGTGGTGCTGGAGGAGACTCTTGAGAGTCTCTTGGACTGCAAGGAGATGAAACCAATCAATCCTAAAGGAATATTCACTGGAAGGACGGATGCTGATGTAAGGTGTAATACTTTGGCCACCTGTTGCAAAGAGACAATTCTTTGGAAGAGACCCTGATGCTGGGAAATATTGAGGACAAGGGGAGAAGGGGGTGACAGAGGATGAGATTGTTGGATGGCATCACCAACTCAGTGGACATGAGTTTGAGCAAACTCAGGGAGATAGTGAAGGACAGGGAAGCCTGGTGTGCTGTAGTCCATGGGGTTACAAAGAGTTGGACATGACTGAGTGACTGAACAAGGTACTGAGAAAAGAGATACACAGCCTGAGGGAAGGTCTGAATTAGTGTCAAGACCATAAAAAGCAAGGAGATGGAAAAACAAACTATATACATATATGTATGTGTGTATATATATACACACACACACATATATATATATATATATGTGTGTGTGTGTGTGTGTGTGTGTGTGCTTGAGTGCTAAGCCGCTTCAGTCATGTCTGACTCTCTGAGACCCTTTAGACTGTGGCCCACCAGGCTCCTCTGTCCATGGGATTCTCCAGGTAATAATACTGGAGTGGGTAGTCATGCCCTCCTCCAGGGGATCCTCCTGACCCAGGGATCGAACTCGTGTCTCTTCGTCTCCTGCACTGGCAGGCAGGTTCTTTCCCACTAGCACCACCTGGGAAGCATCAGTTCAGTTCAGTTGCTCAGTCATGTCTGACTCTTTGTGGCCCCATGAATCGCAGCATGCCAGGCCTCCCTGTCCATCACCAACTCCCAGAGTTTACTCAAATTCATGTCCATTGAGTCAGTGATGCCATCCAGCCATCTTATCCTCTGTCATCCCCTTCTCCTCCTGCTCCCAATCCCTCCCAGCATCAGGGTCTTTTCCAATGAGTCAGCTCTTCGCATGAGGTGGCCAAAGTATTGGAGTTTCAGCTTCAGCATCAGTTCTTCCAATGAACACCCAGGACTGATCTCCTTTAGGATGGACTGGTTGGATCTCCTTGCAGTCCAGAGGACTCTCAAGAGTCTTCTCCAACACCACAGTTCAAAAGCATCAATTTTTCGTCACTCAGCTTTATTAATAGTCCAATTCTCACATCCATACATGACCACTGGAAAAACCATAGCCTTGACCCAGATGGACCTTTGTTGGCAAAGTAATGTCTCTGCTTTTTAATATGCTGTCTAGGTTGGGCATAACTTTCCTTCCAAGGAGTAAGCGTCTTTTAATTTCGTGGTTTCAATCACTGTCTGCAGTGATTTTGGAGCCCCCAAAAATAAAGTCAGCCACTGTTTCCACTGTTCCCCCTTCTATTTCCCATGAAGTATATGTGTGTATATATATATAGATAGATAGATAGATAGATAGATAGATAGATACACACACACACACCTGGGCTTCACTACTAATGCCTCCTGGGAAGCCCAGTATATGTGCTTCCCAGGTGGTGGTAGTGGAAAAGAACCCGCCTGCCAATGCAGGAGATGAAGAGATGCGAGTTTGATCCCTGGGTCAGAGGATCCCCTGGAGGAGGGTGTGACAATCCACTCTAGTATTCTTGCCTGGAGAATCCCATGGACAGAGGAGCCTGGTGGGCCACAGTCTAAAGGGTCTCAGAGAGTCGGACATGACTGAAGCGACTTAGCACTCAAGCACATATATATATATATATATGTATGTATGTATACACACACACGGAACTTTCCTTATTGCTTTGATTTTAGGCTTGTGTCAATTACACACAGTGGGAGGAAAATGTCAACAGTTGTTCTAGCGGGCACTTCTGGGAAACTTATCAGCAAGGAAGACCTAGCAGTAAGCCTTGTTCCAGCTTTACCAGGACAAGGATGACTCTGACTGATTTAGCTGCCTGGCATGCGGATGTAGCTTTAGAAACTAAACCTGACACTAGCTGTGTGAGCTTAGAGCTGAGATTTGACCCCTGACATCTCCCCAGGGGCACTGACTCTTGCATTATTCCTATAGGTAAGTAGACCATTAAAGAGTCATATTTGTAGGACACTTGGTTGTAATTGTGCTCCTTTACAGACAGGTTGTTTCTCTAGAAATATTGCATGTGCGTAATCCTCTTTATGAATTACAATTACTGGCTTTCATGCTCCAACAGTTTTATCTGCTTTGGTCCAATTAAATTTGACAGGATAAATATTTGAGAGGGAGAGGTGTACCGTTTTATAGGTAAATCTGTGAGCATTGCTTCTTACTGAGGTTCATTGTATACAAACTGCTTTTCATGTTAACAGCACTCAAAACACTTCCTTGAAACTTCATCAAATGGGTTAAATGGCACTCCTTGTATTAAGCCTTCCAGCATATATTTTAGAAGTTTACTGCCTCATTGTTTCTAAATAATGCATTTAACAGAAGGAGGTAACCATGTTGACTTCCTCTAAGAGTATCACATATTTAGATACAGTCAACCAAAAAACTCCATATTCAGAAGCCTATACTTAGATCCCAGCTGTTTGTTTCGATTTCTAATTCATGGTTACTCACTGAATGGATTTTTGCAACAGGAGGTGAAAGAGGATTTTGTTTGCTTATATATTATCTGTATGTAAGGGTTTCCCTTACTTTTCATTGAGGAAGTTAAATCCTTTTAATGATGACGAGATTTTATTTTACTAAACTCAGCCGATTTTGCCCTTTCTTCTGCACATAAAATGAGCATTATTTCCTACATATTATAAAGGCCAGATATTATATTTTAATACCATCATGAAATGGGAGCATATTTTTGAAACCATGCCATGTGTCTGCACATTCTTCAACTAGGCTCTTGTCTACTGGAGCAGTGGAGTTCCAGTGTTTCAAGGGAAGGGTAGGTATACCCACCATGAGAACTCTGCCATATCTCAGTATCAAGAGTCAAATTAAATTTTTATTTGCATTCCTAGGAGAACAATATGCTTGAAAATCATGCTTTGGGGAGAGGGAAAAATTGAATAAATTCTTTTAACATATCAAAGATCAAGAATGGAAAGTTCTTGGTAGATATTTCTCGTGTTCACCGATACTCTATTGAACTCCTTGAAGTTGGTGAAGGCCATGCACCTGCTGTTGGCTAATGGACCATGCACAGAAGTAATGAGTGTCACTTCTGGACTAACAGCAAAATACCAGTTAAACTTTTCCTTTCAATGGTGAGCTTTGAGTGGTGAATTAAAATGGCCGAGCTGCAACACTGAAGCGGCATGAATTGCTGTGTAATCTCATGGAAGACAGTTGCAGTGGAGGGTCACCTGACTCACAATAGGCTTTGTGTGTTCAAGAAATAAACTTCATGTGTTAATCTACTGAAACTCGGGGGTTGCTTATTACTGTATCATAACTCCATTCTATTTTGCTTAGAACAGGCTGAAATCATTGTATTTTCTTCCATGAGGTAGTGAAAATATTTCTTCTGCTGTGTGAAGGCCAAGATATGGGTTTGATTGTTCCAGAACAGGAAAAAGGAAAGGCACTGAGCCCACCTCTTCTGAATGGAAGGATTATAAAACAAAGAAGGGAGACATGTATATGTAATGCA
Source organism: Odocoileus virginianus (assembly GCF_023699985.2). Lineage (NCBI taxonomy): Eukaryota > Metazoa > Chordata > Mammalia > Artiodactyla > Cervidae > Odocoileus > Odocoileus virginianus. Next base: position 15,343,498 of record NC_069708.1, read on the forward strand.
TGGCTGAGTTGCTCTGCTGTGCACCTGCAACTATCATGACATTGTTAACTGATTATACTCAAATATAAAATAAGAAAGAAGGGAGACAAAAGGAGAGGAAGTAAGGCAAGCATGGATGAGGGCTTTTATTTTCTCATTTCTCAGTGTGGTGTGGTAGAGTAGGAGTGTAAATATTTGGATTCTTCCAAAGCCTTCTTTGTCAATTTAATTCCCCATTCCTTATCAGGTATGTTTAATTTTATCATTTAAATTTTTGCCTTCCTGCCCCTGAAGTTGTTTTTTTGTTGTTGTTGTTGCCCTTAAGCAATCCCGCTTAATTGTCCTTTTAGTCTTGAAGATTACCAACACTCACTGGTATTCATTTAAGGCTCGTGATCCAGTGAAATAGAAGCATTAGCTTCCAAAACTGGCTTCAAAGAATGATTTACTTGGATAAAGTATAGTCAGTATATGTCCAAACTCCCTGACTACTGAAATCAGTCAGTCTAGTTTCTCTGCACACTTTAGTGTCTCTGACCAACATAATAATTTCCATTTTCTTTCTCTGAATACATTTGCAAAATGTTCTACTAACCACCACATTCCATTGCATTCTTAATATTCTCAATGTTTCTTGGATCAGATTTGCTCCTTTATTATTATAATGGTCTCCCAGAATGTCATACAAGTGCTATTTTTCTAAATAGCATTTCATTTGGCCCCCACTATTTTGTTGATGTGCTTCAAAGCACATACTTGCAGGTTTCTCACTGTTGGTATCTAAACTAAGTTCTGATTAATCTTGTTAATATCATATACATAGTACAAAAGCCAAAACTTTGCTTCCTCCAATTATATGTTCAGTTGTCTAACCAGTTGTCATATGTCTTATTTCCTTGACACTAACCTAGCTTGTAATCAGTTTGGTGGTAATTATCCTGGATTGCTACAACAAACTTTTTGATCTCTTTTAATAATATGTTTTATTTCAACTATAAATTGCACATGACTTTAATATAATTTTGGATAAATCAGTGCAGAGAAATATTGTTATCAGTATATAAAGTCAGGAGGCTTAAGAATTTGCTTCTTTCTGGTTTCATTCTCAGAAGTAGTTTATTTCTAATATTTAATAAATGAGATCAAACACCTGTAGCTGTAAACTAAGATAAGGTGATGTAGATTTTGCTGAGACTTGGAAAATGTTGAGGTCCAGGTGACGAGAATATTTCTTCAGGGAGATAAGACTGGATGTTCTTTGTCACCTAGAAAGTTGAATTATAGCCAATTGCATTGTATTCAATATGAATAGATGGAGGAAGATGGACCTAGAAAAGAGGAGTAAGAAACTATGTCCAAAGAGGGAGACACACCGGACCTGAGGACCATACTTCTACTACATCAACAAATAAATAGAGTTCGGTGCACTATGCTTGCTTGTCCAACTACAAGAGATTTATCTATGGCCAGAACTATCCATCTCCTTTGATTCTAAGTACCTGCTGACCACACATCTTATAAATTACTATTTTGATTTCCCAGAGACCTTGATACAAGGTAGGAGATGCACTGGACTGTGGAGATGAGTGTTTGCATTATAGGTAAAATTACCATATGTCCTGCTTTGTCCTAAATGATCAGTTTGTACCTCTTGTCCCAGCTTAATTGTTGACAGTTCCCTCCTCCCTCTTTTCTTTAATCTTAAAAGTGTTGCAGTGTGGACATAATGTGATCATTATGTGATCAAAATGTGATCATTCTAGTTTATGGGCATTTCTTTAGCAATGGATTTATTTGGATGTAATTTGTACACCAGTCTCTTCTAAGTTTGGTTATATGTAGTCTGTCTCTGAGATCCTGATCAGCACAGAGTAGATTGACAAATTAATTTGGTAGATCTGCAAATATGAGGCACAGACTTCAAACTTTGGTATTCCACCAAGATGGTGCCACTCCATGAAATCCTGAATGATTTTTTCTTCAATCAATTCAATTCAGTCACTCAGTCGTGTCCGACTCTTTGCAAACCCATGGACTGCAGCACACCAGGCTTCTCTGTCCATCACCAACTCCCTGAGCTTACTCAAACTCATGTCCATTGAGTTGGTGATGCCATCCATTTCATCCTCTGTCATCCCCTTCTCTAGCTTTCAATCTATCCCAGCATCAGAATCTTTTCCAATGAGTCAATTCTTCACATCAGGTGGCCAAAGCATTGGAGTTTCAGCTCCAGCATCAGTCCTTCCAATGGACACCCAGGACTGATCTCCTTTAGGATGGACTGGTTAGATCTCCTTGCAGTCCAAGGGGCTCTCAAGAGTCTTTTCCAACACTGAAGCTCAAAAGCATCAATTCTTTGGCCCTCAGCTTTCTTTATAGTCCAACTCTCACATCCATACATGACTACTAGAAAAACCATAGTTTTGACTAGATGGACCTTTATTGGCAAAGTAATGGCTGTGCCCTAACTAGCCTGTGGCATATCTGCTGTCTGCTGCTATCAGTGGTTATGATATTCTTTGCCTTGTGGATTCAAATGATTTAATATTTCTGGTTATGAGTGTGTAAATGTTTTCTTGAGGGACTTATCATAATCAGTCATGACACAGAATAAAATAAGACTGCTATAAACCTACCACTTGAGTTACGTAATATTTAAACTATCAGTAGAAACTCACTGTTGTAAAAGGCATTTAAAAAATCCTGTTTGTGGGCTTTCCTGGTGGTCCAGTGGTTAATATGCCTTGCAATGCAATGGACACTAGTTTGATCCCTGGTATGGGACGATCCCACATGCTTTGGGGCAACTAAGCCCATGCGTCACAGCTACTGAGCCTGTGCCACAGAGCCCATGCTCTGCAACAAGAGAAGCCACTGTTATGCCCGATGTCCAATTCCCTGAGCGGAAAGAGAGAAGGCTTCCAAGACAATGCAACTCGCAAAAAAAGGGAAGTTTATTACTGACTCGAGCCAGGGCCTTCTGCCGCAACCATCGCAGTGGTGCAGGGTCAGAAAGCCCTGAGCAGAGGCGGTTACCCAAATTTATAAGGTATGCATAAGCGGTTAGTAGCTGGCTTAAGCGGATTGGTTACATGTTTGCAAAGCAATTTTACTGGTACAAACTTTCGTGGGCTTTTGTTCAAACTTAGGTATCTGCGGGCTTTTCAGCTCTCCCTTTGTTTCTTACTGGACGCATATTGATTGGCTGGCTCCAGGTTACCTGATGGGGGCGGGGAATCCCACCATTTCAGGGGAAACCGAAACCCAGGTCCGGGCCGCCTGCCAGCCCCGGCAACCCCACAGCCACTGCAATGAGAAGCCCATGCTCAGCAACTAGAGAGTGGCCCCTGCTCACTGCAACTAGAGAAAGCCCATGAGCAGCAACAAAGATCCAGCACAGCCCAAATAAATAAATATATTTTAAAAAAATCTGTTTGTGACTGTCTATTCTAGAGGGATGGGCTTCCTAGGTGGTACAGTGGTAAAGAATCTGCCTGTCAATGCTGGAGACTCAAGAGATGTGGGTTTGATCCCCGGGTCAGGAAGATCCCTTGGTGTGGGAAATGGCAGCCCACTCCAGTATTTTTCCCTGGGAAATCCCACGGACAGAGAAGCCTGGAGGGCTACAGTCTGGGGTCGCAAAGAGTTGGACATGACTGAGCGCACACACACGCACACACACACACACACACATACACACACACATTCCATTATAGAGGGACAGGGTAAGGAAATAGTGAAGGTATATTACTATTAAGAATTATCATCTCAGATGTTTTCCAGTTCATAAAAAGAGTAACCAATATCTGCTTATATGCGAGATAGAGTTTTTCTTTTCATTCTTGGCATGTTTTGGTCTTATATGTCTGGTTTACCCAGAATTATCAAGACTCTATTTATAAAGTAAATCCATTAAATACAAAGGAGTTTCCTCCACAGTATTCTTATATGCAAACTGATCTTTCTTTAATTACAGTGTGATGATTCTTCTTAACTACTGGAAACATGATCATGATTGTGATCCTGACCAATGATTTTAAATAATGGGAGAATGGGAAATGGTTTGTTTATCTCAACTGGTCAGCCATTTATGCAGAAATGAAGTAAGTCTTCATTTCCTTTTCACTCCTCAAGTGAACCTGCTGACTCTGTTCTATTGGATAGAAACAAATTGCACTTCTAACCCCAAGTCTACTGTCTTACAGATGCATGGCATTAATCATGAGGAAGTAAGCAATGAATGACAATACAAACTTAGAATGGTCTCCTGTAGATATGCCAATTACATCCACTTCATATGCTTAGATTGCTTTAAGTAGTTGCCTGTATTATTTCTGTTTCTCTTTGTTCTTTCCCTTTTTATCTTTTCCTTTTCATGAGACCAAAGACACCATTTCTAAAAATCTGGAAAACTGACTCTAAATAATGTAAACATATTCAGTAACTCCAATCAATAGTGATAGTTCTTGCTAGTGCTAGAGATTCTATTTATTTTGAAGTTCAACTCTCATATTAATCTTTACAGTTATTTTTGTCTTAAAAAGCAATTGCTTTTTATTTTTTAGCAAAAATTAACTTTAAAACTAGCTTTCTGTGTGTGAAATGGTTTTTAGTTCTTATTTTAAAAGTAATATATTCCTATGGCAAAATAGTAGAACAGTTAAAAAAAATCTATGTTTTAAAAAGTGAAATTATTTATACAACAACTATAAGGAGATACAGTTATATAGAGACTTAGTTGTTATATATCTATATCTATAATTATATCTATATCTATAGAGAGAGAACTGGTAAATCTCTATGTCCAAAATTGTCAAGGAAATTTAAAACTGCTAAACTTAATTTTAAATTGTTGGGTAAAAACCTAGTTTTCACCAATCAATACCTTTTATCTATGTTTTTGCAATAGCCATTTTAATATGGAAATTATCTAGTAATACATTTATACTAGACTTCCCTTGTGGCTAAGATAGTAAGGAGTCTGCCTGCAATGCAGGAGACCTGGATTTGATCTATGGTAGGGAAGATGCCCTGGAGAGGGAATGACAACCCGATCAGTATTCTTGCCTGGAGAATCCCATGGACAGAGAGCCATGGGGTTGCAAGAGTCGGACACAACTGAACAATTAACACTTTCACATTTAACTAGAAAGGTCTAAATACTACATGAAGATTATATATGTATTTTAAAAACTTAATGAAATTTTATATATAAGATTATATTGAAGAATGTAAAGCAACACTTAGAGAAGGAAGACACACTCCTTCATATTATATAAAAGTATATGTTATCCCTTCATTGGGGCTGCCCAGGTGGTAAAGAACCCACCTGCCAAAGCAGGAGACATGAGACACAGGTTGGATCACTGGGTCAGGAAGATCCTTTGGAGGAGGACATGGCAACCCATTCCAGTATTCTTGCCTGGAGAATCCCATGAACAGAGAAGCCTGGCTACCCTACATACATGGGGTCACAAAGTGTAGGACATGACTGAAGCAACTTAAAGTGCATGTAGTCTCTTCATTAATGATGGCAATCATTGAAATTTTAATAAGCATTCCTTTTATGTGAACTGGATAAGAAATTATTTTATAGCATATATAAAAGAGTAACAGTCAAAACATTGGTCAAGTAAATTATGAAAAATAAAAATAGTGGGTAAGGAACTCATCTTACTAGATAGCTATAAATCTACTATACTCAAAGTAGTATTGAAATGACACAGGAATAAACAAACATATCAGTGTGAAATAGAATAAAAAGTTCAGAAGTCGATCCAAATAAATGTGAAGATTTATGTATGATAAAGGTTTTATTCCAGCTAAATAAAGTATGGAAGATCTATTTTACTGGAGGTACTTGCATAACTGATTTTCCATCTGGAATTAAAAGGCTAGATCTTTACCTCACATCATTATATAAAATTAATGTCAGATGAATTCACAATTTAAGTAAAAAATAAAAACATTTTTAAATGGAGGATATTTGCATAATTTCATAATGGGATAGAATTATTACCCTAAAGAAAGCAGGAATTTAGAAGTTATATTGGAAAACACCAAGACTATTTAAGATCACTGGGATTCCCAGGTGGCACTAGTGGTAAAGAATCCTCCTGCCAATGCAGGACACATAAGAGATGTGGGTTCAACCCCTGGGGTAGGAAGATCCCCTGGAGGAGTGCATGGCAACCCACTCCAGAATTCTTTCCTGGAGAATCCCAGGGACAGAGGAGCCTGGTGGGCTGCAGTCCATAGGGTTGCACAGAATCAGACACAACTGAAGCAACTTAGCATGCACATTCATTTAAGACCACTATAAGACAAAAATCAAAAAGAAAAATATGGCAAAAGGCACTATAAATGCAACCTAGAAAATGTAAATTAAATCAAAATTAAATTTAATTTTACTCATCAGAATGCAAAAACAACAATAATTTAGGAGTTTAAATCTAGGAAAGTGACTTATAGATCTGAATTGCTACAACAGTTTTGGAAACAAACTTGTCAATATCTATTGAATTTTTAAAAAATATGCATGCCTTTGACTTAGCAATATCAAAGTTTTAGAATTTATTCTATGGAAGTAAACACAGAAGTTTGCTTAACATGCATATATACATGTATATGCACACAAATAATGACATATACACACGTATGCACATGTGTGTGTATGTGTACATGTGTGTATGATTTCCTGCAGTAAATTTGTAGTAGTGAAAAACCTAGGAAGAACCAGAATATCCACAATGTATAAACAGTTGAATGAATTGTAGTAGTCTATACATGCTGTGATGGTTAATCTTATGTGTCAAATTGATTGGGCCACAGGCTGCACAGATATTTGAACAAATACTCTGGGCATGTCTGAGGATGTTTTTGGGTAAGATTAATATTAAGTTCAATACTTTGGCTAAAGCCATTTCTCTTCCTAATGTGGGTAGACCTAATCCTGTCAGTTGAAGGTCTAAAAAGACTGAGTAACAGGGAACTCCTCCTTCCTGACTGCCTTTGAGCTGGGACATTGATTCTTTCCAGCCTTTGGACCCTGTGTTTCATGTCTGCCACCATTCAGACTAGAACTTAGACAATGAACTCTCCTGGCTCTAAAGCCTTAAGATGCAGATTGAAACTATACTTTTGATTCTCCTGAGTCGCCAGCTTGCCAAATGCAGCTCTTGGGACTTGTCAGCCTCTATAATTGTGTAAGCCTATTCTTTATTTTAAAAATCTCCTTATACACACACACTTACACACATACACATACACTTCCTATTGTTTCGGTTTTTATGGAGGCACCTGACTAATGCACGTGGCATGTGTGCTAAGTCGCTTCAGTTCTGTCCAACTCTGTGCAACTCTAAGGGCTGTAGTTTGCCAGTCTATAGTTTGGAATATTATGCAGCTGTCACAGAGCATAAACTGGAGCTATATTTATTGACTTGAAGGATGTCCATGAAGTATAATATAAATGATATAATGCATATGGTATGATTCCATCAACACAAATATAAATAAAATATTTTAAAAAATACTTGTGTGTGTGCATGTGCATATGTTTATATTTGTGTGGGCAGAGTAAAAAAAAAAAAGTGTGAATGGACTCATACCAGGCTTCAAATATTAGTTTTCAGGTTGAAGGAGCAGGAGAATGGAATGAAGAGATTATTAAGTTTTTACTTTAATATTTGTACTTTTTCAATGATAGTAATATATTACACTAATTTTGCACTTTTTGAATAGTCTTTTGACATAAAATTTACATAACATAGAATTTGCCTTTTTATCAATTTAAAAATATACAACATAGTGATTTTTTAAAAAACATATTCACAAAGCCTTGCCACTACCACCAGTATTTAATTGCAAAACATTTATATCATCACAAAATAAAACCCTTACTTATCAATTCCACACTCTCACCATCTCCTGAAAACCATTGATTTACTCTCTGTCTCAGTGAATTTTCCTATTCCAGATATTTAATGAAATGAAATACAATATGTGACCTTTTTCTGTCTGGCTTCTTTCACTTAGCATAATGTTTTCAAGGTTCATCCATATTGAAACATATTTCAGTATTTCATTTATTTTTGGCCAAGTAATATTTCATTGTATGGATATACAACATTTTTTAATGTATTCATTAATTAGGTTATTTTTTTTTTGGATTTTATGAATAACACTGCTGTGAACATTCTTGTACATGTGTGTGCTCACATAAATGCATACATGTGTTTATTCATATGCATATGCATATATATACTCATATATTCTTTCATGTGTGAAAATAGAGTATGGTGGACATTCAACACATTTGAAAATTTCAGTTTACAAGAATTTATTTGAGTAGTTATACTCTGTCTCTACCTTTTCTTGAGGTCAATATCTTCCTTTCCAGAGATTTATTTTTCATTTTGACAAGCACAGTAGCCAAACTTTTATTTCTGTTTAAATATTTGCTGATTATGTCACAGAATTTAATATTAGTCTAGGCTGAAAACTCCAGAGAATCTCAACTGAATGTGGGAAGTGTATGTGTGTGTGTGTGTCTGTGTGTTGTTGAAGCAGGGGTATGGGGTGGAAAAAGTAAAAGCATGCTAAGATTTTGTTATAGAGAGATAGATGCCATAGTTAATGGTTAATTGCATTTTCACATCTAAATATAAAGTAATATAGAGAAAGTCACATGTATATTTCATACATAATAAAATGTCAATTGAAATAATTGAAATCAAGTGTGTTCTAGGGGAACAGTAAACAAAGAAAGGTTGAAATTCAACAAAATGCAGGAAAGACAATAAAAAAAAAGCCAAAGTATGGTAAATACAAATTAACATAAGGTTAGAGAAATAGTGAATATAAATAAGACTGAAGAAATGTGTGCAAACATATAAATCCTCATACCAAATGTGGACAGACCTTAATAAATGAATAAAGCCCCTCTGACTGAGGGAAATGGGAAGTTTTTTCCTTTCTTCATATTTTTTTATTATTTTGGCAATTGAGTTCTTGTTTTCTGAGTGCCTATTACTTTGTAACATAATTCTACAACTTTATTAACTAAGCCACGGAGTCCTCCATATTTACATATGCCAAGAATCAATTCAAGATGGATAAGAAAGTTAACCTAAAAATCCAAGGTATAAAAGTAGAAGTTAAAGTGTCTTTCTAAAATTTCAAGTAAGAAAAACATAGACATAAAAAAGGAAAAGAATGACTAATTTTATCATCTGAAAATTGAAGGAAAGTTTCATACCCCCCCCCCCAAATACAAATACTTGGAAGAAGATAGGAGCTTCCTAAGTGGCTCAGTGAGTAAATAATCTGTCTGCAATGCAGATATGAGTTCAATCCCTGGGTCAGGAAGATCCCTTGGAGGAGGGCATGGAGACCCACTCCAGTATTGACATATAACCTACAATGGATTAACATCAAGAATGTGTAAAGAAATCCTACAAAATAACACGAAAAACACAATTAACACAAAAGTAAAAAGTAGACAAAAAGAAGAAATATAAGTATTGTACTAACGTTGTATAATTACAAGCATTAAAGTGAACAAAAGCAAGAAACATCATTATTTCACCATCAGGTAAAAACTGAGGATTAATAATATCAAAAATTAGCACAAGTTTGGAGAGTCAGAGTTTCTCATATACTACTGGCAGTTGTGTAAATTGGCAAAATCATCTTGAAGGAAAATTTAGCAGTATGTTAACATGTTTAAGTTTTTCCTGGGAGCCATGTCTGAGAAAGACTTGGCACACAAGTGCACAAAGAAGTTTGTGGATGATTAATTGCAATGTTTTTTTTAATAACAATTGTGAAAAATTAGAAACAACCTAAATGACCATCAATAGGGTATAATCAAATAAATTTTGGAATATCCATGCCACTGGGTATATGCAGCAGTTATAAAGAATGAAGTACATCTATTTGTACTCACACAGAAAGTTCACCAACATGTATTGCTTTTGAAGAAACAAGTAGAAATGATTCAGATATTAATCTCCCAAGTTAGATATCATGTATATAAATAAATTGTCTGAAAAATGGAAGAAATCCACCACACTATTCAAGGTGATTACTGCTGAGAAATAGAGTGGAAATGTAAGAAGGGTTTGTTCTGTTTACTTCTGCATTGTTCTATTTTTTTTGCAGTGATACTTATTATAATACCTGTGTATGTTAAAATACAAACTACAATCTAAGTAGTCTTGAAAAACTACATTATTAATAAAATTTTACTATCTCTTTTATTTTGTCACTAGAGATTTGTCAATTTAAATTGTCTGTTTAGAAATAGGTGAGGGACCAGAAAAAAAAAAAAAGAAAAAAAATAGGTGAGGGAGATTAAGAGGCACAAGCTTCCAGTTGCAATGAAATGAGTCACTGATATGAAATGTACAAAGTGAGGAATATATCCAATAACTATGTAATATATTTGTAACATATCATAACTAGACTTATATTGATGATCATTTTGAAATGTATAGAAATACCAAATGACTATATTATATAACAGAACTTGATATAACGTTTAGAACAATTATATTTCAAAAAAAAATCATAGAAAGTGTGATCAGTGTTTTGGTTACAAGAGCTAGGGAGTGGGAGAAGGGAGAACTGGATGAAGTAGTCAAGAGATACAAAATTCCAGTTATAAGATAAATAAATACTAGGGATGTAGTGTACAGCATGCTTAAAATAATTAACTCTGTTGTGTCATATATATGTTTTTAAGAGAGTAAATCTTGAGTTCTCATCATAAGGAAAAATATTTTTCTATTTCTTTAATTTTGTTTCCATGTGAGATGGTGGATGTTTACTAAATTTACTGTGAGAATCATTTCTTGATGGAAGTCATGTCATTATGCTATACACCTTAAACAGTGCTGTATGTCAATTATATCTCAATAAAACTGGAAGCAAAAAGCAAACTGTGTATATCAAAGATGTATTAAAACAAATTGCAAACAGAAAAAAAAAATTAAAACCTAAAACAATGTTTAAAATAATTTTAGATACAATGAAGTGCATAATAGTTCTTAATTTTACTTATGGTTTTCATACCCAAATTGGTACAATTCACATTTTCTCTCCATCATATTAATTCAAAGAACTGGACTAGACTTGGAATCAGGTGAACTGGATTCTAATCCACATCCACCAAAGTGTTAATTCTGACAAGTTCCTCCCCTGCTCAGATGTCATCATTCTATGAGGGATTTTCTCAGGGATGAATCAAGTGATCTCCAAGTTCTAATAGCCTCTGATTCTATGACAATCTCAAAATCAAATAAGTGTAGTTTAAGATGTTTATTAGGACTTTCATGTCCATAGATTCCACTTTTTCAGGAACCTTTCAAAACAAGTAGTTTGCCTTATTTTTTCAAGAATATTCTGGTCACACTATATATCTATATTTGGCAGGGGTGGTAATTGTCAACTTGACATAATTATCTTTAACAAAGAGAGCTTGAGAACTGGCTTCCCTAGCTTAAGATACTGGTACATATCAAAGACAGCAAAGTACAGTGGGAATAGCATAAATTACGAGTCAAGAAGGTGTGTATTCTCTGGAACACACCTAGTAAAATTTATTTAAGGAGACTGAGCCTCATTATCTGCAACTAGAAAGTGGAGCTAATATCATTCACCATTATATTGGTCTACTAATAGTGATAGTCACCACTTACCAAGACCCACACTACATGCCTGGCAATGTATCCAGCACTTTATACAATATCTAATTTAATTCTGACAATAAATCATAGCTGCAGAGGGAAGCTGAGTTACTGTGATTCATTGTAGGAGAATGCTGATCTATTGTGCAAAGAGGAACATTTCTCTTAAGGATAATGTTAGACCTCACTTTTGTTATTGTGATGATATCTGAATACAGAGTTTATCTCTGTAGATGAGTGCTTGCAGCATAATAATGTTCCTTTAGTGCCAAATAATATTCCTTCAAGGCTAAACCTTATTACTCTTATTTTATTTTGGAAACTCCTAATTAAGGAGTCATTATGAATAGTGGAAAGTTTAATACCAAGTCATATCCCAGTTCGCTATACCTTTGCTGATGAATATGTATTATAATTCCATTCTTCTTGTTTCCATTGATTCTGTATGTTACAACCACTTGATACTTGTCGATCTGTATAATATCAGCCCCTTTAAGGATCTTGTTTCAGAAGATTCAACAATGTACAGAGGAAGTGTTTTCACATATTCCCAAAACTGTATGCAATTTTCAATTAATTTGGAAATGCAATCCCATTCCAATCAAAATGTCTACAAGATGTTAAAAAATAGAATGAGACAAGTTAATTTTCAAGTTATCTAGAAGACAAATGCTTAAGACCAGCCAAGGAATTTTTGGAAACAATGATGAGGGGAAAAAACAAACAGGAGATAGTATATGAGGTGTGATTTGGACTGAATTTTTATGAGGGAAGCTTCATGGGTTAGAAGCATGTCAGCAATCATGCTCACTGTAATTAGAATTATACCAGTATTCATTTGAGTAGCTACAATTATATTCCTGTTTATAACATTGTCCTTTTGCATATGGTAGGTGGGGAGGACTTCTATTTTCTTAAAATATGGCCTTAAAATTGAGACATTAGCTGCTCACTCAAAAGCTATCTCTCCTTCTTTTTGCTAAAGAAGTCTTCCTTTGGGAAGCAAGCAAGACCCACTCTAGGAGAAGCAACAAGCTCAGGTAGAAAACCATAATCCTGTTAACAGCAGAATGAAAGTGAAAGTGAAAGTCATTCAGTGGTGACCTACTCTTTGTGAATTCTCCAAGCCAGAATACTGGAGTGAGCTGTCATGCCTTCCTCCAGGGATTCTTCCCAACCCAGGGATCAAACCCAGGTCTCCCGCATTTCAGGCGGATTCTTTACAATCTGAGCCACTAGGGAAGCCCAAGAATACTGGAGTGGGTAGCCTATCACTTCTGCAGTGAATCTTCCTGACCCAGGAATCAAACCGGGTCTCCTGCATTGCAGGCAGATTCTTTACCAGCTGAACTAACAGCAGAATAGAAGTGGAAAAACCTTGGGTCCTTGGTACATTAAAACACTGGGCCACCTCTAAGACCACCCACTTCAGGGCTTTCTATTAAATAAATAAGACTGTTTTTAGCCATTTTAGCTGAGTTATCTATTACCTGCAGCTAAAAAAAATTTCTAATTGATATAAGTGATGAGGGAGAAGTGGTAAAATTAGACATTCTAAAATACAGTTCATTTAGTGAAAAGAATAAGCCAATATATAAAAAAATCTGTTGATCCACATGATATAAACAATGCTTTTATTGAAAAACTACTGAAATCCAAAAGCACATATAGCAATGAAGTGGAAAGAGCCAAGAATTTGATCACAAGGATTAGAAGCAAAAAATGACTCAACTATAAATTGATTTCCCTGTTCTCTTCATTAAAATGAATCTAATGTTGTGAAATGACCAAAAGGTTCTGCTGAATATTTCTATGGTTCTATTCAATCATTTGTTATATATATATATACAGAGCACAAATACACAGAGCACAAATCTTTGGTGTTCAATGAGTCTTAACAGTTGTAGGTATCTGTATAGTTACTGTTCTAAACTAGATACAGAACATTTCTATCACCTGAGAAAGTACTTCCAATAGACAACCATTAATCTAATTTCAGGAAGCAACAGTTAGAACTGGAGATGGAACAACAGACTGGTTCCAAATAAGAAAAGGAGTACATCAAGGCTGTATATTGTCACCCTGCTTATTGAACTTATATGCAGAGTACATCATGAGAAACACTGGGCTGGATGAAGCACAAGCTGGAATCAAGATTGTGGGAGAAATATCAATAACCTCAGATATGCAGATGACACCAACCTTATGACAGAAAGCAAAGAACTAAAGAGCCTCGTGATGAAAGTGAAAGAGGGGAGTGAAAAAGTTGGCTTAAAGCTCAACATTCAACAAACTAAGATCATGGCACCTGGTCCCATCACTTCATGGCAAATAGATGGGGAAACAGTGCAAATGGTGGCAAACCTCATTTTTGGGGGCTCCAAAATCACTGCAGTTGGTGACTACAGCCATGAAATTAAAAGATGCTTACTCTTTGGAAGCAAAGTTATGACCAACCTAGACAGCATATTAAAAAGCAGAGACATTACTTTGCCAACAAAGGTCCATCTAGTCAAGGCTGTGGTTTTTCCAGTAGTAGTGTATGAATGTGGGAGTTGGACTATAAAGAAAGCTGAGTGCCAAAGAATTGATGCTTTTGAACCATGGTATTGGAGAAGACTCTTGAGAGTCCTCTGGACTGCAAGGAGATCCAACCAGTCCATCCTAAGGGAGATCAGTCCTGAGTGTTCATTGGAAGGACTGATGTTGAAGCTGAAACTTCAATACTTTGGCCACCTGATGCGAAGAGCTGACTCATTGAAAAAGACTCTGATGCTGGGAAAGATTGAAGGCAAGAGGAAAAGGAAATGACAGAGGATGAGATGGTTGGATGGCATCACCGACTCAATGGAGATGAGTTTGAGTAAACTCCGGGAGTTGGTGATGGACAGGGAGGCCTGGCAAGCTGCAGTCCATGGGGTCGCAAAGAGTTGGACACGACTGAGCGACTGAACTGAACTGAATTAAATCGAATTTCAATAATCAGAGATTAATTTTAGGTATTCTAGAACTTCATGTAAATGAAATAGTAAAATTTATACTCTTTGGGGTCTGGATTCTGTTCCTCAGCATGTATATAACGTCTATCCATAATGTTGTTTTTCCAGTAATCATGTATGGATGTGAGAGTTGGACTATAAAGAAAGCTGAGGGCCAAAGAATTGATGCTTTTGAACTGTGGTGTTGGAGAAAACTCTTCAGAGTCCTTTGGACTGCTGGGAGATCCAACCAGTCAATCCTAAAGGAAATCAGTCCTGAATATTCATTGGAAGGACTGATGCTGATGTTGAAACTCCAATATTTTGGCCACTTGATGTGAAGAACTTACTCATTGGAAAAGACCCTTATGCTGGGAAATATTGAAGGCAGGAGGAGCAGGAGGGGACAGAGGATGAGATTGAGGGATGGCTTCACCAACTTGATGGACATGAGTTTGAGCAAGCTCTGGAAATTGGTGATGGAAAGGGAAGCCTGGCATGCTGCATTCCATGGAGTTGCAAAGAGTCAGACATGACTGAGTGACTGAACTGAACTGACTGATAATGTCATGCTTATCAGTAATTTATTCTTTTTTATTGCTGAGTAATGTTCTATCATTTGACTATACCACAGTGCATTTATATATTCTTTTGAAGTATTGAAACATTAGTTGCTCAGTTGTCTGACTCTTTGCTACCCATCAACTGTAGCTCATCTGGCTCCTCTGTCCATGCGATTCTCCAGGCAAGAATGGTTGCCATTTCATTCTCCAGGGGATCTTCCTGACCCAGGTATGGAACCTGCACCTCCCACACTGCAGCAGATTCTTTACCTTCTGAGCTACCAGGGAAGCCCATACATTCTTTTGGTGACTGATATTTGGATTGCTTCCAATTGTTGGTTAGTAAGAATAAATTTTCTCAGCCTGTGGGGTAAAGCCTGAATCTTGAGAACTGAAAAACATGTACCTTTTGTCTTGTTAATAGCACAAAGGCAGCAATAAAGTCAAATATTTTCCATTTTTTCCAAGTTTTCCTAAAACAGTAATTTTTGAGGTAGAGAAAAATTTCCTAGATACACAAGGGTTGCCGTGAGTTCCTAGAAGTGAAATATATCTGAGAAAGTAATTTAACTTCTCTAAACCCCAGTTTCTCTCTAAAAAATATCTTTAGGGTCCTTTTGAGTTTTAGTATTCTATTTCATTAATCTTATTTCAAAAATGAATAGACTCAGGCTTCCCTGGTGGCTCAGTGGTAAAGAATCTGCCTGCAGATAGATATAGGAGACATGGATTCGATCCCTGATCTGGGAAGATTCCACATCGCATGGTGTGAAGATCCCACACACAGTAATTGGGCCTGTGTGGCACAACTATTGAGCCTGTGCTCTAGAGCCCAGGAGCCACAACTACTGAGCCCATGTGTTACAACTATTGAAGCCGTTGTGCCCTAAAGCCCGTGCTCTGCAACAAGAGAAGTCATTGCAATGAGAAGCCCATGCACCACAACTAGAGAGTAACCCCCACCCTTCTAGGACTAGAGAAAGCCCATGTGCAACAATGAAGATCCAACACAGCCAAAAATAAAATTAATTAATTAATTATTTTAAAATGACAGATGTGTTGAGGGCAAGGAATTATTATGCTGGTATTGGCTTTGCATGCCATAGATCACATGTGGGTATGATGTTACCATTGAACTTTACTACCTAATAATATTTACTTTTATTTTGGTTCTACGGATTCAAGATGAAGATTCTTTATATGATTTTATTTTCTTAAGCAAGTCCACAGAGTATTTTTTTGTTGTTGTTAAAAGAACTCTGAAAACTGTTAAATGTAACTATTGTCAAATATTTTAATCTTCTATTTTGCCCCAGGGGAGAAGAGATGTAGTGAAAAAGTGAAATGTTTTTGCCTCCAGGTCCACACACAAGTTACCCTTGGGGCTATAAGACTTGACCTTCAGTCACTAAGGATTTCAGTCACTAAAATTTCCCAGTACCTCGAACTTCTGCCTCCACTTTAGTAAGAGCAAGAAGAATGAGTCCCCTAACACTCCTGGATCATTTTCTATGCTTATTAAGGGCCCTCAAGGGAAACTCTTGTGACAAACTGCCTATCCAGAGAGAAAAATGTAATTAGAGTCCTGGAGAGAGAGGTATGGAGTCTGAAGTCCACTTCCTTTTTACTACCTGTAGTAATTCAGCTAAAGATGTTAGGATTCACTCGTATAGTCAAAGGCGGGAAAAAGGGAAAAAAAAGTATTTCAAAGGATGGCAAGAAGAGCTGAAACTTACTATAAGCCAATGTATCAGGAATGTCTATGGAGATTTCAGTGTTTGCCTTGTTCTTGCTGTAGTAGGAGACAAGAAAGATTCTAAAGTACTTTTTTTAGTTCTGTCTCCTTCTGGAAAGAACAACCAAAGCTGTTTTCAGATCTAGGATCTTCTAAACTTCACCTCAGGGGCAGGAAATGGCCAGTCTTTGTTTTATATGGCCTTGAAAGAAACCCTTGGCAGGGCCCTTGTAAGGAACATTAGGCCTGAAACATAGAGCGGGACCCTGTCGGACTCCTGGACACAGCCTTTCTGTCCTCCATTTCTTGTGTGTTGAGAACAGACTTCAACCTCCTTCCCTGAGCTCCAAAGGGCAGATTAAAGCAATTGTTCATCAGGGAAGGAAGGGGAGCCAGAGACAAGGAAGGAACCGCCAACAAACATTAGTGAGACACTGGGGCAGAGTCCTGGTTCCCCGTCAAGGTATACACATATAACAGTATTTTTGAGCTCTTTACAGAACTAAAATCTCCAACAAATGCTTCCAAATGTAGCAGTCTTCATTTCAGATTAAAGCAACGACAGAAACACATCAGGTCACCTGAGGCCAGATTAAAAGAGTGCAAGCCCTGTACATGCCCTGACCGTTATTGGCAAGCCTGCCCTTGAACCACTGCTACAAAACTCCTCACCAAAACCTCCTGGGTTGTTGTTCAGTCGCTCAGTTGTGTCCAACTCTTTGCAACTCCATGGACTGCAGCATGCTAGGCCTCCCTGTCCTTCACCATCTCCCAGAGCTTGCTCAAACTCATTTCCATTGAGTCGGTCATGTCATCCAACCATCTTATCCTCTGTCATTCCCTTCCTCTCCTGCCTTCAATCTTTCCCAGCATCAGGGTGTTTTCCAGTGAGTCGGCTCTTCGCATCAGGTGGCCAAAGTATTGGAGCTTCCTGGGTTGGCACACACCATTTTTGAGGCAGGAGACTGTTGTGTCCCCCATTGCCTGGCAAAGCAATAAAGCTATCTTTTTCTACTTCACCCCAAACTTTATCTGAGATTTGATTTGGCACCAGCATACAAGGGCCAAGTTTTTGGCATCAGGCCCATGGAGGAATTAAACTTGAGCTTCCCTAAATGGGGAAGAGATGTAGAAAGGCTAAAGCTCAGACAGGAAGTGCCAAGTGGTTTCTTACCCATATTTTCTGGATTTCATAATCTCAAACAAGACAACTGAGATTGGATGTCTGTCAGCCTTAACCAGATGCTTTCAGTTTACAAAGAGAGTTGTGTTGTGTCATAGCACCAATTTTTATTAGTTACACAGGTAATACTGAAGTGGTAGTGTTGCAGAAACCAGTAATCGAGAAACCAAGCACCACATTTGGAAAGTTGGAGAACTCAGGTTTAACATGCTGGTGGGCCCAGAGGAGTTAACACTCCAAGCTCTGAGCCCCAAACAAAAGGATTACAGAGTTTTTATAGACAAATTGTAGTGGACAACACTAGCTGTTAATAGGTTGGTTTAAAATAAGGGGTTTTGAATGCAGGAACAGCAGTCAAGATAGGGAGGGGGATGCCTGACCTGGACATGCATGATTAAGCAGGTTTGCAGGGACTGGGCACTTGCAAACAGCAGGACAAGGGTGAGTGAGATAAACTCCAGTTTCTAGTGTTGCAAGTCCCCACTTTCTGAGACTATATGACCTACATGAACTAGACTTTGCAAGGGGCAAGCTGAGTTACAGAGGCAGAAGGAAAAGGAGGTTATGTAAAATTTTAACTTTTCCTCTTCAGTAGGGTTGGGGTCTATTTTCTGCAGTGAATGCTTCAGTTCTGGTCATGCATTCTCCTTGTCAGAATCTTAGCAGTCCATGGTCACTCTAATTTCTCAGAGAGTGTGGTACTCCTTCTGTGGGTACTGTTTGGGTTCATGTTCATAGTACCCCTAATGATAATTATATCACACTGCACAATGTGTCCTGTTAAAGAAAAAAAATATTCTGACACTTCATAAAGTAGTAAGAAAGACTTTACTTGGACTAGTATGATAGTTGTCAAGACTATTGCAGAGACATCCGGCTCCACTGTGGATTCAGTAAAGACAACTGGGGATTTATAGCCAATGAGAAGAAGGATGGGGATCAGTGGATAAAAAATTAATAAAGAAGAAATATCAAGGCTAGAAGGATTCTTGATAAACTGACTTAACGGGATTCTTGCTAAAGGCAGGTCGAGGATTTATATGTTAAAAGTGGGGGGAAAGATGAGGAACTTGATCAGTTATCACAGGTGACCAGATATCAAGGGTGCAGCATCTCCCTAAACAGACTTAGTAAGATCTTGCTAAAACTGGACTAGGCAGGCTGAAGACAAGGCCAAAGACTAGGCCTGGTCAAAAAGAGAACTCAGAGAAGCCTGATTAAAATTTGGCCAAGGAGATAGTCTTTGTTAGTCTCAAGTAAATATTGAGGAGAATGATAGCTTACATTCATCTAACATATGAATATACATCTTTTAATTTTATTTCACAGTCACTGTGTGCATTAGATACTAGTCTTATTCAATTTTATTCAGTTTTTCTGATGAGAAAATTAAGACCCAGAGGTTGTGGTAGATATCATGTTATATCACCAGATCCCCATTCAATGAGCAACTGGTTGCCCCAGTTGCTGAAAGTGCTTTCTGCAGACACATTTCACCTTTCAGCCTCTTGGATCACCTTGGTTGCAGAGAGCTTCCTCACCTAAGGTTACACCTTTTTAGTGTGTGCTGGAACCTGCATGTACCGCTCGAGGCCATTATGTATATCTCTTCCCAATATCATGTAGAGTGGCATCATTTTTTAATAATTTTATTTATTTATTTATTGTTTGGGGGTGGGGGCTGTGCTGGGTCTTTGTTGCTGTGGGGGCTTTATTCTTACTGCAGCAAGTCACAGCTACTTCTCCTTGCAGTGCTCGGGTTTCTCATTGTGGAGCAGGAGCTCTAGGCGAGTGGGCTCAGTAGTTGTGATTCCCAGGCTCTAGAACACAGGCTCAAGAGCCTCTTGCAGCACAGAGGGCTTCGCTGCTCCATGTCATGTGGGATCTTACCAGACCAGGGATCAAATCCATGTCTCCTGTATTGGCAGGCAGATTTTTTACCACTGAGTCATCAGGGAAACCCCATGACATCATGTTGATAGCTTGAAATACTCACGGACTGGGGCATTCACATCTTGGAAATCAGCAAATACTACACAGATTAGTCATTTATTTATACCCCAGAGAGCTAGTTGTCAAATATTTACCCACATCTAATGACTGTGGGAACATAAAGGTCTGACATCTGGATCCAACTTGAGCCAACTCTGCAGAACCTTTGTAGTTCCAGAGCCCCTCCTGGAGGGGAGGCTACTGTTGGGTTTGCATTGCGATGAGATTTCTCCTTTTACCCATACCTTCTTCCTTTGCATCTCTTCCACAGATGTTGATCCCAAGCTCCTTCTAAATAAATATCCTATACCTGAAATTCCGTCACCTCCTGGAGAACACTAATCTTCCAAGGAAGTTAAATAACTTGACCAAGGTCACTCAGATATTAAAGGGCAGAGCCAGAATGCAATCATCTGTCTAGCCTCAAAGCTCACTTGCTTAACAACCACATTCTATTTCTCAACTTCATGGTAATTTTAAGAAGAAAACATTCAGTGTGGATAACTCTGAGAGATTAATCTCTACCTTATATTTTACAGGTATTAAAATTGTGCAGTAACTGGAGATATCCATACAAAGACAGAAAAATATTTTTTTACCAGGAATTAATTCACCAAGGGATCAATATGGAAAGTGGACCTGGGAAAATTGGTGATGTAAGCAAAATGTCCTGCTTTTTTTAATTCCTCTTTTACATTCAATGGAATCAATTCAATTTAATACATTTATCATTACACGCAGTGTATAAAATATTGTGATAGATACTGTGGGGAATACAAGATTAGAAGCATTTCCTAAAATTTGCCATATCATAGGCAAGTGATTAGGCATGTAAAAGGCAGAAAACTCTAAAATGAAGCAGAATGGTACAGTGGTTCAAATGAGGTGCTAAAGGAACTACTAGAAATTATGAAATAGATGGAATTTGAATTCGGACTTGGGGAGTGAGATTTTGACAGTGATACATGTTTTTCAACAAGAACAAGATGAAGTGTGGAGACCAATTGGAATGAAAGTGTTTCTGAACAAAGTTCATGTGACCATTGGAGAGCAAACCAAAACATCAGAGTTTAGAGCCGAGAAAGATTGATTTCAAGGCCAAGCAAGGAGCACAGGAGATTCAGGCTCAAGAATCCTGAACTCTGCCATGGTTTTCAGGGAGAAGTTTTTACAGGCTAAATTTAGGGTGAGGGCTGAAGGCTGTGTGACTTTCTTCTGATTGGTGGGTGGTGAGGTAACAAGGTGGTGACCCAGGAATCTTGTGCTGTGCCTGAAGTTACCATCCTCCACCTGGGTGGGGTCCTTAGCAACTTCGTTCAGTCATGTCCAACTCTTTGTGACTCCATGGACTGTAGCCCTCCAGACTCCTCTGTCCATGGGATTTTCCAGGCACAGATACTGGAGTGGGTTGCCATTTCCTTCTCCAGGGGATCTTCCTGACCCAGGGATCTAACCCAGGTCTCCCATATTGTGGGCAGACTCTTTACCACCTGAGCCACCAGGGAAACCCTTAGTTCCTTCAGAGGAACTCAAAAGTATTATTAGGTATATTCCATCAGGAGAACTAGGACCTTGCCTGGAGGATGCACAATTGTTTCTTGATTACTCCCCCTTTGTTTCTTCATTCCCTGTTTGCAAATGTTTGAATCCGCCCTTTGGAAGTCAAGGAAGGCCTGGGAGGTTGAAGGAAGCCTATTTTCTACAAACTAGAAATGGGGCCATGGAAAGGATTCATACAGGGAGTGCCCCACAGGGTCCTGCTTCGTTTCAGTCCTCCTTTTTCTTCGATTTCCCTGATGGCTCAGTGATAAAAAATCTGCTTTAATGCAGGAGACGTGAGTTTGATCCCCAGGTCAGGCAGATCCCCTGGAGGAAGAAATGGTAACCCACTCCAGTATTTGTGCCTGGAAAATCCCATGGACAGGGGAGTCTGGTGGGCTACATTCCATGGGGTCGTAAAGAGTCGGACACGACTGAGCTTGCCCTCACCAGGTATTGGACAAAGAGAACAAGTATTGGACAAAGAAGGGAATAGCATTTTGGATAGACAGTTCCTTGGCAGAGGAACTCAGTTTTAGGGAGACTTGATTTCAAAAGGGAATCCCCTCCTGGTTCACTGGTTAGGACTCAATGCTTTCACTGCTCAGGCAGCAGGTTTAATCACTGGTTGGGGAATTAAGATCCACAAGCCATGCAGTGCAGCCAAAATTGAAACAAAATAAAAGAAACTGATAATCAACAGGAATGGAAGAGTATGGGATCAGGAGGCTATAGAGATAGGTCAAGTGAGTGATAAGGACTTTCTGGATATAAGGTCAGCAATGGAAAAAAATGATAGAGTGGAAACATTTAGAAGGTAGAAGTAATAGAGAGTTGATTATATGGGGATTAAAATACAAGGAAAAACTCTAAAAAAAGATATATTCAGAGGGAAAAAAAAAACATTGCCAGCTTATAGTTTTTCCAAAGAAAGAGGTTTACTCCCAGTTTAGTCTAGTTTTATCCACATATCTCAGCAGGGTATCTTCTAACCTCCCTAGTGGAAAGCATTCTATATTGCAAAAGCCTTCACTGAGTATGAATTTTCATGTCCAGAGAACTTGTCTCATGCCCAATATAGAAAACACCAACTGGCAAGAATGGATAAGGGTTTCATATAACTTGGCCCATTTCTCTGCATCTGTCTGGTGATAGAAGTGGCCTAGGAGAAATTCAGGATGAATCCCTAATGCCTTTTGTTTCACTTGGTTCTCATATATAAGAATTCAGGAGCATCTACACACATTTCTAATATTTTTATCTATATTTTCTATTGAGGTTAGACTTACCAGAAGCAAATAATTATTCAGTTTCCTTTGAGGTACTTGATAGTATCTTAGAAGAATCTGTTAAATTTCCCTACAGTAATCACTAGATTCACAATGAACTCCCCTGTGTCCTAAGGCACTTGGTAGATATTTGTGGTAATGGCCCTCTTCCAGGTTTGTTTTAGTTTTTTCCCAAACTAAAGAACCTTTATCTCTTTATATAGAGAACTCCTTAGAAGTTAAACATATCTGTATTCAAATAGACAGGGTCTTTTGGCGGGAAATGCAAATTATGACCTTCTCTAACCCATTGACCTTCTCTGGAGTTAAGTGTTAAATGTTCTGAAAGAAAGTTTATCAATGAAACATCACCCATCAATCCCCTAGAGTAAGGTGGCTTTCCTGGAGAATGAAAAAGAGAAAATCACCAACAAAGGCTATTATTGATTAAGTAGCTCAAGTCAAATCCCCCAACCCTACATAGTTCTGAAAATGTGGAAAGGAAATGCTCTTGTCTTAATTTGTGTGTAAGAATCATTAAAAACATTAAATTGGCTTCTGAGTCCTTTTAACCCAGTCCCAGTGACCTTTGTCAATATCTTTGCTTTATGATGTGGTAAGATATTCCAAGCTTAGCTTGCACATTTCCTGCCCCAGAGCTAGAATTAGCCATTTTCCCAAAGAATCTTTGTTCCTTTTAATGAGAAATGATATTTACAGACCACAATTCAGGTACCAGAAATACTCATTGCTATTAGATTGCCCATTGTTTCTTGCTTTTTCAAATAGCAAGGAACCATATGGTTTTGAGCTACATGAAATTGCCTTTCTATAAACAAAAATAATGGTAGAATATCAGCAGTTTCATGTGGCTTGATCTAATATTTTCAAGATAAAATACATCATAAGTTCATCTAATTCAAATTGTATTTTATAAGGCTTATTTTCAGGGAGGGGAAATGGGTAGAGATACAGATGAAATAGAACTATCCATACAGTTGTTGAAGCTAAGCAATAGGTACATGAAAGATTATAAGCTTCTCTTTTGAGTATGTTGGAAAACTTTCATAATATAAAATTTAAAAAAAAAAACTCTGTAAGAACAGCAATGCTAGTAAGTGATGTTGAAGATGCCTATCAAGGGTTTGAATAAGTGTTTCATTAAATAAGAGCAGAAAAAATTATAAAGCATTATGTTGTATATAATACTACTTAAAATATGTGTTTATATATTTAAATTAATATACTGAATATTTTAGAACTTTGAAAAATACATATAAATATACATAAATAGATATAGATAATGATCACAGACCTTTTGGGAAGAACCTTTTATTTAAGGCTCCAAGGTCTTCTATTAGGTGAATCACTGCTTATTTCATTGAGAAGACTATTTGTGGCCTTAAGTGAAAGAAGACTCAACAGTTATTTATGAAACACCTTTGATGTACACAGTTGTGTGCTAAACTCATTGGGTATGATATAATCCATTTATTTATATTTATTTGAAAGGTTTATAAAATAAGGCAAGATTGCATAAGATAAACATGGGTGAGAAGGGGAGGAGGAAAAGATAATTTTGGGAAATTAGAATAGAAGCATGAGTGTAATGGAAAATTACATATTACAAACTTCTAAACTATTGTTCTATGTGGGTTTGTAATTTATTTTTAAGTTTTCTAATCATCTGAATGAAAAAGTCCAGCTTAATCAACTTATTAATGGAGACCAAAAAGTAAAGCTAAACCAAATTCTATGGAGAAGTACTGCAATTCTTGGTATTAAAAAGAAAAGAAAAGGAAAGATCATGAAGATACAACTCTTCTTATCCAAGCTAAAAAACTTCAGATATAACAAAGGTTTACAAAGAGGAAGAAGGTGGTCTTTTCATTTATTGTCATTTTCTAGATTAGAAAACCAAGAAGTGATACCTACCTCTATTACATTGCAAGCCTCTTTGGTGGGAAGCAATTTGCCATTGATCAAATCAAACTCAAGCTGACATTGTAAACATATAGAAATACTGAGGAAGAAAATATTGTCAGATCCTATGGAAACTCGTACAAGAAACCGAAAATATGTGAGAGAATGATTCTCTTCTCTGTCATTGAAACGATGAGATTGTTTTCTTTGTCCTTAAAAACATGAATTGTGTTCTGTTTCTTAAGGCTCTTGAAACTGAGAAGGGCCCTGTGGGGCTTCCAGGCATGGAGCACAGAGGCCTGTTTTGTCACCTGTTCCTTGTAGGAGACTCCAGCCTCCATGGCCTTCCCTGAGTTCCAAAGGGCAGATTCAAACAGTTGCTAATCAAGGGAGGAGCTGCCAAGAAACCATCTGAGGCAAGCTTAAAGGAACTAGAGTAGGAGATGGATCACCTGAGATGAGATTAAGGGAGTGGAAGCCCTGATCAGGCACCCTAATCTTGTCAGAGACTCCACCCTTCAACAATTGTTATAAAACCCCTCATCAAATTCTCTGCATGCTAAGTAGCTTTAGCCTTGTCCAAATCTTTGCAACCCTGTGACTATAGTCCACCAGGCTCCTCTGTTCATGTTCTCCAAGCATGAATACTGGAGTGGGTTACCAGGCCCTCCTCCAGGGGATCTTCCTAACCCAGGGATCGAACCAGCATCTCTTACATCTCCTGCATTGGTTGGTGCATTCTTTACCACTAGGGCCATCTTGGAAGCCCTCAAATCCTCTGGAGAGGGACATAGAGTTTTGAGGCAGGAGTCCACTGTAGCCCCCTTTGCCTGGCAAACTAATAAAGTCATCCTTTTCTGCTTCATCCAAAACTGTCTCTGACATTCAATTCAGCACCAGGGTACACAGAAGTGGAATTTGGCATCAATCTCTCCTGGGCTTTTTGGCAATTTACAACCCTACCCTTTCTGAAGACTAGTTTTGTTCTACTTCAATTTTCTAATTCTCTCATGGCTTTGGCTTTATATGGTTCTGACTCAAGTTCAGTGATTACTGATGAGTTCACTCTAGGACTTCCTTAGTGGCTCAGATGGTAAAGAATCTTCCTGTAAGGGAGGAGACCAGGGTTCAGTCTCTGGGTCGGGAAGATCCCCTGGAGAAGGGAATAGCGACTGACTTCATTTTCTTGTCTGGAGAATCCCATGGACAGAGGAGGCTGGCAGGCTACAGTTCATAGGATTGCAAAGAGTCGGACATGACAGGAACTAACACTTTCACTAAATGGATCAAATAGCTATAGGAGGAGAGAAGAGTGTGTGTAATGGGATGGTTTCTAGAAAAAGGGATGACAATGGACTGGCAAACTCTCCAAAAGTTTTCCACAATGCATCACCCTTCCAAAATTATAGTGTGTGTTTAAAATTCTGATCTCTAACTGAAATCCTACTTAGAGTTTGTGTGTAATTCAGGAAAACCAGAAACTAATTTAGAGGGCCATAATAAACTGGGGAATATAAGCAGAGGGAAGAACAGTATTTCTTTTGAGTTTTGGCTTGCTGGCATAGCAAACGCATTTGTTGAAAAAGATGTTTTCCCCAAAAGATGCCAAAAGTAGTAAGTGGAAAACTCTTCTCAAATTCCTCTATTAAGTAACTTTAGCAATCAAGGGCAGGCAATTTAAGGGATATTTTTCATGAGTCCTAAACTGCTGAAAAAAGAAAAAAAAACAACATTATATAAAGTCAGTATATAAAGACTGATCCAGGCAGTTAGGGAGGAAGCTATGTCTTTTAATGAATAAACTCACCACATTATAGAAGGAATGTATTTCTAAGAAAGCTTGGTATCTAATTACTCCCCCAACAATTACATTTTATTTGAATTGAGAAATGCTTCCTTTTATAATACTAAATGAAAGATGTATTTGTTCCAAAATAGCGACCAGTGTGTTTTTGCTGTTGTTCAGTCTCTAAGTCATGTATGACTCTTTTCAACACCATGAATTGCAGCATGCCAGACTTTCCTCTCCTTCACTAGCCCCTGGAGTTTGCTCAGATTCCTGTTCATTGAGTTAGTGATGCTATCTAACCACCTCATCCTCTGTCACCCCCTTCTCCTCCTGCCCTCAATATTTCCCAGCATCAGGGTCTTTTCCAGTGAGTCAGCACTTCGAATCAGATGGCCAAAGTATATGACCTTCAGCATCAGTCTTTCCAATGAATATTCAAGGTTGATTTCCTCTAGGATTGACTAGTTTGATCTCCCTGCAGTCCAAGGGACCATGATTATATCTACTAACTGGTTAGTTAATGACAGTTTGATTATTAACACAATATTATTTTTTAATCAACAATTAACTTTGGGAAAACAAGAAATGTAAAAAGTTTAGAACCAGACCTATATGCCTCTTGATGTGATACAATAAAAAGTCCCTAGTACACATATGGTGAATTCTTGCCATTTGAATTGAATTGAATTGGAAAATAATCAGAACTAAAAATCTTATTTTTAATTTTCAGGAAACACAGAGCATAAGAGAACCAATTAATCAAATCACCAGGAAGAAAAAGAAACTTACAGAAGATGGGGCACTCTTAGGATAATTGGCCCAGTATTTTTCAACAAATCAATGTCGTGGAAAAAGAAAGTGTGACAGCTGTTGTAGATTATATGACTTCAGAGTTCTCACAAGTAAATAGAATGTGTAATCCTCATTTAAATAAACTAGCTATAGAAGACATTTTGGGGACAACTGGAAACAATGTGAATATAAACCAGGTATTAGATGATATTAGAAGTGATAGTTAATTTTTTTAAGTGTAATAATGATAGTACAGTTATGTGATAAAATGCTTAGAGATGTACATGGAAGCATTTTGGAATGAAATATCATGAAATATGCAGTTTATTTTAGAATACTTCAATCAAAAATACATGAGGAAATATGGAAAAATATTAAAAGCTGTTAATTATGGGTTTTGGATAAATGAGTTAACCACACTATTTTCTTCAAGTTGAAAAGTTTTCATAATAAAGGATTTTTTACAAGAATCCAATATTTTATAAGCTATTAAATCCTAATGAGTAAATCAGGATTAGATAAACAAGAAAAAATGGGATAAGATAAATGCAGAAACTATTAGTTTCATTTTCTTTCTGTCACTGAACCTATAATTTTCTATGATTTTGAGAAAGCTCAAAAGAACATTACAAAGAGCTCTGGAAAGTATTCTTTCCTTTCTTCATCAACTTACATTAGCTTTTTACTCAAGAGGGAAAATATTACATTGGTTTCCATTATCTTCAATTTCACAAAAATGGAAGGTAAAAACATGGTAGATACCCTGAAATCCTTTGCAAAAGTTAATGTGCTGTATACATAGATATGTTATTTTGTTTACTGAAATATTTGAGCACCTCATTGGTGGTTTTACAATCTGAAAATGAGTGAACATGTTTATGGGGAATTCTGGTCAAATGCATGGAATTCTTGTTTAGTCTTCTGAGACTTGAGTTCAAGGCTTGTATATTCTGTTATTATCGTGGATTTCAGGTCAGAGGCTTTGCTTTCCTGATGACAGTATGACTAAGTTTCTTACTATACATCGTTGGTATCATATGGTCCATGTGAGTTAGAAAGGTCATCTGGTTATTGTCATGTGGCATATTACCTTGATGGAATAATGGAGTGGCCTTCATGTGGGCTCCCCCAGATGTCATGAAAGAGAAAGGCTCTTAGACCAAATTAAGATGTGCAAATCACACAGTTCATGAAGACAATTTAAAACACACAATGAGAAGCAAGGGGAAAGAGATGGGGTAGGTTCACATACGTAGGAAAGGGTACCAGTGGCAAAAGAACCACGCTTCCTGAATCCAAGGTTTTTCTGTGGTTCTCTCTCCCTCTCTCCTGAAATCATCCTCCCTGATATAATTGTGGTTATGGGGACCAGACTTGAAGCTCAAGCAAGAAGACCATACACAGAAGGGGTCCCAGGCACACATGACTCTACCAGAGAGACAGGGTAAACCACGCCGGGCCACATCTATAGTTCGCCAGTAAACCTGCTGAATAGCCATGGATTTTATCTACATTTTCTGGGTAGAGCACATGGGGGGCCAGAATGGGACTATACTCAACAATGGATGGTTGATTTAGAAAAAACAGCATAGTTTCTTGCTATTCGTAATGGTTATGATGTGGTCTTTCCACCCCTTCCTAACTCTCAATAGACTTGATTTTTTTAATAATATGTTGCATTTATTCTATGCTGAACATATCTTACAGGTTACCAAATTACTGTTTATTTAACACATCTTCAGAATTCAGTCTATGTCTCTTAAGCCAGTTGCTTACTCATTATTTGTACTTAGCATAGCGTATAAGTGTTGCTACTATGTTAAAACTACTAGCTTCATTGCGATTTATGCTTGACACTTCTAATGAGTTTCAGCCATCCTGTTTGTTTTACTCTGGGACCACTAGTGGATGAATGAACCCATCTGGACTTAAATTTACACGTTTGTTAAATGAAGTGGAGGAAGGAAATTTTAGAGACTCAGCCTTTTTGTCAACTATCCCCCTTGTGCACTTCTCCTAGTGTTAGATAATCTAGAATGTGTAAAAGCAAAACAATGGAAACAAATAGGCCTCCATTTTCCATATTGGTTAATAGGCTGTGAATGTGGAAGGTGTTGCTTTGATCATTTTACATTGAGTAATATTTGTTATTTTACAATGATGACAATGATGGCAATGATAATCGTACACTATTACCAAACTATACTGTTAAAGTGCTTTGAGTTAAATTACATTTGCCGATGACCAAAGTAACCATGTAAAGTAAATTACAGAAGGTAATGATGCCACTTTACAGACAAGGACATAATCAGGGGAAATGAAATGACATGTGCTAATTTCAGGCCACTCATTGACTGGACCATGTCCTTACAAATAAATATATTTATTACAAGGGGAGCTAACTCACAGCTGTTTCTGTTTTTCTTTAACACATTTATTTTCCAGCTCTGATTCCACATCTACCAAATGAATTTCTAATTGAGAATTTTGCTTTCAGTTTGAGTGCTCGGAGTAGTCAGATCATTCCAAATGCCAGGATATTATGCAACCAAATATGTTTCTTAGTCAGTATTACTATACAGAATCCTAATAAACTATAAAGCTCAATGGATACAGGAATTCAAATCTGTTGGATTGCTATTTTATCCTTAGTGCCTTGCACCATGTTTGGTGCTTTGTTAGTATTAAACAACTGTTGAAAGAAAGAATGAATAAATAAATGAATAGATTAACTCATGAGTAAAAAGTCAAAACCTGAAATAGAAGGCTGAATTTCTCCCTTTTAAAGGTACCTAGCAAGTCAAGATGGGCTTCCCGAGTGGCGCAGTGGTAAAGAATGTGCCTGCCAATGCCGAAGACACAAGAGACATGGGTTCGATCCCTGGGTTGGGAAGATCCCCTGGAGGCCTGGAGGAGTAAATGGCAACCCACTCCAATGCTTCTTGCCTGGAAAATTCCATGCACAGAAGATCCTGGCAGGCCATCTAAATCACCAGGGAATCCTAACCCAATGCCATAAAAAATTCATGAATAAATCTTATTCACTTTTCCACATTTCCCGGGATACATGGTATGGCTGGACCAGGATAGAAATTTGATTTTTAAAAGTACCATATTGTCCTCAAAAATCCCTCCACTGATAAAGCTTGTTGGAAATTTGACTTTTCTTTTGCCAAATGTTCTCTCCCAGAAGACTTCAAATTCTCTCCTCTAAATGACCCCAGACACCTCATTCCTCCATTTGTTAAGGCTAAATCTTTGTACTGAAAATAGCAGAAGCTCTTCTCCCTTGATTCTTTCCTCTATTCTATTCCACCCCTCAAAAGCCCCTCTCGGAGCAATAATTTGTGAAATTTCTTTATACTTTTGATTATTGATCAATAGGAAAAGAAAGCAAAAAACAAATGCTGGTAGGAGTGTAAATTATTAACAATACAACTGCTTTGGAAAATTGTTTAGCAGTATCTACTAATGAGCAACATTTGCATACTCTGTGACCCATTTATAGGTATATGCATAAAAATATATATACATATATTTATCAAAAGACATATTCAAGGATATTATGATACTTTGGGTAGTATTCCCAAGCAAGAAAGTACACAAAAATTCCTCAAGAGTAAAAAGAAAAATAAACCATAGTATGTTCAAACAGTAGAGTATAATGTAGCTATGAGAATGAATAACTTACAACCACACACAAAAATGTGGATAATTATCACATATTTTTGAGTAAAAGAAGCAGACACAAAAAGAGTACCTACTGTATTATTCACTTTATGCAAAGTTAAAAAACAGACACTTGTGGTTAGAAGTTGGGATAGTGGGGACCCTTGTGGGCAGGGTAGTGACTGAAAGGAACACTTCCAGTCCCCTGGAAGCTTCTAGAGTTCTGATGATATTCTAGTTCTTTAACTGGGTGTTGACTACATAGGTGAGTTCGGTTAGTAAAAATGTATTGAGATGTACACTATGATTTATGCACTTTTGTATGTGTAATGTACTTATATAATATATTTTCTTTTAAAGAAAGCCAAAGAAAAAAAGAAATTTTATTCTTGATGAGAAAATATAGCAGTGAATACATGATAAGGTAAATAATAAATAACACTGAATTGGATGGAAGTGAAAAAGTCAAGAGTCTTAACTTTTTAAAAATTTATTTATTTGTAATTGAAAGATAATTGCTTTACAATATTATGCTGGTTTCTGCCAAACATCAACATGAATCAGTCATAGGTATGCCTATGTTCCCTCCCTCTTGAACCTCCCCCCTTCCTCCCTCCTCATTCTACCCCTCTAGGTTAAATATAAGGTGCAATATTGTCTGTCTTGATTAATGATAAGCCATTTCTTCCATCCCTCCTTATCTGATACCACCTTCCCTATTTTCTATTTATATGGGATGTGAATTTTGTCTCAACCATATGAAAATCTTAATGGATTTTTGTTAACATTGCTTTGAACAAAAGATACCAGTAGTTGGTTTTCAAACACACATATATACACATACAAGCACAAACCACAGAAAAAATTGAGAAAACCAAGATTCTACAGAGACTGCCTATTTGTTAATTACTAATTACTTTATAGAAGGAAAAATGGTGGTTGTCAAGTCTCCTGGAGCATTTATTTGTCCCCTTTCTGGAAGGAAAGGATTGAAATGCTAAATCACTCTTTATAAAAGGCGTCAGTCTCTTCATAAGGAGAGAGAAATCCAGGTGGAGTGACATTTTCTTTCTCTGTGTTTATTTTGCTGCTTTTCCTGATTAATGTTCTAATAAGAAGATGAGGGAGAAGCTAGAAGAGCAGCTGATGGAGAAAGGATTAATCAGTCCCAGAATAGTCAGGATCCCAGTGTACCCTAGCTTACTATATATACACCATCTCAGGAAGAATAAGACAATCTTGCCAAAACTTCTACATCAAAGATTAGAATACCCAAGTGTAACCAAAAAAAGTAAAAGATAAGGCTGG
The DNA here is from genome assembly GCF_023699985.2 of Odocoileus virginianus. Lineage (NCBI taxonomy): Eukaryota > Metazoa > Chordata > Mammalia > Artiodactyla > Cervidae > Odocoileus > Odocoileus virginianus. Next base: position 15,375,906 of record NC_069708.1, read on the forward strand.
TACAGTTGGAAGGATTTTCTTAGAGTTTCTTAGTATTGAAATGCTTTATTTAATGGGTAAACTGTAAATTCTTAATCTTGAAAGGACCTTGGGAGAAAGCATGGCAATGGTCATGTTACCCTGTGTGTTAAGGTGCTTCCATCGTGTCTGACTCTTTGTGGCCCCATGGACTGTAAACTTCCAGGCTCCTCTGTCCATGAGATTTTCCAGGCAAGAATACCGGAGTGGGGTTCCATGCTCTTCTCCAGGGGATCTTTCCGACCCAGGGATCAAACTCGCCTCTCTTGTGTCTCTGGCATTGGCAGGCAGGTTCTTGATGACTAGCACCACCTGGGTTATACTATAGGAGAAACAAAGTAGTTGTCTTCAGTGCTGAAATCTTCTTTTAGGAGAATGTGCTACCTATGAAACCTAATGTCAAAGTCTTTGTGCAAATTTTAAATATGTAACATATAGTTTCTTGGAAGCTTTCCAAAGTCAATAAAACATACTGTATTTGACTTAGGCAAATATCAGCAATTATAGTGCACAAACAAAAATAGACTAAGTTATTCAGTACAGTTCAGTTCAGTCGCTCAGTTGTGTCCGACTCTTTGCGACACCATGAATCGCAGCACGCCAGGCCTCCCTGTCCATCACAGACTCCCGGAGTTTACTCAAACTCATGCCCATTGAGTTGGTGATGCCATCCAGCCATCTCATCCTCTGTCGTCCCCTTCTCCTCCTGCCCCCAATCCCTCCCAGCATCAGGGTCTTTTCCAATGAGTCAACTCTTCGCATGAGGTGGCCAAAGTATTGGAGTTTCAGCTTCAGCATTAGTCCTTCCAATGAACATCCAGGACTTATCTCCTTCAGGATAGACTGGTTGGATCTCCCTGCAGTCCAAGGGACTCTCAAGAGTCTTCTCCAACACCACAGTTCAAAAGCACCAATTTTTCGGTGCTCAGCTTTCTTCACAGTCCAACTCTCACATCCATACATGACCACTGGAGAAACCATAGCCTTGACCACACAGACCTTTGTTGGCAAAGTAATGTCTCTGCTTTTTAATATACTATCTCGGTTGGTCATAACTTTCCTTCCAAGGAGTAAGCGTCTTTTAATCTCATGGTTGCAGTCACCATCTGCAGTGATTTTGGAGCCCCAAAAAATAAAGTCTGACACTGTTTCCACTGTTTCCCCATCTATTTCCCATGAGGTGATGGGACCAGATGCCATGATCTTAGTTTTCTGAATGTTGAGCTTCAAGCCAACTTTTTCACTCTCCTCTTTCACTTTCATCAAGCAGCTTTTTAGTCCTCTTCACTTTCTGCCATAAGGGTGGTGTCATCTGCATATCTGAAGTTATTGATATTTCTCCTGGCTATCTTGATTCCAGCTTGTGCTTCTTCCAGCCCAGCATTTCTCATGATGTACTCTGCATATAAGTTAAATAAGAAGGGTGACAAAAAACAGCCTTTATGTACTCCTTTTCCTATTTGGAACCAGTCTGTTGTTCCATGTCCAGTTCTAACTGTTGCTTCCTGACCTGCATACAGGTTTCTCAAGAGACAGGTCAGGTGGTCTGGTATTCCATCTCTTTCAGAATTTTCCACAGTTTATTGTGATCCACACAGTTGAAGGCTTTGGCGTAGTCAATAAAGCAGAAATAGATGTCAGAATGATCTCTGTTCATTTCCAAGGCAAACCATTCAGTATCACGGTAATCCAAGCCTGTGCCCCAACCAGTAATGCTGAAGCTGAAGTTGAACAGTTCTATGAAGACCTACAAGACCTTTTAGAACTAACACCCAAAAAAGATGTCCTTTTCATTATAGGGGACTGGAATGCAAAAGTAGGAAGTCAAGAAACACCTGGAGTAACAGGCAAATTTGGCCTTGGAGTACAGAATGAAGCAGGGCAAAGGCTAATAGAATTTTGCCAAGAGAACACACTGGTCATAGCAAACACCCTCATCCAACAACACAAGAGAAGAACCTACACATGGACATCACCAGATGGCCAACACCGAAATCAGATTGATTATATTTTTTTGCAGCCAAAGATGGAGAAACTCTATGCAGTCAGCAAAAACAAGACCTGGAGCTGATTGTGGCTCAGATCATGAACTCCTTATTGCCAAATTCAGACTTAAACTGAAGAGAGTAGGGATAACCACTAGACCATTCAGGCATGACCTAAATCAAGTCCCTTATGAATATACAGTGGAAGTCAGAAATAGATTTAAGGGACTAGATCTGATAGACAGAGTGCCTGATGAACTATGGATGGAGGTTCATGACATTGTACAGGACACAGGGATCAAGACCTTCCCCATTGAAAAGAAATGCAAAAACATAAAATGGTTCTCTGAGGACGCCTTACAAATAGCTGTGAAAAGATGAGAAGTGAAAAGCAGAGGAGAAAAGGAAAGATATTCCCATTTGAATGCAGAGTTCCAAAGAATAGCCAGGAGAGATAAGAAAGCCTTCCTCAGCGATCAATGCAAAGAAATAGAGGAAAACAATAGAATGGGAAAGGCTAGAGATATCTTCAAGAAAATTAGAGATATCAAGGGAAAATTTCATGCAAAGATGGGTTCGATAAAAGACAGAAATGGTAGGGACCTAACAGAAGCAGAAGATATTAAGAAGTGGTGGCAAGAATACACAAAAGAACTGTACAAAAAATATCTTCATGACCCAGATAATCCTGATAGTGTGATCACTCATCTAGAGCCAGACATCCTGGAATGTGAAGTCAAATGGGTCTTAGGAAGCATCACTAAAAACAAAGCTAGTGGAAGTGATGGAATTCCAGTTAAGCTATTTCAAATCCTAAAAGACGATGCTGTGAAAGTGCTACACTCAATATGCCAGCAAATTTGGAAAACTCAGCAGTGGCCACAGGGCTGGAAAAGGTCAGTTTTCATTCCAATCCCAAAGAAAGGCAATGCCAAAGAATGCTCAGACTACCGCACAATTGCACTCATCTCACATGCTAGTAAAGTAATGCTTAAAATTCTCCAAGCCAGGCTTCAGTAATACGTGAAACATGAACTTCCAGATGTTCAAGTTGGTTTTAGAAAAGGCAGAGCGACCAGAGATCAAATTGTCAATATCTGCTGGATCATCGAAAAAGCAAGAGAGTTCCAGAAAAACATCTATTTCTGCTTTACTGACTATGCCAAAGCCTTTGACTGTGTGGATCACAATAAACTGTGGAAAATTCTGAAAGGAATGGGAATACCAGACCACCTGGCCTGCCTCTTGAGAAACCTGTGTGCAGGTCAGGAAGCAACAGTTAGAACTGGACATGGAACAACAGACTGGTTCCAAATAGGAAAAGCAGTATGTCAAGGCTGTATATTGTCACCCTGCTTTTTTAACTTATATGCAGAGTACATCATGAGAAACGTTGGGCTGGGGGAAGCACAAGCTGGAACCAAGATAGCCAGGAGAAACATCAATAACCTCAGAGATGCACATGACACCAGCCCTGTGGTAGAAAGTGGAGAAGAACTAAAAACCCTCTTGATGAAAGTGAAAGAGGAGAGTGAAAAAGCTGTCTTAAAGCTCAACATTCAGAAAATGAAGATCATGGCACCCAGTCCCATCAATTCATGACAAATAGACAGGGAAACAGTGGAAACAGTGGCAGACTTTATTTTTCTGGGCTCCAAAACCACTGCAGATGGTGATTGCAGCCATGAAATTAAAAGATGCTTACTCCTTGGAAGGAAAGTTATGACCAACCTAGACAGCATATTAAAAAACAGAGACATTACTTTGCCAACAAAGGTCCATCTAGTCAAGGCTATGGTTTCTCCAGTGGTCATGTATGAATGTGAGAGTTGGACTATAAAGAAAGCTGGTACCAAAGAATTGATGCTTTTGAACTGTGGTGTTGGAGAAGACTCTTGAGAATCCCTTGGACTGCGAAGAGATCCAACCAGTCTCTTCTAAAGGAGATAAGTCCTGGGTGTTCATTGGAAGGACTGATGTTGAAGCTGAAACTGCAATAATCTTGCTGCTGCTGCTAAGTCATTTCAGTCGTGTCCGACCCTGTGTGACTCCATAGACGGCAGCCCTCCAGGCTCCCACGTCCCTGAGATTCTCAAGGCAAAACACTGAAGTGGGTTGCCATTTCCTTCTCCAATGTGTGAAAGTGAAAAGTGAAAGTGAAGCCGCTCAGTTGTGTCCGACTGGTAGCGACCTCATCGACTGCAGCCTACCAGGCTCCTCCGTCCATGGGATTTTCCAGGCAAGAGTACTGGAGTGGGGTGGCATTGCCTTCTCCACCAATACTCTTACCTCTTAGACAAAAATAAAGGTAGAGTAGTTGACCACTTGATGTGAAGAGCTGACTCATTTGAAAAGACCCTGGTGCTGGGAAAGATTGAGGGCAGGAGGAGAAGGGGATGACAGAGGATTAGATGGTTGGATGGCATCACCAACTCAATGGACACGGGTTTGGGTGGACTCCCAGAGTTGGTGATGGACAGGGAGGCCTGGCATGTCACGGTTCATGGGGTCGCAAAGAGTCAGACACGACTGAGCGACTGAACTGAGCTGAACTGAATGTACATTAGTTTCCAGGGAATGCAGCTATCTATTTACCAGCATTTCTTTTGTCTTATTGAACAGGTTGGCTAATGACACTGTATTTCTTCTCAAAAAATCCCCCTCCCAAAGAAGCCATTTCTTTTCTGTTAGAAAAGTTGAGTGATCTCAATATGCCTCACTGGTGGCTGTGGTGGCTCTCTCTAATAAAATTCTTTTAACCTGGAATAGTGCCTTTTATAGCTGACACTTCTGATGGGCCCTATTTTTAGTCTCAACCTTAAATGTAGGCCACTGTTCTCTGCCTTTGCTGCAAGAAACAGAAACTACCATTGAAATAAGTTGTAGCATTGGCATCTCGTGGACTGATTGTATTATTGTTTATTTGGAAGCCAACCAACTTATTTTCTTGAGGTGGTGTAATATGGCACAAAATGTGCGGGATCTGAGGTCAGAGGATCAGGATTGAAACCTGGCTGAGATGCTTACTTATTTCATTTCTTTAAATGTAAAATGAGGAATGTTATCAATAATTCCAACAGCACAGAGTATTCGTGAGGCTTCAGTTAATACTGCATGGAGAAAAGCTGTAAATATGACAACAGAAGACACAGATAAAGTAGCTGAGCAGAAACTGCTGTTGCCCCACCCCACTTCCCTTCTCCACCCTTGTAGTTCTTCTCAAAAGATCCCCCCTCCCCAAGAAGCCATTTCTTTTCTGTCAGAAAATTTAGAAACCTCTGAGTTCACCTGCGGTCTTTCCCGAGCCTGGTGGTGTTTAGTCGCTAAGTCATGTTTCACTCTTGTGACTCCATGGACTATAGCCCACCAGGCTCCTCTGTCCATTGGATTTCCCAGGCAAGAATACTGGAGTGGGTTGCCATTTCCCTCTCTAAAGGATCTTCCCAACCCAGGGGCTGAACCCCAGTCTCCTGCACTGCAGGTGAATTCTTTACCGACTGAGCCACTAGGGAGGCCCTGAGCCTGGTTCCAACCTAAAGTGCCTGAGTCTCTCTGCTTCTCAACCTGAGCCCTTTGGTTCTACAGGAGTTTGGCTAGATGTACAGTGACAGAACAGGGTGATGCAGAAAGTTGATGTCACTCAGGACAATCCTCAAACAACTGAGGATTGGAGTTCATAAAGAAATGCCTCAGTTTCCAGAGTATATTTCACATAGTTTCCCAGTGTTCCCACCAGGATTGAGCCCCAGTAACAATAGTAACTCATTTTTTAACATGGCCTCTTTTGACTTTTCTCCTTCCATGTCTCACTTTCTCCATTTCCTCATTTATGCAACCTTGGATCACTTCCCAAATAAAATACATCTCAAGGTCCCCTTTGAGTAGGGAGTGGTGGTAGGGCAAATTAAGAGAGTGGTAGTGGTTCTTGAATTGTTTGGGTAGACTCACTCTTCCACATCCTCATCCCCAACTTCTCCAAACCAAACAGACCATCTTTCCCAGTTCCTATTTCTGGGTGAAGGGTATGCCACTGCTCTGGATTGTCTGAAGCCTCAAAGCTCTGATTCAGCATGTGAGGTGATTCCAGAATATCTCTGGATTGCAGCAAGTCTTGCGACACCAAGTGCAGAAATTCACAACTGAGGAATGGGACTTAGGATGACTCTTTTATCATTTTGATCAGTGTTTTAAATGTACTCTTTAAGGGAGGTTATTCATAAGTTTTCTCAATTTTATATTTGTACAAATGAATGACTTATGTATTAGGTTCTTGTGTTTATTTAATGAATATTCTAGTTTCCTATGTGTCAGACACAGTGTTGGGCAGTGACAATACAATGATAAAGACAGCATAGGTGGACCACGTTCTCATGGAACTTAGATTCTATGAGGACATGCAGATAATAAGCTACCAATTAGATAATCTACTTTTTGATTGTAGTTGTGATAAGTGCCATGAAATATAATATATCGATTTGATTGGGCTTCTGAACTTCTAGAGACCGAACACTATGCAAACCAACAAAATAGAATCATCGCTCTATTCTTAGCCTTTGTGATGGTTATCATATTCTTTACTTACTTAGTTTTATTTCCCTTTTTGTCTGACAGTGGAAGGACAGAGTGCTGCATGTTTCTGTTTTGTTACTCTCAATAGCACAATGACTGTCAATGCTATTAACTGGTTCCAAGAATCTTTTACTGCTGCCTATAGTGGTAGAATGAATTATTGATGGGGTTAATCTTCCCCCAAATAATTTAGGCCTTCCACAATTTACAGCAGTAAGTTTCAAGAGTGTGTATTTACCACAAAAACCTCCCCTTTTTGGCTTTTGTAGTAGCTGTAGGAGACATTTGTTACCTTGTTCTGTCACCCTATGTAGTGTTAAATATAATGGCAATGGTTTACTGTCATAAAACATAGTAAGACTGCTGAGACTTGAATATAATCAATTTATTCCAATTCTAGTTTAGGTGAAAATTTATTGCTAAATCGCCTTTTTAAGGACTGCTTGGTTATTTAATATTGATCTCAAAATGATTAAGAAGTGGAACACTATTGATCTTTAAACAACAAAATAAAAAAAAAGTCCTTGTAATTAGAGCAAGAACCAGATTGCAAAACTTTTAGATTCTATTATAGAAGTAGACTTTCAGTTCAGTTCAGTTCAGTCACTCCGTGGTGTCCGACTCTTTGCGACCTCATGGACTGTATAATGCCAGGCTTCCCTGTTCATCACCAACTCCCAAAGCTTGCTCGAACTCATGTCCATCAAGTCAGTGATGCCATTCAACCATCTTATCCTCTATTGTTCCCTTCTCCTCCGTTTGTTGCTAAAGTTGCATTTGCAAGATACATAGTTTGCCTAGGTTGGAAATTCTTATGAGGGAGAAAGTTCAGTTAACTATGGAATGAAAGACATACATGTTGACATTTTTAAAGAACATGTAATATAGCTATGGGGCTCCCCTGGTGTCTCAGTGGTAAAGAATTCACCTGCTAGTGCAGGAGACTCGGGTGCAATTTCTGGGTTTGCAAGATCCTCTGGAAAAGTGCATGGCTACCTACTTCAGTATTCTTGCCTGGGAAATCCCATGGATAGAGGAGCCTGGTGGGCTACAGTCCATGGGGCTGCAAAAGAGTTGGACACTGCTTAGCAACTAAACAATATAGCTAGATTTGATAATGCTCACCAATGACTTAGAGCTAAAATCACTAATTCATCACTAAATCTTTAAAATAATATTTTGGCAAAAGAAATTGGGGGAAGCATACAATGATTCTTCTTAGTTCATGCTTTCTGAATTATTTTCTGGTCATGCTCATGTCTGGGTATTCCTTGAGCTAGAGTGATTCATATAGTTCTGATGGCTTTAAAGCCATTTCCCCACTTGGAGAGAACTATCTAAGAAGAACTCACTGTGACATCTGGTTGATTCAGGTTAAAAAAAATCTAAGTTTTCTAGATAACTGAAATTTATTCCATTCATAAAACAGTCTGTTTTAGATGAAAAACCTTATTAGAAATTTCCTTGCATTTCTATCCTCAAAGAAGCAAGTTTTTCCAGATGATTTCTGGCTGCTCTGCTCTATTTCAGATAAAGGTCTTCTTCATAAGGAGCATGTTTGTACAATATTCTTAGCACCTGAACTGTCTATTTCCCCTATAAAATCTTCTTCATTCCATGACTAAGGATTTTTGAATGGGTTATTTATTTTTACTTTCTGTAAACATTGGGAACTAGTATGTGAATGTTTTTCTCATCTCCATTCATATCTAAAATGCTCCATTCTAGATGTTATTCAGGACCATATTGTTTAACATCCCAGTGCTCACTAAGCACAGAAATTCTTATCCTTAATTGGACTCTTATAACAAATTCCACAACCACCCTACCTAGCAATAAAAATAAAGAAATACAAGAAATGGACACCTCATTTTATAATTCAGCTCCCGTTCCTTTATATGATTTCTGTACCATGTCAACTACAAATTGGCACTTGCCATAGGCACTTGCCATGTATGTCTATAAGGATTAAATCATGAGCTGTTATAGCCACTGACCTTCAACAGCCCCTGAAAGGACTTCAAGGTTGAGAGTAGAAATGAGGCACTCTGTGCTGGAGTGGGACTGGCAGGACAGGTCTTTGGATAGTTAGATATTCTCAGGAGCCGATTTTAGGAGCCCAATTCTTGTATCTCTTCATATCAAGAAGAGCACTAAAATCATTCACGGTGGTGACTGTTCCTTGTAACTAGCAAAAACTTTCTGAAAAAAAAAAAAAGTGCTTGATTGCATGTACTCTCCCTTCACCAAAATCACGTATATACTGACCTCCCTCCCACCTCTTTGGAGCAGTTTCTCAGAGCTCTCTGACTTGCTGTCTCTTGGCCTGCAGTCTCATTTTTCTCCAAATAAAACTTAACTGGCAACTCTCATGTGCATTTCTTAAAGTCTACAACCACCTGCTGAATTCTAAAAATATTTTTTTTCAAAGCAGCAGTTGATTTAAAAGAAATCCTTCTTTGCCACACTCTTCTAAATTTCAATACCAGTGATAAAACTCACCAATAGAATTTTCACTTTTTAAATTAAAAGTCTCACCTTTCCTGAGTTAACCCATCTCTATACAGGTAAATACGTGAATGTGCCATTTATATTCAACTTGCTTTATTGGGATGGATGAGTATAAATAAGGTAAAGATGGAAGCTGGTTAAATAAAGCCAAAATCAAATGACAATTTTATAATAGTAATTGCACTCAGTTTATAATGCATATCTGAATTAAAACTTCACCTTTCACCTGTGCTGAACAGTATTTGCAGTTATATCTTTGAGCCTTGTGTGGTATTAGCTATAAGGTGTTTGAAGGAGAAAAAAATGTGAAGTCTACCAGAAGGTTTGTTTTCTGTCTTCAGAGGGCTTTGGTAATGAAATTGGCTCTACTCCATGTTTCAGTTTCAATGGCCAACAGCAGTGGTAATCTCTGCAGTGGCTAATTAACATTTCATTACCAGGTTCTAACATCTCAGCCATCCATTGTGACCAATTCAAAAGGCATGCTTTTTGCTTTCAAAAGGATTTTTACTCTTCAACTGGAAAGCAAAATACCTTTAGCATTATTCAAATATATCTAGAGAGGTACTTCATTACTTGAGGATTCATACCTTGTTGTCTATCTTTCTGTTATTTACACTTATTAACAAATACCCACCACTCTAAATCCTAGCTATATTCATAGGATCAATATAATGTCATTCATATTATGTTAAAAGACATTAGCTTAAAATTATAAAAATAATAGTGATGAATACAGCTCTAAGCGATGGCCCATTTAATAGTAAATATTTTGCTCCTTTAAAATTTCCTGTCTCAGGCTTCTTTTGTCAACACCATATGCTATAATATGGGCACCCCAGATGGTGCTAATGGTAGGGAATCTGCCTACCAAAGCAGGAGACATAAGACATGCAGGTTCGATCCCTGGGTCGGGAAGATCCCCTGGAGTACAAAACTGTAACCCATTCCAGTATTCTTGTCTGGAAAAATCCCATGGACAGAGGAACCTATCGGGCTACAGTCCATGAGGTTGCAAAAGAATTGGACACGACTGAGCAACTAAACAGCAAACAACATGTTATGATAAGGAAGTACATTGAAAAGGACATTAGCATTTGAGAGAGAGAAAATTAGCTAAATGAACATCATCCATTTAAAGAGCAGGGCGTTTTCTTTGGATTTTAGTAATTATTATAGAATAAGAATATAAAAGGGTTGGAAGAGAAGAAATCTTAGAAATCTTCATCTTCATCTTATTGCTTCTCAAGGACATGAGAGATGGGTCGTGAGGTCCAGGTTGGGAACAGATATTCATAATTTTCTGAAGCTTCTAAGCCCAGAGCTAGTCTTCTGGAGAACCTGCAGGTCATTGGCCTCTCTGAAGCATCACTAAAACCCACACTTTCAAAGGTTTTGCTCCACACTGTTCTCATCCTTGCTGACAGCTCCAACCTCTTTCTTGTGGAACAATTCTGTTTCATTCATATGTTTTGCTCAAGTAAAATGGTTTACAGGAAGTCATTTTGCCTAGTATTCATCATCAATGGGAATGGCAATGATACTTTTGCCTTGGACACTCAGGAAGAGTCAGATACTCTTCAGCTTCTGGGAATAATATCCCTTCCTTCCATGTATGTATGTTTATACGTGTGTGTGTGTGTAACCAGGACAAATGGGAGGATGGCAGTGAGAATTTGTGAGAGGAGTGTAGCAGAGTGAGAAAAGAAGCTTCTCAAAGAGATGTTGTTGATGCCTTACTCATATCCTATCAAAGCATTTTAGTTCTGAATTTCCAACTGTCAGCTCCTGACTTCCTTTGCCCAAGAAAATTCTCTGGTCTTCAGAACCAGCTTTGTCCACCTTCAGGACAGGCTTGAAGTGCTCTGGGTCTTCCTTCACCTACACTACCTGGTAGATAGATGCCTCAACCAGTGATTGACAGGAGTTGGAGTGTAACTATACCAGTTCCTTCATACTTCTGAACCTGAAGGTGAGATACTTCTGAGCTGTCTATTCTACACTGTTTCCTAGAATCTGCTAGTGGGCTTGTACTCCAGTTCTATGAAAGTCCTGATCAGTGCAACAGCATAATAAAATATACAATCACAATACCAGATAAAACTTTCCAGAAGGAAGGAGAAAGCTGTCATCTGCAGATATATACTTGACCTTAGAAAAAGAACTGAAAACCTTTAGAATTAAAAAGTTCCATAAAATGTTACGATAAAGATCTGCTTGCATACAAATAGAAAATACTATTGAAGTTAAAACATGAAATCAATAATAGCATCAATATCATAAAACCTAAAAGGCACAGCTCTAACATGAAAATGCAGAATCTCTATGAATAAGACCAAACAAGAGAAAATATTTGGGGGTAAAAAAAAACAAAACAAAACCCAGCAACATACCATATTGCTGAATGGGAAAATCAAATGCTTTAGAGAGTGCATTTCTTACCAAATTCATTTAAAGATTTAACTCAATCCCAATCAAAATTCTTATGTTTGTAAATAGGTGCAATTATTTTAAAGTTTAGCTAGAAGAGTAAATAGGCAAGAACAATTTTAAAAATATAAGAAAAAATTTAAAATTTCCAAATTTACCATGAAGCTGTAGTAATCAAGACAATGTGATGTTGGCAAAAGGCCAGATACATAGATCAATGGAATAAAATGGAAAGCCTAGAAGTAGACTCTGGGAAAGCCCAGAAATATAGTCAACTGGTTTTTCAGTTGAAAGTTTTATTGAACTAATGTGAAATGTACATGTAGTTACAAGAAATAATACAAAGTGATCACTTTTACATTTTACCTAGTTTTTCTCAATGTTTTTACCCAGCTTTTTTTTTTTTTTTTTTTTTTTACAAAACCATAGCAAAATGTTACAAGAATACTGACATTAATACAACCTATGAACCTTATTCAGATTTCCCCAGTTTCACTTGTATGTATGTGTGTGTGTAATTAGTTTTTAGGGCTTCCCTGGTGGCTCATTGGTAAAGAATCCACCTGCCAATGCAGAAAATGTGGGTTCAATACCTGGATAGGGAATATCCCCCGGACAAGGAAATAACAACCCACTCAAGTATTCTTGTCTAGGAAATTCCATGAACAGAGGAGCCTGGTGGGTTACAATCCATGGGGTCTCAAAAGAATCAGATTTGACTTAGTAGCAAAATGACAGTTTATTTACAAGTTAATTTCATCTAAGTTTTGTGTATCCACCACCATAGACAAGACAGAATATTTCCATCACCAAAGGATCGAAAAATTGCTCTTATAGAGCTGCAACAAAGTCTCCTGCTACCACTCTTTATCTCATCACCAAACTTTGGCAGCTACCAAACTGTTAATAATTTCCATAACTTTGTCATTTTGAGAATGTCATATAAATGAACTCATACCATTTATCTTTGTTATGGGATTTTTTCACTCACTGTGAATTCTCTGAAGATTCATCCCTGTTGTTGAATGTATCAAGTTGGTTTCTTTTCATTACTGAGTAGTATTCCGTGGCATGTATTTGCTATAATTTGTTTAACCATTCACCTGTTGGAAGACATCTAGGTTGAGCCCAGTTTTTACCTACTATATTTAAAGATGTCATGAATATTTATGCACAGGATTTTGTGCAAACATAAAGTTTAGTTTTTCTAGGATAAATGCCTAGTAGTGAAATTGTTGTCTCTTGTGTTAATTTCATGTTTGTTTTATAAGAAACTGCCAAATAGTTTTCCAGGTTGTAACATTTTATATTCCTCCCCTCCCCCAAAGCAATGTATTAAGGATCCAGTTTCTTCTTATTCTTGGTAGCATTTGGCATTGTATCTATTTTTTATTTTAGCCATTCTGATAGGTATATAGTCATATCATGCTATACTATTAATTGACACTTGGATACTTTGGTGTTGATTTTCATTGATGAATAATGATGTGGAACATCTATCTGTTCACTTGCCATCTATAGTGAAATGTCTCTTCGTGTCTTTTGCCCATTTTCTAATTAGATTTTTTTGGATGTTTTTACTGTTGACTGTTGAGAGTTCTGTATATATTCTAGACACTAGTCCTTTGTCAGATGTGTGGTTTTCTGCAAATATTTTCTCAGTCCATAGGTGGTTTTTTCATACTCTTTACACATGCTTTTGTAGAACAAAAACTTCTTGTTTTGATGGGGTCCAATTTATCCATTTTCCTTGTATTAATCATGCTTTTGGTGCTTAATATAAGAACTCTTTGTCCATCCTTAGAGCCCTAAGATTTCATTCTGTGTATTTTCTTAAAGTATTATGGACTTACATTTTATATTTAAGCCCATGAGCCAGCTTGAATTAATTTTGCAGAAGATTATGGATATTCCACTGCTTACTTTATTTTTGTTTGTCCAGATTGTTTTAGCTAGTCTAGGTTTTAGTTATCTTCCATATGAATTTTGAAAAAATCTTGTCTCAGTGTACATCAAACTTTACTAGAGTTTTGATAGGAATTGCTTTAAAACTATAGATCAGTTTAAGGGAGAATTGACATCTTGAGTCTTCTAATTCAAGAACATAGATATATCTCTCTATTTATTTAGACCTTATTTGATTTCTTTCATCAACATTTTTAAATTTTTAATATATAGATCCTATATATATTTTGTTAAAGGTATACCTAAAATTTTCATTTTCTTTAAGAGATTGTAAGTAGTAGTATGTTTTTAATTTTGGTTTCCCAAAGCTCGTTGTGCATGTATGGAAATGCCACTGATATTTGTATATTTATCTTGTATCCTGCAACCCTGGAAGACTGACTTATTAGTTCAAGGAGTTTTGGGGTTTGTTTGTTTGTTTGTTTGTTTTCTTTTTGGTAGATTTCTTTGGATTCCTACATAGAAAATCATGTCATCTGCAAATAGAGGCAGTTTTTCTTCCTTTAATCTGTAGGTCTTTTATTTATTTTCTTGCCTTATTACAGTGACTAGAATTCTCAGTACTATGTTGAGTAATAGTGGTAAGAGTGGACTTGTTTACATTTTTCTTGATATTAGGGGAAAACGAGTGAGTCACTCATCACTATATAGGCTTTTTGTAGATAGTTTTTATCAAGTTAAGGCAACTCCTCTCTATTTCTAAACTGCTGAGAGTTTTTTCATGAAAGGAGGTTGGAGTTTTTCAAGTGCTTTTTTGTATCAATTGATTTAATTATTCCTTACTCTGTTGATATGATGGAATACATCAATTCTTAATGTTCAATCAGGTAAGCCTTGCTTACCTGAAATAAATTGCATTTATCATGATATCTAATTCTTTTTATATATTGTTCATTTAGTTTGCTAGTGTTTTGCTGAGACACTGCATCTAAGCTTATAAGAGAAAAAAATGTATTTAAAAAAGTATCTAAAGATTACTTTTTTGCTTCAGTCTGGGCTGATTTTGGGGGCCTCCCTGGTAGCTCGGACAGTAAAGAAACTGCCTACACTCTAACACCATACACAAAAATAAACTCAAAATGGATTAAAGATCTAAATGTAAGACCAGAAACTATAAAACTCCTAGAGGAGAGCATAGGCAAAACCAACATAAATCACAGCAGGATCCTCTATGACCCACCTCCCAGAATATTGGAAATAAAAGCAAAAATAAACAAATGGGAACTAATGAAACTTAAAAGCTTTTGCACAACAAAGGAAACTATAAGCAAGGTGAAAAGACAGCCTTCAGAATGGGAAAAAGTAATAGCAAATGAAGCAACAGACAAAGGATTAATCTCAAAAATATACAAGCAACTCCTACAGCTCAATTCCAGAAAAATAAATGACCCAATCAAAAAATGGGCCAAAAAACTAAACAGACATTTCTCCAAAGAAGACATAAAAATGGCTAACAAACACATGAAAAGATGCTCAACATCACTCATTATCAGAGAAATGCAAATCAAAACCACAATGAGATACCATTACACGCCAGTCAGGATGGCTGCTATCCAAAAGTCTACAAGTAATAAATGCTGAATAGGGTGTGAAGAAAAGAGAACCCTCTTACACTGTTGGTGGGAATGCAAACTAATACAGCCGCTTTGGAGAACAGTGTGGAGATTTCTTAAAAAACTGAAAATAGAACTGCCATATGACCCAGCAATCCCACTTCTGGGCATACACACCGAGGAAACCAGATCTGAAAGAGACACATGCACCCCAGTGTTCATCACAGCACTGTTTATAATAGCCAGGACATGGAAGCAACCTAGATGCCCATCAGCTTGACGAATGGATGAGAAAGCTGTGGTACATATACACCATGGAATATTACTCAGGCATTAAAAAGAATTCATTTGAATCAGTTCTAATGAGGTGGATGAAACTGGAGCCCATTATACAGAGTGAAGTAAGCCAGAAAGATAAAGACCAATACAGTATACTAACGCATATAAATGGAATTTTAAAAGATGGTAATGATAACCCTATATGCAAAACAGAAAAAGAGACACAGATGTATAGAACAGACTTTTGGACTCTGTGGGAGAAGGCGAGGGTGGGATGTTTTGAGAGAACAGCATCGAAACATGTATATCATCAAGGGTGAAACAGATCACCAGCCCAGGTTGGATGCATGAGACAAGTGCTCAGGGCTGGTGCACTGGGAAGACCCAGAGGAATGGGATAGAGAGGGAAGCGAGAGGGGAAATTGGGATGGGGAATACATGTAAATCCATGGCTGATTAATGTCAATGTATGGCAAAAACCACTACAATATTGTAAAGTAATTAACTTCCAACTAATAAAAATAAATGAAAAAAAAAAAAAGTATTGGCACTTAAAAAAAAAAAAAACAAACAGAAACTGTCTACAATGCAGAAGACCTGGGTTCAATTCCTGAATGGGGAAGATCCCCTGGAGGAGGGCATGGCAACCCACTCCAGTATTCTTGCCTGGAGAATCTCATGAACAGAGGAGCCTGGCGGGCTATAGTCCATGCAGTTGCAGAGTTGGAAATGACTGAGCAGCTAACACTTTTAGGCTGGTTTTAGTAACATAGTAGTGCTGGATGGCCCCATATAATGAATTTCAAAATGTTCTTTCCTCTTCTGTTTTTTTTTTTTTTTTTGAAAAAATCATGTAAAATTGGTGGCAACTCAGTTAAATGTTTGGTAGAATTTTTCAGTAGTGGCTTCTTTGGGGATTTTTCTTTCTGGGTCTTTTTAATTATGAATTCATTTTTTAAAATGGTCATAAATCCATTTAAAGAATCTGTTTCAGTGGTTTTGCTGAAAACCATAAAGTAGAAGACAAAATCAACTGTGTGTAAACACTATATTCTAGTTAATTGGTTTCTTGCCACAGTATATGTTAAGTCTCAAGTTAGTAGATACCCGAACTGAATAAGTAGATAAGTGGATAGTGGACAGTGGGAGTCAAGTTTCCCACTGTTGATGAGAGAAGTAATTGATATGCAAGAGCAGAAGTATAGAATGATACACAGAGTAAGATATTAGAGTTGGAGACAGGAGTATGAACTCATGTTTAAGCTTAATATAGATAGAAATGGATAGAGAAAGAAACAGTTATAGATATGCATGTACATATGGGTGGGAACACATGCATATATTTTTTTAGCTCTGTCTACTGAGAGGGCCTGGAATCAATGATATGTAGGTAGCAGCAAGGAAATCCAGGGTTTTTATCTTGGTTTCTAAAGACCATTTTTCAATTAAAAAGAAGCAGGGATACTTGTAGAAATAGATAGTTCAAGGGCAATGATAAGTGTGTGCTAAGTTGCTTCAGTTCAGTTCAGGTCAGTCACTCAGTCGTGTCCGACTCTTTGTGACCCCATGAACCGCAGCACGCCAGGCCTCCCTGTCCATCATAAACTCCCAGAGTCCACCCAAACCCATGTCCATTGAGTCAGTGATGCCATCAAACCATCTCATCCTCGGTCGTCCCCTTCTCCTTCTGCCCCCAATCCCTCCCAGCATCAGGGTCTTTTCCAATGAGTCAGCTCTTCGTATCACGTGGCCAAAGTTTTGGAGTTTCAGCTTCAGAATCAGTCCTTCCAATAAACATCCAGGACTGATCTCCTTTAGGATGGACTGATTGGATCTCCTTGCAGTCCAAGGGACTCTCAAGAGTCTTCTCCAACACCACAGTTCAAAAGCATCAATTTTTCGGTGCTCAGTTTTCTTTATAGTCCAACTCTCACATTCATACATGACCACTGGAAAAAGCATAGCCTTGACTAGACGGACCTTTGTTGGCAATGTAATGTCTCTGCTTTTCAATATGCTGTCTAGGTTGGTCAAAACTTTCCTTCCAAGGGGCAAGCGTCTTTTAATTTCATGGCTGCAATCACCATCTGCAGTGATTTTGGAGCCCAGAAAAATAAAGTCTGCCACTGTTTCCACTGTTTCCCCATATATTTTCCATGATGTGATGGGACTGGATGCCATGATATTCATTTTCTGAATGTTGAGCTTGAAGCCAACTTTTTCACTCTCCTCTTTCACTTTCATCAAGAGGCTCTTTAGTTCTTCTTCACTTTCTTCCATAAGGGTGGTGTCATCTGCATATCTGAGGTTATTGATATTCCTCCCAGCAATCTTGATTCCAGCTTGTGCTTCCTCCAGCCCAGTGTTTCTCATGATGTACTCTGCATATAAGTTAAATAAGCAGTGTGACAATATACAGCCTTGATGTACTCCTTTTCCTATTTGGAACCAGTCTGTTGTTCCATGTCCAGTTCTAACTATTGTTTCTTGACCTGCATACAGATTTCTCAGGGGGCAGGTCAGATGGTCTGGTATTTCCATCTCTTTCAGAATTTTCCACAGTTTATTGTGATCCACACAGTCAAAGGCTTTAGCATAGTCAGCTCCCCTATCCATAGGTATTTCCCAGGCAAGAATACTGGAGTGGGTTGCTATTTCCTGCTCCAGGGGATCTTCCCAACCCAGGGATTGAACCCATATCTCTTATGTCTCCTGCACTGGCAGGTGAGTTCTTTGTGACTAGCACCAGCTGGAAAGCCCAGGACAATGGTAGGGAAATACAAAATAAACCTGGAGGAACTTGTAGTACTAAAAAATATGGGGACATGTCAAAGGGGCACAAGAATCAATCTGGAAGAGCTTCCTATGGCCAGAGTGGGAACAGTTTGAGTAACAATATAAATAATGCAGTTTAGGTTATGACCCTAGTTGCAGCATAAATATATGTGGGGAAGGGGAGAGAGAGGTATGGATTGGGAGTTTGGGATTAGTAGTGGCAAACCATTACACTTGAATGGATAAATAAGGTCCTATTGTATAGCACAGAGAAGGCAATGGCAACCCACTCCAGTACTCTTGCCTGGAATATCCCATGGATGGAGGAGCCTGGTAGGCTGCAGTCCATGGGGTCGCACAGAGTTGGACACGATTGAAGCAGCTTAGCAGCAGCAGCATTGTATAGCACAGGGATTTATATTTAATATCCTGAGGAACACAACTCCATCCATCAAGAGAAAATTTGATTCAAGTTTTACTAAGCATGGCCCTGCCCATCAGAACAAGACCCAGTTTCCCCCACAGAGTCTCCCATCAGGAAGCTTCTATACGCCTCTTATCCTTCTCCATTTGAGGGTAGACAGGATGAAAACTATAATCACAGAAAACTAACCAAACTGATCACATGGCCCATGGCCTTTTCTAACTCAATGAAACCGTGAGCCATGCTGCGTAGGGCAACCCAAGACAGACAGGTCATGGTGGTGAGGTCTGACAAAATGTGGCCCACTGGAGAAGGGAATGGCAAACCACTTCAGTATTCTTGCCTTGAGAACCCCATGAAGAGTATGAAAAGGCAAAAAGATAGGACACTGAAAGATGAGCTCCCCAGGTCAGGAGAAGCCCAATAAGCTACTGGAGAAGAGTGGATATATATCTCCAGAAAGAATGAATAGATGAAGCCAAAACAGAAATAACACCCAGTTGTGGATATGACTGGTGATGGAAGTAAAATCTGATGCTGCAAAGAGCAGTATTGCATGTGGAATGTTAGGTCCATGAATCAAAGCAAATTGGAAGTGGTCAAACAGAAGGTGGCAAGAGTGAACACTGACATTTTAGGAATCAGTGAACTAAAATGGACTGGACTGGGTGAATGTAACTCAGATGACCATTATATCTACTACTGTGGGCAAGAATCCCTTAGAAGAAATGGAGTAGCTGTCATAGTCAACAAAAGAGTCCAAAATAAAGAACCTGAATTCAATCTCAAAAACAAGAGAATGATCTCTGTTCATTTCCAAGGCAAACCATTCAGTATCATAGTAAACTAAGTCTATGCCCTGACCAGTAATGCTGAAGAAGCTGAAGTTGAATGGTGCCATGAAGACCTACAAGACCTTCTAGGACTAACACACCGCCCCCCCACAAAAAGATGCCCTTTTCATTTTAGGGGACAAGAATGCAATCGTAGGAAGTCAAGAGATACCTGGAGTAATGGGCAAATTTGGCTTTGGAGTACGAAACAAAGCAGGTAAAGGCTAACAGAGTTTTGCCAAGAGAATGCACTGGTCATAGCAAATGCTCTCAAAGACTCTACACATGGACATCACCAGATGGTCAATAGCAAAATCAGATTGATTATACTCTTTGCAGTCAAAGATGGAGAAGCTCTACACAGTCAGCAAAAACAAGACTGAGAGCTGACTGTGGCTCAGACCATGAAATCCTTATTGCCAAATTCAGAAAGAAATTGAAGAAAGTAGAGAAAAATACTAGATGATTCAGGTATGACCTAAATCAAATCCCTTACAATTATACAGTGGAAGTGACAAATAGATTCAAGTGATTAGATCTGATAGACAGAGTGCCAGAAGAACTATGGGTGGAGGTTCATGACATTGTACAGGAAGCAGGGATCAAGACCATCCCCAAGAAAAAGAAATGGAAAAAGGAAAAATGGTTGTCTAAGGAGGCCTTACAAATAATTGAGAATAGAAAAGACATAAAAGGCAAAGGAGAAAAGGAAAGATGCACCCATTTGAATGCAAAGTTCCAAAGATTAGCAGGGAGAGATGAGAAAGCCTTCCTGAGTAATCAATGCAAAGAAATAGAGGGAAGCAATAGAATGGGAAAGACTAGAGATCTCTTCAAGAAAATTAGAGATACCAAGGGAACATTTCATGCAAAGATGGACACAATAAAGGACAGGAGTGGTATGGGCCTAACAGAAGCAGAAGATGTTAAGAAGAGGTATGAAGAATACACAGAGGTAGTATACAAAAAAGATCTTCATGACCCAGATAATCACGATCGTGTGATCACCAACCTAGAGCCAGACATCCTGGAATGCAAAGTCAAGTGGGCCTTATCAAGCATCGCTACAACCAAAGCTAGTGGAGGTGATGGAATTCCAGTTGAGCTATTTCAAATTCTAAAAGATGATGTTTTGAAAGTGCTGCACTCAATATACTAGCAAATTTGGAAAAATCGGCAGTGGCCACAGGGCTGGAAAAGGTCAGTTTTCATTCCAATCCCAAAGAAAGGCAATTGCAAAGAATGCTCAAACTACCGCTCAATTGCACTCATCTCACACACTAGCAAAGTAATGCTCAAAATTCTCCAAGCCAGGCTTCAATAGTACGTGAACTGTGATCTTGCAGATGTTCAAAATGCATTTAGAAAAGGCAGAGGAACCAGAGATCAAATTGCCAACATCCATTGTATCACCAAAAAAGCAAGAGTTCCAGCAAAACATCTACTTCTGCTTTATTGATTACACCAAAGCCTTTGACTGTGTGGTTCACAACAAACTCTGGAAAATTCTTAAACAGATGGGAACACTAGACCACCTGACTTGCCTCTTAAGAAATCTGTTTGAAGGTCAAGAAGCAACAGTTAGAACTGGACATAGAACAACACACTGGTTCCAAATAGGGAAAGGAGTACTTTAGGGCTGTATACTGTCACCCTGCTTATTTAACTTATATGCTGGGTACATAAAGAGAAACACTGGGCTGGATGACACACAAGTTGGAATTAAGATTACTGGGAGAAATATCAATAACCTCAGATATGCAGATGACACCACCCTTATGGCAGAACGCGAAGAACTAAAGAGCCTCTTGATGAAACTGAAAGAGGAAAGTGAAAAAAGTTGGCTTAAAACTCAGCATTTAAAAAACTAAGATCTTGGCACCTGGTCCCATGACTTCATGGCAAATAAATGGGGAAACAATGGAAACAGTGAGAGACTTTATTTTTGGGGGCTCCAAAATCCCTGCAGATGGTGACTGCAGCCATGAAATTAAAAGACACTTGCCCCTGGGGAAAAAAAGTTATGACCAACCTAGACAGAATATTAAAAAGCAGAGACATTATGTTGCCAACAAAGATTCATCTAGTTAAAGCTATGGTTTTTCCAGTAGTCATGTATGAATGTGAGAGTTGGACTCTAAAGAATGCTGAGCACTGAAGATTTGATGCTTTTGAACTGTGGTGTTGGAGAAGACTCTTGAGAGCCCCTTGGATTGCAAGGAGATCCAATCAGTCCATCCTAAAGGAGATCAGTCCTGGATGTTCATTGGAAGGACTTGTGCTAAAGCTGAACCTCCAATACTTTGGCCAACTGAATGGAAGAACTGACTCATTGGAAAAGACCCCGATGCTGGGAAAGATTGAAGTCAGGAGAAGAAGGAGATGACAGAGGATGAGATGGTTGGGTGACATCACCGACTGGATGGACATGAATTTGAATAAGCTCCGGGAGTTGGTGATGGACAGGGAAGCCTGGAGTGCTGCAGTCCATGGGGTTGCAAAGAATCGGACACGACTGAGTGACTGAACTGAAATCGTAATGGAAAAGTGTGTGTGTGTGTATAACTGAGTAACTTTGCTGTACAGAAGAGATTAACACTGTAAATTAAGTATACTCAATTTAAAAATAAAGACAAAAAATATATCCCTTTACTGATATAAATAAGCAATAGAATAAATAAATAAATGGTGAAGAAGAGACAATTCTTCCTTAGAAGAGTTCCAGATATTATTGTTTTGCATATAAGGTTATCATTACCATCTGAAGGTACTCTTTACTTTGTGCAGTGACTAATTCTTCTGGGCTTCTCTGGTGCGTTGGTGGTAAAGAATCCACCTGCCAAGGCAGGAGGCGCAGGTTTGATCCCCAGGTCATCACAACCTACTCCAGTATTCATGCCTGGGAAATCCCCTGCACAGAGGAGCCTGGCGGGTTATAGTCCATAGTGTCATAAAAGAGTCAGACATGACTTAACAACTAAACAGTAATGACAACAATACTTTTATTTTACTCTCCCTCCACTATTGAGTGTGGTTTGGCCTTCAGACTCCCTTCTAAAAGACAGAGTATGGAAAAGGGAAAAATAGTAACTTCATAGCTATGCTAACTTAAGCAAGTGAAGTAGGTTAACACGACCAGTTATTAGTCATGTTGTTAATATTATATCCTCGCTGATATCCCATAATGATAAGAGGACTTCATGTCTATGAGTTTTGTCCTCCAAACCTATAACCCCAGTCTAATCATAGTGAGAACATGAGAAAAACCCAGATTCAGTGATGGTGTACATATCTGATCATTAATCTTTAAAACTTTTCTGTCATGAATAAAATAAGTATTTTTAAAAGTATCAGAGACCAGAGGAGACTAAGAAGATATGACAATTAAATAAAACATAGGATCATGGATTGGATTCCATAACAGAGAAAGGACATTGACGGAAAAATTGGTGAGATCTAAGTAAAAGGTAGAGTTCAGTTTAAAAAATCATGAAGGTACTAAATCATAAAATATGCCCTTTATCAACAATATGAATCATCTTTAACTTAGCCTCAATGAATTTTAATGTTATGAAGCCTATTATCGAGTATTTACCAGTTAAAACTTTATTGTGAATGTTCTTAAAGAACTTTGTAAATCACAGATATTAAACAAAAAATACTGCCATTTATATTGCTTCCAATAAATAGAATATTTCCATTGGCTCCAAAGGAGAATATTCACCTTGCTCTCTAGTTGTTGTCTTATCTCTATTTCTCCTTCTCTCTCACTGGGGGTGTTTTCTCATTTTCTTTTCTTGTACTTCTAATTTTCTCTTTTTCATGTTCTGTTTGCTTCTTTGGCCATTTTACTCTGCCTTATAATGTCATTTTATTTATTAGCTGGGTAAATTCTTCTATAATTATGTAAATAGTGTTATCACCAAAGATTTTTCAGCCTCCCATTTGTTTCTGTGAATCAAGAATTATGTTATCAAGGACTGCTGAGCACAATGTTATTATCTACAGAGAAAGCAAGGAGAAAACTTTGCAATCACATCACAATTCTTTACATTCCTGGCACTTACAAAGACTGCAAATGACTGTTTGAAAAATGGGAAAAAAATTTGCTATATACTCAAATTTATTTGCTAGCCACCTTCTAAAGGGACTAGATAAAAAGGCCTGGGAGTAGAGGAAGCCTTTTTCTACTTGCCTATTGTCTGCTGTGATCTTGTCTTATTTTTTTCTTCTACGAAATAAACAGTGAGGTGATTTTTACAAAACACCTCTGTTTCTCAACTATACTATATAATGCAATACCTGGTAACCATGTTTCATCCTATAGTCTCTAGACTACTATTTATTGTTCCTTATACATAATCTTTGGGGACATAACATACAATTTTTTTTAACAAATTGAAAATTTCAATTTGATTGTAGTCTAAAAATATATAAAGAAACTTAATCTTTATCATCTGGATAACTGTCACTTACTTCATCACCAAGTACTGTCAAAGAGTCCCAGGAACCTAAATTGTTTTCGACTAGACTCACAAGTAAAGGCCAACTATATTAGTACTTGCTTCATGAAAGGCTTTTTACAGAGGTTCAAATGGAGAATTGAGTCATCAAATAGCTCTTAAAGTACAAGTCTCATTAAACAAAATGACTAAAAGCCGTTGCAGTCAGGATTATTTCAAAATACCAATGCCACCATTGTGCAGTCTCCTTTTTTTTATGTAAGAAAAAGACAAAAATAATATGTAGTAAACCTACAATAACTTATTCTCAACTTTTCAGTATTGTATTTTGAGTACAGTGTTAAATTGACTATACCATCAAAGTAAAGAATTGATGATTTAAAATTAGGTCAGTGTTAAAATTGAAAAATTGTGTTCGTAAAAATATCAATAAGACATATGATGGCCCATCATTCTAAATATAAAATGGATTGATTAAGCAAAAATAATGAAATATTCAAATATAGCTGCCTGTTTTCATCAAAACCAATACTATCAATTTAATTTTGAGGAAACATCCTTGATCATATGAAGTTTATATTTTTAGTTTTATGTATTTTGTTTGTATTTATAATCACTATTGTTTTATAAGGGAAAAGGCTTCTATTCAGCTTTATGGCTGCACATCTTTTAGAAGCATTTCCAGTAGTGAAATGAAATCAGGGATGTGACAATGAGTATAAGATGCTTTAGGACACTGGCAAGATTAAGGATCACAGAGGTTAGATAAGCCCAAGAGTGGCATGTTCAGTGATTTCTGGTGAGAGACAGTATTCAGAACTAGACAGAGGAGACTGAATTCAGCAGAGTAGGAAAGAAGAAATCAGTGACAGAAAACTAAACCGTCATCCCTTTCCCCTCTATATAATGGGGAAAGAGCCTGGGAAGGATAATGCTACAGAAGTGTGGACACAAAGTGATAGAGATCTGATCTAGGATAATGAGAAAAATAATGGAGAGCAACATTCTGAAATAAACTAAAATCTAACATAGTGATTGCACCATGAAACAATCTGGAATACAAACATAATTACTCTGATTTGATCTTCAGGTTTTTTCTTTTCCAAAGAGAAAGAGATGGTCATCCTGGAACCAAACCAAGACCTCAGTACTAAAATAACAGGGATTTAGTGCTGGATCGATTACCTACTTATTGTCATTCATATAGTCTTTGTGGTCTCAGTTATCTCATCTTAAACAAAATGGATTAGCTGAAAGGTGGTTTTCAAATACCATTTCCTCCCCCTGCTTCCCCACTGGTGAAATGTTTTATTCTAAATGGGCTGTGCTGTGCTGTGCTAAGTTGCATCTGATTCTTTGTGAAGGTATGGACTGTAGCCCGCCAGGCTTCTCTGTCCATGGGATTCTCCAGGCAAGAATACTGGAGTGGGTTGCCATGCCCTCCTCCAGGGGATCTTCCTGACTCAGTGATGGAAGCTGTGTCTCTTATGTCTCCTGCATTGGCATTCAGGTTCTTTACCACTAGTGCCATCTGGCAAGGCCTATTCTAAGATACCTGATATCTTACTTAAAACTCAAAAAGTTACATGTAAATCCATGGCTAATTCATTTCAATGTATAACAAAAACTACTGTAATGATGTAAAGTAATTAGCCTCCAACTAATAAAAATAAAAAAAAAAAAAACTCAAAAAGTTGAGAAAGGTAAAAAGAGCCCAGAGTTTATATACATACACATATATAAATATATATATGTGTATGTATATATACACACAAATATATACATAATTTTATTTATTTATTTACTTATTTTTGGCTGTGCTGGGGCTAGTTGCGGCAAGTGGGGGCTACTCACTAGTTGCAGTGCACAGTTTTCTCATTGTGGTGGCTTCTCTTGTCAAGCATGGGCTCCAGGGCACACAGGCTTCAGTAGTTGCAGCACTGGGGTTCAGTGGTTATGGCACACAGGCTTAATCGCACTGCAGCATGTGGAATCTTCCTGGACCAGGGATTGGACCCTTGTCCTCTGCATTGGCAGACAGATTCTTAACTGATGGACCACCAGGGCAATCCAGTCCAGAGCCTTGTAAAAAATTTGGCATGTATCTATCATATGATCTAGCCATTCCACTCCAAGATATTTAAGAAAAACAAAAGCAAATGTTAATGCAAAAACTAGTATAAGAATTTTATAGCAGTGTAGTTTGTAATAGCAGAAAAATAGTGACAACATATGTCTTCACCAATGGATGAATAATGTTATGTCTATACAAAGGGATACTCTTTAGCAGTAAAAGAAAAAAAAAAGTACCTTTCTATGGATACGCACAATATGAGTGAATCTCAAAAGTACTATAACAGTGAATGAAGCCCAACAAAAGAGAGTATGTATTGTATGATTCAATTTATAAAACTAGCAAATGCAAACTATTTTATGACCAAATTTGATCAGTGGTTGCTGTCAATGGATGGAGAGATGGGGGTGGGAGGAATTACAAAGTGGCATCAGGAAACTTTTGGGTTATGAATGTATTTATTATCTTGATTGTGGTGGTTGTTTCAAGGATGTATATATGTCAAAATTTATCAAATTTTACACATTCAGTTCAGTTCAGTCACTCAGTCGTGTCCAACTCTTTTCGACCCCATGGACTGCAGCACGCCAGGCCTCCCTGTCCATCACCAACTCCTGGAGCTTACTCAAACTCATGTCCACCGAGTTGGTGATGCCATCCATCCATCTCATCCTCTGTCGTCCCCTTCTCCTCCTGCCCCCAATCCCTCCCAGCATCAGGGTCTTTTCCAATGAGTCAACTCTTTGCATGAGGTGGCCAAAGTATTTTACACATTAAGTATGTGTAATTTGTGTGTCAATTATAACTCAATAAAGCTGTTCTAAAGAAAAAGAATACAGCAATCCTGACAGCTGACACCTAGAAGTTGGTCTAGTTGCTTCCATTTAAGGCATGGTGTTCCTTTGGGGGACAAAAACAATATCACAGGATATCAAAATCGGATGAGGTCTCCCTCTTGACTGTGATGAAACAAAACAATAGAAAGATCACAGCAATAGTCAGGGAGATTAACAGAGGCATTAGGCAGAGAATGACCAAACACCACCACATCACCTTCTAAGTTAACATGAGTGACAACTGCTTCTTCAATGAATACACTAGTCCCATTTTCCCCATCTTACATTCTCAGTTCAGTTCAGTTCCATTCAGTCGCTCAGTCATGTCTGACTCTTTGCAACCCCATGGACTGCAGCATGCCAGGCCTCCCTGTCCATCACCAACACCCAGAGTTCACTCAAACTCATGTCCATTGAGTTGGTGATGCCATCCAACCATCTTATCCTCTGTCGTCCCCTGCTCCTCCTGCCTTCAATGTTTCCCAACATCAGAGTCTTTTCCAGTGAGTCAGTACTTCAAATTAGGTGGCCAAAGTATTGGAGGTTCAGATTCAGCATCAGTATTTCCAATGAATATTCAGGACCAATTTCCTTTATGATAACACTGGTTGGATCTCCTTGCAGTCCAAGGGACTCTCAAGTCTTCTACAATACCACAGTTCAAAAGCATCAATACTTCGGCACTCAACTTTCTTTATAGTCCAACTCTCACATCCATACATGACCACTGGAAAAACCATAGCTTTGACTAGATGGATCTTTGTTGGCAAAGTAATGTCTCTGCTTTTTAATATGCTGTCTAGGTTGCTCATAGCATTTCTTCCAAGGAGCAGGCATCTTTTAATTTCATGGCTGTAATCACCATCTGCAGTGATTTTGGAGCCCAGAAAAATAAAGTCAGCCAGTGTCCCCACTGTTTCCCCATCTATCTGCCATGAAGTGATGGGACCGGATGCCATGATCTTAGTTTTCTGAATGTTGAGCTTGAAGCCAACTTTTTCACTCTCCTATTTCACTTTCATAAAGAGGCTCTTTAGTTCTTCTTCACTTTCTTCCATAAGGGTGGTGTCATCTGCATATCTGAGGTTATTGATATTTCTCCTGACAATCTTGATTTCAGCTTGTGCTTTGTGCAGCCCAGAATTTTTCATGATATACTCTGCATATAAGTTAAATAAGCAGGGTGACAATATACAGCCTTGACATACTCCTCTCCTGATTTGGAACCAGTCTGTTGTTCCATGTCCAGTTCTAACTATTGCTTCCTGACCTGCATACAGGTTTCTCAAGAGGCAGGTCAGGTGGTCTGGTATTCCCATCTCTTTCAGAATTTTCCACAGTTTGTTGTGGTCCACACAATCAAAGACTATGACATAGTCAATAAAGCAGAAGTAGATCTTTTTCTGAAACTCTCTTGCTTTTTTGATGATCCAATGGATATTGGTAATTTGATCTCTGGTTCCTCTGCCTTTTCTAAATCCAGCTTGCACATCTGTAAGTTCACAGTTCACGTACTATTGAAGCCTGGATTGGAGAATTTTGAGCATTACTTTGCTAGCCTGTGAGATGAGTGCAATTGAGCG
Organism: Odocoileus virginianus; assembly: GCF_023699985.2. NCBI lineage: Eukaryota > Metazoa > Chordata > Mammalia > Artiodactyla > Cervidae > Odocoileus > Odocoileus virginianus. Next base: position 15,404,204 of record NC_069708.1, read on the forward strand.
GTAGTTTGAGCATTCTTTGGCATTGCCTTTCTTTGGGATTGGAATGAAAACTGACCTTTTCCAGTCTTGTGGCCATTGTTGAGTTTTCCAAATTTGATGGCATATTGAGTGCAGCACTTTCACAACATCATTTTGTAAGATTTTAAACAGCTTAACTGGAATTCCATCACCTCCACTAGCTTTGTTCATAGTGATGCTTCCTAAGGCCCACTTGACTTTGCATTCCAGGATGTCTGGCTCTAGGTTGGTGACCACACCATCATGATTATCTGGGTCTTGAAGATGGTTTTTGTATAGTTCCTCTGTGTACTCTTGCCATCTCTTTTTAATATCTTTTCCTTCTGTTAGATCCATACCATTTCTGTCCTTTATTGTGTTCATCTTTGCATGAAATATTCCCTTGGTATCTCTAGTTTCCTTGAAGAGATCTCTGCACTTTCCCATTCTATTGTTTCCCTCTATCTCTTTGCACTGATCGCTGGAGTAGGTTTTCTTATCTCTCCTTGCTCTTCTTTGGAACTCTGCATTCAAACGGGTATATCTTTCCTTTTCTTCTTTACCTTTCACTTCTCTTCTATTCACACTTATTTGTAAGGCCTCCCCAGACAACCATTTTTTCTTTTTGCATTTCATTTCCTTTGGAATGGTCTTGATCCCTGCCTCCTGTACAATGTTACAAACCTCCATCCACAGTTCTTCTGGCACTATATCAGATCTAATCACTTGAATCTATTTGTCACTTCCACTATATAATCATAAGGGATTTGATTTAAGTCATACCCAAATCATCTAGTGGTTTTCCCTACTTTCTTCAATTTCAGTCTGAATTTGGCAATAAAGAATTCATGGTCTGTGCCATTCTTATCTGTTAGATAAAAATAAATATATAGTAGTTGGCCACTTGATGTGAAGAACTGACTCATTTGAAAAGTCCCTGATGCTGGGAAAGATGGAAGGCAGTAAGAGAAGGGGTCAACACGACAGAGGATGAGATGGTTGGTTGGCATCACCGACTCAGTAGACATGAGTTTGAGTAAACTCCAGGAGTTGGTGATGGACAGGGAGGCCTGGCGTGCTGCAGTCCATGGGATCGCAAAGAGTTGGACATGACTGAGCAACTGAACTGAACTGAACTGAGTCAATTTTCAAATTACTGCAGATTCCTGACAGCAGTGAATTAAAAACAGACCCTTGCCTCCTGAACCTTCCCACCCACAAAACAAATAATACACATATAAAACTAGCACAACACCCAGTTCTATAATAAGCGCCCCCCTCCCCTTATCCATTTCCTCTTTCAGAGACTCTCCATTGTTTCTGCATGGTGTACAGTCTCCCTTGCTGCAATGATAATAAAACTAACTTCTTTGACTGAAAGTGTTCTTGGTGATCTTTGGCTGGTGGAGATAACATAGAAAAACTTGAAACGAGAGTTCTCTGAACTGTTACGGGATGTAGGAAAACTCTCTGTCTCTTGTCTACCTGAGGACCTTCCATTCTGGAAGCCATTGAAGCAGATAATCAGGAAACTTTTGGAGTGGTGATGGATATATTTACTATCTTGATTGTAGTAATGTTTCAAGGATGCATAAATGTCAAAATTGATCAAATTTGACACATTAAGAACTACTACAATCCATATTTTCATGTTGATGGTGAATAATCTCAGTCCCTGGAGATAATCATAGTCTTTGTGCAGCTTTTTAATTGAGACAGTTTCTTGAAAGGACTGAAATGTTCGGTTTAACATTACTATTGTGTCTGAGAATGTGATCAACGCAGTTAATGGAGAGGCAGTTATTTATTCGAAGAACTCATTTTGAAATCTGTTTAGTAGTTGAATATTTTCTCCAGTGCTCTCAATTTCCCTCTACACTTGGTCTGTGGCACTGGGGAGAGGAATTCCTTTTTTTGCTGACTTAAAAAAGATTGATCCATGAATGTGCTTTCCTTAGCTTCCTGCTGATAAATGCTTTTCCCCTGCTATTTTCCTGAGTTATTTCTGTCCCTGGTTTCTCATCTTGAATAAGCAGACAGGGAATTGAGATGAAGAACAGACGTGTACATTTGGGATGTTATCCAGAATGTACTGGCCAATGATGGAAGGCTGTGATGGGGCAAAGAAAATTTGATTCATGAGAGTTATTTTTAGAACTCTAACTATAGCCAAATGTCAAATTTCCTGTTTTGAAAAGCAAGAGTATGTATGTATAAACTTCTTTTTCTATCCTACTAAAATCCTTAAAGGAGAAGGAAATGGCAACCCACTCCAGTACCCTTGCCTGGAAAATCCCTTGGATGGAGGAGCCTGGTGGGCTGCAGCCCATGGGGTTTCAAGATTCAGACATGACTGAGCAACTTCACTTCACTCACTTTACTCACTTCATACTTTATCACAGGAGAAGGAAATGGCAACCCATTCCAGTATTCTTGCCTGGAGAATCCCATGGACAGAGGAGCCTGGCGGGCCATGGTCCATGGGGTCACAGAGAGTCAGACACGACTAAGGCATAAGTAAGATCCTTAAAAACTTTACTATCTTCCATCTAACCTATATTGTCACTTTACAGAGTTCTAGAAGGAATGCTTATATCATCTTTTGTTATTTAATATGTATAATAGGTAGCACAATGATAGAAATTCAAGACTAAAAGAATATTGAAGTTATAAAAGTAAATTTTGGTTTGTGACTGTAGTCTTTGATTTTAGGAAAAGTGGGGTGGGCAGAGGGGGAAGCAAAAGTGCTTAGAGCAGAAGGAAGATACTATCTTCCTGTATTATATTCACCCATCCAAACATGGCAGTTTTGAAACCACAGCCTATATTTTGTATTGGAACTCAGCTGGGAGGAGATAATCTGGGAGCAAAATCTAGAGTCTGGCAATGGAAACAGTGAAGCAAGCATCCAGCAGAGAAAAAAAGTTTAAATTTTACATTCTGCTAGGGACTTTCAAGACAATGTGCTCTTCCATAGTTTTTAATCTTTTTAAAGACCTTTCACATTTATCCTCTACCTGGAAGTAGACAAAACTCCAGGTAGCTAAGTAAGACTGCTAAAACTATAAAATCCGAGTTTAGATAAAACTTCCCTGATAGCTCAATTGGTAAAGAATGCGACTGCAATGCAGGAGACCCCGGTTCAATTCTTGGGTCAGGAAGATTTGCTGGAGAAGGGATAGGCTACATACTCCAGTATACTTCGGCTTCCCTTGTGGCTCAGCTGGTGAAGAATCCAGCTGCAATGTGGGAGGCCTGGCTTCAATCTCTGGATTGGGAAGATCCTCTGGAGAAGGGAAAGGCTACCACTCCAGTATTCTGGCCTAGAGAATTCCATGGACTGTATAGTCCATGGGGTTGCAAAGAGTCAGACATGACTGAGAGACTTTCATTTTACAGATAGAACTTGAGGCCTACAGTCAGGGGCTAAGATCATCATCTTAGCCATTTGCCAAATACTAACTTTGGATAATTTATGAGACCTCTCTAAACCTTAACATATATATTAATGTATTTCTGAAAAAATAGTACCTAAATACCTACTTCAAATGAAGCCTGTGAGGATTACATAAGACAATGAATGGGAAGCTCTTAGCATAGGCCCTGTCACACTGTAGGCAGGGTATAAAGATTAGCTAGTACCTCAGGACTTTCCTGGTGGCTCAGACAGTGAAGTGTCTGCCTACAATGTGGGAGACCAAGGTTTGATCCCTGGGTCAGGAAGATCCCCTGGAGAAGGAAATGACAACCCACTCCAGCACTCTTGCCTGGAAAATCCCATGGACGGAGGATCCTTGTAGGCTGCGGTTCATGGGGTTGCAAAGAGTAGGATATGATTGAGTGAATTCAATTTTAATACCTCTACTACTGATGTTATTTACTGGAAAGGGCTGTAATTATGCTTTAGCACTGAAAATTCTCTTTATTTATATCAAAGTAGTACACATACCTTAAAAAGTGAAATACTGCTAAAAGTTTATAATTAAACATTAATCACATTCCTTCCACATGTGATTCTTTTTCCCCAGGAGCAACTCAATTCTTCTAGTGTTTTTTGTTGTTGTTGTTGGTTTTTTTTTTTTTTTTAGTATTCATTTTCATATTTTTAAATAATATACCATGCTGCTATTTATTCATTTTCAAACATCACACATTAACTTCTTGTGGTAAGAAATCAGAATTTTGTATTTTTATACTTTTGTGTTCCTCCTTATTCTTCTAACAGTTATATCACATTTTTGGCAAATTGAATATTCAGAGTTCATATTATCATAATTCAATATGTATTATACAGAGTTAGGCCACTTGTATGTGATAATTATCTTTCCTTTCTTGTGCACCTTTGTTTTCCCTGGAAATGAGTATAATTACCACATTTGCTCATTTGCTTAGTTTCTTATTTTCCTATCAGCAATTATTTCCACTCTTACCAATAAAGCTGTGAAATTCCTCTCAATTGAAATATATCCATTCATTTCTCTAAAGGGGCAGTGGGAAGAGACATTCACTTGGATACCTCCATCTTCTTTCTGTTTAAATTTGAATGTGTGCTTTTCAAGCATGTTGTACTGCTGTCATCTTAGAAGTCCCTGTCTATACAATCCTTGGAATTTCCTTTTTCCCTGCCTTGTTAGTTCCTTTGGTATTTGGACGCCAATTTTTTTCCTCCTTTTTAGTTTATTCCCTTGTTTGGTTTAGGCACCCCTTCTAGGAATTTTCCTGGCCAGATGCACAGGAGCCATTTTGGAGACCTTCAATGCCAAGATGTTACTGGTTTTCATCTCTAATTTTGATTGATAATTTGAAAGGAACTCCAACTTGGAAATCATTTTCCCTCAGAAGTTAGAGAAAATTGCTCAAAGACTCTTAGCTTCGACTTTTACTCTTGAGAAATTTAATCCAAGTGTTTTATATTGGCATACAAATTATTCTTACTTTTTCTCTAAAAGCTTTAAAGATAGTTTTTGTGGCCATGTTATTATGAAATTTAATAATAGTTTACTAGTTATGAAAGTGAAAAGTGAAAGTGAAAGTTCCTCACTCATGGACTATAGAGTCCATGGAATTCTCCAGGCCTGAACACTGGAGTGGGTAGCCTTTCCCTTCTCCAGGGGATCTTCCTAACCCAGGGGTCAAACCCAGGACTCCCATGCTGCAGGCAGATTCTTTACCAGTTGAATCATAAGGGAAGTCCTTTTTACAATTTACCAATTTATAATTCAATAATTATAAATAAATAATAATATGTAAATATAATAATACTATTTTACAGCAGGTATTTTTCCAATAGAAGTATTTTAACACTATTAATTTCCCTCCAAAGCACAACTTTAGCTGTATCCCATACAGTTTTGCACACTTGTATTTTCATATTCACTCAATTCAAAATATTTTCTGCTTTCCCTGAGACTTACTCCTTGACCCACAGATTATTTAGAAGTGAAAGTGAAAGTGGCTCAATCCTGTCTGACTCTTTGCGACTCTGTAGACTATACAGTCCATGGAGTTCTCCAGGTCAGAATACTGGAGTGGGTAGCCTTTCCCTGCTCCAGAGGATCTTCCCAACCCAGGAATCAAACCCAGGTCTCATGCATTGCAGGCAGATTGTTTAAGAGCTGAGCCACCAGGGAAGCCCATATGTTGTTTAATTTCCAAACATTTGGAGATATTCTTGTTAGCTTTCTATTATTAATCTTCAGCAATTTTTTTCTAAAAAAGAAAAAATTTTAATTCTCATGAACCATATATTCTCTGTCAAAGAACTATTCAAGGCAGCTAAATTTTATTCTCAAAATCCCTTAATGGCAATTCCATTCTTGAAGTAGATGGAGTTCCCCTTAACAATTTGTGTTGCACATTTTGCCATAGGGAGCATCACTTCTTCCCTATCTTACATGAAAACTCATTGAGTGGACACACATTATGGACAAAGACCACACTTGGTAGGGTTTAAATTCTTTTATATTTATTAAAGTTTATTGACTGGTTCCAAATAGGAAAAGGAGTGTGTCAAGGCTATATATTGTCACCCTGCTTATTTAACTTATATGCAGAGTACATCATGAGAAACTCTGGGCTGGAGGAAGCACAAGCTGGAATCAAGATTGCCGGGAGAAATATCAATAACTTCAGATATGCAGATGACACCACCCTTATGGCAGAAGGCGAAGAAGAACTAAAGAGCCTCTTGATGAAAGTGAAAGAGGAGAGTAAAAAAGTTGGTTTAAAGCTCAACTTTCAGAAAAGTAAGATCATGGCATCTGGTCCCATCACTTCATGGGAAATAGATGGGGAAACAGTGGCAGACTTTATTTTTTGGGTCTCCAAAATCACTGCAGATGGTGATTGCAGCCATGAAATTAAAAGTCGCTTGCCCCTTGGAAGGAAAATTATGACCAACCTAGATAGCATATTGAAAAGCAGAGACATTACTTTGCCAACAAAGGTCCGTCTAGTCAAGGCTATGCTTTTTCCAGTGGTCATGTATGGCTGTGAGTGTTGGACTCTAACAAAAGTTGAGCGTCAAAGAATTGATGCTTTTGAACTGTGGTGTTGGAGAAGACTCTTGAGAGTCCCTTGGACTGCAAGGAGATCCAACCAGTCCATCCTAAAGGAGATCAGTCCTGAGTGTTCACTTGAAGGACTGATGTTGAAGCTGAAACTCCAATACTTTGGCCACCTGATGCAAAGAGCTGATTCATTGGGAAAGACCCTGATGCTGGGAAAGATTGAGTGCAGGAGGAGAAGAAGGGGATGACAGAGGATGAGATGGCTGGATGGCATCACTGACTCAATGGACATGGGTTTGCGTGGACTCTGGGAGATGGTGATGGACAGGGAGGCCTGGTGTGCTGCAGTCCATGGGGTCGCAAAGAGTCAGATATGACTGAGTGACTGAACTGAACTGAAGGTTTATTTTATGTCCCAAAATATGATTTGTCTTGGTGAATATTCCATGTGCACTTGAAATACATTTATATTATTTTGTTGTTGGGTGGGATGTTCTTTAAATACCAGTTAGATCCAGTCAATTAATGGCTTTGTTCAGTATCTTTGTTGATTTTCTATTTACTACTTCTGTTACTAAAAAGAATGTTATAAGTTTTAACTATAATTGTGTTTTTTTTTACTTTTTCTTTTGCTTCTGTAAATTTTTGCCTCATCTATTTTGCAGTTTTTAAGTGACTACATGCTCAGAATTGTGTCTTCTTTGCAAATCTACATGTTTATCAACTTATAGTATCTCTTTTTGTGCTAAAACCCACTTTGATATTAATATAGTCACTCCAGTTTTTATAAACTGGCATTTGCATGATATATCTTTCTTTTTTCCTTAACCTTTAACCTACTATATTGTTATATTTGAAATGAGCTTCTTGTAAACAGCATATAGATTATTTTTTCAGTTATCATTTCAAAAATCTCTTTTAATGAATAAGCTTAAATTTTATACATTTTATCTAATTATTGATATGTTTGGATTCAGGCCTATCATTGTTTATTTTTCCTGTTTGTTTCCTCTGGTTCTTCTTTTCCTTCCCTTTTCAAAAGTTATTTAAACAATTTTTATTTATTTATTCATTTTTGGTCATGTCAAGTGCTTTGCAGGATTTTCGTTCCCAACCAGGGATTGAACCTGGCCCCAGCAGTGAAAGTGCCATGTCCTAGCCTCTGGACTGCTGGGGAATTACCATATTTAACCAATTTTTAGTATTTTATTGCAATTTATCTGTTGTGATTTTGTCTACATCTCTTTGTATAATGTATTTAGTGGTTGGTCTAGGGACTATAATATGCATACTTAACTTTCCAAGTCTAGTTAGAATCAATGTTTTACAACTTTAATAAGAATATAGAAACCTTACTTCTTTATACGTCATTTTATCTTCTTCTTGCATTTGGTAGTATGTATATTACAAACTGCATATATGGACAACTCCATCAGACAATGACATAGTTTTTGGTTAAAACCATTAAACATGTTTTAAAGAACTCAAAACAAGTAGTCTACTATATTAATCCAAATATTTACCATTTATATTACTTTCCATCATTCTTGATGATTTGATTTTCCTTTCATTCTGTCTGTAGAATTTTCTTTAGAAATTATTTCAGGTTAGATTTGTACAGATTCTAATTTCCTTCATCTGAGAATGTCTTAATTTCACTTTCATTTTATAGAATTTTTTAATTTTTTACTGGATATAGACTTCTGGAATGGCAGCTATTTATTTCAGTGCTTGAAAATGTTCTAAAAAAAAAAAGAAAGAAAGAAAGAAAATGTTGTACTACTTCTTGCTTCAGTGGTTTCAGGTGAGAAATCCCGTTACTTGTGTTATTATTCTCCTATAAGGAATGTGTCCTTTTCTTCTGACTGCTTTAAAGATTTTTTTCATTGTCTTTAGTTGTCATCACTTTCATTATGTTATGTTTGGGCATGGATTTCTTTGGGTTTATCCTATTTTAGGGCCACTCAGCTTCTTAAATATTTGATCTTTGGCGTTTTTAGTCATCATGTATTTCAGTAATTTTTTTCAGCATTTTTTTTCTTTCCCTCTGGGGCTGCAATGACATGAAGGTTAGCTCTTTTTTTTTATTGTCCCACAGCTTCTGTGATTCTTTTTATTTTATTTTTTTCCTGTATTTTTCTTCTTTTACTGTCTACATAATTTCTAGTGATTTACCTTCAAGTTCACTGATTATTCGGTCATGTCCATTCCATTATTGTATATCTATTATCATTTCTATTCCATTATTGATTTTTTGTTTCAGTTTATATTTTTCCATTCTAAAATTTCCATTTTTTAATGTATATCTTCTCTTTCTTTTTAGATACTTTCTGTTTTAAATTTTGTTTTAAGAAAACCCATGATTGCTCATTCAAGCATTTTTAAAATGAATTTTTTAACATCGTTATCAGATCATTCCAATATCTTTACCATCTCAATATTGACATTTGTTAATTATCTTCTCCCATGTAAGTCGAGATCTTAATGATACTTTATATGATATATAATTTTTGAATATATCCTGATCAGTTTAAATATTAGATCATGAACTGAGTCTTATCTATGCTCTATAGAGAATATATATAATTGTTTTAGCAGGTACTTGACCTGCTTAGATTCAAGGTGCAACCTCTAACACATCTTCTGTGGATTCTGGTCTCAAAGTCAGTTCAGTGTTCGAAGACTTTACGTGGTATTGAGATCTGTCCTGCATGTGCATCACCCAATGATCAGTCTGGGAACTGGGTAGAAGTCTATCTGTTTGCACAGCTCTCAATATTTTTTCCATACTAAGCATAATGACATCTATTTGTGAGGGGTAAGTGAGACTAAAGTGCATAAACAGTTTTATAAGATTGCTTCAATATTTTGGGAAATATAAGTTGCCTGATAGTGATCTGGAAATTGAGCAACAGAGAGGTTAGGGCATAGAGGTTTTAAATGTTGCTAATAAATACATTAACTAAAAAATGAGCCAGCAAATTATGTGAAAATAGAGTTCACAAAAGAGTGAAAAAATAACTTAAAAGTAAATGAATAGATGTTCAGCCTCACAAGTCATAGAACATGTATATTAACAGCACAGTGAGATACCATTCCCTGCAACATTATTGGAAAAAAATGAAAAGACTGGTACTAATGTAGAATAATGGAAACTAGTGGAGGTGTTATTATACCATCATTTGTAGGCAATAACTCGGTAATATCTAGTAAAGTTGAAAATGAATGCACATTATAGTGCAGCATATGCATGCTTAAGTATTTGCCCTGGGGAGGTTATAGCTCACATATAAAAGACAAGTGTTTTTAGTAGAAGTTGTTATAATAAGCAAAAGTGAGAAGCAACCTAAATGCCCATGGATTAAACAAAATTTGTTCTGTATATGCAATGAAATATTATACACCAATAAGGATGAATTCAAACTACAAGTATCAATATGAAAGAATAAGACAAATAAAATATGAATGAGAAAGGAGAAGTAAATTACAGAAGTATAAATATGACATGTATTTCCATAAATATTTTTATAAAGTTTAAATATATATAAGCAAGAGTATATATTACTTACATAATTGTTAATATAGATTTATAGTTTCTTATATATGTATATGTAATGGTACTACATTAAAAAAAGGAAAGTTTATAAATCTGCTTGTGAGTGTGTATATAAATCTACTCATCAACTGTATTAATAATGTTTAATTTGGTAGTTCTATGCTGGGTGCATTGTTATTGGTTTTATCACCATTTATACATTAAAAAAATTAAGGGATGTTTCAAGAGAACAGCATCAAAACATGTATATTATCTAGGGTGAAACAGATCACCAGCCCAGGTTGGATGCATGAGTCAAGTGCTCGGGGCTGGTGCCCTGGGAAGACCCAGAGGGATTGGGTGGAGAGGGAAGTGGGAGGGGGGACCGGGATGGGGAATACATGTAAATCCATGGCTAATTCATTTCAGTGTATGACAAAAACCACTGCAATGATGTAAAGTAATTAGCCTTCAACTAATAAAAATAAATGGAAAAAAAATAAATAAAAGACTGAAAAAAAAAATTAAGGCAAAAGTCAAGACCTTGAAGTTTGCATGTATCTTTTGTCATTCCAATGAATCCATTTATCATCATAAGGATGCAGACCAGCCCAAACAGTTCCCAGACATCTTTTACTGGTGCTCCTCTTCCCTTTCTTTCCACCATGTGCACTGCAGGTATCCATATTTGCATACCAGGTATTATTCAAATATATCTTAGATCTTACCACATTTCTGCCTTTTCTAAGATTTTCCTCTCTGTCTGGAATGTTCTTCCTTACACATATACCAGAATATTCTTTTCTTAAAGACATATACCTCAGTCCTACTACAAGAAACTGTTCTTAACACAGTGGTGATTAGCAACCACCTTGTACCAGCTTTCTAAACTCAATTGTCACATTTTCAGAAAACTTTGAGCCAGTTGACATCACACTGGTAGCTTGAAACTGACCATGGTGAAAATATTTATACCATGGAAACTGGCAAATGGTACAGGCCAGGGCTTTTATCCCTAGAGGTTCAGTTGTTAAACATTTACCAGTATACCACTGCCAACTTCTCTTGATGGAATTTATTCTTCCTCCCCCTAGTCTCTCTTGGTAGTCTCTGGGACTCATTACTGTCTGTGGCAAGGAAGCCCTCATTATTGTCTACTTTGTGTTTTTAATGAATTCATCTGTCTTTCCTATGTCACTGTTAGCTACTCTAGGGCAGAGAGATGGTCCCATTCATCCTTATATCTCCCACAGTACTTAGCAGAGTCTCTTCAATATGACAATTATTCAATAATTTTGATGATTGAATGCAAAAAAGGATTCAAATTTCTCCCTTATCCAACCAGGAGTGAACTGAGGAGGTACACTGATCCCATAGGAGGTATGGCAAGTCATATGGTAATGAACAGAATTAGTGAATACATTTACCAAAAAAGGGAAAAAACAATTTTAAAAGTTAACAGTTTATAATATTTCCACACTTACACTTTTTCTTAATTCTAATAATTGTCAAATTGCAACTATCAGGGGAACATATTTTTATTCCTACAAAATGTACTTTTCTACTTGTACAGATCAAATATAAGACTTGGATTCTTTTTAATTTCATACAATTTGAAACAGCAAAAATTGTTAAGCATTTTACAAAGTTCCCTGAAAAAAAATAAAACTTGAAAAACTAAAACAAAATACATATGAATGGGGGAGCTTGAGAATAAAAACATGTGAAAGTCACTTTCCTACACAGCAGTATGACAGCCTACATGCCCTAAAAAAGCCATCCCACTAAATATAACTTCAAAACCAGTTACACAAAACATTTAATTATTTGTAATTTATCAATCGGCCTTCAAATTAGTAGCCATCACTCAGAGCTAAAAATTAAATTAAGGCAAAAACTCAGAGAGGTGAAGGAACCATTAATCTATCTTTGATCTTGAGACCATTTGCCAAACCAGGTGAATTTATGCTTATGATGTCCTGGCCTCATAGGCATAAAGGATAGGATACAAAGCTCTGAGCCTACCCAGAGAAAAGAGTCTATTAGGAAAGTACTCATATGCCTACATACATGCTTATTGCTGGAACCCAACTAACTGTGCCTTCAAAATAAGAGTGAATTAGATACCCTTTCCCACAAGGAGACTAAAACAAAATGCTTATATTAAAATTTGGTAATGAATGGAAGGGGGGAATCTCCCTTGAGAATACATGTAACAGCAAATTATTCCTCATGTAGATTGCAGCCAGAATTGACACAATCTGGATGATCAGATAAAACCTAAGGAGATTTAGTTAAAGTGGTCCCCAGCTAACCATGCCCTAGGTGCTTAACAGAAATAAATGCAAATCTCCTTTGAATAAACTGAGTTTAATCGTTACCTCAAAGAATTCTCTTAAATCAGGTTCCTTAAAATAGGATCTCACAGTCAAAAGGAGTAAAACATCAAAAGTGAAAAACATCTTTAAGTGCAAAGCAGCAAAAACAATAGAGAATCAGTCTCAGAATAATGCAGGTGTTGAGTTAGAAACACCATCAATTTTCTAAATAGGTTCAATACTTCTAAAGACATGAGTAGTTAAAATACATATAAAGAACATAAAACTATGCAAATGGACAGACAGATTTGAAAAAAAATTAAAGCATTTCAAAGTGACAGAAATATGACTGAAAAAATTTAAAAACCCGATGAATGGATATAACAGCAGATTATAAATAACTGATATGAAAAATATAAAATATAATAATATTTGATGAAAGTATTAAATCTCACTAAAACAAAAAAGAAGAAACTGAAGATCTGAACCTCCCTATAATCATTAAATGTTTTACATCAGTAGCTAAAATGTTTACAACTTTTGGTCAAGGTTAAATTCCTTTCAAGGTTAACTTCAAATACACATAGAATATGTTTTTTTTAATTTACCATAAACTGGCATATAAAGCAAGCCTCAGTAAGATCCAAAAGATTTTATAGACTATCTTTTCTGACCACAAAACAATTAAGTTGGAAATCAATGTTATACAGATAATTTTAAAAATTCAAGTGTTATAGAATTAAGAAATACACCACTAAGAATCACACAGGTCAAAGAAGAGATAATATTAAAAATTAGAAAACATTTATAACTAAACTATAATGACATAATTTTATATAAATTTTATATAAAATTATGTGGGATGAACTTAGTTATAGCAGAATATACAGGGAGAATTTACACCTTAAATATTAAAAGTAATCTACAGATGCAATGACATTCCAATCAAATGTCAATATGACTTCTTTTAAAAACTTAATAAACTTATTCTAAAATACTTATATGGAAAAATACCTGTTGTCAAAGACCCTGATGCTGGGAAAGATAGAAGGTAAAGGAGAAGGGAATGACAGAGGATGAGATGTTTAAATAGCATCATCAACACAGTGGATGTGAATTTGAACAAATGCTGGGAGATAATAGAGGACAGAGGAGCCTGGTATGCTGTAGTTCATCTGGTCACAAAGAGTCAGACACGACTTAGCAACTAAACAATAACAGCAACAACATTCACAAGGTTAAAGTGACTTAAAGAAATGAGCATTCATTCAGCTATAATTTTTGTTTTTGTTTCCTGAATCATAGAGCAATAGACAGCAACTAGAAATTGGCATGTAACTAAGGTTCTATAGCTTTGGAGGAGAAAGTGCTGGAGGTCTAAAAAGAGAAGAGCATCTTTTGGCTGTAAATTTATGAACTATTGACATGATTCTCAAGCAGCAACTTTTCACTCATTACAGTAGTACTTTCTTATTGATACTGAATTTCTCACTATTTTTGTAATTTAACACAACTTAATGTGCTACTGAAAAATGTTGAGAAAGAAACCAATTTGCCTGAAAGTTGACAGTATTAAAATCATGAAGAAAAATAGGAATATATAGATTTGGATTTGAATAATTAGTATTTACAAATCTCCCTCTCCATTTTTGTACTATGCATTGATATGAAATTCAATTCTTTATGGCTAAAAGTGGCTGTAGAGAGAGAAAAAATATGCATGTTAAATTCATTCCAAATATTGAGGTAGGTAATACTACCTCTCCCAAATTGAGGTTTAATTTGAAGGTTTGGGTTCTTAAATATTAATACATTCTTAAAGTACATATTGAATTATAACATATTCTCTATTTGGATTCTGAATCAATATTGACAATTTCCAGCATGTTATGTGTTTACCAATACTCAGAAAAATAAAAAATAAACTAATGCAAACAAAAACAAATGGATGCTATTTTAAGTGACAATTCTCCTACAAGGAGTGGGGAGTGGAATAGGGTGGTATTTAATGGGAGTAAATATGCAAAGAATGCTCCCTCTAAGAGGCATCTATTGGAAATCAAAAGTCTACAAATTCAATTATAGATTTAATTAGGTTGTGTAGCTATAGCAACTGAGGCTCTTGTCAGAAATATTCAATGACTGGCTATATAATCACCCACTTCTTCCCAACAGGGAATAGAGTGGGAAAAAATAATTATTTTTGAAAAAACAAAGAAGAATTAAAAAAATGGGTTAGTCTCATGAAATAATGTTATATTTATCCATGATTCAAGGTAACGTCCCTTTGAAGAGCCTCAATCCCAAGCAGCTTAGGACAGAGAGCAAGCAATGTTGGCTCTGGAGCCTTGCTATATCCATGTGGTGACTCCATCATGAGCTGTCTCTGTCATTGATGGCACAAGGTTCTATGCCACTGGTATGAGTCTGTGTAGTGCCCCATCAACACCACTTGTAAACAGTGGGAGCAAAATAAAAGACACTAGTTGCACATCAAGAAAAAAAGATTACTAAGATTGTTTGGTTTTGCTAATAATTGTTTCCCTTACAGCTTCCTTAAAAGTTATGAACTGGACTTCCCTGGTGGCTCAATGGCTAACAATCTGCCTTGCAATGCAGTGGATAAGAGCTTGATTCCTGGCTGGGGAACTAAGAGCCCACATTCTTGTCGTTGTTTTTCAGTTGCTAAGTTATGCCCACATGTCGAGGGTCAACTGAGCTCCTCTGCCTCAACTAAGATCCAGTGCAGCCAAATAAATAATTTTTTTAAAAGACACTTTCTTTAAAAAAGTTATGAACTAAGAAAATGCAAATAACACTGTTAGGAAATAAATAATTATTCTTCTTCCTGATTTGGAGGTGGTCTTTGTCCTCATGTTATTATTGCTGTTCAGTCACTAAATTGTGTCTCTTTGTGACCCCATGGACTACAGCATGCCAGTCTCCTCTGTCCTTCACCATCTCCCGGAGTTTGCTCAAATTCATTTCCATTGAGTTAGTGTTGCCATCCAATCATCTCTTCCTCTGTCACCCCCTTCTCCTTATCCCCTCAATTTTCCCCAGGATCAGGGTTTTTTCCAATGAGTCTTTGCATCAGGTGGCCAAAGTATTGGAGTTTCGGCTTTAGCATCAGTCCTTCCAATGAATATTCAGAGTTGATTTCCTTTAGGATTGACTGATTTGATATCCTTGTTGTCCAAGGGATTCTCAAGAGTCTTCTCCAGCACCACAATTTGAAAGCATCAGTTCTTTGGCACTCAGCCTTCTTTGTAGTCCAACTCTCACATTTGTACATGACTACTGGAAAAATCATAGCTTTGACTAGATGGGCCTTTGTCGGCAAAGTGATGTCTCTGCTTTTTAATATGTTGTATAGTATTGTCACAGCTTTTTTTTGCCAAGGAGCAATGTAATCCCATTAAATTCTCATAGCCACGTTGTACAGTATCTGTTATCATCCCCATTTTACAGATGGAAAATGTGGGAGGTCAACAGACTCATTCGAGATTATCCAGCGTGCACTTAACTGAACTACAACCAGCATGTGCCCCAAGTCTCAAAAGGAGAGAGAAACTAGCACGAAAATACCAAACTGGGCCCTATCAGACATAGATGGCTACCAAAGAGTTCTACTTCCTCGGTGTCAGATGCTATTGATAGTGGTAACATGTCATGTAATAACATTGGTTGATATTTACTGTGTTTTTACTGGGTATTGTCAAGCTTTGGTGGAGAAGGCAATGGCACCCCACTCCAGTACTCTTGCCTGGAAAATCCCATGGACGGAGGAGCCTGGTAGGCTGCAGTCCATGGAGTCGCTACGAGTCGGACACAACTGAGCGACTTCACTTTCACTTTTCACTTTCATGTATTGGAGAAGGAAATGGCAACCCACTCCAGTTTTCTTGCCTAGAGAATTCCCAGGGACGGGGGAACCTGGTGGACTGCCATCTATGGGGTCGCACAGAGTCGGACACGACTGAAGCGACTTAGCAGCAGCAGCAGCAGTCACACTTTGGGCTCAGTGAACTATAAACACTATCTCATTTTACTCTTTTTTTTTCATTTATTTTTATTAGTTGGAGGCTATTCTTAAAAGAATCCTGCAAGATAGGCAAGTTATCAACATTGTGTAAGTGATATAAAAATTTCAGAGAGAATAAATGGCTTAAGGGAAGCCATCTGCTTTTGGACAGGAGTAGGAGTGGTTGTAACCTATGCCTTGAACCTGCATTTGTATTGTTCACACGTTTTTACTTTGATTGTTCATTACAGAAGCATTAAAATATCAAAGTTTTCCAAAGGTGTTTCTCTTCATTCACATTTTACATTAGACCTAGGAAGCATGTATTTTTGCTGTTCCAATATTCTTTTTTTTGTGGAGTCACTTTTGGAGACTGCTGCAAAACTTTCCTCAGTCCTTGGTACTGCCACTAGGCTTCAAGTATTCTAGTCTTTCAAACACTATAGCTTAAAATGCCTTCAATACACGCAGGAATTTGAGGGAAATGAGAATGGTTTTTCAATAGCTTTGTTCCTTGTTTTAATTATCTAGAGCTAGATAAAAATCACCCTAAACTTAGTTGTATTAAAAAAAACTTTATTGTTGTTATTATTAATAGTATTAGTAGTAGTATTTTTCACAGTTCTAGGGATTGCCTGGGCTCAGCTAGGTGACTGTTGCTTGGGGTATTCCTTGCAGTTACAGTCAGCTAGAGCTGAAGTTATCTGGCAGATTTCCTTACTCAGATGTCTGCCCCTTGATGTTTGCTGTTGGCCGAGACCTCATTTGGGGCTGTCAGCCAAAGGAGTACATGTTGTATCTCTGTGTGGCCTGAACTTGCTCACACCATGGCACCTGGGTTCTAAAAGCAAAGGTCCCAAGAGAAGTAGAGAGCCAGGTGAAAGCCTTTTAGGATATAGTGTGGGAAAGTTACACAGCATCAGTTTTATTGCATTGTATTCCTGTGCTTTGTCGCTCAGTCGTATCCGACTGCAACCCCATGGACTTAGCCCACCAGGCTCCTCTGTCCATGGGAGTTCTTCAGGCAAGAATACTGGAGTGGGTTGCCATGCCCTCCTCCAGGGGATCATCCCCACCCAGGGACCGAACCCAGGTCTCCCTCATTGCAGGGAGAATCTTTACTGACTGAGCCACCAGCATTGTATTAACTAGAAACAGATCATTCAGGCTAATCCATATTCAGGGAGAAGGAAATTAGACTCCACCTCTTAATGAAGGAGTGCCAAATAATTTGCAAATATGATTTACAACCACTATTCCTCTCTCACTAATGTAGACAGAAAATCCTCTCATGATCTGATCAGCACGGTTCTAAAGGATAAAGGAGAGTATATGCCAGGAAAGGAAACAACACTGTGTGCAATGATTGTTCATTAGAGTACTCAAAGGTAGTTTACAGTCTGACCAAGATTGTTCTCTTAACCTTTACATGAGAATAGCTGTTTCCCTCTGTCCCTAAGCCTGGCTACCAAAGTCATCAGCTGGCCAATGTTGTCATCTTTCCTGGAGAGAGCCCTTTTTTCAGTCATCACTTTTCTCCCATTACTGTACTATGTAACGCTAGCTATCCACTGGAACTGGCACAAGGCCCACTCTCCTGGCCTACTTCCCTGAAGTCTTAGAATTCAAAATGACCCAAGGTTTGTGTAATTCCAACTTTAGCCTTGAGATACTCATGTCCAATGGGGCTCAGAGTATCTTACGTTCACGATATTTTGTTTCCTTTATGCTTAAATTGCCTCTTGAGGCCACTTATAATTGTTACACCTGTATTTTAAATTGTTGAGCAATGTACAATATGCACAACATATTGAACAAATATTCAATAAAATCACCACAACAAGGTCATCACAGGTCTAAGTGACATGACTGAGTTCTGAGACCAATGGAATATGGGCAGAGTGATGTAGGCTACTTCCAGGCCTGGCCTTAAAACTCCCCAGCTGAAGAACTTCCCTGGTGGTCCAGTGGCTAAGACTCCATGTTTCCACTGCAGAGGACACAGGTTCAATCCCTGACTAGTGAAGTTCCACATGCCATCGAAGTGCAGCCAAAAAAGAAGAAAAAACTTTCTATATATCCCACTCTCTTTCCCTTCTGTGGAATTCTTGCAGGCCAAATATTGAATATGAAGGAATTGCAATTATAAGGAAGCATTAAAAGATGGAAGGAACCTAGGTTTATGGATGGCCATGTCAAGAAAACCTGTCCCCTACTGACTGTATTAGACTGTGATACCATGAGAGAGAGAAATACAATTGAATTTAAATAAACTTTTGAGATTTCAAAAATTATTGGTTAGAGCCTCACATTCACTGACTACAATCTCTCCCAGTTATTTTGGTAGAATAGGAGTACAGTACAGTCTGGTTTATGGAAGTTGGGGGGCAGATATTCTCCCAAAACCCAGGCATAATCAATTGGATAAAGTAAAAGGAGGAAAATAACACATGAACACTTCTAATGATGATATGTAAGTAAGAACTGTAAAAGTGATTAGGAAAGTGTATTGCCATTCCAGGGGTAAAGAAAGAGAAACCTACCTCTTAGAAGAAGAGCGAGTAAAAGAAGAGAAAAGCTGTGAGTATTGTGTTAAGACCCAGAGCAGTTTATATAACTAATCCACCTCAAGGTTCCTGGGGATAGAGGCAGAAGATGCTCTATGGGAACTGTTCCAGAGTTGAAGGAGAAACAGAGTTGCCTGTATCTACCACCTAAGTCAATGTCCTTGACTTCTTGCAAACGTAGTGAAATGCATGTTTGTTTGGAAGGTGAGGAGGAACTGAGCTTCACTGGAGATCAATAATTGGGGAAGACAGTTTCCCTTGTTCCTTCCCAAATTATAGCATGTATGGGGGCTCCTACTCTGTCATTTTGTCATATTCAGCCTATGGAAGAGAATAAGAGAGTTACCATGAAACCAAATGTAGATCAAGTATTTTCATCATTTGACTTGTTAGCTTTGATCAAATTATTCATAAAGCTCTTTTCTTTTTGCTCTTCTGAGAATATACTTTCCTTACGTGTTGGACATTTACACCTCTACCAACTTACTATAAAGAGAAGTAAGCTTATATATAGATATTGAGCATCTAATGAAAAGCAAAAATGGCTACACTGTTCAACCTTGGAAAGTGCTGCACATCCTTTCCAGAATTTCCCTGCCATTTCAAGTAGGAGTACTTTCACCACAGGATTAAGGACCTAATAAGACTGGGCTTCCCTTGTGGCTCGAAAGGTAAAAGAATCTGCCTGTGGTGCGGGAGACCTGGGTTTAATCCCTGGGTTGGGAAGATCCCCTGGAGGAGAGCATAACAACCCACTCCAGTGTTCTTGCCTGGAGAATCCCTATAGACAGAGGAGCCTGGTGGGCTACAGTCCATGGGGTTGCAAAGAGTCAGACATAACTGAGTGACTAAGTACAATCACAGCACAAGACTAATAAATCCTAAATTGCTTTGCAGTCCCCCCCCCCCACCTTTCAAGTGAAATAGTACTTCTTACTGCATGCATGCATGCTCAGTCTCTCAGTCATGTGTGATTCTTTGCAACTCCATGGACTGTAGCCCACCAGACTACTCTGTCCATGGGATTATCCTGGCAAGAATACTGGAGTAGGTTGCCATTTCCTTCTCTTGGGAAATTTCCCTACCCAAGGATCAAACCCTTGTTTCCTGAATTTGCAGGTGGATTCTTTACCACTGTGCCACTTGGGAAGCCCTAATACTCCCTACTACTTGGTGATAATCAGGAAAAAAATTCCAGTACACATCAAGCACTTAACCTACAATTTATTCTTATGGCAATTTTATATGGGATTTATGGACCAGAGTCCATAGTCTGGTCATCTAATTGATTTCCTTATTTCCAATGTTTATTTTTTTTTCTCCATTTATTTTTATTAGTTGGAGGCTAATTACTTTACATCATTACAGTAGTTTTTGTTATACATTGAAATGAATTAGCCATGGATTTACATGTATTCCCCATCCCAGTCCCCCCTCCCACCTCCCTCTCCACCCGATCCCTCTGGGTCTTCCCAGTGCACCAGGCCCGAGCACTTGTCTCATGTACCCAACCTGGGCTGGTTATCTGTTTCACCCTAGATAATATTGAATCAGTTCTAATGAGATGGATGAAACTGGAGCCCATTATACAGAGCGAAGTAAGCCAGAAAGATAAAGATCATTACAGTATACTAACACATATATATGGACTTTAGAAAGATGGTAACGATAACCCTATATGCAAAACAGAAAAAGAGACTCAGATGTATAGAACAGACTTGTGGACTCTGGGAGAAGGCGAGGGTGGGATGTTTCAAGAGAACACCAATGTTTATTTTTATTCTACTGAGGGGAAAAAACACAAATGTTAACAAGAGACTCCAATCAGAAATAATTTATCACTATTTGTATTTGATGAGGCACAAAATCACACTGGAAGTTTGACCTTGCAATGATGGGTGTTTGTGTCAACTACAAAGCATAGATTATCCATGGGCTCCTATTGTAGAGTCTACTCATCCCCTTCCCATTAAATGACTTCTGGAAATCAGTAAGCTTAAATTCCATCATTCCTATAAAAGTTTTGAACTCTAGCTTAGTTCTGGAGATTTGGTCACTATGTGGTAAAGAATCAACCTTACACAAAGAGAGGTCTGATCTTTACACTCATCTCCTGGGAGGTGATCTCTGAACTCTTGGAATGTCTTGGCTGATAAGAGTGTCTATGTTTACCTTGAGAACCTTGAGTCACACTAGATAGTCTGAAAATGTGACTTGTGGTAGAAACTTGGGGCCTATAGTATAACCTTGACCTCTAGAGAGGTTGTAGACTAAAGACTAGCCACATGTCAGGAGTCAATTGTGTTTCTGTGACTCAGTTCCAATAAAAACCCTGGCCAACAAGGCTCAGGTGTCACACAATTTTGCCAGGAAAACTTAATGATGTTTATATCTCCACTGGAAGATAGCAACTCAAAGCTTCACACTTGGAACTTTCCTAGACTTTCCCCCTGTGTCCCTCCCCTTGGCTGATTTTAATCTGTATCTTTTGACTGTAATACACTGCAACCAGGTGGGCTTCCCTGGTAACTCAACGGTAAAGGGAAGGCAAAGGGACTATGGAATAGGTAGTGCAAGAAGGCAGTTAAAAATACCAGCTGTGACCATGTGATCAGTGACAGAAACAGGGACTGTAAATGTCATGACTATTTCCTCCTTATTTTGTTATGAGTAAGTTTGTGTGTGTTGTTTTTGTTTAGTCGCTGAGTTATGTCCAACTCTGCGAGCCCATGGACTGTAGCCCACCAGGCTCCTCTGTCCAACGGATTTCCCAGGCAAGAATACTGGAGTAGGTTGCCATTTCCTTCTCCAGGGGATCTTCCTGACCCAGGTTTGAACCCACATTTCCCACATTGCAGGCAGATTCTGGCCAGCTACAGTTCATGGAGTAGCAGAAGAGTTGAATACGACTGAGAAACCAGACAACAACTGCAACCAGGAGTATAGTAGCTTTCAGTGAGTTCTTTGAGTTCTTCTATTAAATTATTCAAGCTGAGAGTATTCTTGGCGACCCCACACATGAAATTGGTATCAGAGGGTGGTCTTGGGAGGTCCCCAGCTTGCAGTTGGTGCCAGAAATGCCAGTGGTTCTGGGTATCCCAAACTCTACAAACACCATGCCAAATGTTTCCAGAATGAAGAATCTAATCACACATATTAAACCATAAATGGGAACAATTACTGGCAAACCTTGATCAACTACAGTATGACTTCCTAGGATATTGTATCTCTAAAAATTCCTTCTGCCACTAACTCTTTATAGCATAATATCCACAGTCTCACAGAAACACATCATAAAACTAGTTTTCAGATAAAATAACCACTCAAAGTTTTTTTACAGTGGTTTTCACCTTGTAATTGGGGATAGATTCCTGCAAAGAACAATGGCCTCAGGATATAATTAAATTATACTTAATTGTGCAGCCAGAGACAAATGTATTGTGATAGCTGTTAGCTAATGGCATCTCATTTGCTCTCCTATACTTTCTCTACTGAAATACTCATAAAGAAAAGCCATGGAGAGGAATGTAAGTTGCAACAATACTGGAAATTAATAACTCCCATACCCTAAGAGGAATTTCTATTAAACAAAAAGAAACCAGTTTGAAAAAATTTAATGTGTTAGTCAAGTCTAAGTCAAGAAAACAGAAACATCTCTAGGTTTTTCAAAAAGGAGATATCTAAAAAAGAGAATTGGTTACACAGTTGATGGAAAAACAGAGAAGCAAAATACAGCAGAGTGAAACTACTTAGAAGTTGGCAAGAGCAAGAAGTTCCTAGGAAGGGATCATCAGGTGAAGGCTGGAATCAAGAAAGGATCTGTAAGGTGAAAGTGGATGGATCTGTCTGTTGAAAGCTGGAGTCTTGAAGGGGCTGGGGTCATGAAGGGGTCACAATCCCTGCCAGAGGCAATACCTGAAGCAGAGAGTGAGGGGGAGAGAAATACCTCAGCTTCTTATTTCCTGCTATATTTCAATCTTCAGGAGTGTACCTCTTTCACAGAACCTAACCAGAAACCACCTGACAGGGAAGTACGGGGAAGCCAGCCTGTAAGGAAATGTCTGCTCCCCGAAATATAGAGCAGAGCAAGAGAAGGTGAACACTAGAGCTCAAAGGAAATGTGGGGGGGGGGGCGGGGAAGCCTACTGGAGGCTCAGGCATAGGCTAACTTGTAGGTTTAAAAACCGAAAATATAAAAGAGGAAAAAAATGTCTGCCAATTACCAGGAGCTATCTACAACAATAGGCTTCCCTGATGGCTCAGAAGGTAAAGAATCCACCTCAGATCCCTGAGTTGGGAAGACTCCCTGAAGAAGGGAATGGGTACCCCCTCTAGTATTCTTGCCTGGGAAATCCCATGGGCAGAGGACCTGACAGGTTACAGTCCATGGGGTTGCAAAGGGTTGGACACAACTGAGCAACTAATAGTTTCACCTTCAATTTTTCTCCACCGCCCCATCTCAGAGACATAGAACCAACCCAGCCAGGAAACGAGACAACAGCCAGTATGGCATGCTTACAAGTTGGCCAGGGGTGTTCAACCCCATAAAGTTGATCTAAAAACAAATCTTTTGAAGACTTCAAGTTCCTAGAACTGAAAATTTCAGTTCAGTTCAGTCGTTCAGTCATGTCTGACTCTTTGTGACCCCATAGACTGCAGCACACTAGGCCTCCTGGTCTATCACCAACTCCCATAGTTTATTCAAACTCAAATGCATTGAGTCGGTGATGCCATCCAACCATCTTATCCTCTGTCGTCCCATTCTCCTCTTGCCTCAAATCTTTCGCAGTATCAAGATCTTTTCAAATGAGTCAGCTCTTCCCATCAGGTGGCCCAAGTATTGTAGTTTCAGCTTAACATCAGTCCTTCCAATGAATATTAAGGGCTGATCCCCTTTAGGATAGACTGGCAGTCCAGGGGAATCTCAAGGGTCTTCTCCAACACCACAGTTCAAAAATATCAATTCTTCAGTGCTCAGCTTTCTTTATGGCCCAACTCTCACATCCATACATAACTACCAGAAAAACCATAGCCTTGACTAGATGAACCTTTGTTGGCAAATTAATGTCTCTGCCTTTAAATGTGCTATCTAGGTTGGTCATAACTTTTCTTCCAAGGAGTAAGTGTCTTCTAATTTCATGGCTGCAATCACCATCTGCAGTGATTTTGGAGCCCAAGAAAATAAAATCTGACACTGCTTCCACTGTTTCCCCATCTACTTCCCATGAAGTGGTGGGACCAGATGCCATGATCTTCATTTTCTGAATGTTGAGCTTTAAGCCAACTTTTTCACTCTCCTCTTTCACTTTCATCAGGATGCTCTTTAGTTCTTCACTTTCTGCCATAAGAGTGGTGTCATCTGCATATTTCAGGTTATTGATATTTCTCCCAGCAATCTTGATTCCACTTGAGCTTCTTCCAGCCTAGCATTTCTCATGATATACTCTGCATATGAGTTCAATAAGCACAGTGACAATATACAGCCTTGACATACTCCTTTTCCTATTTAGAACCAGTCTGTTGCTCCATGTCCAGTTCTAACTGTTGCTTCCTGACCTGTATACAGATTTCTCAGGAGGCAGGTCAGGTGGTCTGGTATTCCCATCTCTTTTAGAATTTTCCACAGTTTATTGCGATCCACACAATCAAAGGCTTTGGCATAGTCAATAAAGTAGAAATAGATGTTTTTCTGGAACTCCCTTGCTTTTTCAATGATCCAGCGGATGTTGGCAATTGGAACTCTGGCTCCTCTGGCTTTTCTGTAACCAGCTTGAACATCTGGAAGTTCACGGTTCACATATTGTTGAAGCCTGGTTTGGAGAATTTTGATCATTATTTTTCTAGCATGTGAGATGAGTGCAACTGTGCGGTAGTTTGAGCATTCTTTGGCAGTGCCTTTCTATGGGATTGGAATGGAAATTGACCTTTTCCAGTCCTGTGGCCACTGCTGAGTTTTCCAAATTTCTGGCATATTGAGTGCAGCACTTTCACAGCATCATCTTTCAGCATTTGAAATAGCTCAACTGGAATTCCATCACCTCCACTAGCTTTGTTCATAGTGATGCTTCCTAAGGCCCACTTGACTTCACATTCCAGGATATTTGGCTCTAGGTGAGTGATCACACCATCGTGATTATCTGGGTCATGAAGATCTTTTCTTGTACAGCTCTTCTGTGTATTCTTGCCACCTTTTCTTAATATCTTCTGCTTCTGTTAGGTCCATACCATTTCTGTCCTTTACCGAACCCATCTTTGCATGAAATGTTCCCTTGGTATCTCTAATTTTCTTGAAGAGAGCTTTCATCTTTCCCATTCTTTTGTTTTCCTCTATTTCTTTGCACTGATCACTGAGGAAGGTTTTCTTATCTCTCCTTGCTCTTCTTTGGAACTCTGCATTCAAATGGGTATAGCTTTCCTTTTCTCCCTTGCTTCTCACTTCTCTTCTTTTCACAGCTATTTGTAAGGCCTCCACAGACAGCCATATTGCTTTTTTTCATGTCTTTTTCTTGGGGATGATCTTGATCCCTGTCCCCTGGACAATGTCACGAACCCCCATCCATAGTTCTTCAGGCACTCTGTCTATCAGATCTAACCCCTTGAATCTGTTTGTCACTTTAACTTTTTAATCATAAGGGTTTTTTTTAGGTCATGCCTGTATGGTCTAGCGGTTTTCCCTACTTTCTTTAAGTCTGAATTTGGCAATAAGGAGTTCATGATCTGAGCCATAGTCAGCTCCCGGTCTTGTTTTTTCTGACTGTATAGAGCTTCTCCATCTTTGGCTGCAAAGAATATAATCAATCTGATTTTGGTGTTGACCATCTGGTGATGTCCATGTGTAGAGTCTTCTCTTGTGTTGTGGGAAGAGGGTGTTTGCTATGACCAGTGCATTCTCTTGGCAAAACTCTATTAGCCTTTGCCCTGCTTCATTCCGTACTCCAAGGCCAAACTTGCCTATTACTCCAGGTGTTTCTTGACTTCCTACTTTTGCATTCCAGTCCCCTATAATGAAAAGGACGTCTTTTTTGGGTGTTAGTTCTAAAAGATCCTGTAGGTTTTCATAGAACCGTTTAACTTCAGCTTCTTCAGCATTACTGGTTGCGGCATAGGCTTGGATTACCATGATATTGAATGGTTTGCCTTGGAAACGAACAGAGATCATTCTGTCATTTTTGAGATTCCATCCAAGTACTGCATTTTGGACTCTTCTGTTGACCATGATGGCTACTCCATTTCTTCTAAGGGATTCTTGCCCATAGTAGTAGATATAATGGTCATCTGAGTTAAATTCACCCATTCCAGTGAAGATCTGATAAATAGAGTGCCTGATGAACTACAGACGGAGGTTCATGACATTGTACAGGAGACAGGGACCAAGGCCATCCCCATGGAAAAGAAATGCAAAAACATAAAATGGTCCTCTGAGGAGGCCTTGCAAATAGCTGTGAAAAGAAGAGAAGACAAAAGCAAAGGAGAAAAGGAAAAATATTCCCATTTCAATGCAGAGTTCCAAAGAAGAGCCAGGAGAAATAAGAAAGCCTTCTTCAGTGATGAATCAAAGAAATAGAGGACAACGACAGAATCAGAAAGACCAGAAATCTCTTCAAGAAAATTAGAGATACCAAGGGAACATTTCATGCAAAGATGGGCTCAAGAAAGGACAGAAATGTTATGTACCTAACAGAAGCAGAAGATATTAAGAAGAGGTGGCAAGAATACACAGAAGAACTGTACAAAAAAATATCTTCATGACCCAGATAATCATGATGGTGTGATCACTCACATAGAGCCAGACATCCTGGAATATGAAGTCAGGTGGGCCTTAGAAAGCATCACTATGAACAAAGCTAGTGGAGGTGATGGAATTCCAGTTGAGCTATTTCAAATGCTGAAAGATGATGCTGTGAAAGTGCTGCACTCAATATGCCAGAAATTTGAAAAACTCAGCAGTGGCCACAGGACTGGAAAAGGTCACTTTTCATTCCAATCCCAAAGAAAGGCAATACCAAAGAATGCTCAAACTACCGCACAATTGCACTTATCTCATATGCTAGTAAAGTAATGCTCAAAATTCTCCAAGCCAGGCTTCAGTAATACATGAACTGTGAACTTCCAGATGTTCAAGCTAGTTTTAGAGACGGCAGAGGAACCAGAGATCAAATTGCCAACATCTGCTGGCTCATGGAAAAAGCAAGAGAGTTCCAGAAAAACATTCATTTCTGCTTTATTGACTATGCCAAAGCCTTTGACTGTGTGGATCGCAATAAACTGTGGAAAATTCTGAAAAAGATGGGAATACCAGACCACCTGACCTGCCTCTTAAGAAACCTATATGCATGTCAGGAAGCAACAGTTAGAATTGGACATGGAACAACAGACTGGTTCCAAATAGGAAAAGCAGTATGTCAAGGCTGTATATTGTCACCCTGCTTATTTAACTTATATGAAGTGTACATCATGAGAAATGCTGGGCTGGAAGAAGCACAAGCTGGAATCAAGATTGCCAGGAGAAATATCGATAACCTGAGATATGCAGATGACACCACCCTTATGGCAGTGAATGAAGAGGAACTGAAAAGGGTCTTGATGAAAGTGAAAGAGGAGAGTGAAAAGGTTGGCTTAAAGCTCAACATTCAGAAAACGAAGATCATGGCATGTGGTCCCATCACTTCATGTAAAATAGATAGGGAAACAGTGGAAGCAGTGTCAGACTTTATTTTCTTGGGCTTCAAAATCACTGCAGATGGTGATTGTAGCCATGAAATTAAAAGACGCTTACTCCTTGGAAGGAAAGTTATGACCAACCTAGATAGCATATTAAAAAGCAGAGACATTACTTTGCAACAAAGGTTCATCTAGTCAAGACTATGGTTTTTTCCAGTGGTCATTTATGGATGTGAGAGTTGAACTGTGAAGAAAGCTGAGCGTCAAAAATTGATGTTTTTGAACTGTGGTGTTGGAGAAGACTCTTGAGAGTCCCTTGGACTGCAAGGAGATCCAGCCAGTCCATCCTAAAGGAGATCAGTCCTGGTTGTTCATTGGAAGGATTGATGCTGAAGCTGAAACTCCAATACTTTGGCCACCTCATGGGAAGAGTTGAGTCTTTGGAAAAGACCCTGATACCAGGAGGGATTGGGCGCAGGAGGAGAAGGGGACGACTGAAGATGAGATGGCTGGATGGCATCACCAACTCGATGGACATGAATTTAAGTAAACTCCGGGAGTTGGTGATGGACAGGGAGGCCTGGCATGCTGCGATTCATGGGGTCGCAAAGAGTCAGACACAACTGAGCGACTGAACTGAACTGACTGACCATCATAATGGGATTTCTCTGCTTCTGACCTTGGACGTGTGATATCTCCTCTCGGCCACTTGCTGCTCCAGTGCCACGCAGCTGCCCCTCACCACTCCAGAGCAGTGCATAGCAGTGCTCAAATCCCAAGATGGTGGTAAACTTTTTGCTGAAATTTTAAGCTGGAAGAGATGAAGCAGGGCTCTGTATGCTAGAATCTCTGAGATTTTAGGAAATATTTTAGTGAAATAAATAGCTAAATAAATTCATACGTACATAGAAAAGAACCACAGAAGTCTAGAATGCTTTTGCTTATTGGGAATTAATTAGTTTCCATAATATAAATTCACAGTTGTGTGTGTGTGTGTGTTCAGTCATGTCCAACTATTTGTGACCTTCATGGATTGTAGCCCGCCAGGCTTCTCCTTCCATGAAATTCTCCAGGCAAGCATATAGGAGTGGGTTTCTGTTTCCTAGTATAGGGTATTTTCCCGACCCAGGGATCAAACCCAGGTCTCTTGCATCTCCTGTGTTGGCAGGCAGATTATTTACCACTGAGTTACCTAGACAAATTCACAGGAGCAGGAGAAAATTCCTTCTTGATTAGCAGAGGCACAATGGATTAATGGTTTTTGGACTCCTGATGTTTGGTTAGGAGCTATATACATCAATTGTCATTCAGCTAAATATCACAAAAGGGAATGATCTTAGCACTCGATTGGACAGTGAGGGAGGATAAGGAGAATCTACATTGAGCCTGAATTGAACATTATGATTTCGTGATAAGTGAAAAAAGTGATTCCTGACAAAAAATTCTGAGAATATCAGAAAACAGGAAAATTAACTTCAAGGTGCAGGAGATGACCATACTTCCTTAAACCTATGCTACACGTTACAAAGACAGCTTATGGAAAGAAAGCATTGGCTGTTCCCAAAAGAAAATTTTTTAAAAAATCATGTAGATTGTAAGAAGGAGAACAAAAATTGAGATGATAGAACAGTGGCTGAAATGACAAAGGACTAGATAAGACAGGCTTAGATGAAGAGGGAAGTAGCTGAGAGGGAAAAAGGCACAAAGAGTTGTGTCTTTAGAAAAATGCCATGATAAAAATTTTAATTCACAGTGCAGTCAGGAAAGAAAAGGTTTAGCCCTGCAGAAAAGCAAATCAGTGATGAAGAACACCGATTTTGAGAGATCTGAGACCGGGAACCCTTTGCTGCAGTGCTGCAATGCTTGCACCTGGACATACATCTCCTCCAGCAACAAAACACAAAGAAACTATATGGGACTAAAAAGAAAAATATGTGCATGCACAGTTGGGGCAAATGTTGGACCAAAAGCTACAGAGACAAAAAGCCCATCTGTCACTTCTGAGGAGCCAGGAGCAAACACAAGGTGTTGGGAACAAAAGCAGGTACTGAATATGTCCCCACCCCTGCATTTAATACCACAAAGGGGTGAGCTAAACACCTAAGTGACCCTTTCAGCTGGACCCCTGGACACACCCCTACCCTTACCCCAGACAAGGAAGTACCCTCCCCCTCCATCTTGGGGAGCAGGCAAGCGAGCTTGTTACTTGTTTTAGCTCCCTTCTGTAACCAGTGGCGCAAGAGCCCTGATAAAGCACTGACTGAATTTCTTGTCTAGCCTCTAGTCAATTTCTATTCATTGGGGAAGGCCAAGAAGCCTGGTCAGTACCAGTTTGAAAAGGATTCATTGAAGATGAGGGACAAAATAGGCAAAAGATGATACCAAAGAAAGAGAAGAAGGTCAAGAACAAGAAGACAAGAACATGGAGACTTAGTTTCCTGAAGAAAATCAGTATTCCTGAAGAACAAGAAACAAAGGAAATAATGCAGTAATTGGCAGTAAAACAGAAGAAAATGGTCTTAAATTGTTGAGTACAAAGTATGATTAATGAATAGACACTCATATCTGACATACTCTGGTGCAAGTTTTGAATTTGGAGCAAAGAAGAAAAACGTGCCTGGGCAGACAAAACAGGTTACCTAGAAAAAAATAAGAATCTAACCAGTCTCGCATTGTCAGTGCACCATTAAATTCCAGAAAGCAAGTAACAGTATCCATGCAACTTCTTGTGGAAAGAATCTGGGAGTCAAAAATGCTATTTCATATGAATTTGCTATTTTAATAAATGCTGTAGATCTGTCACTTTGAGACAGAAATATTCATTCCATCAACTGCTGGAAGTGCTGACTACTGAGACCTCATAGTTACATCTCTCTCTAGGAATTGTCTTCAGCATGTGGAAATCCAAGATGACACTCCTCCAGAGAGCAGACTGCCCACACAACTGGTCCACGCAGAGGTACGAAGGGCTGGCCTCTTGTTCCCAAATGTAGGGGAAACTGTGAAGGACCATCCCATTTCCAGAACTTTCCGTTGGACTGGGAGAAGTCTTTGTTGCAACTGCCTGACAGTTCATCTGCCCCTGTCCACCCTACTTCCCTCACTGCCCTACTAGTGTTATTCTGGAGATCACTCACCAATCAACTTCTGGTATATAGATCTCTGTCTTTGAGTCAGTTTCCAGGGAACCTGCCCTAAGACAATATTAATTTAACAAAAGGGAAAGACTTATTCCAGTACCAATGGAAGAATGAAAAGAAATAAAAAAAGAAAAGTAGCGGTATAATACTCTGAATTTAAACACTGCACTGTTAATCATACAGCTGTGGTTGGAAACAGGCTTGCAAAAGAGAATGAAACATAAAAAATACATTTTGAAAGAGATGAGATAGAAATTACATATGTATTTAGTGATGATTGTCTGGCTCTGAAATTCCAGATTATCTGTTCTTAAACTGGGAGTTATGGAAGGAAGGGCTGGGGAAAGAAAAAGGTTCTACATTTCTTATTTTACATGGGCAGCAGTTGAAGTTGAAGAAGGCAAAGGATGCTATATATTGCCTGAATTGAATAAGTAGGTAACTACAAGATAACTTAAATATGACTCTGACATACTTAGAAGCATAAAAGTTTGGAAAAAATTAAAATATCCACTTTTGTTGAAGATGATGAAACCTATTTATTATCACATACTGTCACGAGAGGTACAAATGATAAAGCCTTTCTGGAGACATATCTATCACTTCCAGTTATGTGGCAATCTTTCAATGTAAATGCTTACTGTGGAGTGTAAAGATGCATGGAAAGTTTATTGAATCATTTTTTTTCCTGAGTGAAAAATTGGAAATAACCTAAAACTTATCAGAAGGAAAGTTATGAATTAAGCTACTATTTATCCAATGGGATATTGTGAATCTATTAAAAAAGAACCAACTCTATTTAAAGACTCTACTTTAGATTGATCTCTACAATATCAGTGAATTTTTTTTAAAAATGTTATAATACAATGTATATTATACAAATACATTTATGTATAAATCCCATATAAGAAACTATATATTTGACATGTCCATATATGCACCTAAAAGCATAGAAAGGAACTGGAAGGATAATCGCTGAACTGATAAAATTTCCTTTAGGGAAAAGAATGAAACTGACAGTCTTTGTGAAACTGAGTAGGGCAATTTGCTTTACCTACATTCTTGGAATTTGTCACAGTGGTAATATATTCATGCATTACTTATATATTCCAAATGTATAAAAAGAACATTTTTATTCATAATCAGGAGAGGTTTGATTATTCAATAGCCTATGTTATTAATATCGACTGATATTTTGAACTAATGTATAGATCTTTTCATCACAAATATATCAAAATAAATTCTTGATGGATTAAAGAGTTAAATAAAATAGAACCATGAAAAAATAAAATTTTAAAACAAATTTTAAAATATCTATATACATAAGAGTAGAATTTGATACAGAAAAGAAGCCAAAAAATAGCCTTCAAAATAAATGATGAATTTAAGAAAAAAATTTTGTTTTTTACAATTTTCTATTAATAAAGAACAAAATATCCATTGTAATTGCATGACAACTGTGACTCTGGGGCTTTTGGTATCCAAAATAAGCAAGCAAAAACAGAGCAACAGTAATAACCAAAACAACAAAGCACTGGAATTAGAATTCCCATTCTTCGTAAGTTAAAAAAGCTAACACGGCTTCAGAGAAAGTGAAACATTTACTCTAAAAGATATTACTGAGATGGGAGACACTGGATGATGTTGACAAGAACATGTCCCTCATATTGAGGAGTAGACTCCGCAACATTACTCACTGAAACCTGAAGACATGACACCAAGACACAAGTCAGTGTAAAAAGCTTCATTGTGGAGGACAAGACAGTTCAGTACAATTATGCAGCTTTAAAGGTCTAACTTGAACCAGGCATAAGTTTTAAACTGTCTAACAGAGTAGATTGCCTGAACATCATTTCAACAATCCTCCACAAAAACTAATTCCTTCAACTGGGCTTTTGATAAAAATTGTGAAATGGGCTCTTTGTATTACACTGTATTTGGGAATGTAAACCATACAGATGAATATCATGTGAGTAGCAGCAATTATCAGGAAAAAAATATAGTTCAAAGTAGGGGGAGGTCACTTTCTATTGGAATAACAAGGGTTATAGCTAGAGCATATCAAATTAGGCTTTAAAGGATTAGGAAGGTTTTTAGAGGTTGAAGCTTGGAGGAGAGTGAGAGTAAGTGATGCAAGCCTAGGAGTGGGATAGCTGTGATGAAAAGTACACTAGACTTGAAGTTAAGAAATCTGGGTGAGTACTGACAATCTATGATAGGCATGAATGAAACAGCTGAGCTGAGAAAGTAGAAGGGAACTTTGATGGAACACTAAAGTAGATGTGCTGAATTGAAGCAGAGGACAATACGAGTTGAGAGTGGGTTGATTTGGACCGTGAAGTGATAGCAGTCAATACATCATTTTCTACCATGCTTCCAGATTCCATACAAGGTTCTAGGGAAATGGGCAAGAAAAGCATATTCTTTGTAAATATGCTGTAAAGAAGCTTCTAAACTATTTATTCAACTCATTAAATTCAAAGAAGAATCTAAGGTCCACATCTACAGAAGTAAAGCAAATCACTCAAGTTGACAATGTTGCAGGCAGAGCAAGAATTAGAATCCAGCAGTCTGATTTTCTTCATTCATAGGTTATCGATAAGCCTTTTATATTGAGGATTTCCCTCCTGTAATGTCTCTTTTATGAATCCAGAACCATGCTGCAAAGATGCTAGATTATTGGAAGATGAGGGAGATCGTAGATGTCCTTGATCCAGCTAAGCTCCAAGCAGAAATCATCATAATGTTTAGCCATTAAGTTTTAAGGTTGTTTGTTACACAGCAAAGTTCTCTGTAACAATGGAAAGATGTGACTAGTATATTTTCTAGATTTCTTTTCTAGCAATAATCTGTTCTACCTCATTCCTATCTTCTTTACTCCCAGCAAGCTTCTCCCCTAAGAGGCCCTGTCCCATTACTACTTGCTCTCCCTACTTTGCAACCCCACTATTTCAACTGCATCTTATCTATCTCCTTCTCACCCAGGTTACACATTTTGTAAAAATGGAAACAAGACAAGTAAATGCCATTTCTCACTAATAAAAGCACAGCATGAAGAAGATTGGCCTTGCTCCATCTCATTACCACAATTATTAGCTAGCACACAGGTGAATAATTACCAGATGTTGAATATGTCCTCAGATTTGTCCTCTTTCAGAATGTAGGGAAAGGATGTCTGGCCATGGGTCACTGATGGTCTTTGGCAAGTGACCCTTCTGATTTTTCCTCCTCTGTATCCCTCCTTCCTCCTCTGTCTTCATCTGTGGTCATCTGTAAGGATGGACCCCTGATCACACCAAATGCTACAGGCAGACCTAGTGCTTACATGGCCTATGTAGTTGCCATTGGTTTTCTCAGGTGTCTCAGTGGTAAAGAATCCACCTGCCAATGTAGGAGACACAAGAGATGTGGGTTCTATCCCTCAGTTGGGAAGATCCCCTGGAGTAGGAAATGGCAACCCACTCCAGTGTTCTTGCCTGGAAAATTCCATGGACAGAGGAGCCTGGTTGGCTACAAGAACTTCTCAGAAGTTCCCATGGGGTCACATCATGGGTTGATTTGGGGGGAAAGAGGGAAGGGAAGGCAGGAGTGTTCACATGTTCTTTTACTTCCTATGTTAGAGTTCCTCCACAAATAAAATGTCTGAGAACAAAAACCCTAAAGTTCACTTCCCCAAAGCTCTCAAAGAACTAAACAAAACCAAAGCTTTTGACAGAAAACAGTCTTTCCTAGGGAGCCACACAGTAACATGGGTCCTGGGGCAGCCCAAATCAAATAAGCAAAGGGATGTTGTTTCACAGAGGTCAGTTCTCCTACCCCTGAGATGATTTTGTATCTTAATTTTCATTTTCTTTTTTGTGGAAATTAATTTTTATTTATTTATTTTTGGTTGTGTTGGATCTTCGCTGCTGCACATGGGTTTCTCTAGTTGCAAAGATCAGGGGCTACCATTCCTTGTGGTGTGTGGGCTTCTCATTACAGTGGCTTCTCTTGTTGTAGACCATGGGCTCTAGGTGCTCTGTGGCATGTAGAATCTTCCCAGACCAGGGATCAAACTCGTGTTCCCTGCATTTGCAGGCAGATTCTTATCTACTACACCACCAGGGAAGTCCTTAATTTTCATTTTCTGAGAAAATGGTCCTGAAAGCTACTAATAATAATATCATCTCACACATGGGGGAGGGAAAGATTGGGAGATTGGAATCAACAGATACAAACTACTATATAGAGAATGGATAAGCAAGGCCCTATTGTATAGCACAGAGAACAATATTCAATAATGGTAGAAGATGGGATTTATCTATCTACACAATTGAATAATTAACTCAGCCTTTAAGAAGAATGAAATAATGCCATTTGCAGAAACATAGATAGAACTAGAGATTATCATACTCAGTGAAGTAAGTCAGAAAGAGAAAGGCAAATGCATATGATATCACTTATATGTGAAATCTAAAATATTACACAAAATGAACTTATTTACAAAATAGAAACAGATTCATGGGTATAGAGAATAGACTTGAGGTTGCCAAGGGAGGAGAGAGCAGTGGGAGAAGGTTGGATAGAGAATTGGGGGTGAGCAGATGCAAACTATTATATATAGAAAAGTTAAACAACAAAGTCCTATGTGTAGCACAGGGAATTTGATATCCTTTGATAAACCATAATGGAAAAGAATATGAAAAAGGCTGTATATACGTATAACTGAATCACTTTGCTGTACAGCAGAAATTTACACAAAACTGTAAATCAACTCTGCTTCAATAAAAATATTATGTCACACATAATATTAACTTGAAAATAGCATCAATATCTCTGGTTACACACATAAGTAGCTGAACAAAATTTAGATGTTCAACAGAAAACTTCAGTGTGCATGATTGTGCAGTGTGTTTGACTGTTCTTGTTTGTGTCTAGGGAATTTAAAACATTTCCAAGAAGTTCTGTGAAAATGTGGAACTGAATGTGAAAATCATCTGGTATCTTGAGTTAACTTTATAAAGAAACCAAAATAGCTTGGAGTTAGGAACAAATTAGTTACATCCAGTCAGCAACAAAATTTCATTTGTTGTCAATAGTGTGTGTTAGTCGCTCAGTCATGTCCATCTCTTTGTGACCCCATGGACTGTAGCCCACCAGGCTCCTCAGTCCATGAAATTCTCCAGGCAAGAATACTGGAGTGGGTTGCAATTTCCTTCTCCAGGGGATCTTCCTGACCCAGGGATCAAACCCTGATCTCTCTCATTGTAGGCAGATTCTTTACCTTTTGAGCCACCAGGGGAGCCCAACAATACCCTGCAACTGGCATGCTGGCTTCCTCATCACTTCTGCACTTCATATATAAAAACTGATGTGTTGAAATGCGATTTCACCTTGGGTGATTTTGGTAGGTGTTCATATAATTTATCATACAAATTAGGGAAATTGTGAGAGTAAAACCAGTTTCCACCAGTTTCCATAATTACTCCTTGACAACAGGTGAAAACATGATTGTCTTGGGCAAGCCTGGTCTTGCCCTGGGCAAGAAAGACCTGATTTAAGCATGGTCTCCCTAGACTTGGGGAATATAAGAAAGATCTCTGCATTAAAACATATCCCCCATAACTTCCTGTTATACTCTTTACTACAGGGGTGTCATTACAGGGAATCTTAACATGCAATACTTTCAAGGAGAACAGCTCTTGTTTTTTACCAGTCACTCCTTAATGTAATAGGAATATGAATTTCTTCCCTTTTAACAGCTGACAAAAATCAAAGCGTTGAATAAAGAATTGTTTAAAGGGAAGGTAAAGAGGTAGAACAACATCAGTTCAGTCCAGTTCAGTTGCTCAGTCAAGTCCAACTCTTTGCGACCCCATGGACTGCAGCACAGCAGGCTTCCCTGTCCATCACCAACTCCCAGAGCTTACTCAAACTCATGTCCATTGAGTCAGTGATGCCATCTAACCATCTCATCCTCTGTCATCCCCTTCTCCTCCCACCTTCAATGTTTCCCAGCATCAGGGTCTTTTCCAAGGAGTCAGTTCTTCCCATCAGGTGGCCAAAGTATTGGAGCTTCAGATTCACCATCAGGCCTTCCAATGAATATTCAGGACTGATTTCCTTTAGGATTGACTGGTTGGATCTCCTTTCAGTCCAAAGGACTCTCAAGAGTCTTCTCTAACACCACAGTTCAAAATTCTTCAGCACTCAGCTTTCTTTATAGAAAGAAAATTCTCACATCCATACATGACTACTGGGAAAACCATAGCTTTGACTAGATGGACCTTTGTTGACTAGATGGATCTTTTTTGGCAAAGTAATGTCTCTGCTTTTTAATATGCTATCTAGGTTGTTCATAGCTTTTCTTCTAGGTCAGCAGTGGCCTTCTGCAGGGGCAGGGGCTCTGGGTGCAGAAGACCTGGGTATGGCATAAGCCCGCTTGGAGGAGGTTGCCATTAACCCCACCATAGAACTGCCAGAACTTACACAGGACTGGGGAAATAGACTCTTGGGAGGCACAAACAAAACCTTGTACACACCAGGACCCAGGAGGAAGGAGCAGTGACCCCACAAGAGACTGACCCAGACTTCCCGTGAGTGTCCAGGAGTCTCTGGTGGAGGTGTGGGTTGGCAGTGGCTTGCTGCAGGGTCGGGGGCACTGAGTGTGGCAGTGCATGCATAGGACATTTTGAAGGAGGTCAACATTATCATCATTACCTCCACCATAGTTTGGCCTCAGGTCAAACAACAGGGAGGGAACACAACCTTGCTCATCAACAAAAAATTGGATTAAAGATTTACTGAGCATGGCCCCGCCCATCAGAACAAGACCCAATTTCCCCCACAATGAGTCTCTCCCATCAGGAAGCTTCTATGAGCCTCTTAACCTTCTCCATCAGAGGGAAGACAGAACGAAAACCACAATCACAGAAAACTAACCAAACTGATCACAAGGACCACAGCCTTGTCCAACTCAATGAAACTATGAGCCATGCCATGTAGGGCCACCCAAGACAGACAGGTCTTTGTGGAGAGTTCTGACAAAACATGGCCCACTGGAGAGGGGAATGGCAAACCACTTCAATATTCTTGCCTTGAGAACCCCATGAACAGTATGGAAAGGAAAAAAGAAATAGGACACTGAAAGATGAACTCCCCAGGTTAGGAAGAGCCCAATATGCTACTGGAGAAGAGTGGAGAAATAACTCCAGAAAGAATGAAGAGATGGAGCCAAAGCAGAAACAACACCCAGTTGTGGATTTGACTGGTGATGGAAGCAAGATCTGATGCTGTAAGAGCAATATTGCATAGGAACCTGGAATGTTAGGTCCCTGTATCAAGGCAAATTGGAAATGGTCAAACAGGAGGTGGCAAGAGTGAACATTGACATTTTAGGAATCAGTGAACTAAAATGGACTGGAATGGGTGAATTTAACTCAGATGACCATTATATATACTACTTTGGGCAAGAATCCCTTAGAAGAAATGGAGTAGCCATCATAGTCAACAAAAGAGCCCAAAATGCAGTTCTTGAATGCAATCTCAAAAATGACAGAATGATCTCTGTTCATTTCCAAGGCAAACCGTTCAATATCATGGTAATCCAAGTCTGTGCCCTAACCAATAAAGCTGAAGAAGCTGAGGTTGAACAGTTCCATGAAGACTTACAATACCTTCTAGAACTAATACCCAAAAAAGATGTCCTTTTCATTATAGGGGACTGGAATGTAATTGTAAGAAGTCAAGAGATACCTAGAGTAATGGGCAAATTTGGCCTTGGAGTACAAAACAAAGCAGGTAAAGGGTAACAGAGTTTTGCCAAGAGAATGCACTGGTCATAGCAAACACCCTCTTCCAGAAACACAAGAGAAGACTCTACACATATACATCACCAGATGGTCAATACAGAAATCAGATTGATTCTATTCTTTGCAGAACAGCATCACTAGACTCTATTTTAGGAGGATTGGATTTGATCTTGTTGGGAAACCACAATAAAGTTCAGTTTCTGACTCCAATTAGAGAACCTAAAAGGGGATATAGGAAGTATAGTGAGTAAACTTCACTTTGGGTACAAACTTTTCTCAAGCTATCCTGGGCAATCTTCCTTATATTAAATTTTACCCACCCCATATTCAGTGCTGACACAGACAAGAGTGTTGAAATGGAAAACCTAGGGATAAAGCACCTGAGATTTATTGCATTCAGTATCTTACTTGCACTGGATAGAGCACAAATGTGAAAAAGTAATAAAAATAGAAATAAATTAATATTGTCTGCAGTGAAAATCTAGTGAATTAACCTGCTATGATACCAATTTCTTAAAGAGGTCCTCTAAAGTGGTATATATACATTTTTTGAGTTAACACTGCTGCTTGATTCTGAGAAGGTATAATGGGTGAGTAGGGAGTAGGGAGAAGGAGAAGAGGGGTCCTGAAGCTTACTGTAGAAGCTACATATAGAATCAAACTCCATTACCACACCTGTGCCAACATGAGTGACGGAAACTCATACAGATGGGTTAATAATTCAACAAATTGGATCATAAGGGGTACTTTAATAGATATTTACATATAAGCGAAGGTCTGGGATCCATATTCAGTTTCCACCCTCTTCCCCTGGGAAACTGGTATAGCATGATTTGAATTGGCTTTTAGTTCATTTTGTTAAATTAACTTTTTATTTTGAAATACTTTTAGAGTTACAGAAAAATTGTGAAGAGAATATGAAGAATTCCTAAATACCCCACACTGTGTTTCCCCTATTATTAACATCTTATATTACTATGGTACATTTGTCACAGCTAATGAATTAATATTGATACAGTATTCACTAAAAATATTCAGATTTTCTTGTTTTTTACCCAATGTCCCTTAGGATCTGTTCCGGGATCCTATCCAGGACACCATATGACATGTCATCATGCTTCCTTAGACTCTTCTTGGCTATAGAAATTTCTCAAACTTTCCCTGTTTTTTTTTTTTTTTTTTTACTTTTTTTTTTTAAACTTTCCCTGTTTTTGATGACTTTGACAGTTTTGTGGAGTAGTGGTCAGGTATGTTATAGATTATCACTCACTTGGGATTTGTCTGATGTTTTTTCTGATTATTGAGCTAGGCTTATGTGTTTAGGGGAGAAAGATCACAGAGGTGAAGTGCCATTCTCAGCACATCATATCAAGGTTGCATACCATCACCACAACTAATCACTGTTGATGTTAACCTTGATCATCTCACTGATACAGTTTGTCACATTTCTACAGTGTAAGCTACTCTTTTTTTTTTCCTATTCCTTTCCACACTGTACTCTTTGGAAGCTATTCATTAGGTGTATCTGTACTCAAAAAATGAAGAATTATGTTCTACCTCCTTGAGTTAAAGTAGCTACATAAATTATTTCGAATTCTACACAGAAGATTTGCCTATACTCCCTCATTTATTTGTCTATTCGTTCAATCATTCATATCCCCAATGGACTCATGGATATTTATTTTATACTTTGGGTTATAATGTAAATTTAAATTGTTCCAGCTTTTGCCATTGAAAACTCTTTCAGCTGATTTATGTGTCCCTTTGACCTACCCCATCATTGTGGTTACATTTGTTTGAGCACTTCATTACTATCTGGCACTACAAGATGCTCCAGGTACATCTTGTGTATTTCCTGCCCCAGTTCTGTGCATGCTAAATTGCTTCAGTTGTGTCTGACTCTGTGTGACCCCATGGACTGTAGCCCACCAGGCTCCTCTATCCATGGTATTCTCCAGGCAAAAATACTGGAGTGGATTGCTGTGCCCTCCTCCAGGGGATCTTCCTGACCCAGGGATGGAACCCGAGTCCTAGAATCAGTCATTTTCCCAAGGAGACCTTGTTCCTTTTATTGGAAAATGATATTAGAAACCAAGATTTGAATTTCTAAATTTTTTTATGAAGGAACTTTTAAGGGAGTTTTTTCAGTTGATGTGTTACTAGCAGCATTTACATTGCTTAGGTGTTTTTATATTTCTTAGAAATATAGCTGTAGTATGCATGATGAAGCTAGAAAATAATTATTCTCATGCTAAGGAGTGAAAAATTATTGAAGATTTTTAAGAAAATGTTTAATTTCATTTTAATACATCCAAACAAGAATTTGAGAAGTTGAATAAGGACAGAAGGTAAAAGGAGGGGAAAGAAGATGTCTAGGAAATGGCATGCAGATGTTTTATTGATTGACTGACTGATTGATTTTACTTATGTGTTGTTGACCTGTGCAATGTTTGAATAAAAGGAAGCACACTTCTTCATTTGAAGGTGAATCCTGAGTCTACCATAAGATGAGAAAGTGATGTTTCTGTTCCTAAATTTTAGTGTTTCAAAGGCAACAACAGGACTTTTATGTTAGACCTAAGAGAACAAAATTGGATAGAAAAGTGCTAGGAGACTTTTTCTTTTTTTTTTTTTTTTTTGGAAAGACATTCATTTATCTTCATCAAACATGTGAACCGGGAATTTATGAGTCCTCTTTAGCCTTTTACTGGTTATATAACCAAGGACAAGTTGTTTGGTCTCTCTAGACCCATTTCGTGATCTGCAGACA
Source organism: Odocoileus virginianus (assembly GCF_023699985.2). Classification (NCBI taxonomy): domain Eukaryota; kingdom Metazoa; phylum Chordata; class Mammalia; order Artiodactyla; family Cervidae; genus Odocoileus; species Odocoileus virginianus. The sequence continues at coordinate 15,445,515 of NC_069708.1, forward strand.
TGTAGGAACAATAATACTCACCTCTGTGAGGATTAAAAGGTAAAATGCACAAAAACTTAGCAAATACTTAACATAAAATAAATGCTAATAGATGCATGTTACCTTTCAGTGAATTAAGGGAGGCTTTTTGGTCCCACTGACCTCCAGGTATGCCAGAGCATCAGAGAAACTACTATTGATCTGGAGCACCATAGCAGAAGATTTCAGGATAAGTGAGATGAACCCCAACACCTCAATTTTTGCATTAATGAAGCCTCTTTTAAGTGGGAGGAGTGGAAGACTAAGGGGAGCACAACTTAGAAAAAAAAAGTTCATTTCATAGTGCAGTCAAAACATTTCCCAAACAATCAAGAATCTGACATGAAATTCTAGGCATTAATTCAGTGCCCTTTTGTTCTTCCCCTTCAGAGGTAGACCAGATCCCCAAGGTTAGTTTCTTGCTTTTACTTGCCTGATACAATATCCCTAGAAACACATTTTCACATTCTGGAAGCAGACCCATGACTACACTGCAGTGGGGTGGGGGAAGGAGGAGAAGGCAAGAGGGAGATTCTTTGTCAGTAACTGCCTGATTGATTGCAAACGACCCTGATGTACTGCTGTTAGGGTTCCAGGGTGTGTTCATTAAGAAAATGATTATGTTCTTTATGACCAAGGTAATTTTGCTTTCAGTTTTACAATAGGCATTTGCGAAATTCCATCTCCCCCAACTTTGAAACCACCTTAGCTGCAAAGTCTTACTGTGTTAAGAACCACAAGAGTGCTAAAGAAAAAAGGTCTTTAATATTTAATAATAGGCAAGCTGGAGCTCTTAAGCACAAGCTGTCATCATGTCTAAACACAGGCACTATAACCCAGAAGACCAAATAACACGTGGCTGCTAGTCTCTCCCTTTTCTTTATAAAATATTTCTGTAAAAGTGTCACCGACCATAAGGCTTAAGATACTGCCCTTATGTATCTTAAGGGATACATAAGTGAGGTGGAGTGGAAGGAGCATGGTCTACAAATGATAGAGCTAATCTCTATTCTCACAATACTCTAATCTTTCAATTTGGGCAAATTACCTTTCTTGAAATAGTTTTCTAATTTTGAAATGCTATAATCAGGACTCAAATTCCAAATGAACAGCTGTCAACTCCCGATCCTATCCTCTTTTCAATATACCACCTTGCCACTATTTCATAGCCATTTCAATTTTTTTTTGTTCCTTCAACCAAAACACTTCATTTTTTCCTCTATTCTAGCTCTAATCAGTCACACACAGTAGCATAGTTCTTATATTTTTTTTCCATTTATTTTTATTAGTTGGAGGCTAATTACTTTACATCATTGCAGTGGTTTTTGTCATACATTGAAATGAATTCGTTGTTGTTTGCCTTGATAGTTCTATCACTTTGCATAGTACTCAGCATACAGTAAGTGTTCGATTATTGCTGATTGAATTGATGATGACCCTTGCACTTTCAACTATTTTCTGAAATTTTTAAATGTGTCCTTACTCCCACTAAGGATGTATTAATAGTATGCACTGTGGCTCTCTATACATACTTGCTATACTTGATTCTCTCTCTGTCACCAAACTTCAGCCTCTGGACAGTATGCTGCTTGAGTAATCCTTTCTTCAGGTCACAATTGGAGTCTGGGGAGGACTTTTAGTCATGTGCATAAGAGTAGCAATTATAGTGAAAATACTGGATCGGCGCACCCCGCCAGAAAATTTGCTAGGACCTCAAGCTGTCCTCTACCCAATTCCCCTTCATCTCCCTTGGCTGAATCAGTATCAGTGCATGGCTTCCTACTGGACTTTACAATTTCCCTATTCCATCTGTTTCTGCCACATTTTTCTAGCTTTATGGGGCTTTAAGCATCAGGTGTTGCATTAGGGATTTATTTCTTCTTTTTTTTTTTTTTTTTGGTTGTGCCATGTGGGATCTTAGTTCCCCGACCAGGAATCAAACCCATGCCTGCTGCAGTGGAAGCACAGTCTTAACCACTAGACTACCAGGGAAGTCCCCTCTGAAAGTTTGATGCTATGAGCCATGAATAATGCCAGAATTCATGGCCTCCGGAGGAGAGGAATTCGATCCGGGGCCAGTGGTGAGGCTTGATTGCTCAGAGTTTTTGTGTAATAAAGTTTTATTAAAGGATAAAAGAGACAGAGAAAGCTTCTGACATAGACATCAGAAGGGGGCAGAAAGAGTGTCCCTTGCTACTTTTTAGCAAGAAGTTATATACCTATTAGCAAGCTGCTAACTAGAGAAAGGAAATGCCTCAAAACTCAGAGAGTGGCACCAGGCCCCTCACCCACAACATGCATTTTGAGATAGCATTGACACAAGGTGAGTCATCCCGGGCCATAAAACAATTGACATGAATCTTGAAGAAAGGCAGATTTCCAAGCAAATACATAGTTTCATTAACATAGCTTAAGAGAACAGTTCCATGAGTAAAACGTACTGGTTTGTTTAGCCATTATCCGTTCTGAGTCTTAGGTGGAACTGACTTGAAGAAAGACAGAGTCTTCAAGGAGATCCAACCAGTCCATTATAAAGGAGATCAGTCCTGGGTGTTCATTGGAAGGACTGGTGCTGAAGCTGAAACTCCAGTACTTTGGCCACCTCATGCGAAGAGTTGACTCATTGGAAAAGACCCTGATGCTGGGAGGGATTGGGGGCAGGAGGACAAGGGGACGACAGAGGATGAGATGGCTGGATGGCATCACCGACTCGATGGGTATGAGTTTGAGTAAACTCCGGGAGTTGGTGATGGACAGGGAGGCCTGGCGTGCTGTGATTCATGGGGTCGCAGAGTCGGACACGACTGAGCGACTGAACTGAACTGAACTGAAGGTAAATACATAGTTCATTAACATAGCTTAAGAAAAACATTTCCATAAGAAAAATGTAATGGTTAGCTCTAGGTTTGAGGAAAAATAAGTTCAGGTGGAATCAGGTGTCATCGTGGCAACACAGAATTTTAAAAGAAACCTCCTTTTAATTTTGTATGGTGGTGGTGGTGGTTTAGTTGCTAGTTGTTTCTGACTCTTGTGACCCCATGGACTGTAATTTTGTATAGAGAAGGAAAAATAGCATCTGACACTTGTGGTTTGTTTCTTCCTGCTGCTTAAGAGAGAGAGAGAGAAAAAAAAATTCTGACACTTGCAGCCTATTTCCTCCACTTGGGGACCCCTAGCCTTCCTGCCGGTTACCCTCTCACCCTCAGGTGATGCATTTGGGTTTGTTATCAACTTCACTGCCAATATGGACCCAGTGTCACCGGGTACTTTGCTGCTCTGTGCCCCCTCACCTCAACACACCCAGACACACATTGACTGTGTTCTCAATTGAGAGGACCCTCTTACCACCAGGATTCTAGCTCTTTTAATTGAGAGTTTATTTTCCCAATTTTTTTGCACACTGCACCCTCCTATAGACATATGGATCAGCTCTCTCAGGACAAGTTAGGAGATTTGAGGATGTTATCTGATCACCCAAAGCTGGTATCCCTTGGCAGTGCCTGGACATGGAACTTGGGTACATCCATGAGTTCTATGATTCCCTACTTCAGAGTGTGTCAACTGGTCTTTTTCAGGACACTCACTCATCTAGAGGATGAAAATGACCTCTGTTACCACTCATGTTTGAGCCTTAAACCTTAAGGCTTAAGGATGAGGCTATCAGTCTAAAGTCCCTTGCAGTTTCTTTTCCTATGACTCATCAAGATATTATTCAAAAGGACTCCTGTCGCTCTGTCTAGATAGGAGCAAATTCTATAGAGTCAGGCATGCATTTCTGCTCCCCAACTCCACACTCTCCAAACTGTTCTCTGCAAGAAGTTTTCCCATTTTCCTTTAATCATGTTGCCAAAGAACTGCACAGTACCTATTTTCAAAACTCCAGCTCAGATATGCACAATTACATTTTCTTCAGAGAATATTTTTTAAAGGTTTTTCAGCTATTTAGGTGCAATCTGAAGTGTCAAAACTCATCCATGCTTTTAAAAATACTTGTGGCATTCTTTTCAACTCTAAAAATCAGAACCTTAGGGCTAGATGTTAAAATATTTAAAGGCTAGTTCTGCTATATTCTCTGAAACAAATTCCTCTCCTCTTTTCACTCTCTGATCATCAACAATTGGTCTCTGTCCCCTCATTTTTTGAATGAAAGATTTTCATGTAACCTTCTTCCAAAAGTCCAGAGGGAAACCACTGACAAGTCAAAGAAATCTGAATGGGGAACAGTAACATGTCACTATGATTAAGACTTCTTATTAATGCTGGAGGAAAATCTCAGTAAGCAAGACATAAAAAAAAAGAAAAGAAAAAACTACTCACTTAAGCAGAGGTCCCAATACTAGTCTTTCTCTGGTTATATAAACACACCCTGGGAGTGTTCTCCAACTCTCTTCTGTCCCTCCCTCTCGATTTTCTGTGACATATAAATGCATAGGGCCTGACCCTGACCAGCAACAATGTGCAACAGACAGTTTAGTCTCTCTGCCTTAGTAGGGCATGAACAGGGGAAGAGATGACTGGTAAAGCAAATGATTCTTCAATTCATGTTAAACCACCTCCCTAGAGGAGGAGGGTGAAAAATTAATATGGGGACCAGACCCTTACCTATATCCAAATATTTATTAATACAACAGACATCTGTGCTACCACAAAGCTTCTGGTAAGCATTTCACCCCTTCCCAAGATGCTGATTTCAATGTTGGGTGCTTGCCAGCTTCTCTGGTGGTTTTTCCTTGACTTTGGGCTCAACTGTATAGGTGGTACATGGTTATACACAGTCAGTTCTCATTATTTGCAGTTTTACAAAATTGCAGGGAACTCAAATGCTGAACCAGTGCTCCCAGGGGGAACACAGGATTAGATTTCTAAGAGCTTGTGGTCACAGCATTTTTTGTCAACTGATCAGTACACAATCTTTGCTTTTTGTGTGTTTAAAGACCCTTTATTTTATTTTATATGACAGATCCACTAATATTGGCTTATGGCCAGCAGCACTCTAACCTGTAAGCCATGTCTGAGAAAAGCTTATCCAAACGCACGAATAAGGCACATCACAGCTTTCTTGTACATAGGAACCCTAAACAACACTTCGGCACTATGCTTGAGGGCAATTTTCAATGTAAAATCACCAACAAGAAACACAAAGCTATAAAAAACAAAGCAAAACATGGCACTAAATAAATTGTGAAAAGGAGAGTGATGTACAGTATGAGGGCTAAAACAAAATGCAGAGAATCATCTTGTTCCACCTCAGCTGAGAGTGAGTTTTAAGAAGCTCAAATAGTTTGCCACTCTGTACATGTCCACTGTGCAAATCTCACAATTATTGATTTGGGGGGTTGAATATAAAATTTAGGGAATAGGTGAACTTGCAAATATGAAACCTGTGATTAATGAGAACTGCCTGTATATTAATTGTATAAATGTGAGCTTGCAATTTTTGACAAAGTACATCTAGTGCTGTTTGAAGTTGAGAGAACATGAGCAAGCAAAATCAAGCCAGCCCAGGAGAACATGTTTATAGTTTCATTGCTATCAACATCTAAGGAAGAAAAATCCATACCTACAGTGGTTAATAATAAAGTTTGTCCTTATTCAAAACTCATACCTTTAATACTTAGCTTACTCATTAATTTTCTCCACTCTGTAAAATATGGGTAAACCAAAGCACCCATTGAAAGATTAGTGGCCTAGAATATGTCATAATAATGATAATATTTGTCACTTAATGGTTGCTTATTATATCAATAAGTATTATGCTAATCACTACAATCATTTAATTTGTACAATGATCCTGTGGGACAAAATATTACCATCCCCATTTTATATTAGAGGAAACTATTCCTTAGAGACATAAAAAACTGTAGTGAGGTCATTCAATTAGTAAACAAAATATCCAGGACTGAAACCCAGGTTATTCTGATTCCAAAACGAACACTTTAAAGCAAGATTCTGAAAGTCAGCATCATCTCGGAACCTATGAGAAATACAAATCATCAGGTACAACTCCAAATCTAGTGAATTAAAGACTCTGAGAGTGAAATCCAGAAATTTGTGTTTAAGAAAGCCCCAGGAGGAGATTCCAATGCATGCTAAAGTTTGAGAACCAATATTTTAAACCACTATTTCATTAAATTTAAATTTACATATTGCATTGTGCTAATTACCTAAAATTCATGTATTCTTAAGATTAATTACATAATATAAGAATAGGTATAATACCCTTAACAGATATATTGGAGGATGATTGGCATACATAAACTGGACATATTTAACATATGTTTTAAATTAAATTAAAACTGAAAAGTTTTAATATGTGTATGTACCCATGAATATGCTGCCACAGTCCAGATGGTGGACTCCCAAAGTTTCACTCCCAAAGTTTCCTCATGCCTCGGTAATCTCTCTCTTCCATCAAAGACTCATCTTTATCTCCCCAAGTAACCCTTCATCTGCTTTCTGTCACTATAGAAATTGGTTTGCATTTTCTAGAGTATGGTACAAATGAAGTCATACATTAAAGTTCATTTGGGTTTTTCTGCAACATCTTCTGTAAAAGCCCAAACGGTCTTCTTGGCCAATGCAATATTATTTTGTCTAACTTCTTTCTCTCAACATAATCAATGTGAAATTCACCCACCTTGTTGTATGTATAAGTATTTTATTTCTTTGATTGAGGAGTAGTATTTTATTAAATGAACAGTCCACAATTTACCTATTCATTTCTTGATGGATATTTTAATTGCCTCCATGCTTTTGGCTATTACAAGATAAATGGTTATGAACATTTGTATACAAGTATATATATGAAGTTGTGTTATTTTTCTCTTGGCTAGATTGTATGGTAGCTGTATATTTAACTGTTTAAGAAGCTACCAAACAGTTTTCCAAAATGGTAGGATTATTTTACATTTTTACCAGCAATTAGGAGAGTTCCAGTTGCTCCTCATTCTTATCAACATTCAGTATGGTTATCTGTGTTATTTTATTTTGATTTTAATTCCAGTGATTCTAATGTTTGTACCAGTATTACCATTATAGTATTAATTTGCACTTCCCTAATATGTAATGACAATGATAATCTTTTTATTTGCTTATTTGCTATCAGTATACATTTTTTGGTGAAGTATCAGTTTAAAACTTTGCTCATTTTCATAAAACTTTTAATTTTGAAACACATTTAAATTTACAGAAGAGTCATAAAGAGTACAGAGAGTTCCTATATACCCTTCACTCTGCTTTCCCTAATGTTAACATCTTACATGACCATAATACAGTTATTAAAAATAAAAACTTATCCAATCTCCTGGGATAAACCATAATGGAAAATATTTTTTAAATGTGTATTAGTATGTGTATAACTGAGTCACTCTGCTGTACAGCAGAGATTGACACAACATCGTAGATCAACTATACTTCAATTTTTTAAAAAATTTAACATTAGTGTAATACTGTTAGCCAAAATATTAACTTTTTCCAGATTTCACTTAGTTCTTCCACTAATTTCATTTTGCTTTTCCAAAACCCAGTTCAAGATACCTCTTCTCATTTAGCTGGCAAATCTCCTTAGTCTCTTTCAATCAGCAACTGTTTCTCAACCTTTCTTGGTTTTCCATGACCACAGTATTTTTGAAGAGGACAAGTCAGATATTTTGTAGAATGTTCTTTGATTTGTGTTTTTGTCTATTATTTTCTCATGATTTCATTGGGGTTGCCGGTTTGGGGAACAAATACCAGAGATATGAAGCACATTTCTCACCTCCTCTCAAGGGTACATGATATCAGTATGAATAACCACTGGCATTATTGATGTAGACCACTTGGTGAAGGTGATACCTGCAAGTTTTCTCCTCTGTAAAGTTACTCTTTCTCCCTTTCTATACTGTATTGGTTAGAATAAGTCACAAGGTCCATCTCACACTCAAGCTGAGGAGAATTTAACTCCATCTTATGGAGAGAGGCGTAGCTAAGAATGAGTGGCTGACCATATGTTACAGCAATCACAGTAATTAATAATATAATAACTTTAAACAATTTATATATAAAAATTAATCAATATTATGGGGGAGATATATGAAGTTACTTGATTAGTGTATTTCTTTTCAAATATTCACTCACTAACTTTAGCCTTGATTAGTGGTTCTTCCTGCAGCAATTTTCACTGTTTTGCTAATGGTGATTTTCTATTTCCCTCATTCCTTCTACACTTCTTCTTTGGAATGTTCTAGTAAGGGATATTTCTCTCTTCTCCTCCATTTACTTACTTACTCTATCATTAATCTTTTACTATCTTTTAAAATCATATATATTTATTTTACTCTTTGAAGTTATAATTCAATACTATGCTATTTTATTTATTTTCTTCTCAAATTGTTCCAGACTTGGCCATTAGGGGATCTTTCAGATTGGCTCTTGTATCCCCTTGACATGCTTTTGTTTGCTTTGTGAGAACTCTCTTGCTTTCTGACACAAAATAAGCTGCAAACTGATTTTGTGTTTTTCCAACCCCAACTCTACCATCATCAATTTCTCCAAGGTGCTGTGGTGTCTTTTATTGGAAAATATGATTTAGAAACCAAGATCTGGGCACTGAATCTGTACCTTATTCCTAGGATGTCATTGCTACTGGATCTTTTAGTAGATCCAATATCTACAATATTTTAGTAGACAGAGCTAGAAAATATATATATGTATGCTGGCTCATGTATACACAAACATATATAATTATTTCTGCATTAAAATATATATGTGAGTATAGAAATATGAGTTCATACCAATATCTTCAACTCTAATCCAGAACCCCAAAGTTCATTTTCACCTTTCCCCTTTGGCTATTTGTAGCTTCTCTGACAGTGAGAAACCTAGCTCCCATTATCCACAATTTATCTACTTATTTGTTTAACCATAGCATACATGCAACCAGCTTCAAAATAGCACACTTTCATGTGAAGCACATTTACCAACTAGGGTACAGTATTTATAGAATTCTCTTTTTATTCCTTGGTGACTCAGGTAGTAAAGAATCTGCCTGCAGTGCAGGAGACCCAAGTTTGATCCTTGGGTAGGGAAGATCCCCTGAAGCAGGGAATGGTAACCCACTCCAATATTCTTGCCTGGAGAACTCCTTGGACAGATGAGCCTCGCAGGCTATAGTCCACAGGGTCACAGAGTCACACAGGACTGAGTGACTAACACACACACACTCTTTTTGTAGACTTACAATAATTGTTTACAACACAGCCTGTTTGATATTTGTATATTCACATACAGCAATATTGATGCTTTGTGCTATACATTTCTATGAGATTTGACAAATACATAAAGTCATACATTGATTACCACAGTATCATAAAGAACAGTTATACCACCCACCAAATTCCCTTGCACTGGCTCATTTTAAATTTGGCTCTTCATTTTCTTATTATTATACTTTGAACATATATTTTGGATTCAAGTACCTTAGCCAGGCCCTTCTCCAGGGGATCTTCCCAGACCAGGGATGGAGCTAAGTCTCCAGGTGTCCTGCATTGGAGGCAGGTCCTTTATTGTCTGTGTCACCTGGAAAGCTCCAAGAATACTGGAGTGGATAGCCATTCCCTTCCCCAGGGTATCTTCCCAACTCAGGGTTTGAGCCTGTGTCTCCAGGTCTCCTGCATTGCAGGCAAATTTCTTACCATCTGAGCCACCAGGGAAGCCTTAATAGAGATATACATTGAACATATTTTCTCCCATTCTATTATCTGCCTTTGGACTTCCCTGGTGGATCAGACGGTAAAGCATCTGTCTATCAATGCAGGAGACCTGGGTTTGATCCCTGGGTCGGGAAGATTCCCTGGAGAAGAAAATGGCAACCCACTCCAGTACTCTTTCCTAGAAAATCCCATGGATGGAGGAGTCTGGTGCAGGCTACTGTCCATGGGGTCGCAAAGAGTCGGACACGACTGAGCGATTTCACTTTCACTGTTATCTGCCTTACCATTCTCTTAACAGTGTGTTTCTAAAAATAAATTTTAATTTCAATAAAGTTTAGTTTATCAATTATTTATTTTATAGGTCATGATTTTGATATCATATTGAAGAAATATTTGCCTAACCCAAGGTCACAAAGATTTACTCTAATGTTCCTTCTAGAAGTTTTATAGTTTTAGGTTTTGCATTTAAGTCTACAAGCATGCATATTAGCACTATCCTAATCTGTCAGCACCATTTATTTCCAAGAGTTACTTTTTACCACTGAATTACTTTTGTATTTTTTTCAAAACTTAGTTGTCAAAATATGTATGGGTCTATATATGAATTCACTGTATTATCCTATTGATCTAATGGTCTCTCTTGACAACTGTGCCACACCATCTTGATTACCAGAGCTTTATAATAAGCCTTGAAATAAGATAGTGTTAGCCCTCTAATTTTTCTACTTTTTATTTTCTTCTTTTTTTTATTATTTTAATTGGAGGCTAATTACTTTACAATATTGTGGTGGTTTTTGCCATACATTCACATGAATCAGCCATGGGTGTACATTAGTACCCCATCCTGACCCTCCCTCCCACAACCCTCCCCATCCCATCTCTCATGGTCATCCCAGTGCACCGGCCCTGAGCACCCTGCCTCATGCCTCGAACCTGGACTGGTGATCTATTTCACATATGATAATATGCAGTTTCAATGCTATTCTCTCAAATCATCACACCCTTGCCTTCTCCCACAGAGTCCCAAAGACTCTTCTTTATATCTGTGTCTCTTTTGCTGTCTCACATATAGGTTCATTGTTACCATCTTTCTAAACTCCATATATATACATTTATATACTGTATTGGTATTTTGCTTTCTGACATACTTCGCTCTGTATAATAGGCTCCAATTTCATCCACCTCATTAGAACTGATTAAAATGTATTCTTTATAATGGCTAAGTAACATTCCATTCTGTATATGTACCATGGCTTTCTTATCCATTCATCTGTCAATGGACATCTAGGTTGCATCCATGTCCTGGCTATTGTAAACAGTGCTGCAATGAACATTGGGATACACGTGTCTCTTTCAATTATAGTTTCCTCAGTGTCTACGCCCAGCAGTGGGATTGCTGGGTTGTATGGCAGTTCTATTTCCAGCTTTTTAAGGAATCTCCACACTGTTCTCCATAGTGGCAGTACTAGCTTGCATAGCCTCCAACGGTGTAAGAACATTTCTTTTTCTCCACACCCTCTCCAGCATTTATTGTTTGTAGACTTTTGGATAGCAGCCATTCTGAACAGCGTGAGATGGCACCTCATTGTGGTTTTGATTTGCATTTCTCTGTATGCAAGTCAGGAAGCAACAGTTAGAACTGGACATGGAACAACAGACTGGTTGCAAATAGGAAAAGGAGTGCGTCAAGGCTGTATATTGTCACCCTGCTTATTTAACTTATATGCACAGTACATCATGAGAAACACTGGGCTGGAGGAAGCACAAGCTGCAATCAAGATTGCCGGGAGAAATATCAATAACCTCAGAGATGCAGATGACACCACCCTTATGGCAGAAAGTGAAGAAGAACTAAAGAACCTCTTGATGAAAGTGAAAGAGGAGAGTGAAAAAGTTGGCTTCAAGCTCAACATTCAGAAAATGAAGATCATGGCATCCGGTCCCATCACTTCACGGGAAATAGATGGAGAAACAGTGGAAACAGTGGTTGAATTTATTTTCCTGGGCTCCAAAATCACTGCAGATGGTGATTGCAGCCATGGAATTAAAAGACGCTTTACTCATAGGAAGGAAAGTTATGACCAACATAGATAGCATATTGAAAAACAGAGACATTACTTTGCCAACAAAGGTCTGTCTAGTCAAGGCTATGGTTGTTCCAGTGGTCATGTATGGATGTGAGAGTTGGACTATAAAGAAAGCTGAGCACTGAAGAATTGATGCTTTTGAACTGCGGTTTTGGAGAAGCCTCTTGAGAGTCCTTTGGCCTGCAAGGAGATCCAAGCAGTCCATCTTAAATGAGATCAGTCCTGGGTGTTTCTTGGAAGGACTGATGTTGAAGCTTAAACTCCAATACTTTGGCCACCTGATGTGAAGAGCTGACTCATTTGAAAAGACACTGATGCTGGGAAAGATTGAGGGCAGGAGGAGAAGGGGACGACAGAAGATGAGATGGTTGGATGGCATCACTGACTCGATGGACATGGGTTTGTGTGAATTCCAGGAGTTGGTGATGGACAGGGAGACCTGACATGCTGTGGTTCATGGGGTCACAAAGAGTCAGACATGACTGAGAAACTGAACTGAACTGAACTGAATGATGAGTGATGTTGAGCATCTTTTCATGTGTTTGTTAGGTATTTTTATGTCTTCTTTGGAGAAATGTCTGTTTACTTCTTTGGCCCATTTTTTGACTGGGTCGCTTATTTTTCTGGAAAGAGCTGTATGAGCTGCTTCTATATTTTTGAGATTAATTCTTTGTCAGTTGCTTCATTTCCTATTATTTTCTCCCATTCTGAGGGCTGTCTTTTCACCTTGCTTATAGTTTCCTTTGTTGTGCAAAAGCTTTTAAGTTTAATTAGGTCCCATTTGCCTATTTTTGCTTTTATTTCCATTAATCTGGGAGGTGGGTCATAGAGGATCCTGCTGTGATTTATGTCAGAGTGTTTTGCCTATGTTTTCCTCTAGGAGTTTTATAGTTTCTGGTCTTACATTTAGATCTTTAATCCATTTTGAGTTTATTTTTGTGTATGATGTTAGAAACTGTTCTAGTTTCATTCTTTTACAAGTGGTTAACCAGTTTTCCCCACACCACTTGTTAAAGAGATTGTCTTTTCTCCATTGTATATTCTCGCTTCCTTTGTCAAAGATAAGGTGTCCATAGGTGCATGTATTTATCTCAGAGCTTTCTATTTTGTTCCATTGATCTATATTTCTGTCTTTGTGCCAGTACTATACTGTCTTGATGACTGTTTCTTTGTAGTATAGCCTGAAGTCATGCAGGTTGATTCCTCCAGTTCCATTCTTCTTTCTCAAGATTGCTTTGGCTATTTGAGGTTTTTTGTATTTCCATACAAATTGTGAAGTTATTTGTTCTAGTTCTGTGAAAAATACCATTGGTAGCTTGATAGGGATTGCATTGAATCTATAGATTGCTTTGTGTAGTATACTCATGTTCACTACATTGATTCTTCTGGTCCATGAGCATGGTATAGTTCTCCATCTGTTTGTGTCCTCTTTGATTTGTTTCATCAGTGTTTTAGAGTTTTCTATATATAGTTTCTTTGTTTCTTTAGGTAGATTTATTCCTAAGTATTTTATTCTTTTTGTTGCAATGGTGAATGGAACTGTTTCTTTAATTTCTCTTTCTGTTTTCTCATTGTTAGTATATAGGAATGCAAGGAATTTTTGTGTATTAATTTTATATCCTGCAACATTACTGTATTCATTGATTAGCTCTAGTAATTTTCTGGTGGAGTCTTTAGGGTTTTCTATGTAGAGGATCATGTCATTTGCAAACAGTGAGGGTTTTACTTCTTCTTTTCCAATCTGGATTCCTTTTATTTCTTTTTCTGCTCTGATTGCTGTGGCCAAAACATCCAAAACTGTGTTGAATAGTAGTGGAGAGAGTGGACATTTTTGTCTTGTTCCCAACTTTAGGGGAAATGCTTTCAATGTTTCACCATTGAGGATAATGTTTGCTGTAGATTTATCATATATAGCTTTTATTATATTGAGGTATGTTTCTTCTACACCTGCATTCAAGAGGATTTTGTATCATAAATGGGTTTAAAAAAAATAAAATAAATGGGTTTTGAATTTAGTCAAAGGCTTTCTCTGCATCTATTGAGATAATTATATGGTTTTTATTTTTTAATTTGTTAATGTGGTGTATTACATTGATTGATTTGTGGATATTGAACAATCCTTGCATCCCTGAGATAAAGCCCACTTGGTCATGATGTATGATCTTTTTAATATGCTGTTGGATTCTGTTTGTTAGAAGTTTGTTAAGGATTTTTGCATCTATGTTCATCAGTGATATTGGCCTGTAGTTTTCTTTTTTTGTGGCATCTTTGTCTGTTTTTGGTATTAGGGTGATGGTGGCCTCATAGAATGAGTTTGGAAGTTTACCTTCCTCTGCAATTTTCTGGAAGAGTTTGAGTAGGATAGATGTTAGCTCTTCTCTAAATTTTTGGTAGAATTCAGCTGTGAAGCCATCTGGTCCTGGGTTTTTGTTTGTTGGAAGATTTCTGATTATGGTTTCAATTTCTGTACTTGCAATGGGTCTGTTAAGATTTTCTATTTCTTCCTGGTTCAGTTTTGGAAAGTTATACTTTTCTAAGAATTTTTCCATTTCTTCCAAGTTGTCCCTTTTATTGACATAAAGTTGCTGATAGTAGTCTCTTATGATCCTTTGTATTTCTGTGTTGTCTATCATGATTTCTCCATTTTCATTTCTAATTTTGTTGATATGATACTTCTCCCTTTGTTTCTTGATGAGTCTGGCTAATTGTTTGTCTATTTTATTTATTTTCTCGAAGAACCAGCTTTTAGCTTTGTTGATTTTAACTATGGTCTCTTTTGTTTCTTTTGCATTTATTTCTGCCCTAAATTTTCTGATTTCTTTCCTTCTACCAACCCTGGGGTTCTTCATTTCTCCCTTTTCTAGTTGCTTTAGGTGTAGAGTTAGGTTACTTATTTGATTTCTCTCCTGTTTCTTGAGGTAGGCTTGTGTTGCTATGACCCTTCCCCTTAGCACTGCTTTTACTGAATCCCATAGGTTTTTGGGTTGTTGTGTTTTCATTTTCATTCATTTCTATGCATATTTTGATTTCTTTTTTTATTTCTTCTGTGATTTGTCAGTTATTGAGAAGTGTGTTGTTTAGCCTCCATATGTTTGTATTTTTAATAGTTTTTTTTCCCCCTGTAGTTGACATCTAATCTTACTGGACTGTGATCAGAAAAGATGCTTGAGATGATTTCATTTTTTTTGAATTTACCACGGCTAGATTTATGGCCCAGGATGTGATCTATCCTGGATAGATCACAGGAGAAAAAGGTGCACTTGAGAAAAAGGTGAAATTCCTTGTTTTGGGGTGAAATGTCCTCTAGATATCAATTAGGTCTAACTGGTCCATTGTATCATTTAAAGTTTGTATTTTCTTGCTAATTTTCTGTTTAGTTGATCTATCCATTGGTGTGAGTGAGGTATTAAAGTCTCCCACTATTATTGTGTTACTGTTAATTTCCCCTTTCATATTTGTTAGCATTTGCCTTACATATTGCAGTGCTCCTCTGTTGGGTGCATATATATTTATAATTGTTATATCTTCTTCTTGGAGTGATCCTTTGATCATTATGTAGTGTCCTTCTTTGTCTCTTTTCATGATCTTTATTTCAAAGTCTATTTTATCTGATATGAGTATTGCTACTCCTGCTTTCTTTTGGTCTCCATTTGCATGAAATATCTTTTTCCAGCCCTTCACTTTCAGTCTGTATGTGTCCCTAGGTTTGAGGTTGGTCTCTTGTAGACCGCACATAGAGGAGTCTTGTTTTTATATCCATCCAGCCAGTATTTGTCTTTTGGTTGGGGCATTTAACCCATTTACATTTAAAGTAATTATTGATAAGTATGATCCCATTGCCATTTACTTTGTTGTTTTGGGTTAGAGTTTATAAACCTTTCCTATGTTTCCTGTCTAGAGAAGATCTTTAGCATTTGTTGGAGAACTGGTTTGGTGGTGTTGAATTCTCTGAGCTTTTGTTTGTCTGTAAACCTTTTGATTTCTCCTTCATATTTGAATGAGATCCTTGCTGGGTACAGTCATCTGGGTTGTAGGTTTTTCTCTTTCATCACTTTAAGTATGTCCTGCCATTCCTTTCTGGTGAAAGATCAGCTGTTACCCTTATGGGGATCCCATTGTGGGTTAATTGTTTTTCTTTGCTGCTTTTAATATTTGTTCTCTGTGTTTGATCTTCATTAATTTGTTTAATATGTGTCTTGGGGTGTTTCACCTTGGGTTTATGCTGTTTGGGACTCTCATGGTTTCTTGGACTTGGGTGGCTATTTTCTTCCCCATTTTAGGGAAGTTTTCAACTACTATCTCCTCAAGTATTTTCTCATGGCCTTTCTTTTTGTCTTCTTCTTCTGAGACTCTTATGATTCGAATGTTGGGGCATTTTACATTGTCCCAGAGGTCTCTGAGATTGTCCTCATTTTTAAAATTCTTTTTTTCTTTTTTCCTCTCTGCTTAATTGATTTCCACCATTCTACCTTCCACCTCTCATATTCTATCTTCTGCCTCAGTTATTCTACTGTTGGTTCCCTCCAGAGTGCTTTTGATCTCAGCTATTGCATTATTCATTATTGATTGACTCTTTTTTATTTCTTCTAGGTCCTTGTTAAACTTTTCTTGCATCTCCTCAATCCTTGTCTCCAGGCTATTTATCTGTAACTCCATTTTGTTTTCAAGATTTTGGATCATTTTTACTATCATTATTCTGAATTCTTTTTCAGTTAGACTCCCTATCTCCTCCTCTTTTGTTTGGTTTGGTGGGCTTTTATCATGTTCCTTTACCTGCTGAATATTTCTCTGCCTTTTCATCTTGTTTAGGTTGCTGTGTTTGGGGTGGCCTATCATATGGTGGAAGTTTGTGGTTCCTCTTTATTGTGGAGGTTCCTCCTTGTGGGTGGTGTTGGATGAGTGGCTTGTCAAGGTTGCCTGGTTAGGGAAGCTTGTGTCGGTGTTCTGGTGGGTGGAGCTGGATCTGTTCTCTCTGGAGTGCAATGAAGTGTCCAGTAGTGAGTTTTGAGGTGTCTATGGGTTTGGTGTGACTTTTGCTGCCTGTGTTTTTGTGCTCAGGGTTATGTTCCTGCTTTCTTGGATAATTAGCATGGTATATCTTTCTCTGAAACTTGTTCGCTCTTGGGTGGAGCTTGGTTACAATGTAGGTATGGAGGCTTTTGGATGAGCTTTTGTTGGTTAATGGTCCCTGGAGTCAGGAGATTTCTGGTGATCTCAAGTTTTGGATTTAGGCCTCCTGCTTCTGGTTTTCAGTCTTATTCTTACAGTAGCCTCAAGACTTTTCCATCCATACAGCAATTATGACAAAACATCTAAGTTAATGCTGAAAGGATTTTTCACGGTGAGGCACACCCAGAGAGGTTCACAGAGTTACATGAAGAAGAGAAGAGGGAGGAGGGAGATAGAGGTGACCATGAGGAGAAGAGGGGGTGTCAAAAGGGGAGAGAGCAGTCTAGCCAGTACTCAATTCCCTATTTGCTCTCCAAAGTCTGGAACACTCAGAGAGGTTCACAGAGTTCCATAGAGAAGAGAAAAGGGGGAAAGGAGATAGAAGTGACCAGGAGGAGAGGAGGGGGAGTCAAAAGGAGAGAGACCTATCTGACCTGTGATCAATTCCCTACATTTTCTCCAAGCCTGGAACACCCAAAGAGATTCACAGAGTTAAGTAGAGAAGAGAGGGGGCAGGGTGCAGATAGAGGTGACCTGGGGGAGAAAAAGGAGATTCAAAAGGCAAGAGAGCAATCAAGTCAGTAATCACACTCCTAAGTAAAAATGGGTACTGAAGATTGGATTCTTAAAGGTACAAAATTGACAACAAATACCAAAAAGCAAAGATTAAAAATCTAGAATAGAGTTTAGACTCAAAAATACAATATTAAAACAACAAAACAAAATCACAAAAGTTATATTTAAAGTATGAAATTTGCCTTTAAAAATAGGTTCTTTTTTTTCAAGGTAATGGTAGGTTTTAAAAATGAAAATTAAAAGATTAATAAAGAACTTAAAAATAAAAGTAATTAAAATGATAATAGTAAAATATATCTAAAAATTTCTCTGAAGTTGTGGAGGGCAGTGTGTGGTCAGTCCAGTTTCAGATAGTTCCTTGTTCCCCTTTATACTTCTTCTCAAAGTCTATAGGTCCCTTCCAATGTAGCCAGTGCTAACTACAGGGTTTTAATCTGTTGCACCTGTCACTTCCAGAGCCATTCCCTCTTCTTTGTTTATTTTGGCTTCCTCTGCTTGCAAGTCTCTTCACTGTCTAACTTCGGCCCTGACACAGGGCGGTGAAGGTGGTCATTTATTTAGGCTCACTTGTTCATTTGTGCTGCGGGGAGGGAGGAACACTGCAAACAAATATCACTGGCATGTGTAGGGAGTGCTTGGAGTGTCTGGGTCACACTGGGTTTGCCCCCACTCATAGCGTGTGTGCTTTCCTGGTCTACACTGTTTACGCTCCAGGTTGCTCTGCTGGTGAACTGTCTATGGTGGCCCTGGATTGCATGCACTTCCCAGATCTATGCCGCTTAGGTTCAGGTTCTTGGGTGTTCCACAAAGGCACAGACTCAGTTGGGCCTAAGTTTTGTGCCCGCGTTTTGTGCCCTTCCCAAGTCCGAACAGTTCAGGTGACCAGGTGCTTGGCGAGCTCACACTCCCCAGGTGTGGTGCATTTTATCACCTCCCCTGTCCCATTCACTCGATTTCCTGGGTGCGTAGCCACGTGTCAGGTGTGCTGTTTGTCTCTTCTGGGGAGCTGATCTCTGCCTGCAACCCTCCTGATGGATGTCAACCGTCCAGGATCCCAGGAAGACTTGGTTAGCGATTGAGAGCCTGATTGCAGTTTGGTAGGGGATGCCATCTCTGGGGCCGAGTTTGACCCTTTCCTTCCAGCTCTGGTTGGTGCCCACCTGCCTCCCTGCCTCTGGTGAGGGATGGACCCATCCGCAGCCGGCTAGCTCTCCTCTGGCATTCGCTCAGTCCTTTGTTCTGTGAGCGGGCCGGCAGGGCCTTGGTGCCCTAGGTTAGAGCTTTTCATGGGAAAATTCTCTCTCTCTCTTTCCTCTTTTTTTTCCCCCCTCTCTGACTGCCCCAGGGTTTGGGTTGCTATCTCACATTAGCTCCCTCAGATTGCCCTCAGGGCATTCAGGCCTGGTCCTTACCCTAAGCAATGCAGCCCACGCCTGCCTGTTCAGCCCCCACTTGCTGGTGGCTGACTCGAGCGTCTGGTCTACTTCTCTTCTGGGAGCTGTAGTTAGACCCATAATCTGTGGGATTTACTTATTTATTTCTTTCCTCTCGGTTATGTTGCCTTCTGAGACTCCAAAACTCCCCACAGATCCGCCAGTGAGAGGATCTCCTGGTGTTTGGAATCTTCTCTTTTAAGACTCCCTTCCCAGGATGGGTCTCCATCCCTACTCTTTGTATCTCTTTTTATCTTATGTATTTTGTCCTACCTCCTTTTGAAGACAATGGGCTGCCTTTCTGGGTGCCTGGTGTCCTCCGCGTTCAGTTGTTTTGTGGTATTTGCTCAGCGTTCAAATGATCTTTTGATGAATTTGTTGGGGGGAAAGTGGTCTCCCTGTCCTATTCCTCTGCCATCTTAGGACCGCCCTCCTAACTTTTCTACTTTATCAAAGAGGTTTTTGGCCTCTTCTAAAGCCTTTGAATTACCATATGAATTTTATATTCAGCTTGTAGATTTCTACAAAAGGATCCACTAGGTGTTTGATAGTGGACTGTTGAATCTATAGGTTAATTTGGGGAAGGCTGAAATATTAATATTGAGTGTTTCAATATATAAACAGGCTATATTTATTTAGAGCTATGTTTATATTGATTTAGATATCTAATTTCTCTCAGCAAACTTTTATAGTTTTCAGTGTATAGGTCTTGCAAACCTTTGGCAGATTTATTTCAATTTAATATTTTATGCTTTCTAAATAATATTACTTCAAAAATTCTAATTTTCCTCTGCTAGTATATAAAATAAAATAGATTCATATATATTAATATTGTATGTTACAACTTACTAAATTCATTTTTTAGTCTTAGTAGATTTTTAGTGGGTTCTATTAAAGTTTCTGCATTTCACTGGTGGCTCAGCAGTAAACAGTCCGCCTGCAATGCAGGAGATGTGGGAGAAGCAGGTTCAATCCCTGGGTCAGGAAGATCCCCCGGAGGGCATGTCAACCCACTCTAGTGTTCTTGCCTAGGAAATCCCATGGACAGAGGAGCCTGGAAGGCTATAGTCCATGGGGTCCCAGAGTCAGACATGACTGAGTGCACACAGATACACACACACACACACACACACACACACACACACACACACACTGGATTTTCTACATAGATGATCATGTTTTCTAAGAATAGGATTTTGTTTCTTCCTTTTCAATATTGTGCCTTTTATTTGTTTTTCTTGTCTGATTTCACAGCCTGAAATCTTCAATGCAGTTTTAAATAAAATGGTGAGAGAAGACATTCTGTTTTTTTCCTGATGGTAAGGGGAAAAAATTCAGTATTTCACCATTAATTATGATCTTAGTTGTAGATTATTTATAGATGCCTTTTATCAGGTTGAAGGTTTTTTCTATTCCTTATTTTCTGAGAGTTTCATCAGGACTGGGCATTAGATTTTGTTAAATGTGTTAAATACTTTTACTGTATCTATATGCCTTTCATATTTTTAGCTTGTTAATATGGTGAATTCTCTGGTGGCTCAGACAGTAAAAAATCTGCTTGCAAGGCAGGAGACTGGGGTTTGATCCCTGGGTCAGGAAGATCCTCTGGAGGAGGCTATGGCAACCCACTTCATTATTCTTGCCTGGAGAATTCCATGGAGAGAACAGTCTGGCAGGCTATAGTCCATGGGTTTGTAAAGAGTTAGACAGAACTGAGTGACTAACACACATATACACACGGTGAATTTTATTGATTAATTTTCACTTATTAAACCAGTCTTGCATTCTTGAGTTATACCTAACTTGTTCATAATGTACTATAATTTTTATATACTATTGAATTCAGTTTGCTAAAGTTTTATTTAGAATGTTTACATCTATGTTCATGGAGGGTACAAGTGTGTTGTTTTTTTATTGATTTGGTTGTGTTTTTCCTGCAATGTCTTTGTCTAGTTTTGGTATCACAGTAATACTAGAAACATGCATTGAGTTGAGAAGTATGCCATCTTCTGAAATATTCTGAAAGAGTTTGTGTATGATTGGCTTTACTTCTTTACTATATATTTGATAGAATAACAAGCAAAACCATTTGGGTCTTAAGTTTTCTTTGTGGTAAGGTTTTGAATCACAAATTCAATTTCTTTAATAGATATAGAGATATTCAGGTTATAGTTTTCTTCTTGAATGAGTTTTAATAGTTAGTGTCTTTTCATGAATTTTTCCATTTCATCTAAATTGTCAAAATTATATCCATAAACTTGTTCACTATATTCCCTTATCATTCTTTAAAAATCTGTAGATTATATAGTGATGTAATCACTCTCATTTCTGATATTGGTAATTTGTGTCTTCATATATTTTTGGTTGAACAGGCTGGTTAGAGGCTTAGCAATTGTATTGATCTCAGTAAAAGATGAAACCTTTTGGTTTCATATGTTTTCTCTATTCTTTCTGTTTTCTAGTTCATTGATTTCTGCTCTATTATTTATATTTCCTTTCTTCTATTTATGTGGAGTTTTCTGTTCTTTTTCTAACATTTTAAGATGGAAACGGAAGTCACATATTTGAAAGGGTTTTGTCTTCTAATCTAAGCATATAGCAGGTGCTTCCCTGATGGCTCAGTGGGTAAAGAATCTGTCTGCAATGCAGGAGACAAGGGAGATATGGATTCAATCCCTGGGTGAGAAAGATTCCCCTGGAAGAGGAAATGGCAACCCACTGCTGTATTCTTGCCTAGGAAATCCCATGGATAGAGGAACCTGGCAGGCTACAGTCCAAAGGGCCACAAAGAGTCAGGTATGACTGAGAGACTAAGCATATAAGCATATAGTCCTGTAAGTGTTCTCCACAGTGCTGTTTTAGCGGCATTCAACAAATTTATATATGTTTTGTTTTCATTTTCATTCAATTCAATATACTTTTGAATTTCTCTTTTGAACCATGGGTTCTTTTGAAGTGTGTTATTTTGTTTCCAAATATTTGGAGTCATTCCAGAGATCTCTCTGACATTGATTTCTAATTTAATTCCCTTGTGGTCAAATAATATGCTTTATATAAATTGAAACTTTTAAAATTTATTGAGACTTGTTTTACAGCCTGGAAAATAATTTATCTTGATAAACATTCCATATGCTCTTGAAAATAATGTTACTTGGAGACAATTTGATCTTTTGGGTCTCATTTTTTAATTTATAGTGCAACTCCAGAGCAGTGATCAGTCTAAGGCTAATTATTCCCTACCACTGAGTCACATTCTTCCTAAGTATTTTACCTAAAATGTCGTGAATTATACATTATCTAATCTGGCTGATGGTAGCAGGCACTATTCTTGGCCCTGTGGGAACACCTGGCATTGTTCTAGTTCTTTTGGAGGGTCCTTGACCAGTCTGGGATAGTTTCCGCACATGTGCTCATCTATATTCTGCTGAATAATTATGAGCAACACTTTGTAACTTACTGAAGTTCTCTTTCTGCCCATTTTTTCTTTGGCACTTTTTTATACTCTTTATTTTGTAATGCTGCTGTTGCTGCTCCTAAGTCACTTCAGTCATGTCCGACTCTGTGTGACTTTGTAGACAGCAGCCCACCAGGCTCTCCCATCCCTGGGATTTTCCAGGCAAGAGTACTGGAGTGGGGTGCCATTGCCTTCTCCTATTTTGTATTGGGGTGTAGCCAATTAATAAACAATGTTGTGATAGTTTCAGATGACAGTGAAGGGACTCTAGGGTTAGGGTTAGGGTTAGGGTTAGGGTTATAACAAGCATACATATACATGTATCCTCCATTCTCCCCCAAACGTCCCTCCCATCCAGGCTGCCATATAACATTGAGCAGAATTCCATGTGCTATACAGTAGCTCCTGTCAATTATCCATTTTTAATAAAGCAGGTTTGGTATTTTTTCTTTTGAACTCTGTCTCCATATAAGCTCTCCAAAGTTGAATTATTCTCTAAAATTCACAGAATCTCAAGCTCTAGTTCAGTTTCCCTTCACTTTACCATGGTCTGGAAATTCTCTGAAGGCAGTAAAGTGAGGGAATCTTAGGGTTTGCTTTGTTTGTTTCCCATCTCTCAGGGATCACTATCCATCAGAGCCTATTGTCCAGTGTCTTTAAAAGCTTTGCATCATTTATTTTTTTTTCTAACCCTTGGGTTGTTTGGGGAGGTAGAGTAAACATAGTCCTAGCACAAGTGAAAGTGGAAGTTCCTCCTTCTCTGGTATAAAATTTTGGTTGTATATGATGAATTGAGTTTTCTGCATGTCCTATATCAAGAAGAAAATCTAAACAGAACTACCTGATTTCACATACTGCTAATCATCTCTTCCATAATATTAAGAAGAATTTCTTTTAAATCACTTTGCAAGATTTGGTCATCTTCTGCAGACTCAGATTAATAGAATAAAATTACTTACTCAGATGGACCATTTGCCTCAGTTGGATGAGATCATATGTCTATATTTGGCTGAGATTTAGTGTCTGCTTGCAAGCAAGGATAAATCTTCCTGAGCAGAGATCCAGGCATTCTGTCTGCTCTATGGAAGGCAGCAATTCTCTGTCATGGTATAATTTATGTTCCACACCTTCATTAAGAAAGGATAAAGAGCTCCTTTCTTAGCCCAGTTTTCTCAGAAATATCATAATCACAGTTTTTGAGCCTCTCTTCCTTTCATGGATATCCAAGAATGATAGAAAACATTTTGCTCAAAACCAGCATCTATATCCATTGTTATGAACTGAATGTTTGTTCATGTGCCCCCCACCCCATTCTTACGTTGAAATCCTAGCCCTCCCTGCAGTGTAACGGTGTTTGGAGATGGGGACTTTGGTAGGCAATTAGGTTTGGATTAGGTCATGCATGTGGGATCTTCGTGATGGGATTAGTACCATAATAAGCACAGGAAGAGGCAGAGAGATCTCTCTCTCTCCATGAGCATATACTGAGGAAAGGCCATGTCAGGATACAAGGAGAAGGCTGCCACGCAGAAAGTGGTTCTTTGCTGGATGCTGAATCTGCTGGCACCTTGATCTTAGATTTCCCAGACTCCAGAACTGTGAGAAATAAGTATTTGTTGTTTAAGCCACCCTGTCTATGATATTTCATTTTAACATCTCAAGCAGACTAAGACAGACATATAATCTAAATGCAAGGAATTCTAATTTCAAAGCTGTCCAGAATTCTGATGGACTAATTAAATACTTAGCCTGTAGCATTTTGCTTAGCAACATTAATGCAGCAATACTGGACTAACTTACAGAGACTACAGAGATGTGGTATGGAATAATTTATGAAGCATTTGCATAAAGTTAGCATAAACAAGAATGTTTTAAAACTGGGCTACTGATATTTTCAAAAATATTTTACATAAAACCTCAACTCAAGACCCAGGAATTCTTACACAATTCTTAGCATTTTTCTTTATTCCTCAGCAAGAATGACAAGAATATTCTATTTATAGAGAAGGCCCTATTGCCATATTGACTAAGTGCCAAGTAACCTATTATACTCACTTGAGTGTCCAAGTTCAATCAGAACATCACAATTCTTCATCCTCAGGAATTTTTGCCAAGTGATAGAAACAAAAATATTTTGGTTCTACCCTATCATAATTTACAAAATAAGAATATCTAGAAGGGAACATTTTATCTAATTGGTTATGAGGGATTCATAAGCCTAGATCTGGAAATGATAGCCCCTGGATTTTAAAACAGTTGTCTTTTTCACAGTCTCTTTTATTTGCATTTGAGATTTGAAATGTCCACTGGCCACACCAAATGGAAATCTGAGGCAATTAGCAAAATGATTCAGGGAGAAATGCATGCAACCAAAACACATCACAGAAACACAGCCAAACTCAAACATTTCACTAGCAGTTCACTCAAACAGTGAACTATGGATTTGCTTTTGCCTGAATTATTTAGATAATTGCATTTTTTTCAATTTTCCAGTAAAGATATGGCAAGAGAATATTCACTTCAACAATGACTCCTGTGTCACATAGAAATGTAGTATGAAAGCAATTATCTCCAATAAGGAAACAAATAATTCATTTAGGAAGAAGTCTTTTTTTGTTTTCAGATAGCATTGGTCAACTATATGTTACATCATCTTGCAATGTTATCCCTGGTTAATTCAGAACTTATATTCTAAAATTAGTTAGAGGTTACCTGGCTTCACTTATTTTCATGCTGGAAGAATTGTTTTATCTGTCATTATAGTTAAAAATGACGGTTAATAATCAAGACCTGTGTCTTAGGTCTGATATTAGGTGTATCCAAATGTATACAAATATGTACAGTAACTGATGGCTGTCACAGATTAAATTTGCTTACATGGTCTTAAAATCATTGATTTGAGAACTATAAAACTTAGAAGTATGAATTTTCTTTGACTCATGAAAATGGAAAAAGAATAAATGTGAAGAGAAGAAACTAAATTATAAACTTAAGAATAAAAATTAATAAAATAGAAGCTAAACAAATAGGGTTGACAAAGGAAAAGATATTTTTGGAAAAGACTAGTGAAATGGACATACTTTTGGTTAGACTGATATAGGAACAAAAGAGGAAAAAATAATATTTATTACAAAAAGGGGTCACTGTGAGAGATGTAAATACAAAATTAAACAGTAAAAAAAAAAGTATAAATTTCCTAAATAAAAAGAAGTAACGCAAAGCAGAAGAAATCAACAAAAAGCAAAGCAATGTAAATATACCAAAGTAAAAATGAAAACTATAGCATAAATTAATAATGTTGAAAGACATTGATCATTTCAAGAAATGTGAATAGACTACCTACCTGTTACAAATTTTTTTTTCAACTAGGCACATAAAACAAACCTAACAATATAAAGGGATGAACAAAAATGTACTACACAAATGAAAAATTAAACAAATGGAAAGGTACCATCTTTTTACCAAATTAGAATTAAGGCCAAAAGCAATGAATGAAAAAAGAAAGATTCTTTATAAAGGTAAAAGTCACAATGCAAATTAAAGATACAATAGTTATGAATATCTATGTACCAAATAATATAATAATCACCTATATAGAGCAAAAAGTATAAAAAGCACAAGGCAAAATTAATAGAAATGCACAATTAGTAGGAGACTAACAGAACACTCTCACGTAAAGTAGACCATAAATAAATAAATAAATGTACTTTATATATATATGAAGGATCTAAACAGAAAAAGCAATAAGATATACTGAGCATCATACTCTGATAATAGAAAATATAATTTCTTCTCGAGCACACTAGCTCTTTTTCAAGAATCGATGATGTGCTAGAACACTCTTCCAAAAGATCAGTAAGTTTCATAAACTACATGTATTAAACAAACTATAATGTATGATCACAGTAAATGTATGAACACAATAAAACTAAAAATTAAAATACAAGTCACAAACAAAACAAACTTTTTACCTGGAAATTTAAAAGCTTCGTATTAAATCTTGATGAAAAGCAAAGACACAAAAACTGCAGAAACTATGAAAATAAAAACAAAAGTAAACAAAGGGGACTGAATTAAACTTAAAAGCTTTTGCACAAGGGAAACCTTAAACAAGATGAAAATGTAACCCTCAGAATGGGAGAAAGTATTTGCAAATGAAGCAGCAGGGCAAAGGGTTAACCTCCAAAATATACAAACAGCTCATGGAGCTCAATATCAAAAAACAGCCCAATCAAAAAATGGGCACTGGAGGAGGGCACGGCAACCCACTCCAGTATTCTTGCTTGGAGAAGCCCATGGACAGAAGAGCCTGGCAGGCTACAGTCCATGGGATCACAAAGAATCAGACATGACTGAAGCAACTTGGCATGCATACAAAGCAACTTCTTGGGAAAATAAAAAAAAAATGGGCAGAAGACCTAAATAGACATCTCTCCAAAGAAGACATACCCAATGGCCAAGGGGACTTGAAAAGGTGCTCAACATCCATAATATTAGAGATATGCAAATCGAAACTACAATGAGGTATCACCTTATACCAGTCAGAATGGCCATCGTCAAAAAATTTACAAACTATATGCTGGAGAGGGCGTGTGGAGAAAGGGAGACCCTCTTGCACTGTTGCTGGGAATGTAAATTGATACAGCTGCTCTGGAGAACAGTACGGAGGTCCCTTAAAAAAGTATACTTTCAAGGGTGAAACAGATCACCAGCCCAGGTTGGATGCATGAGACAAGTGCTCAGGGCTGGTGCACTGGGAAGACCCAGAGGGATGGGATGGAGAGGGAGGTGGGAGGGGGGATCGGGATGGGGAACACATGTAAATCTGTGGCTGATTCATGTCAATGTATGGCAAAAACCACTACAATATTGTAAAGTAATTAGCCTCCAACTAGTAAAAATAAATTTAAAAAAACCCAACTAAAAACATAACTACCATATGACTCATCAATCCCACTACTGGGCATGTACCCTGAAAGTGAAAGTGAAGTCGCTCAGTCGTGTCCGACTCTTCGCGACCCCATGGACTGCAGCCTACCAGGCTCCTCCGTCCATGGGATTTTCCAGGCAAGAGTACTGGAGTGGGGTGCCATTGCCTTCTCCAGCATGTACCCTGAGGAATGTACCCTGAGGAAACCATAATTCAAAATGACACATGTACCCCAATGTTCACTGCAGCATGATTCACAATAGCCAGGGCCTGGAAACAACCCTAATGTCCAATGACAGATGAATGGATAAAGAACATGTGGTACACACACAAAATGGAATATTATTCAGCCATAAAATAGGAATGAAATTAGGTCATTTGCACAGAGTTGGATGGACCTAGAGTCCATCATACAGAGGGAAGTAATTAAGAAAGAGAAAAACAAATATCATATATTAACACATATATGTGAAGTCTAGAAAAATGGTACAGATGAACCTATTTGCAGGGCAGGAATAGAGACAAAGATGTAGAGAACAGACATGTGGACATGATAGGGGAAGAAAAGAGGGGGATGAATTGGGAAAGTAGCACTGACACATATACATTACATATACATATACATATGCATATACATGTAAAATAGTTAACTACTGGGAACCTGCTATAAAGCACAGGGAACTCAACCTAGTGCTCTGTGATGACCTAGATGGGTGGGGTGGGGGGTAGTGTGGGAGGGAAGTCCAAGAGGGAGGGAATATATGTATACATATAACTGATGCATTTCATTGTACACAGAAACTATAAAACAACATTGTAAAGAAATTACACACCAGAAAAAATGGAAAATATTGTTCATGAAAACACTACATGACAGAATCTATTAGGCACATTTAAAGCAATAATCAAAAGAAACTTTATAATAATACATATCTACATCAATAAAATAAATTAAGAGGTAACAAAAGCAAAGTAAACCAAAACAAAGCAACGTAAGGAAATATTAATGATGAAATTGGAAATCAGTAAGTCAGAGAACCAGAAAATAGTATGTTAAATTAATAAATCAAAATCCTACCTCTTTGAGAAAATCAAAAAATTAGAGAAATCATTAGCTAATTTATCAAAAAGGGAAAAAGCAAGCAGATAAGAAGTAACAAGGGAAATAATTACTGATAGAGGAAACATATTGTAAGAATCTACTTTGTGTATATCTTTGCAAATAAAGTTGAAAAACATAGATTAAACAAATAATTTCTTAGAAAAATATAGTTTACAAAAATCATCCTACTAGAGACAGAAAACTTAGACTATTTCTGTAATTGAACTAGAAAAAGTTATCAAGAAATCACTCTTCATAAAAGCACTTAGAGCAATTATACTAAACTTTTAGAGACCAGATAATTCTAATGCCATCATAAAAAAAAATCACCTTTTCTTATAAACCAATGTTTTATACACAGAGAAAAATGAATATTGTGACTTCACCTTTTATCAGTCTGTCTTATTTTACACTCAACTTTGATGGACCACTAATAAAAGTAAAGCAGATTAATAGAGATGTGCATTTAAAATCAAGAAAATTTTCCAAATTATTTCTATGAAGCAAGTTTAATACTGGCCCCATAAAAAATTATTGAACCTGTATCACTTATGAATATTGACACAAAAATTCTAAATAAAACATTAGCACACAGAGTCCAAAACCAAACTATATTTTAAAAATTATATATTAATACCATGGCCAACTGGTATTTATGCCAGGAACGCACTGTACTTTTTATATGATTTATTCTGCATTCTGCAATGTATTTAACTAAGTGCTATATCAGTAAAAGAATTAGAGAGTTCAGCTTGCTCTCAGATGATTGGTCTATAGTTATTCTTTTCTTAAATTTTAGTTACTGGTGCCTACTCAAATGTCCAAAATTTCTTCCAGATCTCTGCATGACCCACAATTAAAATTAAATTACTTCCTGACTGAGATGCAAGTCTCAAAAATATGGCAACAGTGATATTTCTCAAAAGGCATCACTTTTAATAACTATCAGAAAATTGAGGCCATTAATTTCAAAGCAATTTTCTAGAGACATCCGTGCCAAAGAAAGACTGAGAATAATTGAGTTGCTATGTGATTATGAGTTTTATCTTATATCATAAATATTGGACTAAAATGGAAAGTCTTAGGAAGAAAAATATACCTTAATGCATAAAGTCTTGGACTGCTTATTTAAGGAAACCATTTAAGTTTTAAGACTAAAAGAATCAATAAATTAAATGGATAATATTCTAAATAAACAGCAACCTAATTAAGCAAATCACCTACCGATGATAACTTTTAGGGTTTATCGTCCTTCTTTTGGAGAGGTCTAATAAAACATTGCCTATTGGTTTTTGAGAGCTGTACCCATGATATTTATTTTTGGGGGCTCCAAAATCACTGCAGATGGTGACTGCAGCCATGAAATTAAAAGACACTTGCTCCTTGGAAGAAAAGTTATGACCAAACTAGATAGTGTATTAAAAAATGGAGACATTACATGGCCAACAAAGGTCTATCTAGTCAAAGCTATAGTTTTTCCAGTAGTCATGTATGGATGTGAGAGCTGGACTATAAAGAAAGCTGAGTGCCAAAGAATTGGTGCCTTTGAACTGTGGTGTTGGAGAAGACTCTTGAAAGTCCCTTAGACTGCAAGGAGATCCAACCAGTCCATCCTAAAGGAAATCAGTCCTGAATATTCATTGGAAGGACTGATCGTGAAGTTGAAACTCCATTACTTTGGCCACCTGATGCAAAGAACTGACTCATTTGAAAAGACCCTAATGCTGGGAAAGATTGAAGGCGGGAGGAGAAGGGGATGACAGAGGATGAGATGATTGGATGGCATCACCAACTCAATGGACATGGGTTTGAGTAAACTCTGGGAGTTGGTGATGGACAGGGAGGCCTGGTGTGCTGCAGTCCATGGGGTCACAAAGAGCTGGACACAATTGAGCGACTGAACTGATTGACTGACCGACTAACCTATAATATGGCAAACCAGAGCAAATAAGCCCAAAGTCCACAATTTGGGCCCCTTCTGTTGCTGTTTGTTAAGCAATAGCTTAGGAAAGGGGGTTAGTGGCAGAGAAGGTGATTTTTCTTGGTAGCATTTAATAAGATGTAATGTGTACATGGGGCTTCCCAGGTGGCGCAGTGGTAAAGAATCCACCTGCCAATGCAGGAGATGCAGGTTCAATCCCTTGGAGCAGGAAATGGCAATCCACTCCAGTATTCTTGACTGGGAAATTCCAAGGACAGAGGAACCTGGTGGGCTACAGTCCATGGGGTCACAAAAAGTTACACATGATCGAGCAACTGAGCACACACAAAAGGTGTGTACATACAAATAATTACCATACCTACTGCTGAGCTTACTACAAATCAGAGTATGCTTCATAGGACTGTCTTTTTCCATTTCTGTACGAGCCCATTAGGATGTTGGTTGTTGACCTAATTCCTTTTCAAGGTTGTTCTTGATGTTAATATCAATTTGCTTGTATCTGTATAGTGCTACTGAGGACCAAGGGAAATGGAAGGACCTCTGTAATTAGCCCAAAGTCTACCACTCCTGAAGAACAGTTCTGAAAACTCTACTCACAGAAAGTTCACTCTGTTAATGTTTGCTGCAAGCTTCTATGGCAGACTTAGAAATAAGGATAATGTATGAACTAATGTGCATTACCCTTATTAGGGGTCCATCCAAGTTGAGGGTAAAAATTAGGCAAACTGATAAGAAGTGAAGTCTCAATACTCCTTTGTCTCTGATTAAATTGTTGGTGTGAAAATTGAACGTGTTAGTTCCTCAGTTGTGTCCAACCTTTTGCAACCTCATGAACTGTAGTCCACTAGGCTTCTCTTATAATATTTTAAAGCAAAAGCAGCAAATATGTTTGAGCAACTATGAACTGCTGCTGATGCTGCTAAGTCGCTTCAGTCGTGTCTGACTCTATGCGACCCCATAGATGGCAGGCCACCAGGCTCCTCCTTCCCTGGGATTCTCCAGGCAAGAACACTAGCATGGGTTGCCATTTCCTTCTTCAATGCATGAAAGTGAAAAGTGAAAGTGAAGTCGCTCAGTAGTGTCCAACTCCTAGTGACCCCATGGACTGCAGCCTACCAGGTTCCTCCATCCATGGAATTTTCCAGGGAAGAGTACCAGAGTGGGTTGCCATTGACTTCTCCAAACTATGAACTAACAGATATGATACCAGATAGGATGGTGAGAAGGTTTTATTTCTTGTGATGAAAAATGTTCAGTTATGTTAAATGCTGAGGATGAGAAGGTTGGATGGCATCACCGACTCAATGGACAAGCATTTGAGTAAACACTGGGAGTTGCTGATAGACGGGGAGGCCTGGAGTGCTGCAGTCCTTGGGGTCCCAAAGAGTCAGACATGACTGAGTGACTCTATTGATGTTAAATGCTTCCCCTAGTAGATACTGATGTTCCTCTCAGATTCCCTTGATGCTTTTTATTATTCTGGACAACACTTCCTCTGCTTTGAGATCCTTTTGCTTTCAATATTGGACACCTGAGACAACTTGGAGGACTGTCCTTGGGTTACTGAAATCTCTGGTACAAGTTGTTTGGTTGCCTGGGGCTTACTTCTCTCTCACTTCCCCTGGAGGGTTTTGGCCAACAACTAGACAAACACCGTATATTAATGCATACGGTGGAATCTGAAAAAAATTGATATAGATGATTTTATTTACAAAGCAAAAATAGAGACAGAGATGTGGAGAACAAGTGTATGGATACCAAGGGGAAAGGGTGGGTGAATGAGATTAATTGGGATATTGGGAGTGACATACATACATTATTAATAATATATGTAAAATAGGTAACTAATGAGAACTTACTGTACAGCATGGGGAACTCAACTCAATGCTCTTTGGTGACCTAAATGGGAAGGGAATCCAAAAAAAGAGGGAGTATATGTATATGTGTGGGCTTCCCTGAAGACTCAGGCAGAAAAGAATCTGTCTGAAATGCAGGAGACCTGGGTTCAGTCCCTGGGTCAGGAAGATCCCCTGAAAGAGAAAATGGCAATCCAATCCAGTATTCTTGCCTGGGAAATCCTATGGACAGAGGGGCCTGGTGGGCTACAGTCCATGGGGTCACAAATAGTCAGATACAACTGAACGACTAACACTATCACACTATGCAAGATGTATATGAATAGCTGATTCAGTTTGCTGTATAATAGAAACTAACACAGCATTGTAAAGCAACTATACTCCAATAAAAGTTTTAAAAGAGCATGAAAGCACAGCCCTCTTGTTCTCATCTGGACAAATTTAAGGAATAGCACACTCCTCAGAATTCCCCTTGGAGATCAGCTTCTCAGCTTCTCTTGAAAGGACTTTGCCTGAAATCTGAAATTGTATCCTTACTTGTGCTTTTGATATTCCTTGTCCTGCTTCCTCCAGTTCTGAACTGGTTTCTTCTGAAGCATGTCCTTAATTAATCCCTTAATTAATCCTCATCTCATAATCAGCTTTTGAGTGACTCAGCCAAAAATACCACCTCCACCCCAAATTAAGAACTGAAAGATGTGCAAAACCTCACTGATTTCCTAGAAACAGGTAAAAACTCTTTTCAAAGCATTCAGAAAGCAATGATAATTTATTGAATAGCTAATTGTGGAGATGGAATGAGTCATTGGGTCGTGATGTCCATCAGAAAGGATTTATCTCAGTATGATCTCATTCTTTCTGCACATAAATATACGTGGGTGTGGGACAATGGGAAAATATACCAGATTTTTCAAGGGCAGAAGCCTGAGTGAAAAGAAGGTGCATGTGTACAGAAAGAGCTTTTTAATAGCTCTTAAAAAATCCAACAAGAGAAAAATGTAAGAAGCTGAGAATAATGAAATCATATTCATTCCCTCCAGTCTTCCCATTATCTTTGTTTTAGTAAAGGCATCTTTTTTTATGGTGTTTATATGGTATAAATCTGGAGAGTCAAAAAAGAGAAGTGAATTGGCACTTTAGAAAAACTTTTTATAAAAACTTCAAATACTGAAGAAAAGCCAAAAGAAGCAGATCCAATGATATATTTAATTAACCTACTGAGTGGGACTTCAGTTTTAACTCCTGGAGATCCAAGAAAAAAGCAGTAAAATCTAAAAGCACAGAAAAGAAACAGCCTCTTAGACACAGAAGCCAAACATGGACAATCACTTACTGCCCTGTTTGAATGGAAGCTTTACTAGGGCAAGAAATGGGTCTGCTTTGCTCACCACTAGAACATTGTAAACTACCTATATTTGTTTGTTAAGTGAATTATTGTATTAGTCAATTACATTATTATTTTATAACATTATAGTAACTTACTGATGGACTATTTTATTTATAATTTACATTTTATGTATATTGTTATTTATAGTTATAATGTGTATTATACTTTATACTATATTTTTAGTTATTTTATTTATAATAATCTACTATTGAGTCATTTTATGTATTAATTACATTACATCTTAATAATTCATTATACTAATTTATTGATTATTTTAATTCATTGACTTAATTATTTTAATTAGTTGTTTTATTAATTAATTAAATTTAAAACATAATTCTGAGTTATTTCTTTACAAAGACTATGTACCTTTTGATTTGGCACATAACAGTTACTCAAAAACATATGTGGAATAAATAAGCTCTTGATATCACAACTGGGACACATGGCCTGGTAAATATGATTTTACTCATAGGAATAATGGAAACAAATGCTTTAAATAATGACTGTCCTGGAAAATTTGAGATGAGTGGATCTGACTGGCCCAACTTGGCGAAAGAAGAAAAACTCATTTGCCCAACATCTACAAAAATGAAGTCCCAGATACCATTAGTGGTAAAGAATCTTCCACCTGCAATGCAGGAGACATAAGAGATATGGGTTCAACCCCTGGGTCTGGAAGATATCCTGAAGGAGGGCATGAAAAATCACTCCAATATTCTTGCCTGGAGAATCCCATGGACAGAGGAGGCTGGTGAGCTACAATCCATGGGGTCGCAAAGAGTCAGACATGACTGAAGCGACTTAGCACACACATGTGTTCAACCTTGGGCCTAAAAAAAGCCTAATACGGATTTCCCAGCTTTCCACTTAGCCCAAATAGTTAATAATATCAGGAGTGATTATTGTAACCTAAAGGGTTCTGGTCCCTACCCTGATACTTACCCAAAGATCATGAAAGTGAAACCAAAGTGAAAGTGTTAGTTGCTCAGTCATGTCCACCTTTTTGCAACCCTATGAACTGTAGCTCGCCAGGCTCCTCTGTCCATGGAATTCTCCAGGCAAGAACATTGGAGTGGGTAGCCATTCCCTTCTCCAGAGGATCTTCCTGAGCTAGGGATCAAACACAGATTTCCCACATTGCAGGCGGATTCTTTACTGTCTGAGCCACCAGGAAGCCTAAAAGTTGAATAAACACTGGAGAATTTTTTTAAGATGTTTAAAAGGTACGAGTTGATATAATGTCATTGGTATCTTTGAGATTAAGTATAATGGGTCTTATGAGAATGAGGCAAAGGAATAAAACAATGCAAGAGAGCTTTTTTATATATGGTATCTAACCTAGTCTAAGTCTATACACAATATCTAACATGAAGAAGAGACATATTAGATATGAAATATCAAGAAATGGCACTAAGAGTGAAGATATAGTCTTAAAATTTTTAAAGGAATCCCATGCCTTCAATCAATGATATTTGAAGTGTATTTCTTTTATCTCCTTCTGAGTCCCCTTATTCTGCCATCTACTCCCTAATATCCCCTGGCAGTTTCCAGATCTAAGCTTTGGTTCATAGGTTTGATGCTTTTTACTGGTAATGTGTACTCCCAATAACAGTATACATACAACATGCTATCTCAACTGGAAGAGAGTCTGACAGTCAATTTATTAACACTAACAGAATAGTAACATTTTCTTTACTTGTGCAATGTGGTGAAAGTATATTTAATGGAATTAAATCTCAATTGATTGAATATCTACTCAAGACCAGTAAGAAATATTGAAGACAACTCCATCTATATATCTATCCATTCTCATTTTAAGATAAAGAAACTGCATTATATTTATATTAAGTAATTGACTCACACACTGCTTCATACCAACCCTGGGAGGTGGTTCCTATCTCATAGTCTAGAAAACTGGCTCTCAAAGAGGATATAACATTTTTGTACTTTACCAGAGTTGATGATTTCTGCTCTTGGTTGGCTGTCTTGGCCTATCAGGTGGTATTTTTTTTAAAGCTACAGTATATGAGCTTTATAAAAATCTCTATTATTAAATTTTTCTTTTCCTTAAATAAGCAACACCATCCCCACCACCATTGTTTAATGAAAACTGTTGCTAGAACTAATTAATTCCTTCTTTAAGAGTTCAGTTAATATGCTTGACTTCTTTTAGAGAATTACAGTTCTCAGAGCTGTCTTCCTTCCAGCAAGAAGGAAACAGAAAGCAAAAACCTTGAGAGGAAGAAAGATAAAGAAACAAATGCTATGTCCAGAGTACACCTCTATGGGTGAAACACCATTCAACCAAATCGCCTGTAGCCTCAAGTTGAGTTTGTTTTTTTTTTTTTTCCCTCCATGGAAGCAGAAGTCATTGATTCTCTCCAGCCCTAAAAGGTGGTGTTTGCAAGGATCAAGGAAATGAGGAACAGGGATTTAGACACATTTCAGCATTTAGGTATTTTATTTCTCCTCTAACTGGACTCAAACACCCTTACTCCTAGAAAACACTTTATTGTACATGCCAACTGGATGAACATCAGGTTAGAGACTAAAAACAGCTGTTGTAGGTCCATCAGCAGAATATCACTGGAATCTTGAAAGTACTTTCCGAATATAATTAATAGTAGCATATGTATGCCACTCTTTAAAAACTTGAAAATCAGTCACACCTAATTGAATTTTAAAAATTTATTTCGGAAAAAAAGCATTTTAGCTTGTGAGGTCAGACTTCTCAGCTCAACTTAAATTACTTCCTCCAATTTTCACATGTATTATCTTGTGTTAGTGAGTGAGAAAGAGTGTGTGTTATTGCTTTGTTATTGCTGCAAAAGGAAATGTTTCCTTAAAAGGCGAAGAATCAAAAGGAGGACCCTCTCTCTCCCTTAATAAAAACAAACATCTATTAGAGAGACCATAAAACACTCAAGTAGTATAAAAAGATGATCCTTTAACAAGAATGCCCCTGAGTCCTGACACACACGGCAGCCTGTAACTGAGTCCTTTTGGATTTCACAGTAGAGGAAAGAGAGGTTTAGCAAGATTAGAGGAGATTTATACATGGTGCGATCATGTGAGGAATACCAGACACAGTTTTGGAATGAACAGATCAATGAATTTCTAAGCACAACATTGCATGCCCATTACAGATGAGAATGCTCTGACTACTGAACTCAATTTTAAAAAAAAAAATTCTTTTTTACTTTTTGGCTGCACTGGGAGGCATGTGGGATCTTAGTTACCCCACCAGGAATCGAACCTGCACTCCATGCATTGGAAGTGCATAATCTTAACCACTGGACTGCTAGGGAAGTCCCTGAATTTGATCATGTTTAAGGACCAAGATATGCCTAAAGCCAAGCATCTGATCCACAGAATCTGAATGTCCACCTCTCACATTACTTCAGTAATCAAAAAGATTTGAGAGAAAACAGGTGAAACAACACTAAAAACACCATAAAGCCATTGGAAAAATAGTTCCCTCCTCAATATTTAGCTTGTTTTTTTCTTGCCTCTCCCCATGCACATAATTGAGTCTGATCATTCACTTCTGAAAATGCAGTTAATGACCCATATCCAGTTCAGTGAAGCAGTGACAGAACACCAACTCATGACCAGGAGAACAGTTCAGGCTTGACTGGGAACATGGGAACCAATGTCATGATTTCTTCATGTTTAATCACTTGCATGATTTCTACATGCAAGTCCAGCATGTATCATTTACCTAATGAGCCAGTGTGTTTTTTTCATATATTTTTCATGTTCTTTTTGTCTTTTAACTGAAAGGTATTTGGGAGAAAATTAAAGTTGATGATTTCAGTGTTTTCATTAAAAGGAAAACTAACTTTTGCCCTTAAGGTTTATTTTATATATATTCTCTTTTACCTCTTATTTTGTATTTGCAACAAAGGGGAGATGGAAAGTATTTCTTTAATTATAATGCCAAACCCCAAAAGGCTAGTCTTTCATCTTCTAAATGATAAATTGCCCCGTTTTGAAAGTCATTGCCTCCTTCAATCCTTTTCTTCCTCCTGCTTGCACCCTTTATTTCCTGGAAATAATTGAAGATCTCATTAGATAGGGACAGAGTCCAATGATCTCTTTAAAGACTTTTAGAAACACGAACCTTATTAATTGTCATGAGAGATTAGATTGTTACCTATCCCAAGGCAAACCTTTTCTTTTTCTTTTTTTTTTTAAACCTTTTCTTTTTCAGCACCTCTCTCTTTTGTATCTTTTGGGCCTCTGCTTTCTTCAGATGTATGGAGCCCAACATCAGTTTTTATATACCTCATTCTGTATTCCAGCACTGTCTGCATTTGGATGACAGCTGAGAATGGCTAGAAGTATGACAAAGCACTGCCATATGGAAATATTTCTATTTATGTGGACACCTTCTTTGAGTGGAGCACATTAATGTACAGTCTGAAGGACAAGAACTGAACAAGACAACCACATGACTGCCATGAAAATTCTGTCATCCTTAACAGGCCAATTTCTGCCTCACTCTCCATACCTACTCAGACAACTGGCAGAAGTCCACCCCTTACTAAGCGAGTAGCTTGGGGCAAGTTCCTTCACTGCTCTAAGTTTTATTTTTCTCATCTGTAAAGCCAGTATAGTAATGGAGCTTCACTGATCAAATTTATTTTTAAGGATTTTTTTTTAATTAATTCGCGACAGAAAAGTGGTCAGAAAAGTACAAAAAGCTCCTGTACCCCCTTTTACCCAAGTTTCTAACTGTTAATATGATACTTCATTTGCTTCACATCTCTCTTTTATTATCATTAGTTTTTTTTCTAAATTCTTGCACAGCCATCTGCTGACACAGTATTCCCATCACTTCAAAACATTTCAATATATATTTCTTGGAAATGATGACATTCTCCTACATCATCAATAAAATTCCTCCAAATCAAGAAATCAATAATGATAGGACCCTAACATCCAATCTACAGACTCCAATTCAAATTAGAGACTGGGAGCAAATTTCTAGTGACCTTATCTCTGTCCATCCCATAGCTCCCCACTCCACATTCCCTGGGATTATGGAGTTCATTGATAAATTACTTGTAAACTGAACCTTCCCCCAGGTAGCAGGGCTAATCCCAAACCTAAACTGATACATTATGAGAAATTTAAAGACATTAACTTGAGACCTTGTCTTGACCCCAGTTTTCAGCCTACTTCCATTTAAAGTTCTTACATTTGTGACAAAACCCTACTTTTAGAACCTACAGAAGGCCTTATTTTCCTATGCTTAAGATGCTGTCCTTGGAGTTGAAGTCAGAGAGAGTTTTCAATAATTTTGTTTAGTAGTGAAACATTTTAAATGAAATTATATCAAACCATGATGGGTAAATAAGGATGCATGTGTGTGCGCTAAGTCACTTCAGTCATATCCAACTCTTTACAATCCCATGGACTGTAGCTCTCCAGACCCCTCTGTCCATAGGATTCTCAAAGCAAGATTACTGGAGTGGGTTACCATTTTCTTCTCCAGGGATCAAACCTGAATTTTCTGTGTCTCCTGCATTGGCAGGTGGGGTCTCTACTACTAGAACCACCTGGGAAGCCAGTATATAAGGATTCAGTTCAGTTCAGTTCAGTCACTCAGTCGTGTTCAGATCTTTGCGATTCCCATGGACTGCAGCACGCCGGTCTTCTCTGTCCATCACCAATTCCTGGAGCTTACTCAAACTCATGTCCACTGAGACAGTGATGCCATCCAACCATGTCATCCTCTGTTGTCCCCTTCTCCTCCTGCCTTCAACCTTTCCCAGCATCAGGGTCTTTTCAAATGAGTCAGCTCTTCACGTCAGGTAGCCAAAGCATTGGAGCTTCAGCTTCAGCATCAGTCCTTCCAATGAATATTCAGGATTGATGTCCTTTATGATGGACTGGTTGGATTTCCTTGCAGTCCAAGGGACTCTCAAGAGTCTTCTCCAACACTACAGTCCAAAAGCATCAATTTTTCGGTGCTCAGCTTTCTTTGTAGTCCAACTCTCACATCCATTGATGACTACTGGAAAAACCATAGCTTTGACTAGATGGACTTTTGTTGGCAAAGTAATGTCTCTGCTTTTTAATATGCTATCTTGGTCATAACTTTTCTTCCAAGGAGCAAGTGTCTTTTAATTTCATGCTGCAGTCACCATCTGCAGTGATTTCGGAGCCCCCCAAAATAAAGTCTGTCACTGTTTCCCCATCTATTTGCATGAAGTGATGGGACCAGATGCCATGGTCTTAGTTTTCTGAATGCTGAGCTTTAAGCCAACTTTTCACTCTCCTCTTTCACTTTCATCAAGACCCTTTTCAGTTCCTCTTCATTCTCTGCCATAAGGGTGGTGTCATCTGCATATCTCAGGTTATTGATATTTCTCCCGGCAATCTTGATTCCAGCCTGTGCTTCATCCAGCCCAGCATTTCACATGATGTACTCTGCATATAAGTTAAATAAGCAGGATGACAATATACAGCCTTGACATACTCCTTTTCCTATTTGGAACCAGTCTGATGTTCCATGTCCAGTTCTAACTGTTGCTTCCTGACCTGCATACAGATTTCTCAAGAGGCAAGTCAGGTGGTCTGATATTCTCATCTCTTTCAGAATTTTCCACAGTTTATTGTGATCCACACAGTCAAAGGCTTTGGCATAGTCAATAAAGCAGAAGTAGATATTTTTCTGGAACTCTTGCTTTTTTGATGATCCAACAGATGTTGGCAATTTGATCTCTTGTTCCCCTGCCTTTCTTAAATCCAGCCTGAGCATCTGGAAATTCATGGTTCACCTATTGCTGAAGCCTCACTTGGAGGATTTTGAGCATTACTTTACTAGCATGTGAGATAAGTGCAATTGTGCAGTAGTTTGAGCATTCTTTGGCATTGCCTTTTTTGAGGGATTGCAGTGAAAACTGACTTTTTCCAGTCCTGTGGCAGCCCTTGATGATGTTTGGAAATTACTAAATCCCTTGAGATATTTCAGTATCTTAGGGAAATTTTGATGGTAATATACAAGTCAAGACATTTTGAAGGACCATAAGGAAAACATTTATTTGCTGTCACAGTCAAGGTCATGAATCATTATACTAGATAATTTCTTCAGGCCAGCTCAATTGCTCAGTCATGTCTGACTCTTTGTTACCCCATGGACAGCAGCACACCAGGCTTCCCTATCACCAAGTCCCAGAGCTTGCTCAAACTCAAGTCCATAGAGTCAGTGATGCCACCCAACCATCTCATCCTCAGTCATCCGCTTCTCCTCCCACCTTCAATCTTTCCCAGCATCAGGGTCTTTTCCAATGAAAAGTTCTTCACATCAGGTGGCCAAAGGGCTAGAGCTTCAGCTTCAGCATCAGTCCTTCCAATGAATATTCAGGACTGATTTTCTTTAGGATTGACTGGTTTGACCAAGGGACTCTCAAGAGTCTTCTCCAACACCACAGTTCAAAAGCATCAATTCTTGGGTGCTCAGCTTTCTTTATATGGGCCAACTCTCACATCCATACATGATACTGGAAAATCCATAGCTTTGACTATACGGACCTTTTTCAGCAAAGTGATGTCTCGGCTTTTTAATGTGCTGTCTAGGTTTGTCATAGATTATGTTACTTATATTGTAACTCCTATTTGCACAACACTTTCTCTTGTGCTGGCTTTGAAGAATCAGTTATCATGGTATAAACTGGCCTAAGGGAAGGACTGTATGGTAAGCAATCAAGGGTGACTCCTGCAACAGCACCAAGAAACCAAAGCCCTTGTTCCTACAGCCTCTGCAAGAAACAGAATGCTGCTAACAGCCATCAGAGCTTGAAAACAAGATTCCTCCCCAGTTCAACCCTAGATGATACCTGGATTGCAGCTTGTGAGATCTTAGAGCATAAAATCTAGATAAGCCAGTCATGGACTCCTCAGCCACAGACACTTGATCCTAGAATTCACCAGCTGTTGCTTTAGGAGTGTGTCTTTCATCTCTTTAATCATGTTTGGTACTGAATGACAAATTTGGATCTGAAAACTTGATTACTTTGGAATCTCACATAAGTGCTTTTTCCTAAAATTTCTTGAATTACCGTTTCCTTCCCTTCCTTTTTATTTACATTCCTAGAAATCCTACCCTTAGCGAAAAGACTCTTGGCTTGTTCTATAACATATTTTCTCTTTTTTACTCATGATTTCTATTTCTTCATGTTTTGTTTCACTTTTTGAGATAGTTTCTACATTTGAACTTTCAAATAATTTATTCAGTTTTCAACAATGTCAATTCCATTTTTTCACTTCTTTGAAATCTTCAAATTCACAAATCATTTTTTCAATTTCTCAAATCTTTTTTTGCTTTATTATTATTTTTTGTTGTATTTCCTGTATTTTGTATCAGAATTCTCATGAGATTTTTTTTAACTGTGCTTGATCTTCTTGAGGTACATAGACTGTTAGGCTCTTAGATGCAATGCAGGGGCTTAGTTGCCCTAAGGCCTGTGGGATCTTAGTTCCCTGACCAGGAATTGAACCTGTGCCCCCTGCATTGGAAGGCAGGTTCCTAACCTCTGGACCACCAGGGAAGTCCCTCATCACAGATATTTTTAAAGTTTTCTTCTAATGTGATAATGCCTCTCCTTTAAACTGCTAATTTCTCTTAACAGCCTTCTGAATTACATGTTGATTCATTTCAGCAAGTGGAGAAATCTCAGAACCATTGCCAACAGGGTTTTTGGAACTTGTCAGGTTATAGTAGCTTTGCAGAATAGTGAAGTTAGCCATTTTTCATGTTTAATCACTGGTGAAACAATGGTACTGATTGGTCTTGAAAGCGCTATTATTCCAGTCTTATCCACGTGTGAGCTTTGAGTGGCTGTCATTTTTTGGCCCACTGGAAAGGGACCAGTTCATAGCAGCAGTCCAAGGGATCAACAGAGTGGCTCGGGGATTTGGTGTCAAGCAGGAAGGAAAGGTTGATCTCCACAGGTTTAGGTGATCCCTATAGTCTGCCATCTGCCCTCTCAGAGAGCCTTGGCATCTGAGCTCTTTACCCCAGGGGAGATCAGAGAAAATTATTTCCTCCCTTCTGGTGATTGAAATCAGGTGACAGCAAAGGTGCCTTCTCTTCCTAGCCTGGTTTCTACAAGATCATCTGGGAAACCTGAAGATTCCAGATGTGTGGGATCCCTTCCAGGTCCCTACAATAAAACATGGTCATGTCTATACCACCTCCCCTGCTCCCACCCTAAAGACACTCACATACATAAGCTTTAACTTACTGGTTGAATCATCCCAGCAGAAAGTTGAGGGAAATAGAAGTAAAAAAACTTGTGCTCAGTCTGCCATCTTCCAAGAATCTATCCTCTGGGTGGAGGGATTTTTTTTTATACTTTTTTTTTGCTTTCATATATACTAATAGCTCAGTGGGTAAAGAATCTGCCTGCAATGCAGGAGACACAGGAGACCTGGGCTCAATCCCTGGGTTGCAAAGATCCCCTGGAGGAGGGCATGGCAACCCATCCCAGTATTCTTGCCTGGAGAATCCCACAGATAGAGGAGCCTGGTGAGCTACAGTCCATGGGGTTGTAAAGAGTTGGGCACAACTGAGCATGAGCATGATGATACTAAAATCCACTTGAAGGCAGGGATGTTAGGCAGTTATTTTTTAAGACAGATTTTATAATGAGGACTAGGTTAATTGAACTCCAGCAGATTTCCTTAAAAGCACTGATGGAATTCTAAATATGATGCATATTTAGGTAAGTGGATGAGCCAAGCAAAAACATACACCTTGGAACTAACAACTAAGAAATATGGTCACATTAGCACCAGAAATTGATTTTTTTCTCAAGCCATTCACCAATTTTGCATTGATTAGTCATTGTCCTTGAAAATCAAGATGCTATTTATCTGCATCAAGTACTTAAAGGGTTCTCAAGAAATATTTGTGGATTTTGATGAATTACAAATAAGACTGTGGTAGACTGGTCTATGCAATTTTCATTGTTTAGATTTTTTAAATAACTCTGTGTATCTTTCTTATCAACTGATATCACCTAGTTAACAAAAAACCTTTCTGATACCCAAATTACTTTTAAAGACTTGTGGAGTAGTTTTGAATAGTTTCATGATAAACCATCTTAGGGAATGCTTGACTTGCCTTAAGGTCTTGCGTGTCCTAGTTCCTTAG
Source organism: Odocoileus virginianus (assembly GCF_023699985.2). Taxonomy (NCBI): domain Eukaryota; kingdom Metazoa; phylum Chordata; class Mammalia; order Artiodactyla; family Cervidae; genus Odocoileus; species Odocoileus virginianus. Next base: position 15,489,326 of record NC_069708.1, read on the forward strand.
TTGATTAATAGAAACATTATTGAAGATGCATTGTTGTAAGTGTTTAAAGTACTTAAGCCCATAATTTTCTTCTGCTGTGAATGTAATTGGCTCCCATTTTAGGCAAAAGCACTTTGAGAGCATAAGAACATTGAACAGTGCTTCTCTTTGGATACAGAAATAAGGAATGAGGACACTAAGCAAAAGAAGGAGTGGTAGAAATAAGAATGAAATTAGGACAAGAGGTATGTTTTCAAGATGAATCGGGTCACTACTCCTATTGCTAAGATAATATAGAATATCACTAAATTTTAAGTAGGGAAAATTACCACACCACCTAAATAAGCCTTCTGCCTCAGAGTCAAAAGTTTATAAACCTGAACAGAGAGAATCTATGCTCCATTCTTCCAGTACCAATAGAATGGAAGGATTTTTCTTTTTCTTTTCTAAGTTTAAATGAGACCAAAGAGGTTCAGGTGGTCCTGAGAGCTTTGGAATTGAGTTTATTTTGTAGTGATGACAACTAGAGAAGTTTCAACCTGAGGTTTGACTTAATTGGTTTCTGTCTACAGGACCCCATATTATTTATACCAATATGGTTCTGAAATTCTCTGCTTCGATGTTCCTGAAGATTACCTCCCACCTACCAGGCTGAGCCTGTATTAGTTGAAATCTTTTGTAATGTTGTTGCTTCCATTTTAGCCCAGCTGGATTCATGAGGGAAATGGAGGCAGGTAGCTAGGGTAGATTTAGGGAACATGGGGCTAATCTTACATTGATATGTGCTTTTGGAAATAGTTTGGTGTGATTCGCTCTCATCCTAATAAAAATTTCTGCCATGACATGGAGCACTTAGAACCTGGCAAGAGAAACCCCTGACTTGGAACTCTAGTTTTAGACAGTCTCATTTGGGTTCTCCCCAAATTGTACCCTACTATACAAGGTGAGGAGTCCATGGATCCAAGGGATCTGGCTATTCTAATTTGAACCAGGACTTCTAGATTTTTAGGAAAGTGTATTTGTCAAGATAAGAGTATAAAATATATTTTATTTCACTTTGTGGTAACTCGATTCATAACCTTTATATTTTATTTTTATTTGCTTATTTATTTGACTGTGTCTTTGGGTCTTAGTTGTGGTGCTGGGGCTTTTCTGGTTGTGGTGTGTGGACTTAGTTGCTCTCTGTGGCATGTAGAATCTTAGTTCCATGACTAGGGATCAAACCCATGCCTCCTGCATTGAAAGGTGCATTCTTAACCACTGGGCCACCAGGGAATTCCAATATTTATATTTTACGTAGCGTGTGGGCCTTCATTTGTACTCCAACACATGGTAGGAATGGGTCCGCTTCTCCCTACTTCTTTAGGGCAGGAGAAGACTCTGCTTGACCAATACATGGACCCATTGCAGCTCCATTCCTTTCCCATCTCAGAACAAGCCTTTCAACTAGTATGTGTTTCTGACTTTCCCACTAACTAAGTGGGGGAATTTCGCATGCTGCTTCATCTGAGCCTCAAGTTTTCCTATCTGTACAACAAGATGATTGAACAGGATGAGCTAAAGTTTACTTCTGGTTCTTCCACCAGGAAGAATGGCAAAGACTAGATGGCTATTTTTGGCTTTTCAGGGTTTAGTGGGGTCTTTAAAAACTTGTGAATCAAGGGCTCTGTGGGTAAAGCAGAGTGGGTCCTCAATACCCATGTGTGTCCTGAGTATGCAATTAAGTTGCCCTAGACCTCATCCATTTGTGTGTGTGAAAATGAATTCGATAAAACTTGAAAACTTCAATTTTACCATTTTTTACCCATGTCCTTAAGATAAGAGCCCCTGCCCTCAAAATTTCACCCAACTATTTATGGGCATCCCTAGGGTTTCTTGGGCTTCCCTGGTGACTCAGCGGTAAAGAATCTGCCTGCCAATGCAGGAAACCTGGGTTTGATCCCTGGGCTAGGAAGATCCCCTGGAGGAGGGCATGGGAACCCACTCTAGTATTCTTGCCTGGAGAATCCCATGGATAGAGGAGCCTGATGGGCTACAGTCCATAGGGTCTCAAAGAGCCGGACACAACTGAAATGATTTAGCACACACGCAGGGTTTCTTACTAGTTCTTAGGTTTCCTCACTCTAGGATACCTTGTTAGTGTCTGCTAAATAATGTCTTCCCCTTGACCCTCTGCACTGCACCTGTTGCCCCTGTTGGTGCCAGACAGCATGAATAGTGGTGCCAAGGCACCATTTCCTGATGCCTCCAGAATGAGCTGCAACCATGTTGCACACCATGCTGAGGAAGAATGCCCCTCTGCCCTTTTCTCCCTTGTTTTTCCTGACATAAGAGGCAAAGTGAGCAAGCTCTGCTCTCTCACATAGTCAGGTTAAAGCAGAGTTTCTCTTGAAGGGGTTCAGACACAGAACTAAGGACCACACGACATACTCTGACACGGGTTTCACCATCTCTCCCCAGGTGCTTAATGTCTTCTGGCCCCTTCCCCACATAAATATCAATCAGGTAGATGATCATAGATTACTGGCCCACTAAACATATTTAAGTATACCACATATGTGGACACAACTAGGACACAACACCTCAGTGCATGAATGAATCAATAAAAGAAATAAGTAAATACCAGGGAAATGATAGTATAGAGTGATATTATACTGACTTTACAAACATTACAGAAATACATTCAGATCCACATTGTTTGCGGAAATTAGCTGTATATTTTAGGCCTGAGTGAATGGTTCTTACGTTTGGTGCATTAGAGAAAGTTAATCATTAATATCCACTGAGTATTTATGGTGTGACAGGAACCAGAATGCACACTTATGTGCATTATATTTTGTAATTCCTGTAAGTCAGGGGTAGGTAAAGCTTTTCTTCTGTAAATGGACAGATAGTAAGTTGGTTTCAGTTTTGTAGGCTATAATGTCTCTGTAACACTGTTCAGCTCTGAAAGTGGCAAAGCAAACACATGGATTTGCCTGTGTTCCAATAAAACTTTATTTACAAAAATGACTGCAAGCTGAATTTAGCCAGCAGGCCAAAATTTGCTGACCCTGGCCTTACCAAGTTCTTGAGGCTAGTGCTACTTCCATCTTCATTTAACAGACAAGAATATGGAAGCATAAAGAGGCTAAGAAACACATAGATATGGAGGAGTGGAACTGGGATTAGAACCTAAGAAGTCTGATGCCAGAGCTCACACTTTTTCAGTGCTGAGTCATTTCTGGCACTTGGCAGTAAGTTGGAGACTACCCTTAGGTGGAACACTTAAAAGCTGGGACCTTGCTGTGTATATGGGTTACCCGTGGGCTAAATGTTTGCTTCCTTAGTCATCATCATAGCCAACACAGAGCCTGATAGTTACTGATCATCCATTAAAAAAAAGACAGTAATAAATGAAAGGTCACTTTTCTTGCTTTGAAATATCAGGAATGGGTGGTGTATGCTCCATCAAATAACCCTTAATTACAGAATTGCCATATTCATGACTTCTTAATTGCTCTAATGATATGATGTCATTTACTACCTATTAATTTCCTTTTCAACATGGCTCCTCAAGCCAGCTCTACATTTTATAAGAAAGCATGAATCAAAAGTAGTAATAATTATTATATTTACAATATATTTATATCATACTATTACTATATGTGTATTAATCACCCTGTCATGTCTGACTCTTTGTGACTCCATGGACTGTAGCCTACCAGGGAAGCTCTTTATTACTATATATATATATATATACATCATTTATAATTATATATCTATACATATATGATGTGATACATATATATCTACACATATATGATATGGACTTCCCTGGTGGCTCAGACAGTAAAAAGTCTGTCTGCATTTCAGGAGACCCTGGTTTGATCCCTGAGTTGGGAAGATTTTTTCTTTTCCCACCCCTTGGGCTCCAAAGTCACTGCAGATGGTGAGTGCAGATATGAATTTTTTAAAATTTATTTATTCTAATCGGAGGCTAATTACTTCACAATATTGTAGTGGTTTTTGCCATATATTGACATGAATCAGCTATGGGTATACATGTGTTCCCCATCCTGAGCGCATCTCCCACCTCCCTCCCCATACCATCCACCTGGGTCATCCCAGTGCACCAGCCCTTAGCACCCTGTCTCATGCATCAAACCTAGATTGGTGATCTGTTCACATACGAAGATATACATGTTTCAATGCGATTCTCTCAAATCATCCCACCCTTGCCTTCTCCCACAGAGTCCAAAAGACTGTTCTATACATCTGTGTCTCTTTTGCTGTCTCACATATAGGGTTATCATCACCATCTTTCTAAATTCCGTATATATGCATTAGTACACTGTATTGGTGTTTTTCTTTCTGGCTTACTTCACTCTGTATAATAGGCTCCAGTTTCATCCACCTCATTAGAACTGATTCAAATGTATTTTTAATGGCTGAGTAATATTCCATTGTGTATATGTACCACTACTTTCTTATCCATTTGTCTGCTGATGGACATCTACACTGCTTCCATGTCCTGGCTATTGTAAACATTGCTGTGATGAACATTGGGGTACACATGTCTCTTTCAGTTCTGGTTTCCTCGGTGTGTATGCCCAGCAGTGGGATTGTTGGGTCATATGACAGTTCTATTTCCAGTTTTTAAAGGAATATCCACACTGTTCTCCATAGTGACTGTATTAGTTTGCATTCCCATCAACACTGCAAAAGGGTTCCCTTTTCTCCACACCCTCTCCACCATTTATTGTTTGTAGACTTTTTGATAGCAGTCATTCTGACTGATGTGAGATGGCACCTCATTGTGGTTGTGATTTGCATTTCTCTGATAATGAGTGATGTTGAGCATCTTTTCATGTGTTTGCTAGCCATCTGTATGTCTTCTTTGGAGAATGTCTGTTTAGATCTTTGGCCCATTTTTTGATTGGGTCATTTATTTTTCTGGAATTGAGCTGCATGAGCTGATTGTATATTTTTGAGATTAATTCATTGTCAGTTGCTTCATTAGCTATTATTTTCTCCCATTCTGAAGGCTGTCTTTTCACCTTGCTTATAGTTTCCTTTTTTGGGCAAAAGCTTTTAAGTTTAATAAGATCCCATTTGCTTATTTTTGCTTTTATTTCCATTACTCTAGGAGGTGGGTCATAGAGGATCCTGCTGTGATTTATGTCGGATAGTGTTTTTGCCTATGCTTTCCTCTAGGAGTTTTATAGTTTCTGGTCTTACATTTAGATCTTTGATCCATTTTGAGTTTATTTTTGTGTATGGTGTTAGAAAGTGTTCTAGTTTCATTCTTTTACAAATGGTTGACCAGTTTTCCCCACACCACTTGTTAAAGAGATTGTCTTTTCTCTATTACATATTCTTGCCTCCTTTGTCAAAGATAAGGTGTCCATAGGTGGGTGAATTTATCTCTGGGCTTTATATTTTGTTCAATTGATATATATTTCTGTCTTTGTGCCAGTACCATACTGTCTTGACGACTGTGGCTTTGTAGTATAGTCCGAAGTCAAGCAGGTTGATTCCTCCAGTTCCATTCTTCTTTCTCAAGATACCTTTGGTTATTTGAGGTTTTTTGTATTTCCATACAAATTGTGAAATTATTTGTTCTAGTTCTGTGGAAAATACCGTTGGTAGCTTGATAGAGATTGCATTGAATCTATAGATTGCTTTGGGTAGTATATTCATTTTTACTATATTGATTTTTCCAATCCATGAACATGATATATTTCTCCATCTATTTGTGTCCTCTTTGATTTGTTTCAGCAGTGTTTTAGAGTTTTCTATATATAGGTCCTTTGTTTCTTTAGGTAAATTTATTCCTAAGTATTTGATTCTTTTAGTTGCAATGGTGAATGGAATTGTTTCCTTAATTTCTCTTTCTGTTTTCTCATTGTTAGTGTATAGGAATGCAAGGGATTTATGTGTGTTAATTTTATACCCTGCAAATTTACTGTATTCATTGATTAGCTCCAGTGATTTTCTGGTGGATTCTTGAGGGTTTTCTATGTAAAGGATCATGTCATCTGCAAACAGTGAGAGTTTTACTTCTTCTTTTCCAATCTGGATTCCTCTTATTTCTTTTTCTGTTCTGATTACTGTGGTCAAAACTATGTTAATTGTAGTGGTGAGAGTGGGCACCCCTGTCTTGTTCCTGACTTTAGGGCAAATGCTTTCAATTTTTCACCATTGAGGATAATGTTTGCTGTGGGTTTGTCATATAGAGCTTTTATTGTGTTGAGGCATGTTCCTTCTATTCCTGCTTTTTTTAATTTGTTAATGTGGTGTACGACATTGATTGATTTGTGGATATTGAACAATCCTTGCATCCCTGAGATAAAGCCCACTTGGTCATGATGTATGATCTTTTTAATATGTTGTTGGATTCTGTTTGCTAGAATTTTGTTAAGGATTTTTGCATCTATGTTCATCAGTGATATTGGCCTGTAGTTTTCTTTTTTGGGGGCATCTTTGTCTCCTTTTGGTATTAGGGTGATGGTGGCCTCATAGAATGAGTTTGGAAGTTTACCTTCTTCTGCAATTTCTGGAAGAGTTTGAGTAGGAAAGGTGTTAGCTCTTCTCTAAATTTTTGGTAGAATTCATCTGTGAAGCCGTCTGGTCCTGGGCTTTTGTTTGCTGGAAGATTTCTGATTACAGTTTCTATTTCCATGCTTGTGATGGGTCTGTTAAGATTTTCTATTTCTTCCTGGTTCAGTTTTGGAAAGTTATACTTTTCTAAGAATTTTTCCATTTCTTCCAAGTTGTCCCTTTTATTGGCATATAGTTTCTGATAGTAGTCTCTTACGATCCTTTGTATTTCTGTGTTGACTGTTGTGATTTCTCCATTTTAATTTTGAATTTTGTTAATTTGATTCTTCTACCTTTGTTTCTTGATGAGTCTCACTAATGGTTTGTTAATTTTATTTATCTTCTCAAAGAACCAGCTTTTAGCTTGGTTGATTTTTGCTATGGTCTCTTTTGTTGTTTTACGTTTATTTCTGCCCTAATTTTGGAGATTTCTTTCCTTCTACTAATGCTGGGATTCTTTATTTCTTCCTTTCCTAGTTGCTTTAGGTGCACATTTAGGTTATTTATTTGATTTTTTTCTTGTTTCCTGAGATAAGCTTGTATTGCTATAAACCTTTCCCTTAGCACTGCTTTGGCAGTGTCCCATAGGTTTTGGGTTGTTGTGTTTTCATTTTCATTCATTTATATGCATATTTTGATTTCTTTTTTGATTTCTTCTGTGATTTGTTGTTTATTCAGCAGCCTGTTGTTCAGCCTCAATATGTTGAAATTTTTAATAGTTTTTCTCCTGTAATTGACATCTAATCTTACCGCATTGTGATCAGAAAAGATGCTTGAAATGATTTCAATTATTTTGAATTTACCGAGGTTAGATTTATGGCCCAGCATATGATCTATCCTGGGGAAGTTTCCATGTGCACTTGAGAAAATTGTGAAATTCATTGTTTCCAGGTGAAACGTCCTATAGATATAAATTAGGTCTAACTGGTCCATTGTATCATTTAAAGTTTGTGATTCCTTGTTAGTTTTCTGTTTGATTGATCTATCCATAGGGGTGAGTGGGGTGTTAAAGTCTCCCGCTATTATTGTGATATTGTTAATTTCCCCTTTCATACTTGTTAGCATTTGCCTTACATATGGCAATTCTACTATGATGGGTACTTATATATTTATAATTGTTATATCTTCTTCTTGGATTGATCCTTTGATCATTATGTAGTGTCTTTCTTTGTCTCTTTTCATGGACTTTATTTCAAAGTCTAGTTTATCTGATATGAGTATTGCTACCCCTGCTTTCTTTTGGTCTCTATTTGCATGGAATAACTTTTTCCAGCCCTTCACTTTCAGTCTGTATGTCTCCCTTGGTTTGAGGTGGGAATCTTGTAGACAGCATATATAGGGGTCTGGCTTTTGTATCCATTCAGCCGGTTTTTGTCTTTTGGTTGGGGGCATTCCACCCATTTACATTTAAGGTAATTATTGATAAGTATGATCCTGTTGCCATTTACTTTGTTATTTTGGGTTCGAGTTGATACCCTTTTCTGTGTTTCCTGTCTAGAGAAGAACCTTTAGCATTTGTTGAAGAGCTGCTTTGATGGTGCTGAATTCTCTCAGCTTTTGGTTGCCTGTAAAGCTTTTGATTTCTCCTTCATATTTGAATGAAATCCTTGCTGGGTACAGTAATCTGGGTTGTAGGTTTTTCTCTTTCATCACTTTAAGTATGTCCTGCCATTCCCTTCTGGCTTGGAGAGTTTCTATTGAAAGATCAACTGTTATCCTTATGAGAATCCCCTTGTGTGTTATTTGTTGTTTTTCCCTTCCTGCTTTTAATATTTAACATTTATTCTTTGCATTTGATATTCATTGATTTGATTAATAAGTATCTTGGGGTGTTTTGCCTTGGATTTATCCTGTTTGGGACTCTCTGGTTTTCTTGGACTTGGGTGACTATTTCCTTCCCAATTTTAGGGAAGTTTTCAACTATTATCTCCTCAAGTATTTTCTCATGGCCTTTCTTTTTGTCTTCTTCTCCTGGGACTCCTATGATTTGAATGTTGGAGCAATTAATATTGTCCCAGTGGCCTCTGAATTTGTCCTCATTTCTATTAATTCTTTTTTCTTTTTTCCTCTCTGCTTCATTTACTTCTACCATTCTATCTTCTACCTCACTTATCCTATCTTCTGCCTCCGTTATTCTACTGTTGGTTCCCTCCAGAGTGTTTTTGATCTCATTTATTGCATTATTCATTATTGATTAACTCTTTTTTTTTATTTCTTCTAGGTCCTTGTTAAACTTTTCTTGCATCTTCTCAATCCTTGTCTCCAGACTATTTATCTGTAACTCCATTTTGTTTTCAAGATTTTGGATCATTTTTACTATCATTATTCTGAATTCTTTTTCAGGTAGACTCCATATCTCCTCCTCTTTCGTTTGGTTTGGTGGGCATTTATCATGTTCCTTTACCTGCTGAGTATTTCTCTACCTTTTCATCTTGTTTAGAGTGCTGTGTTTGGGGTGGCCTTTCTGTATTCTAGCATTTTGTTGTTCCTCTTTATTGTGGAGGCTCCTCCCTGTGGGTGGGGTTGGACAGGTGACTTGTCAAGGTTTTCTGTTTAGGGAAGCTTGCATCAGTGTTCTGATGGGTGGATCTGGATTTCTTCTCTCTGGAGTGCAATGAAGTGTCCAGTAGTGAATTTTGAGATGTCTATGGGTTTGATGTGACTTGGGCAGCCTGCATATTGAAGCTCAGGGTATGTTCCTGCATTGCCAGAGAATTTGAGTGGTATGTCTTGCTCTGGAACTTGTTGGTTCTTGGGTGGTGCTTGGTTTCAGTGTAGGTATGGAGGCATTTGGATGAGCTCTTATCGATTAATGTTACCAGGAGTCAGGAGTTCTCTGGTGTTCTCAGGTTTTGGACTTAAGCCTCCTGTCTCTGGTTTTCTGTCTTATTCTTACAGTAGCCTCAAGACTTCTCAATCCATACAGCACCAATGATAAAACATCTAGGCTAATGATGAAAAGATTCTCCACAGTGAGGGACACACAGAGTGTTTCACAAAGTTACATGGAGAAGACCAGAGGGAGGAGGGAGATAGAGGTGACCAGGAGGAGAAGAGAGGGAATCAAAAGGGGAGAGAACAAGCTAGCCAGTAATCAATTCCCTTTATGCCCTTCACAGTCTGGAACACTCAGAGAGGTCCACAAAGTTACATAGGGAAGCGAAGAGGGAGGAAGGAGATAGAGGTGACCAGGAGGAGAAAAGAGGGAATCAAAAGGAGAGAGACAGATCTAGCCAATAATCAGTTCCCTAAGTGTTCTCCCCAGTCCGGAACACACACAGAGATTCACAGAGTTGGGTAGAGAAGAGAAGGGGGAGGGAGGAGATAGAGGTGACCTGGGGAAGAAAACGGAGAGTCAAGAGGGGGAGCGAGTAATCAAGCCAATAATCACACTCCTCAGTAAAAATGGGTATTAAAGATTGGATTCTTAAAGGTACAAAATTGATAACCAATACCAAAAAGCAAAGATTAAAAATCTAGAGTAGAGTTTAGACTCTCAAAAATACAATCTTATAAAAAACAGTCACAAAAATTATGAAATATATATATATATGTATATATATATATGAAGTTTGCTTTAAAAAGGGGTCTTTTTTTTTGCAAAGTAATAATAGGTCATAAAAATGAAAATTAAAGGAGTAATAGAGGACTTAAAAATTTAAAAACATTAAAAATGATAATAGTAAAAATATATCTAGGAATTTCCCTGGAGCTGTTTCAGGCAGTGTGGGTCAGTTCAGTTTCAGATAGTTCCTTGATCCGGCTTATACTTCTCAAGATCTATGGGCCCCTTCCAATGTAGTTGGTACTAACTACAGGGTTTTAATCTGTTGTGCCTGTCATTTCCAAAGCGTTCCCTCTGTTTATTTTAGTTTCTTCTGTTTGTTGATCTTTTCAGGGTCTAATTTCCACCCTGAGACAAGGAAACGAAGGTGGTCATTTATTTTTTATTTTTTTTCCATTTATTTTTATTAGTTGGAGGCTAATTACTTTACAACATTGCAGTGGTTTTTGTCATACATTGAAATGAATTAGCCATGGATTTACATGTATTCCCCATCCCGGTCCCCCCTCCCACCTCCCTCTCCACCCCATCCCTCTGGGTCTTCCCAGTGCACCAGGCCTGAGCACTTGTGTGGTACATATACACCATGGAATATTACTCAGCCATTAAAAAGAATTCATTTGAATCAGTTCTAATGAGATGGGTGAAACTGGAGCCCATTATACAGAGCGAAGTAAGCCAGAAAGATAAAGACCATTACAGTATACTAACACATATATATGGAATTTAGAAAGATGGTAACGATAACCCTATATGCAAAAAAAGAAAAAGAGACTCAGATGTATAGAACAGACTTGTGGACTCTGTGGGAGAAGGCGAGGGTAGAATGTTTCAAGAGAACAGCATCGAAACATGTATATCTAGGGTGAAACAGATCACCAGCCAAGGTGGTCATTTATTTAGGCTCACTCGTTCAGTTGTGCTGTGTGGAGGGAGGAACACTGCAAACAAATATCACTGGCATGTGTGGGGAGTGCTCGCAGTGTCTTGACCACACTGGGTTTGCCCCCGCTTACATCGTGTGTGCTTTCCCAGTCTACAATTCTCAGGCTCTAGGTTGCTCTGCCAGGGAACTGTCTGTGGTGGGCCCTGGGTTGTGTGCACTTCCCAGGTCTAAGTTGCCTAGGTTCAGGTTCTCGGGTACTCCACAAAGGTGCAGAATGGGTTGGGCCAGTGTTTTGTGCCCTTCCCAGGTCCGAGTAGCTCAGACACCAGGTGCTTGATGAGCACAGTCTCCACAGGTGGGGGGTGTGTCTTATCACCTCCCTGGTCCCAGCTGCTCGGTTTCCTGGGTGGCAGCGGGCACACCCATCTCAGGTGTGCCATATGTCTCTTCTGGGGAGTTGATCTCTGGCTGCAACTCTCCCAGCGGATGTCAACCATCCAGAATCCCAAGAAGTCTTGGTTAGCAACTGGGAGCCTGCTTGCATTTTGGTAGAGGATGCTGTCTCTGGGACCAAGAGTGCCCTTTTCTGGGTCTGGCTGCCCCCTTCCTGCCTCCCTGCCTCCAGTGGGGGATGGGCCAGCCCGCAGCTGGCTAGCTCAAGAGAGTCCTTTGTTCTGTGAGCGGCCCGGCAGTGCCTTAGGTTAGGGCTTTTCGCGGGATAGTTCTCTCTCTCTCTCTTTTTTCTCTCTCTCTCCGGCTATACCACAGTTTGGGTTTCTATCTCACGTTAGCTCCCTCAGATTTCCCTCAGGGCATCAGGCCCAGTCCTTAACCTAAGCAGTGCAGCCTGTGCCTCCCTGTTCAGCCCCAGCTTGCTGGTGGCAGATGCAAGCATCTGGGATACTTCTCTGCTGGGAGTTGCCATGAGGCACATAATCTGTGGGTTTTATTTATTTATTTTTCTTCCCAGTTATGTTGCCCTCTGGGATTCCAAAACTCCCCACAGACCCGCCAGTGAGAGGGTTTCCTCGTGTTTGGAAACTTCTCTTTCAAGCCTCCCTTCCTGGGATGGGTCTCCATCCCTAACTCTTTTGTCTCTCTTTTTATCTTTTATGTTTTGTCCTACCTCCTTTCAAAAACAATGGGCTGCCTTTCTGGGTGCCTGATGTCCACTGCCAGCATTCAGAAGTTGTTTTGTGGAATTTGTTCAGTGTTCAAATGTTCTTTTGATGAATTTGTGGGGGAGAAAATGGTCTCCCCATCCAATTCCTCCACCGTCTTATGACCGCCCCTGGGAAGATCCTTGGAAAAGAAAATGGCTACCCACTCCAGTTTTCCTTTTGGGAAAATCCCATGGACAGAGGAACCTGGTCGGCTACAGTCCAAGGGGTCACAAATGACTGAAGAGTCAAACATGACTGAAGCAACTTAGCACAGATGCACACACTCTAAGCCACTCACTCACCTAAGCACTTTGAATATATTAATTCATTTAATCTTCACAGTAGCCATCACACAGATGAAGAAACTAAGACCTAAGTGTTAACCAGCTAGGCTGAGGGCAAAATACCAGTAAGTGGCACAAATAGAATTTGAATCCAGGCAGTCTGGATCTGGGTCCCATATTCTTAATTACTATCCCTGACAAGACTTTCAAGGAGGACTTTTCATTTAATTTATATATTTATTTTTAAATTTTGGCCAAGCCTGCAGCATGGGGGATCTTAGTTCCCTGCCCAGGGATTGAACCCTTGCCCCCTGCACTGGGGGCTGGAGTCTTAACCACTGGACTGCCAGAGAAGTCCCAAAGAGGATTATTCATTTTAATATAGTAAAAGCAAAAATGTGTCATTTTGGTAGGGCCCCTTTGTGTTCATAGAATGTAAATTGCTTGTCATGATTCATTATGTAAGAGTCCTCTACATTCTTCCTTATTAGAGAGGTTGTAAAGTTCCTGGATTGTGAAGGCGTCGAACAGCCCCATCCCCAGTATCTCTTGCTCACTTTTTTTTTTTTTTTCTGTTTGTATGGTGTGGCATGCAAGACCTTAGTTCCCTGACCAGGGTTTGAACCTGTGCCCTCTGCCATGGAACCAGAGTCCCAACCACTGGCCTGCTGGGGAAATTCCTCTTGCTCAATCTTGACACTGGTAATTGTGCAGATGCCAGTGAGACAATTTAGAGAAATCATCATTTGAGTGTGTGGGGAAGTGGGGGTGGGGGTAGGTAGAGGACGAGGCATCTCAAGAATGCCCAGGGATAAGGAGAGGGGCATATCAACCTTGTGAAATGGAAGTATTTCCTTTCTACCTGAACAGTTTTCTACCTCAAATTTTCTCTCTTGAAACGTTCTTCCCTTCAGAGATGCCTCGGGTAGTAAGTATTGCTTGGCCACTAATAGCTCCTTGGAGTTTACCCTGTCCCTCCATGCGTTCATACTTCTTACTGCCAGATTCATGCCTCTTTGCCTGCGAGCTCACTCTGGCCTCCAAGTCCTCTCTGCTTATGAGCAGGGCAGGGTGAAAACACCAGAGAACTCAGCGATGATTAATGAGAGTCGGTGTTGAAATATTCCAGCACCATTAACCCTCAGGCGGAATAATTCTGAGGCACATGTGCTACTATGGCTCTCAGAACTCAGAGAATTAAGTTCCAGCTGTCCACAGTAGAAATTGGCTTAATAAATTGTATTAATCAGGATTCCATGAGAGGAAAAAACCCAATCATACATGTATATATTGATTAAATACATACATATTTCATATGTATATATTTGAGATGTATATGTGCATGAAGAAATAATTTCATGCACATATATAACATATATGTATAGATATACACATCATAAATACATCATATATCTATGTATATATGATGATACATATATATATATACATTTATGATATGGGCTTCTCTGGTGGCTCAGGTGATAAAGAACCTGCCAGTCAATGCAGGAGATGCAGGTTTGATCCCTGGGTTGGGAAGATCCCTGGAGAAGGGAATCACTGCCCACTCCAGCATTCTTGCGTGAAGAATCCCATGGACAGAAGAGCCTGGAGGGCTACAGTTGAATGCCAAAGAATTAATGCTTTTGAACTGTGGTGTTGGAGAAGACTCTTGAGAGTCCCTTGGACAGCAAGGAGATCAAACCAGCCCATCCTAAAGGAAATCGGTCCTGAATACTGATGCTGAAGCTGAAACTCCAATACTTTGGCCACCTGATGTGAAGAACTGACTCATTTGAAAAGACCCTGATGCTGGGAAAGATTGAAGGTGGGAGGAAAAGGGGACAACAGAGGATGAGATGGTTGGATGGCATCACCAACTCAATGGACATGAGTTTGACTAAACTCTGGGATTTGGTGATGGACAGGGAGGCCTGGCATGCTGCGGTCCATGGGGTCCCAAAGAGTCAGACACGACTGAGCGACTGAACTGAACTGAACACAATTCAGTATAAGCAATGAATGATATCAAAATTCCGGTAAAACATTAGCCAAACTCTGCTGAGTATAATCGAGTACACAGTGGTCAAAGAGAAATTCGTTGATATGTATTGATATGTTTTACCTGAGTCATTTATTTGGGGTGAAAAGAAATTTTGGCATTATATCCGTGAAGTTAATCAAACACAGTAATCCACCACACACTGACAACACTGTCAGTCTCCAGTTGATTATGAATGAAAAACAGCCCTCCCTGCTACCATCCCCATAAGTGGGCTTATTTTCTAACCATAATCATCTGAAGTCTTTGTAATTTAAAGGCCTAATTTTCTGCCCTCCTTTTCATAAAGACTTTTATAGCAGGCACAATACACTCCAGTGGGTAAGTAATGTATCATACCCTTGGTACACGCAAAGATTACTTCATTAATTACAAAGAAAAGTGATAAAAGAGGTCATCTAATTTCTACAACCTGTTCACAGGAAGTGCCTTAAGTGGGCATTTAAAGTTATTTGGGTGTACATAAAATTATCTTAAACATTTGTATCCAATTGTACATATACAGTGTTCTAAAAGATACACATTTTTATAAGGTTTATTTAAAAAGAGCAGGTCCTTTCCTCTCCCTCACAAGCTAAATGCCACCCTTAGAAGACAGCCATTTCCAACTACTCTGGCACTTTTTATTTTGGTGTATAACACCCCTGGGCATTCCAGGTGTTGCTAGTAGTAAAGAACCTGCCTGCTAATGCAGGAGATGTAAGAGATACAGGTTCGATCCCTAGGTCGGGAAGATCCCCTGGAGGAGGGCATGGCTATCCACTCCAGGATTCTTGCCTGGAAAATTCCATGGACAGAGAAGCCTGGTGGGCTACAATCCATGGGGTCACAAAGAGTTGGACACGACTGAGCACACTCACACACAAAAAATACTTTGCTTCTCTACATTTCTCTGTAGCTCTGATCACAGAAGACTTAGATTCACATCTAGCCCAGCACCTACCGCGTGCCAGGCCTTGAGCCAGGTGAGCCAGGTACTCATCTAAATGTATCTTGTGTATCTTGTGTATCTTGTGTAGTCCCCACAACAATACACAAATCTAATATTCTGTATTAAGGTGGTAGAGGCTTGATGTTATGATATAATGGAGTAAAATCTGCAGGAAATGTGGAAGCATCAGAAATCTCCATTGATCTCTTATTTGCAGTGAGTAATTGATATTTATTTTAAAGAAAATTTAACTTGGATGTCAGAATGTGAACATTCTCATTCTGATCTTTTCTTTAATATACTCCAGTAGCTTTCAAACTCTTGTGTTCATAGCAATTACCTATAAAGGTGAAAAAGCAGCTGTATCATACCTTCTAGTTGATTTAAAGATCTTCCAAGGGTATTTTTGACTATAGAGGGTTTTTTTATCTTAAAAGTTGACTTTCAAAACTCATTTTTACATAAAATAAGAATTTTATGAAAATTTTAAATCCCAAATTTCTGGCTATTTGATTCCTAAGCATGTCGAGATGACATTTGCTTCTCTTTCAGACAGTACAGGGAATGAACTCAGTCAGGAATACAGCCTAGGGGGAGGGAGGTCCTAAATCTGGAGGGGTGGTCCTAAGAAAATGGCACACATTGTACCTACACCTGAAGAAAATCTTCAGGTTTATACTGGAGCTATTTTCATCAATTTGCTCAACAAATATTTATGTGGCATGGACTACATGGCTGGTACTGTTCTAAAAGCTAGGAGTACAGCAGTAAATGATGCACACATTGCTGTTCTCAGGGAGTTTACACCTTAGATATTTTATTTTCTAAAATTTATTTATTTATTTATTGGTCGTGCTGGGTCTTTGCTGCTGCGTGGGCTTTTCTCTAGTTGTGGTGAGTGGCAGCTATTCTCTAGTTGTAGTGCAGGAGTTTCTCATTGGGATGGCTTCTTTTGTTGTGCAGCGCAGGCTCTAGGTGCATGGGCTTCACTAGTTGCAGCATGTGAGCTCAGTGGTTGTGGCTCCCGGGCTCTAGAGCACAGGTCCAATGGTTGTGGCACATGGGTTTAGTTGCTCCACAGCATGTGGGATCTTCCTGGATCAGGGATCAAACCAATGTCTCTGGCATTGGCAGGCAGATTCTCTACCACTGAGCTACCAGGGAAGCCCTTTAGACATTTTAGAATCAGAAAAGACAGATAACAAATAAACAAATATGTATGTAATATGCCATGGTGAACTTCACAATATGAAGTAGTTAACTAGTTTAAAGTGTTAGTCACTCAGTTGTGTCTGACACTTTGGGACCCTATGGACTGTAGCGCACCAGGCTCCTCTGTCCATGGAATTCTCCAGGCAAGAATACTGCAGTGGGATGTCATTCCCTTCTCCAGGGTATCTTCCAAACTCAGGGATCAAACGCGGGTCTCCTGCTTTGCAGACAGATTCTTTACCCTCTGAACCATGAGGGGAGTTTAAAGGAATAGACAATTACAGTAGGGGATGTTATTTTATTTAACACCACCAGAGAAGGAGACCCAAGAGAATGATGACCCAGAAACAAAATGAAGAACATAGTCTAAAAAGGAGAGTGATCAACCGAATTACATGCAGAAGACAGATCACCAATCGGTGAAAACCAAGAAATAATCACTGGATTTGGCAACTTGAAGGTCACTGGTGGCCTTGTAAGGAAGTCTGGGTCGACTAGTGGGAATGAAAGCCTGATCAGAGTGGGCTCAAGAGAAAATAAGAGAGAATACAAAACAATGATTGTTAAAATGGCAAAGGAGAAATGGTACAGTAGTCAGAAGGAAATGTGAGATGAAGGGAGTGAAATATTATTGTCTGTCTGCATACTGAGAGGACAGATTCAGTGCTGAGAGAAAAATTAAAGAGAGAAGAGAGAGAGGAGGACAAATCTTTGAACAATGTCCTTGAGTCAGAAGTCAAGAATAGGACCACATATACAGGGAGGATTTAGCCTTGAGTAAGTGGATAAAGAGCTCATTTGTTGTCACACAGGGAAAAACACAGAGTAATGGTACAGATACAGCAGATTGAAGATGACTTTGGTTGAAAGTTATGAACCTTTCATTTAGACTATTTCTATTTTCTCAGTGAAATAAGAAACACCATCCATTGAGCATGAGAAAAGGAAGGAGATATGGGTGGTGGTGAAAAGAGAAAAAGGCATGAGGTTAATAATAATTATCTAAAAGAATGGGAGAGTGAATTGACTTGGAAAAAAAATAATGGAATTCCCCAGCATCTCTAAGGGTTCAGCTACAGTCTGTACACATGTGGACCACATCTGGAGAGCTCTCTGACCTAGAGGCCGTCTCTAGAATGACAGGCAAGATGGAGGTCCTAGGATGTTGGATCTCTGTCTGAGGCCATGCTGTGTTATTTCCTGCTTCATGTAACCATCTTCATATATTTCTATGACCTTTGCCTTTGAAGAAAGTTGACATCCTCTAGCAGTAACTGTTTGCATCTTTGTATCAATCATGCTGCTATCCATTGTGACAAGCAAGCAAGGAGAGATGAGCATAGCATTATTCTTCAGGCACGTTGCCAATACAATAAAGTCAAAGAGCCTCCTTCTTCATGCTCAAGGAATGAAACAAACAGTTCTGCCTGCTAGAAATGAAAAGCACTTCGCTTGGGCCTCAGAGCCAATGTGTCCCAACCCACACTGGATTTCCACTACTCCTATCAGGCTTTCCTCCTAATCTATGACCTGACTACACTTAACTCCCTGGATATCATTAGACCCATCTGTGTGTGTTAGTTGCTCAGTCGTGTTCAACTCTTTGTGACTTCGTGGACTGTAGCCCACCAGGCTCCTCTGTCCACGGGATTCTCCAGGCAAGAATACTGCAGTGGGTTGCCATTTCCTTCTCCAGAGGATCTTCCCAACCCAGGGATCGAACCCAGGTCTCCCACATTGCAGGCAGATTCTTTACTGTCTGAGCCACCAGGGATATTAGACCCATCCAAGTAAGAAAATATCACTACTTTGCCTCTAAACATTTAAAGGCACCTCATTTCCTGAGTAAGTTTTAAACTCAGTAGCCTCACATGGAGAATGCTTCTCATATGTCTTTTTCACTTATCTCTAACCCTCCCTGTCTCACATGCTTTGCCCATCCAGCTTATTTCCTAGACCTACTTTCATGATTAAATATCTACCTCATGAGGTAGTTGAGGCTTCCTAGAGAAGCAAAGTAACTCAGCATACTAACTCCCTGCTTCTGGCAGGGAAAGCTTTAAACAACTTCTATCAAAATCCTTGCCCTGGGACTCCCCTGGTGGTCCAGTAGTTAAGACTCTGTGATCCCAATGCAGGGGCCCCAGGTTCAATCCCTGGTCAGGGAATTAGATTTCACATGCCGAAACTAAAGATCCCACATGCTGCAATGAATATTGAAGATCCCTTGTGCCACAACTAAGATCAAATAAATGGCCAGTAAATAAACATGGCCAAATAAATAAACAGAAATAAATATGAAAAAAAACCTTGCCCTGGATTATCTAAGAGAAGAACTTCCCAATTTCCCAACACATGTGCCAAGGACTTCTCTTAAACCCATTTCCCACCTACCACTATGGCTCTCAAGATGGCTTCATTGTAGAGCAAAGACTAAACTGAAAGATCTTCTAAAATTGACTCCCTCTTGTCAACATCTTGGGCTTCTCTGGTGGCTCAGTTGGTAAAGAATCTGCCTGTAATGTGGGAGACCTGGGTTGGATCCCTGAGTTGGGAAGACCCCTTGGAGAACGGAACGGCTATGCACTCCAGTATTCTGGCCTGGAGAATTCCATGGACTGTATAGTCCATGGGGTCGCAAAGAGTTGGACACAGCTGAGTGACTTTCACTTTTATACAGTCCATGGAGTCGCAAAGAGTTGGACATGAGTCAGGGACTTTCGATTTCACTTCCTTTCTGTCGACATCTCAACTGTAGTTCTGGGTATTATGGTTCAATTTCTTTCAACGAAAATCGTATATTTTTGAAAACTCAGTTTTAGCACTGGGTTCAGATCCTCCAGAAAACAAGCACCAAGACTGAGTTATAAGCACAAGACATTTATTAGGGGGAAAAATGCCTGTGATGATAAATGAGTAGGAAGCAGGAAAGAGGAGAGGCCAGGAGAGTCTTCAGACTGCAGGGTAGATCTGATGACTGTTTAAGAAGAGAAAGGAAGAAGGAAGACTGGGTAGGAGGAATCTCAGACTGCAGCAGTCTTGAAGGGGCACATGGGAAGCCTTGGAACAAAGACTGCCTATCAGAGAAGTTCTGCATCCAGCAGAATTGTCCAGCTCTGGTACCCCACTGTGATTGGTCCTTGGTGGGAACAGCCTGGGGAGGGTGTGACCTCCATAGGAATGCTGCAGCAGATCCCAAAGGTGCAGCAGCTGGGGGCTGTCAGCTCATAGCACTCCTTCCAGAAGGTTCTTTCTTGCAAATCAACCTCTTTGTGCACCTCCATAGCTGTCACAATTTTATGTTTATTCTTAATTTTCTCTTTTTTAATCCTTACCAACAGACAAAGTTACCATCTTCTGAATTTTTACAAACATTTGCACATCAGGCTCTTTACAGACACTGCCTTTCTTTTTCTTCTCTCTGCCTTTCTTCTTCTTTGTCTGGTTATCTTCTACTCAATCTTGAATCATTAGTCAAATAATCCTTCCTTTATGATGTCTTACATACCCCAACTTCCTTTATGTCACCTACAGATCTTGGCGATACTTCAGTAAAGCATTTGTAATATTTTATTAAGTTGTTTACAAGTGTTTACAATACTAAATTTGAAAACGCCTTTAGAGAAGGAGCTGTACTTTATTTTTGTATCCTTAACTCCATGATTTCCAAACCGTACACGAAGGTGCCTCAAAGTACTTCAACAACTGGGTATCATGGGATAATGTAAATTTTTAAGAAAAACAATTGGTGTTGTTGTTCAGTCACTCAGTTGTCTGCGACTCTTTGCGACCCTATGGACTGCAGCACGCCAGGCTTCCCTGTCCTTCACCATCTCCAGGAGCTTGCTCAAACTCGTGTCCATTGGGTCGGTGATGCCTTCTAACCATCTCGTCCTCTGTCATCCCCTTCTCCTCCTGCCTTCAGTCTTTCCCAACATCAGGGTCTTTTCTAATGTGTTGGCTCTTTGCTCAGATGGCCAAAGTATTGGAGCTTCAGCTTCATGAACATCAGTCTTTCCAGTGAATATTCAGGATTGATTTCCTTTAGGATTGACACAGCAAAAACTGCTGTTAAATTGCTTGGATCTTGGTCTTCCCTTGTAGCTGTCAGTCAAGAATCTGCCTGCAATGTGGGAGACCTGGGTTCGATCCCTGGGTTGGGAAGATCCCCTGGAGGAGGGCATGGCAACCCACTCCAGTATTCTTGCCTAGAAAATCTCAGTGGACAGAAGAGCCTGGTGGGCTATAGTCCATGGGGTTGCAAATGAGTCAGACATGAGTGACTAAGCACAAGTACAAACTACTTAATAAGTGGAACTGTTAGGTATCTCTTTTGGCATAGAGTTTCTGTGAAAAATTCACTGTGACACTGAAGGTTCTGTGAACTGAGAAAATTACAGAAGCTCTGTCCTAACTCCCAGTAAGCACAGTGCTTGGTACATAACATCTGTTAGGTAAATGACTCAATTATTGATTTTAGATCATTTATCTTGTAAACATTTAATCAGCACATACTCTCTGTGCCAGCCATGTGCTAAGTACTTTATATGCCTTATGTCATTTATCCTTCCAACAGCCCTTTGAAGGAATTAATATTATTATCTCTAGTCTAAAGATTGGGAAACCGAGACATAGAATGATGAAGTAACTTTCCCAAGTTCACACAACTGAAAAGGTATGGAGCTTATATTCCAAAGCCCATTCTATTAACTACCACATTCTACATACAAACTCCTAAAATATTTTCAAAATAACAAGTGGTGAAGTTGATATAATATAATAGAATCACATTCACTTTATTACAGTATATATAGAGTGACCTTTGAGAGTTAAATAGGTGAATTCATTATGGGATACCATTTCAACAAGCACTATTGACTGCTGTGTACAAAATGCTGTAAAGGATACAAAGATGAAAAAGAAACAGTTCTGAAACTGACAATTTTGCAACAAAAATAAAGTAATTTTCACAACAGTTTTATATTTTTAAGATATTCTGCTATTCTGACCTCAGTCTGCCAGTGAACCTTTTCCTCTTATATCTACATTTTTCAGAGAAGCTCCTAGGGATTTAGTTTTATCAATTCAGTTAGCTTCTTCATACTAGGGTTGCCATTTTTACTGTTTATACAAGTCACTAAACTTGCCCTATCTAGGGTTCAGCAGCTTTGGGCAACTGAAAGAAGATCCCTCTTTCCCTGTTTCCTCTCCTTTCTAATTTAAGAAGGATTCTGAGTTGACAGATTAACAGCAGCAGCAGGTATATAGGGATTAACCTGCTTTAGAAGTTGGACTTTATTCCACCAGGCTCCTCTGTCCATAGAATTCTCCAGGCAAGAATACTGGAGTAGGTAGCCATTCCCTTCTCCAGGGGATTTTCCCAATCTAGAGATCGAACCCAGCTTCTCACTTTCACATAGTTGATAAATTAACAGTAGCAGCGGGCACATAAGGATCGATGTGCTTTAGGAGTTGTTTCAGCAGCAGGTAGAGGGCAGTGTTCCACTGCCTTCACTTGACAAGGATGAGGAGTACCAGAAGGACAAGTCACTACACATAGGTGAGTCTTCAGGTAACCAGCATCAGAATCACCAGGAGTTTTTTTTCATATGAAGTGTGGGACTCTACTACTGACCTCCCCAAATCTGATTTTTGTAGAATCTTCCCTCTATGTGGGTTTCACATGCCTTAAAATTAAAGTAGGCCAAATCCACTCTATCTGTACCAAAAATTCAGATTGACCTATACATTTATAGTCTGCCATTGCTTAAGGTGTCGGCTATAAGTCCTACACTGTTCTGACAGATGGGAGTGTTGGTATTTAGTTAGGATTCTGATGCTGACTCTGTGTATAACCTTTAGCAAATCAATTAACCAAGATCTAAATCTGAAATTTTATTTGAATTGAATAGACTAATCTCTTATTTTACAGTCTTGAGATGCTATGGTTGTATTTTACTGAGCACAGTCACAAAACAATCTCAGAGGCTATTACTAGACCCTTAAAAAACACAGGAAAAAAATGTTATAGATAATGTATATAAATAAATAAGATAAACATAAAAACCTAGGAAGATAGAAGAAAACAGAAGAAATCATCACAGTACTTGTACTGTGCACAAGTACATATCAAAAGCCTTCCAGAATTTTGTATGAATAAATGTAAAATAAGACAGTTGCTTTTATCTTAATGACTATAATACCAACAAAAGTGGACCAGATTATGTCAATATCTACATAAAGAAATTGATGGATTTTGCACTGCCTTGTATGATAGATGTGGTGTTATTAAAAGACACAAGATAAATCAAGGAAGACAGAAAATATCTTTATCATGTGTAATCATATTTTATTGCTTGATTATATTTTAAATGCATTAAAAATTTTAGATGTAACCATGCAAAAGGGCTTCCCACGTGGTGCTAACAGTAAAGAACCTGCCTGCCAATACAGGAGACCTAAGAGATGTGGGTTCCATCCCTGGGTTGGGAAGATCTCCTGGAGAAGGAAATGGCAACCCACTCCAGTATTCTTGCCTGGAGAATCCCGTGGACAGAGGAGCCTGACGGGCTACAGTCCATAGGCTCGCACAGAGTCGAACACGACTGAAATGACTTAGCACACAGGCAAGTTTAACTTCTTACCACAAATACCAATGCAATATTGGTGATGAGTTGAGAAGATGCAAACACTGGCTTTCCAAGTGTGAAATTCCTATCTTAGAACATTTAAACTTTTCCTGAATGTGAAGAACTAGCTAGAGGAGCGTAGTGTATACTCCTGGCTGAGATTTCCAATGGGAATTAAGTGTATGGGAAGTTAAGATAGAAGCCAAGCGTTTGACCATATTAAGCTTTTTAGAATATACTTTGTCAAAACAGAAGGCCATTTTTTGAGATGTGGCTGTGGAAACATATTTCTGAGTTTCTTGATAGATATAGGAAACTACAGAAAAAAACTTGTGAATTTAGAAACAAAATTTCTCACATAACTATATATAGGCAGAAATCCCCAACAACATACTAACAAACTGAACCGACCAATATATAAAATTAATTATATACCACAAATAAATGAGGTTTATTTCCGGAATGCAAGATTGGTTCACTATCCGAAATTTAGTAAATATAATCTACCATATCAACCAAGTAAAGAAGAAAATCACATGATCATGTCAATCAATACAGAAAAATATTTGGTAAAATTCAAAACTGTTTCATGATTTTAAAAAATCTCTCAGTAAATTAGAAATTGAGGGAAACTTCCTTGGGTTAATAAGGCAAATCTACCAAAAAAAAAAAAAAAAAAACTATACCTAATATTCCACTTAAAGGTGAAAAACAATGTTTTCCCCCAAGATTGGAAACAAGAAAAGGATGTCCAGTCTCATTGCTTGTATTCAATATAGTACAGAAATATACAGTCATTGCAATAGGGCAAGAAAGGTAAATGTCAAATACTGCAAAGTATGTGAAGGAATTGGATCTCTCATACATTGCTGGTGGGAAAATCAAATGGTGCAACCACTCTAGATAGTAGTTTGGTCATTTTTATTTAACTAAACATGTCCTTAGAGGATCCAACAATGGCTGTTGGACATGATCTTAGAGAAATGAAAATGCATATTTACAAAAAAACCTGTACATGAATATCCATAGTGACTTGTTCATAATAGCAAAAATACTAGAAGCAACTCAAATCCCTTCAATAAGTGAATGATTTAAAAAATTCTGATATCTCCATACAATAGAATACTGCTCAGTAATAAAAAGGAATGAACTAATGATACATGCAACAACTTGATTGGACTTCAAGAGCATTAGGCTTAGTGAACAATGTCTCAAAAGTTATACATGTGGGCTTCCCTTGTGGCTCAGCTGGTAAAGAATCAGCCTGCAATGCAGGAGACCTGGGTTCGATCCCTGGGTTGGGAAGACCCCTTGGAGAGGGGAACAGCTAACCACTCCAGTATTCTGGCCTGGAGAATTCCATGGACTTCTATTCTATTCCATGGACTTCTAGTCTATTCCATGGACTATAGTCCACGAGGTCACAAAGAGTCGGACACGACTGAGTGACTTTCACTTTCACATATCCCTAGTGCCTAAACAGTGGCTGGATCATCATGGGACCTCCATAAATATTTACAAAATAAAGGGGTAAATTGAATGAGAAGAGAAAATATGAGGACACTGAGTTCCAGTTGCTGACACTTGTTAGAAGCAGTCATTTCAGCTAGACTATAATGACCTATGGGGGCTTCTGGCATGAAGCAAGCTGTTGGACTTCAAGAGCATTAGGCTTAGTGAACAATGTCTCAAAAGTTATACATGTATGATTTCATTTATATAGCATTCTATTTTTTAAAAAATTACGGCATAATTGCCTTACAATGTGTTCGTTTCTGCTGTACAATGACGTGAATCAGCTATCTGTATACATATATCCCCTCCCTCTTGAGCTTCCATCCCACCCCTCTAGGTCTTCACAGAATACGGAACTGAGCTCCCTGTTCTATATAGCATGTTCCCACTAGCTATCTATTTTACACATGTTAGTGTATATATGTCAATCCTACTCTCCCAATTCTTCCCCCACACCCCCCTGCCCATGTCCACATGTCTGTTCTCTACATCTGTGTCTCTAAAAAGCTATATAAATGAAGGACAATTTAGTGGTTGCCAGGTGACAGTGGCAGGAGTAGGGTAGTGTGTGGGTGTGAATTCGAAGAGCTAGTATGAAGGAGCTCTTTTCTTGTGATGGAACAGCTCTGTATCTTGATTATAGCACTAGTTATAGCAAACTATGCATAAGATACAATTATATAGAAATACACAAGCACACACATACATGGAAATGCAGGTTAAAAAGATGGTGCAAACTAAAAATAGTCTGTATTCTTATAAGGTACTTATGTTAATTTACTGGCTGGACTTTATACTATCTATAAGCTCTACAAATGCTATCATTAGGGAAAGAGAAGGGTACATGGAACCTTTTGTACCTCTTTTTTTCAACTTCTTATGAGTCTATAATTATTTCAAAAGAAAATTTTTTAATGTGGATAAAACAAAATGGGCTTTTTTTTGCACAAATATGCATACCTGGTATGTTTCTGAGGTCCCGGCATTATTCACTGCCTAGAAAAATTGAAGAACAGGCTCAGGTCCCAGGTGATATTGGAAGATCACAAGATTCTCCATTCTAGTAAGCAATTTTAGCTTCTGTGCAAACTCAGCAAGTCAATTTGGCAGAATTAGATAGTGATTTAATATTAGGGTCTTTCATAATCATTTCTCCAACCTCATCTCCATCCATCTATACATATGGCATGGCACAGTAAATGCAGTGGACTACTTTCTGCCCCACCCGCCTTGGACAAAATATATCATTACAGATCTGAGTCTTTTTCCTGCTCCCTTTTTCTAGGAAGGCCCCTTTCCTCATTCTCCACTGGTGAAACTTACCTCTCAGATGCCCTTCATTATTACCATATTGTAATGTGGAGCTTTTGATCAGTTTAAACCTGTTCTGGAGATCATAAGTTACTAGTGAGAAGGAATCATATCTTACTTATCCTTAAAATACAGTGCCTGGCTTCATGCTAAATAGATTTTTTGATGAAATTAATTTAATGTAATTAAAATGAAGATTGAGGAATTGTTGAGTTTATGAGCTGATAGGTGAGCATTCTATGTGAATAAGAAGATTTAGAGATAATAAGTTTGGAAAAATGGGTCCCTTCCCTCTAAACAGATAAGCCAAAAATTAACAGAAGTCAAAGACTCATTAATGGCCTGGATTAGACAAGACTTGGCACAAAAACATGAAAGGAAGAAGACCTTTGTAAAGAGAAAAGTGAAGATCATTTTATCCAATTTAAAGTGTTAATAATATGTAAGTAGGAGGAAAATGGCATTTCCAAGACACTAAGACACATGATGCCATTTTCCCACTTGAAAAAACAAAGTTAATTCACTGTTGATTGTTGTTCCACCATAAACAGACCAGTTATATGTTTTACTTGGACTTTGAGACCACCAGTTGGACCCACTGATTACTCAAATCCTCAGGTATGACTAGTATTTTAAAGAATTTGAATACATGTTAAAGAAGAATAACAGGAGGAAAGATTGAAGGCAGGAGGAGAAGGGTATGACAGAGGATGAGATGGTTGGATGGCATCACTGACTCAATGGACATGAGTTTGAGGAAGCTCTGGGAGTTGGTGATGGACAGGTAAGCCTGGAGTGCTACAGTGCATGGGGTCGCAAAGAGTCAGACACGACTGAGTGGCTGAACTGAACTGAAACTATTGTGCAGGTTGCTCACAAATCTTCAGTCTTCTCTCTTCCACACACTGGGTCATTCCTGGACAGAAAGTAATCAAAAGGTTCGATTACAAAAGTAATCAAAAAGGCCCTTTTATATCAGGCTATAAGAGGCCCTGAAAGAGGTGCCTTAAAATCACTACCATTCTGATTGAATTTATAACACTTCCCAAGGAGCACATTTTCCTCACCATTTCCTGGTTGAGAGGAAGTAGCAGAAGCGAGGCAATGTGTAGCTATTGACACAAATTTGTGTATGTGATCAGTGACTGGCTCTGGAGGAGAGAAAAAGAAGGTTTATATTAATACCATCAAATTTTCCAAACACTCAGGTTTACATATTTACACAATAGCAACCCCTTTCTTTGCTTCCTCCTTTGGATCTCATCTACTCTTCCACTCATTATCTACTAGCACTTACCTGGAGAGAGCCTGGGCCATACCCAGGAAGTCCTACAGTGCTGCCTTCACTGGGGCTCAAACTAGACTTGACCCTACCAGCTTTATAACCAACATTGTCCCTCCTAATGCTTCATGACACAGGCCTATTTTTACCAATGTGTGCACAAGCTTTATTATGCTTCTTTGATGAACACTGTGAGAAGAACTAGCCATTCACTTTCTATTTTACCTTGTAGTTGGTTTTACACTGACCTGTTTCTTCCCTGTCATTGTTCGTAGATATCTGAGGAGACACTGTGTGTGTGTGCTTAGTGGCTCAATGGTGTCTGACTCTTTGTGACCCTATGGACTGCAGGAGCCCTCCAGGCTCAGGGATCGAACCCACATCTCCTATGTCACTTTCACTGCAAGCAGATTCTTTACCCACTGAACCATCAGGGAAGCCCAAAGAGACACTAGTCTACAACCAAAACCAAAGCAAACACCACTTATTTCTAAAATGCTATTTGAAACATACTAATATATTTTGTGGTCAGTTTTACCCCATTTCATTTACTCCTGAACACAATAACAAATAATTTTGTCACTTAGATACAATATTTTTAAAATAGAGGCCACTGCTATATGAGCTCAGAATCAGGTGCCACCAGTGGCACCATTTTCATTTCTGTGTGTCTGTGTTAGTCACTCATTCATGTCTGACTCTTTGAAACCTAATGGACTATACCCTGCCAGGCTACTCTGTCTATGGAATTCTCCAGACAAGAATACTGGAGTGGGTTGCCATTTCCTTTTCTAGGGGAACTTCTCTTCCTGACCCAAGGATTGAACCTGGGTCTCCCACATTGCAGGCAGACTCTTTACCATCTGAGCCACCAAGGAAGCCCAGACAGCAAAAACCATGCTGCTTCTCAGAGCAGCTTTCGCATATTAGCAGATCTCAACAATCAGAGAAAGATGAGTTTTCAATAAACCAATAGATAAAAGTTTTTATTTTTATGATTATAGTGGAAATAATGTCTTTTAAAAATTAAGCAAGTCTCTTGTAGGAAGCATATACATTAGAGAAGTGGTCTTTTACAGAAGACATCCTGTGTGTTCCAGCAGCATACTCCCCTCTGGTCACCAGAATGATAAGTTCTAGGGGTGTCCCCTACATTGGTTATGTGGGTTCTTCTGTTGTGGCAGGCTGACTGCTATGGGCAGGCTGGTAGGTTTGACAGTCTCTCAGTCTGGTTGGTTGTCAGGCTCTGCCTTGTGTGGAGACTACTGGCCAGTGGTTGGCAGGGCTGTGTCACTATAGCAGTTCCTTAAGCTTGTGCTGGCTCACTAGTGGGCAGAACCAGGTTCTGGGGTGTGTGGTTGCAGAGTTGGCATTCTTAGAAATACTGTCATGCTGCTGGTGGGTGGGTCTGGTCCTGAAATGACTAGCTGAATGTTCTTGGGTGGTGCAAAGCTGGTACTAGCCCCCTGATGGATGGGGTTGAATCCCAGTGTGGCTGGCTGAGGAGTCCAAAGTATCTCAGAGATGGCGTTGGTGTGCTGGTGGGCAAGTGAGGATGGGACCCAGGAGATTCCATGTCTAGTGCCTGCACTTTGATGTGTGGAGCCAGGACTTGGGCCCTCTGGTAGACAGGGCCATGTTCTGGGCAGCTATGGGCTCAAAGGTTCTTAAAGCAACCTGTCTGCAGGTAGGTAGGGCTGTGCCACTGCCTAGCTAGTTGTTTGGCCTGAGGCATTCCAGTACTGAAGTCTGGTGGATGGAGATGGGGCTGGGTCCCAAAGCTAGTAAGATAGAGAAAGGATTCCAAAATGGTGCTTGCCTGCACCAGTGTACATGTGGTAAAAGGAGCTCCACAAAATAGAAACCACCTGTGTCCGTATCCTCAGGGTGAGTTCCAGTTGCCTCCAGCCTATCCAGTAGACTCTCCAAGATCTGTAGATGGATATGAGCCAGGCTCCTTTCGAGTTACTGCTCTTGCCCTGGGTGTGAGAACAAAGGATATCCTGTGTATGCCCTCTAAGAGTAGAGTCTATATTTCCCACAGTCCTCTGGGTCTCCTGAAAGTAAGCCCCACTGGTCTTCTTCAAAGCCAAACATTCTGAGGGCTCATCTTCCCAGTGCAGGACCCCTGGGCTGGAGAGCCCTGTGTGAGGTTCAGACCTCTCAGTTCTTGCGCAGAATATCTGCAATTGTAGTTATTATCCCATTTGGGGTTGCCCACCTGGGTGTGTGTGTGTGTGTGTGCACATGCACACACGCTCAGTTGTTTCCAATTCTTTATGACCTCATGGACTGTAGCCTGCCAGGCTCTTCTGTCCATGGAATTTTCCAGGTAAAAAATGCTATTTCCTACTTCAGGGCATCTTCCTGACCCAGGGATCGAGCCCACATCTCTTGCATCTCTTGCATTGGCAGAAGGATTCTTTACCACTGTGCCACCTGAGAAGCCCCACCTGGGGATATAGGTCTTGACTATACTCCAACTTTGCCCCTCTTACCCATCTTGTTGTGGTTCCTTCTTTATATCTTTAGTTGTAGAAGGTCTTTTCTGGTGGGTCATGCTTTTTCTCATCAGTAGTCTCTGTAAATAGTAGTAATTTTTGTGTGTTTATGAAAGGAGGTGATCTCAGACTCTTGCCTCTCCACCATAATGGGAACTCCTTGAGTCTGGGTTTTTTTTTTAATATTTTTAAAGATTAAATTACTTTATATTATTCTTTTTTTGTTGTCACTATGTTATCTGAAGTGTTCTGTGAAAATAAAATACTTAATGATACCTGAACCAGAAAGCTAGAAATGTATTATTATCTTTCACCTTAAATATTGCAAAACTGAGCCAGAGTTTATGAACTCGACTTTAAGATCCATACAACAGATACAAAAATAACTAAAGAATTTCTTCTGAACAGGAAATCTTGATAAGAGGTTTGAGATACATGTTTAATGTTCAAGACCAGCACTTAAATAAGAGACATCAAATCCCACAGTATTTGATCTCGATTAACCTGGACAATTTCTTCAAGAGAATTTTTTAAATGTATTTATCAGTAGTATGTATAATTCAATATCACACATTTGCAAAACAATAAGAATTTACTCTAGAGGAAGGGCATCAGCACAAGCTGAAAGTGTTTAGAAGACAAGCTAATTTATAACCATTGCACTTAACAGCAACTTTATAAACATGAAAACTACAAAGTTACTTTTCTTTTTAGTTAAAAGGAAATATAGAGAAGTTGATCTACCATTCATTATTTCCCTCAGTGAGTCTATACCTGTGGATTAGATATAGACAGTACTGTACAGAATCATCAATGAATCAACCCACATCACACCTTTTTGGAAGAATAACTTTACCTACATTAGGAAGATATTATTGGGAAGCCACTGTGACATAGCCTGTCCTTCCTACTTAGTGGCTCATTTTTAAGTTCTGTATTGTTACAGGCACACATAAATGTAGGCATCTGGGACTCTTGCTGATGGGGTTAGGGACTTTCAGGTAAAGTGGGTAGTGACTGCTCTGAAACCTTGTGTATTTAGAGGGAGCCGCTGACAAACTGTTTCACAACCGCACATGCTCATAAGATGAGGTATCATTAGGAAAAGTCACATAAAGCTACTGCAGCTGCGTTATATAAAAAGTGGGGGAAATTTAATAGAAAATGTCATCCTTTGCAGAATGTTGATTGCCTATTTTTTTCCCATAAAGCCTTCTCGTCAGAGGGGATCCAACAGCTGTGAGAAGGGTCCTGTCACTGATGTTCCCAGACATCGTGGTGTACAAAGCTCTCCATATGCTGTTTGGCATCTAAAACGCTCTGCTTTCTTTCCTTTTTTTCTTCATACTACATGATGGAATATGGAATATTTTATCCTTGGGAGGATAGAGCGAGGACTAGCTTTTTGACACTGGAATTTCAGTGTAAATAAGAAAAACAGCTGCTGAAGCCATGAGGTACTATTTTTCTGCATTCTGGATCCAGGAACCCTAAAGCTGTAACAATTATATAGTTCTGTAATGTTAAGGATTTCTCTTAACAGATGGTAGTCATTACAAGTTACTTCAGGGCATAACTCTTCAGAGGCTAAGATGAAAATTTGTCCCATGCAAAAAAGAAAAGAGATTTGATGGAGAAGAGGCAGGGTCAAGTGCTTTTTTAATCATGTTAGAATTCTCCAACTTGAAAGTTCTATTTTCTCATAATTAGTTTTAGAAAGGTGACATGGTCATGAATTTTACATCATAAAAATCACTGGGCTTCAGAAATTTAATAGCTATGTGTCTTCACTGAGTTCAAAATAATCCCATAATTCTTGTCAAATGCTTTACAATCAACAATTTAGAGTTTATTATCATTAAGAGGATAATGGTTTATGCTATTTGGGTGTACAAAATGCTCCAAACGAAATATATCATGGACTGCCACAGCCCAAAATAATTGTCAGTGCCATGCACATAGTGGATATTCATTTGTTCATTAATTTATTCCTTCCACAAATATCTATTGAGCAGTTCCTCTGTCTTAGGTACTGTACTAGAGGTGCTGAAGATGCAACTGTGAGCAAGAAAAACAAAGCTCTCTTTTCTCATGGGCCATACAACCCCTTGAAACACAGACACACAAATAGAGACACACACATACACACTAGTATAAATGAAGGAGTGACATACTTTGTGACATACTGTGACATACCATGACTAGTGACATACTAGTACAGTGTGCTAGACTTCAATATGCTCCCATGATTCCTATTGACAGGTATTTACACTAAAGGGTGACGAGATATGCCATGCTCAGAATATACTTTTTTTGTTATAAGGATTATTTTGACCTGATTATGTTGAGCAACAGCAGATACAAGGGAAGCTCTGAAAATAAGGTTGAAATTACCCTTTTGTAAGGGATATTTACATTTAAAAAGGAAATCTTCCATTTGTAAGGGTATCTTTCTCTCTGTACCAGAAAGAGAGGATGACTAAATTACAAGAAAGTCTTATTACTGGAGATGGCACTGACTTAAATCTGAATAACAAACCTTTCTCTTGTTTACCTTACTTTTCCAGATCACTTTCTCATAATTGGTCTCCCCCCACACACCTCTTTCTTTTGTATTTAGCTGAAGATAGTATTTAAGCCAGATCCGAGAGTTACTCATTTTCCCCTGGGTATCTCTTATGTATACATGAGATGTAAATGTGAATAAACTTCTCTTGTTTTTTCCTCTTGTTAACCTGTGATCTGTTACAGGAGCCCCAGTTGAGAACGTAGAAGAGCAGAAGGAAAATAAATTTTTCCTCCCTGACACCTTTGTGTAATCCTTTCACACTGAGCAGGATCTGTGATCTGTGACTTGCTTTTAACCTGTCCAGTGTGACAAAGGTGGTAGCCTCTAGGTAATCATGTGTAGACATGATTACATAAGTATGTAGCACTCATTTTGTTAGTCTGTGTGTGTGTGTGTCTTTCCACCACAGACTTTGAAGACTCGCTCTGCTGATGGAGTTCATGACAAACTAGCCCAAAATATGGCACTGTGGCCATTGAATAGTTTAAGGTGAAGAAATTTGAAAAAAATAACTGAAGCAAGAAAGTCTCTCTGACTTCCTCACTTTCCCTCCTCTCCTAAAAGTGAAAAGTGAAAGTTGCTCACTCCGACTCTTTGTGACCCCATGGACTGTATAGTCCATGGAATTCTTCAGGCCAGAATACTGGAGTGGGTAGCTGTTCCCTTCTCCAGGGATCTCCCCAACCCAGGGATTGAATCCAGGTCTCCTGCATTTCAGGCAGATTTTTTACCAACTGAGCCACAAGGGAAGTCCAAGAATACTGGAATGGGTAGCCTATCCCTTCTCCAGCAGTTCTTCCTGACCCAGGAATTGAACCAGAGTCTCCTGCATTGCAGGCAGACTCTTTACCAACTGAGCTATCAGGGAAGCCCTTTAATCTATATACTATATGCTTTTCTCCCATTAGTCTGTCTTCATCCGTTTAATTTTCAGACCTAGTCTGGGATCCTAAGAATCAAGGAAAGCATTTTCCCCTCCTACACTGCCATAAATCCTACAGCCCCAAGGAAAATAATTCTGCCAATAACCTGAGGAAACGTTAAAGCAGACCCTTTCTAAGTGGAGCCTCTGATGAGAACCCAGTCCTGACTGACATCTTGACTGTAGCTTTGTGAGACACTAAGCAGAGGATTGAACTAAACTGTGCCTGGACTCCTGATCCACAGAAACTTTGAGATAATAAATGTATGTTGTTTTGTTGCTAAGTTTGTAGTATTTTGTTATATGGAAGAGAATATTAATGCAGACAAAACTGGAATCTTGTTTTTAGGTCATAGAGATAGCTATCACTCTAAAATAGTTTAGTCATTTTCAATAATTATGTTACGTCTTCTTTGAAAAAATATGTTTTTAAAAGTATTGCATTATTGGACTTCTCTGGTGGTTCAGTGGATTAAGAACCCTCCTACCAATGCAGGGGACATAGGTTCAATCCCTAGTCTGGGAAGATGCCACATGCCATGGAGCAACTAAGCTCGTGTACCACAACTACTGAGGCCACATTCTAGGGCCCATAAGCCACAACTCCTGAAGCCTGTGCACCTAGAGCCCATGCTCCTCAACAAGAGAAGACATGGCAATAAGAAGCCCGCACACCACAACTAGGGAAAGCCCGTGTGCAATGAAGACCTAGTACAACCAAAAACAAAAATAAATAAACACTTAAATATTATTTTTAAAATAGTATTGCATTATTGGATCAAATAACTGTTTCATATTTTTGTTTGAAATATAAAAATCATATTTTCATATGTTTGTCACATAAATTCTATGAAGGCTTCCCGGTGGTACTAGAGGTAAAGAACCTGCATGCCAATGCAGGAGACAGAAGAGATTCAAGTTCAGTCCCTGAGTTGGGAAGATCCCCTGGAGGAGGGTATGGCAACCTACTCCAGTATTCTTGCCTGGGAAATTCCATGGACAGAGGAGCTTATCAGGCTACAGACCATAGGGTCGCAAAGAGACGGAAACGATGGAACTGATTTAGCACAAAGCATGCACACTCATCTGATGGATGGGTCAACCATGTAGGACCAGCCTTACCTTGACTGAATAAACTAATTTATAAATAAACCCACGCTGGTCTCATTTCTGCTTCCCACTCAATGAGCCAGGACAATGGACCCATCTAAGTAGCTTAATTATAAATAGCTTGATGTACATAAAACAGTTTACCAAGAGTGTTTGCTAACTTCATCTCTCAGTCCTCTCCCTAAGCCGGTGAGAAAGGAAATTTCCTAAAGTTTACAACAAGGAACCTGAGGCTGGGAGAATAAACTAAAATCATATCATTAGCAAGTGGTAAAGGTGGGACTCAAACCACCAAACATCATCAGAAAGATAATGCATTGTTCATTTTCTTCTACCACAGCTGCCTGCAGAGGAAATCAAGTGGTCTGTCCCTGCATTTTCCCCTGAGCCAGCAGAGCCTTTCAAAGCTGACTTGGAGCTGAGATAGTTCCCCGCTCATTTCTTTACAGGAAGTTTAAGCCATCATCAATGCACTCCTTTCAATTAGAAACAGCTACAAACAACATGTGTGCAAAAGGGAATGAGCAAAATGGGGTGTCTCCTCCAAGTAACTGCTTTAGTCAAAACCAGTAGATATACTCCAAGCATGGGCTTCCCCAGTGGCTTGGTGGTAAAGAATCCACCTGCAATGCAATAGATGCATCGAATGCAGGTTCAATTGCTGGGTCAGGGAGATCCCCTGGAGGAGGGCATGGCAACCCACCCCAGTATTCTTGCCTGGAGAATCCCATGGGCCAAGGAGCCTGGTGGGCAACAGTCCATAGGGTCGCAAAGACTTGGACATGACTTAAGTGACTGAGCATGCACACATGCATGCTCTAAGCACTGTGCTGGGTACTGAGAAGAGCGAAATGAGGAAGAAATACTCATTCTAACCCCCCCTCCCTGCCACACACACAACTACCACCACCACTAGGAGCTTTCAGTCTAAGAGAAATATAGAGACTTACATGACTTCATTGATTTGCTGAGTCCAAATAGAAGGCACTAAAGCAAGGGTATTTCAGGACCACAGTGGATCAATGACTCTACCCATGGCTTTCAGGGAAGTCTTCTGACAGAATGAGCCTTAGTGGAGGACTACAAAGGCAAGTTAAGTTTCAGGGAAAATCAGAATTCAAAAAGACACATGCAACCCAGTGTTCACTGTAAAACTATTTACCATAGTCAGGACATGGAAGCAACCTGAATACCCATCAACAGAGGATGGATAAAGAAGATGTGGTACACATACACAATGAACTATTACTGAGACATAAAAAAGAAAGAAGTTGGGTCACTTGAAGAGACATGAATGGACCTAGAGACTGTCATACAGAGTGAAGTAACACAGAAAGAGAAAAAACAAATACTGTATAATATATTAATGCATGTATGTGGAATCTGAAAAAAATTGTTATAGACAATCTTATTTACAAAGCAAAAATAGAGACACAGACATAGAGAAAGTTATGGTCACTGAGGGGATAAGAAGGAGAAGAGGTGAA
Source organism: Odocoileus virginianus (assembly GCF_023699985.2). Taxonomy (NCBI): domain Eukaryota; kingdom Metazoa; phylum Chordata; class Mammalia; order Artiodactyla; family Cervidae; genus Odocoileus; species Odocoileus virginianus. The sequence continues at coordinate 15,525,313 of NC_069708.1, forward strand.
TTAGGAGTTTGGGATTGACATATGTACACTGCTGATACTGTGCATAAAATAGATAACTGATGAGAATCTACTATATAGCACAGGGAACTGCTACTCAGTGCTCTGTGGTGACCTAAATGGGAAGGAAATTCAAAAAGGGGGGAATATATGTATATGTACAGCTGATTCACTTTGCCATATAGCAGAAATGAACACAACATTGTAAAGCAACTATACGCCAATAAATTGTTTTTTTAAGTTTCAATTATCTGTTCTAGGCAATCAGTAGGCAAGGAAGGCATGGAAGATGGAAGGACCTTGTAGTGGACAGAAATGCTCAACAGTTGAGTGTTGATAATAAGTGAAGCACAGGGCATTAAGTAGTTAGAGAGTAAACAGTAAAACTCATCACTTAAGATATTAAGCTAACCTTAATCCTAACTCTAAACTTAGGCTGCATGTGTGCCTGCCATATGCCAAGTTCTGTGATTAGAACCTTACCAACAGAAATTAATTCAATTCTAATAATCAGTTCAGTTCAGTCACTCAGTCGTGTCCAACTCTTTGTGACCCTGTGGACTGCAGAATGCCAGGCATCCCTGTCCATCACCAACTCCCAGAGTTTATTCAAACTCATGTCCATTGAGTTGGGGATGCCATCAAACCATCTAATCCTCTGTTGTCCCCTTCTCCTCCTGCTTTCAATATTTCCCAGCATCAGGGTCATTTCCAAGGAGTCAATTCTTCACATCAGTTGGCCAGAGTATTGGAGTTTCAGCTTCAGTATCAGTTCTTACAATAAATATTCAGCTCTGATTTCCTTCAGGACAGACTGACTGGATCTCCTTGCAGTCCAAGGGACTTTCAAGAGTCTTCTCCAACATCAAAATTCAAAAGCATCAGTTCATTGGCACTCAGCTTTCTTTATAGTACCAACTGTCAAATCCATACATGACTACAGGAAAAAACAGCTTTGACTAGACAGACCTTTGTTGGCAAAGTAATGTCTTTGCTTTCTTATATGCTATCTAGGTTGGTCATAATTTTTCTTCTAAGGAGCAAGCATCTTTTAATTTCATGGCTATAGTCACCATCTGCAATGATTTTGGAGCCCCCCAAAAATAAAGTCTCTCACTGTTTCCGTTTCCCCATCTATTTACCATGAAGTGATGGGACTAGATGCCATGATCTTAGTTTCCTGAATGTTGAGTTTTAAGCCAACTTTTTCACTCTCCTCTTTCACTTTCATCAAGAGGCTCTTTAGTTCTTCTTCGCTTTCTACCATAAGGGTAGTGTCTTCTGCATATCTGAAGTTATTGGTATTTCTCCCAGAAACATTGATTCCAGTTTGTGCTTCATGCAGCCCATCATTTCTCATGATGTACTCTGCATATAAGTTAAATAAACAGCCTTGACGTACTCCTTTCCCGATCTGCAACCAGTCTGTTGTTCCACGTCCAGTTGCTTCTTGACCTGCATACAGACTTCTCAAGAGGCAGGTCAGGTGGCCTGGTATTCCCATCTCTTTCAGAATTTTCACAGTTTGTTGTGATCTACATAGTCGAAGGCTTTGGCATAGTCAATAAAGCAGAAGTAGATTTTTTTTTTCTGGAACTCTCTTGCTTTTTCAATGATCCAATGGATGTTGGCAATTTGATCTCTGGTTCCTCTGCCTTTTCTAAATCCAGCTTGAACATCTGGAAATTCATGGTTCATGTACTGTTGAAGCCTGGCTTGGAGAATTTTGAGCATTACTTTGCTATCGTGTGAGATGAGTGCAATTGTGCAGTAGTTTGAGCATTTTTTGGCATTGTCTTTCTTTGGGATTGGAATGAACTTTTCCAGTCCTGTGGCCACTGCTGAGTTTTCCAAATTTGCTGGCATATTGAGGGCAGCACTTTCACAGCATCATCCTTTAAGATTTGAAATAGTTCAACTGGAATTCCATCACCTCCACTAGCTTCATTCATAGTGATGCTTCCTAAGGCCCACTTGACTTCATATTCCAGGATGTCTGGCTCTAGGTGAGTAATCACACCATCATGATTATCTGGGTAGTAAAGATCTTTTTTGTATAGTTCTTCTGTCTATTTTTGCCAACTCTTCTTAATATCTTCTGCTTCTATTAAGTCCATACCATTCCTTTATTGTGTCCTTTATAGGTCCTTTATGGTGTCCATCTTTGCATGAAATGTTCCCTTGGTATCTCGAAGTTTGTTGAAGAGATCTCTAGTCCTTTCCATTCTATTGTTTTCCTCTATTTCTTTGCATTGATCACTGAGGAAGGCTTTCTTATCTCTCCTTGCTATTCTTTGGAACTCGGCATTCAAATGGGTATATCTTTCTTTTACTGCTTTGCCTTTCATTTCTCTTCTTAAGACCTCCTCAGACAACCATTTTGCCTTTTTGCATTTCTTTTTCTTGGGAATGGTCTTGCTCCCTGCCTCCTGAACAATGTCCCAAACCTCTCTCCATAGTTCTTCAGGCACTCTATCAGATCTAATCCCTTGAATCTATTTGTCACTTTCACGTGTATAATTGTAAGGGATTTGATTTAGGTCATAATCGAATGGTCTAGTGGTTTTCCCTACTTTCTTCAATATAAGTCTGAATTTGGCAATAAGGAGTTCATGATCTGAGCTACAGTCTGATCCTGGCCTTGTTTTCCTGACTGTATTGAGCTTCTCCATCTTTGGCTGCAAAGAATTTAATCCGTCTGATTTTGGTATTGACCATCTGGTGATGTCCATGTGTAGAGTCTTCTCTTGTGTTGTTGGAAGAGGGTGTTTGCTATGACTAGTGCATTCTCTTGGCAAAACTGTTAGCCTTTACCCTGTTTCATTCTGTACTCCAAGGCCAAATTTGCCTGTTACTCCAGGTATTTCTTGACTTCCTACTTTTGCACTCCAGTCCCCTATAATGAAAAGGACATCTTTTTTGGGTGGTAGTTCTAGAAAGCCTTGTAGGTCTTCATAGAACCGTTCAATTTCAGCTTCTTCAGCATTACTGCTCGGGGTATAGACTTGGATTACTGTGATATTGAATAGTTTGCCTTGGAAATGAACAGATACCATTCTGTTGTTTTTGAGATTGCATTTCAGACTTTTTTTGTTGACTATGAGGGCTATTCGATTTATTCTAAGGGATTCTTGCCCACAGTAGTAGATATATTGGTCATCTGAGTTAAATTCACCCATTCCATCCATTTCAGTTCACTGATTCCTAAAATGTCAATGTTTACTCTTGCCACATCCTGTTTGGCCACTTCCAATTTGCCTTGATTCATGGACCTAACATTCCAGGTTCCTATGCAATATTGCTCTTTACAGCATAGGACTTTGCTTCCATTACCAGTCACATCCACAACTGGGTGTTGTTTTTGCTTTGGCTCCATGTCTTCATTCTTTCTGGAGTTATTTCTCCGCTGATCTCCAGTATCATATTGGGCACCTACTGACCTGGGGAATTCATCTTTCAGTGTCCTATCTTTTTGCCTTTTCACAGTGTTCATGGGGTTCTCAAAGCAAGAATACTGAAGTGGTTTGCCATTTCCTTCTCCAGTGGACCACATTTTGTCAGAATGCTCCACCATGCCCATCTGTCTTGTGTGGCCGTACATGGCATGGCTCATAGTTTCATTGAGTTAGACAAGTCTGTGGTCCATGTGATCAGACTGGTTAGTTTTCTGTGATTGTGGTTTTCAGTTCTAACAAAACCTGATGTAAGCACAGTTAGCATCTTCCATTTTTCAGATGAGGAAACGTGTTGAGTAACTGGCGCAAGTTCCCATGGCCAATAATTTTCAGAGTTGACATTTGAATCTATGTGATTCCAAGTGAAGTGAAAGTGTTTGTAGCTCAGTCATGTCTGACTCTTTTTGATTTCATGGATTGTAACCTGTCAGGCTCCTCTGCCCATGGGATTCTCCCAGTAAGAATACTGGAGTGGCTAGCCATTCTCTTCTCCAGGGGATCCTCCTTACTCAGGGATCAAACCTGTGTCTCCTGCATTGCAAGCAGATTTTTTACTGTCTGAGCCACCAAGGAAGTCCATTTGATTCCAAGCTCTGAGCCAAATCCCACACTGTTCTTCTAGGAAGGAGACAAGCCTGAACAACTTTGTATTTCATCTTAGCCAATAGCAAAGGTCATAAAGCTTTTTGAAATAAAGGACCAAATCATAAATATTTTAGGCTTGGAACCATATGTTTCCTTACAACTACTCAGCTCTACTGTAGTAGCAGGAAATCTTCCATAGACAATACAACAGTGAATGAGCATTGACTGTGTTGCAATAAAAGTTATTTAAAAAAACAGGCATCAGTCCATTCTCTATGTCTCTGTCTCTATTCCTACCCTGCAAATATGTTCATCAGTACCATTTTTCTAGATTTCATATATATATATATATATGTGTGTGTGTGTGTGTGTGTGTGTGCTAATATATGATATTTGTTTTTCTCTTTCTAACTTCCTTCACTCTGTATAACAGGCTCTAGGTTCAGCCACCTCAGTTCAACTAACTCAAATTTGTTCCTTTTGATGGTTGAGTAATATTCCATTGTATGTACGTACCACAACTTTTTTATCCATTCCTGTGTCAACTCACACTGTTGTATGGCAGAAAACAACATAACACTGCAAAGCAATTATCCTCCAATTAAAAAAAAGAAAAAACAGGAATCAGAATGGATATGGTCCAAGGGGCATAGTTTGCCAACTCCTGATATATAGGAAACCATCAAAGGTTTTGAAGAAAGGAATGGTTGTTACTGGTTTTGGATAGGGCTGTTCTAACAGCTTGGTTCATGCTGGAAGCCCCCTTTGGTCATCACAGTCTAGCTGAAACGACTGCTTCTAGCAAATGTCAGCAAATGGAACTCAGAGTCCTCATATTTTCTCTTCTCATTCAATTTACCCCTTTATTTTGTAAATATTTATTGAGGTCCCATTATGATCCAGCCACTGTTTAGGCACTAGGGATATAAGAACAAACAAAAATAAAATTGTTTCTCTCATGGTGTTTATATTCTAGTGTGAGGAACACACCACACACACACACACACACACACACACACACACACACACAAGCAAACAGATACAATATGCTAGGTTATAATAAGTTCCATGGAGAAAAAAATCAGATAGAACTGAGAAGACCATTTGATGTGAAGTAATTAGGAAAATAACTGATTCTGGGATATTTTGGAAGCCTCAGTGGCTCAAGAGGTAAAGAATCTGCCTGCAATGCAGGAGAGGTGGGTTTGATCCCTGTGTCAGAAGATCTCCTGGATAAAGGAATTGCAATGTATTCAAGTATTCCTTGTGGCTCAACTGGTAAAGATTATGCCTGCAATGTGAAAGACCTGGCTTCGATCCCTGGGTTGGGAAAATCCCCTGGAGAAGGGAAAAGATACCCACTCCAGTATTCTGACCTAGAGAATTCCATGGACTATACAGTCCATGGTGTCACAAAGAGTAGGACACAACTGAGTGACTTTCACTTTCAAGTATTCTTGCCTGGAAAATCCCATGGACAGAGGAGCCTGGTGGCTATAGTCCATGGGAGCACAAAGAGTCAGACACGACTGAGCATACAAACGCATAACAACAATGGGATGTTTGAACATAGACTTGAAGGAAATGAGAGAATGAGATAAATATATTAGCGAGTTAAAACCCAGTATACCTGGACCATTTGAGAAGTTGCAAGAGTGTTGATGTTGCTGAAATTGAGTAAAGATGAGTAGGATGTGACAAGAGATATGGTCAAATGAGTAGCCAAGGGTCAGATCAGAATAAGAAGGTCAAATGAGGGATATTTAAAGAGTTTTGGGCCTAATTTAAGGTGTGACTTTCAGTGTTGGCCAAATTGGGCTTGAGAAAATTTTGTGACATAATAGATTAGTATTTGTAGACACAAGGTCTTGAAGGAAACCTTGATAAATACACTGCTACTTGGTAAATGAATTGTTTTTCAGGAGAGCAGACTGTTGTCTCAGATAAATTGACTTGTAGAAATTTCCTGAAGCAAAGAGTGAAGCTATTTATTGGTTTATAGTCTTTTCCTTTCTGGGCAAGATTTTCCCATAGCAAATAACTAAGTCTTGTTGACACCGGTGATCTCAGTTCTTAGTTGCAATTGCAGTGTCATGTTGATGTAAGTAGACACATTTCACATATGTTTAAAAACATATTACATCATGATATGTATAATTCCATTTCAAAGTGCAAGAAAGAGACCCCAATTTCTGAATGCCTAAGCTAGGTGCCTTTCATGCATCATCTAGTTTTCTCAATAATCTTATAAGTGCTACTTTCAAAAAGTATAGTTGAGAAAGTTGAAGCTTGGAGGGGTAATGTGCTCACCATCATATATCTAGAAAACCACAGAGCCAGAATTAAAATTCAGGTCTTTTTTCCTCCAGAATCCACATATTGAACCATTGCAAAACACTACCTTCTATAAAACAAAATAAAAAGCTGTAGTTTTCCAACTATTAAATTAATTTAAAATGGAAGCCATTAGACTGGTATGGCTCTGATACCAAGGTGTCTGCATACAGCAAACCAAAATCTAAGCCTTTAAAATGCCTCAAGTTTACATAATTGAAATCTAATGACAACCAATCACAAACAGTCAACTAGTCTTTAGGCTATAGCCAGTCACTAATTTCCCTAGTTTGCTTCTGCCTTTTCTCTATAAAAGTCTCTCCCCAGCTTCTGTCAGTGGGGCACTCTGAACTATTTCTGGTTTGGCACTGCCTGACTGGAATAGATTTTTTGCTTAACTCAACTCTTAAAATGTGTATGTGTCTCAGTTTATTTTTTAACACAATTTTTAAAGAAATTAGTCTGTGATTGGGCTTCCCTGGTGGCTCAACAGTAAAGAATCCACATGCAATGCAGGAGATCTGGATTTGATCCCTGGGTGGGGAGGATCTTTTGGAGAAGGAAATAGCTACCCACTGCAGTATTTTTGCCTGGAGAATCCAATGGACAGAAGAGCCTGGCGGGCTACAGTCTATGGGGTCACAAGAGTCTTATATGACTTAGTGATTAAATCACCACCACCAGTCTGTGATTATGTGAAACTTCTCAATCATAGGTCTAGAAATGCAAATTATCTAGCAAAAATGAGAGAAGATCTTAGAGAAACCTAGTTAAAAGGCTGGTTCCCCTCATGGAAAGAAGTGAGTTGTTACTATTTGGAAAGTTAGCATAGGGAAGGAAAATACCTTTTCTCTCTACCCTTTTAAGTTCTCCACTGGGACTCCAGGAACAAAAGACAGATTAATAAGGGAAAGCATATACATTTAGACAACACAAGTTTTACATGACTCTGAATTCTTCATGAGAGAAGGAAATGGCAATCCACTCCAGTATTCTTACCTGGAGAATCCCAGGAACAGAGGAGCCTGGTGGGCTGCTGTCTATGGGGTTGCACAGAGACAGACAGGACTGAAGTGACTTAGCAGCAGTGGGAGTCTTCATAAGAACATGAAGACCTGAAGAAATGATTAAACTTGAATGTTCTTCTGCCAGGTTTGATGACTATTAAATATCTTTCCATGTCATGGAAATATGTGACAGGACAGAGAACATGAGGTCAATATAGTAATCTGAGAGAAATTTTGGCAAGGCCTGATCTTTGAGATTCCATCTTTGGAGGGAAAGATGTTCCTTTCCTGAAGGTAAAAGGATGGTACCTTTCACATAAGGGTTTTACAACCTGCTTCAGGGGAAGATCAGAAAGTCCTTACTGTAGCCTTTTCTCAAATTCCTACAGCTTGAAATTTCCAGTATGCCAAGGTGACATATTGTGGGGAGTAGAATTCCTGAAACCTGTCAAATGAAAATATAAGGGGATGCTCATTCTGTGAGGCCACCATCACCCTGACACCAAAACCAGACAAAGACAACACAAAAAAGGAAAACTACAGGCCAATATCACTGATGAACATAGATGCAAAAATCCTCAACAAACTTTTAGCAAACAGAATTCAGCAACATGTAAAAAAGCTCATACACCATGATCAAGTTGGGTTTATTCCAGGGATGCAAGGATTCTTCAATATACACAAATCAATCACTGTGGTATACCATAAACAAATTGAAAGATAAAAACTATATGATCATCTCAATAGATGCAGAAAAATCTTTGACAAAATTCAGCATTCATTTATGATTAAAACTCTTTAAAAAATGGGCATAGACGGAACCTACCTCAACATAGTACAGGCCATATATGACAAGCCTACAGAAAACATTATTCTCAATGGTGAAAAACTGAAAGCATTCCCCCTAAGATCAGGAAAAAGACAAGGGTGCTCACTTTCACATGATTATTCAACATAGTTCTGGAAGTCCTAGCTTCAGCAATCAGAGAAGAAAAAGAAATAAAAGGAATCCAGATCAGAAAAGAAGAAATAAAGCTCTCATTGTCAGCAGATGACATGATACTGTACATAGAGAACCCTAAAAAGAGTATCAGAAATTTACTAGAGATAATCAGTGAATTTAGCAAAGTCACAGGATACAAAATCAATACATAGAAATCACTTGCATTTCTACATACTAACAATGAAAAATCAGAAAGAGCAATGAAAAAATCAATCCCATTCACCATTGCAACAAGAAGAATTAAATATCTAGCAATAAACTTACCTAAGGAGACAAAAGAACTATACACAGAAAATTATAAAACACTGATGAAAGAAACAAAAGATGACATAAACAGATGGAGAGATATTCCATGTTCCTGGGTAGGAAGAATCAATATTGTGAAAATGACTATACTACCAAGTGCAATATACAGATTCAATGTGATCCCTATCAAATTACCAATGGCATTTTTCACAGAACAAGAACAAAAAATTTCACAATTCATATGGAAACACAAAAGACCCTGAAGAGCCAAAGCAGTCTTGAGAAAGAAGTATGGAGCTGGAGGACTCAACCTTCCTGACTTCAGATTATACTACAAAGCTACAGTCATCAAGACAGTATGATACTGGCACAAAAACAGAAATATAGACCAATGAAACAAGATAGAAAGCCCAGAAATAAACCCATGCACCTAGGGGTACCTCATTTTTGACAAAGAAGGCAAGAATATACAATGGGGCAAAGACAATCTCTTCAATAAATGGTGCTGGGAAAACTGGACAGCTACATGTAAAAGAATGAAATTAGAACACTTCCTAATACCATACACAAAGATAAACTCAAAATGGATTAAAGACCTAAATGTAAGACCAGAAACTATAAAACTCTTAGAGGAAAACACAGGCAGAACACTCAATGACATAAATCAAAGCAAGATCCTCTATGACCCACCTCCTAGAGTAATGGAAATAAAAACAAAAGTAAACAAGTGGGACCTAATTAAACTTAGAAACTTTTGCACAGCAAAGGAAACTATAAGCAAGGTGAAAAGACAACCTTCAGAATGGGAGGAAATAACAGCAAATGAAACAATTGACAAAGGATTAATTTCCAAAATATGCAAGCAGCTCATATAACTCAATGCCAGAAAAACAAACAGCCCAATCAAAAAGTGAGGAAAAGACCTAAACAGACATTTCTCCAAAGAAGGCATACAGATGGCTAACAAACACGTGAAAAGATGCTCAACATCACTCATTATTAGAGAAATGCAAATCAAAACCACAATGAGATATCACCTCACACCAGTCAGAATGGCCATCATCAAAAAGTCTACAAACAATAAATACTGGAGAGGGAGTGGAGAAAAAGGAATGCTATTGCACTGTTTTGGGGAATGTAAATTGATACAGCCACTATGGAAGACGGTATGGAGATTCCTTAAAAAACTAGGGCTAAAACCACCATATGACCAAGCAATCACACTCCTAGGCACATACCTTGAGGAAACCAAAATTGAAAAACACATGTATCCCATTGTTCATTGCAGCACTGTTTACAGTAGATAGAATATGGAAGCAACCTAGATGTCCATTGCCAGGTGAATGGATAAAGAAGTTGTGGTACATATACACAATGAAACATTACTCAGTCATACAAAGGAATGCATTTGAGTCAATTCTGATGAGGTGATTGAACCTAGAACCTATCATACAGAGTGAAGTGAGTCAGGAAGAGAAAGATAAATATCATATTCTAACACACATATACGGAATCTAGAAAAATGGTACTGAAGAATTTATTTACAGGGCAGTAATGGAGAAACAGACATAGAGAATAGACTTATAGACATTGGGAGAGGGGAGAAGAGGGCAAGGTGTAAGAAAAGAGTAACATGGAAACTTATATTACCATATACAAAATAGATAGCCAACGGGAATTTGCTGCATGGCTCAGGAAACTCAAACAGGGGCTCTGTATCAACCTAGAGGGATGGGATGGGGAGGGAGATGGGAGAGAGGTTCAAAACAAAGGGGATATATGTGTACCTACAGCTGATTCATGTTGAGGTTTGACTGAAAACAACAAAATTCAGTAAAGCAATTATCCTTCAATAAAAAACTAAAAAAGAAAAAAAAATAAGGAGATGGACAAAAATTGAGGAAGAAAATGGCATCTGTTGTTGTTGTTGTTGTTCTGTAGATAATAAAGGGAGTGGTAGGACCTTACAAGTGAAAAAACACAAACTAGGTATTTATGGAGCAGAGGAGAGGACAGTCAGAATGCAATGTTAGGGACTTCCCTGGTGGTCCAGTGGCTAAGATTCTGGGCTCTCAATGTAAGGGGCCCGAATTTGATCCCTAGTCAGGGAACTAGATTCCACATGCCACAACTAAGAGTTTGGATGCTGCAACTAAAAATCCCGTGTGCCACAACTAAGACCCACCACAGTCAAATAAATATGTATTAAATAAATACATAAAACTAAACTATGGCCCACCTTAAAAAGGAATGTAGTGATAGATATCAGTAATAATAAAAAATAATAATTCATAAAAAAGAGTACATATAAAGTAATACAATATAAATGATAATGTATCATACCCTTATGTGTGTGCTCAGTTGGGTCAGACTCTTTGTGACCTCATGGACTGGAGTCTATAGCCTGCCAGGCTCCTCTGTCCATGGGATTGTCTAAGCAAGCAACCTGGAATGGGTTGCCATTTCCTCCTCCAGGGGATCTTCCTGACCCAGGTATCGAAACCATGTCTCCTGTGTTTCCTGCATTTCAGACAGATTCTTTACAACTGCGACACCTGGGAACTCCTTTTATTTCTTAATTAATTAAATAACTTTAATTGGACACTGATTACTTTACAATATTGTAGTGGTTTTTGCCAAACATTGACATGAATCAGCCACAGGAGCACATGTGTTCCCCATCCAGAAACCCCTCCTACCTCCCGCCCCATCCCATCCCCCAAGGTCATCCCAGTGCACCAGCCCTGAGCACCCTGTCTCATGCATCGAACCTGGACCAGCGATCCACTTCACATATGATAATATACACATTTCAACGCTACCCTCTCAAATCATCCCACCCTCGCCTTCTCCCACAGAGTCCAAAAGACTGTTCTTTACATCTGTGTCTCTTTTGTTGTCTCACATATAGGGTCATCATTACCATCTTTCTAACTTCCATATATATGCATTAGTATACTATATTGGTGTTTTCCTTTCTGACTTACTTCACTCTGTATAATAGGCTCCAGTTTCATCCACCTCATTAGAATTGATTCAAATACATTATTTTTAATGGCTAAGTAATATTCCATTGTGTATACATGCCACAGCTTTCTTATCCATTCGTCTGCTGATGGACATCTAGGTTGCTCCCATGTCCTGGCTATTGTAAACAGTGCTTCGATGAACATTGGGATATATGTGTCTCTTTCAATTCTGGTTTCCTCAGTGTGTATGCCCAGCAGTGGGATTGCTGACTTGTATGGTAGTTCTATTTCCAGCTTTTTAAGGAATCTCCACACTGTTCTCCATAGTGGCTGTACTAGTTTGCATTCCCACCAACAGTGTAAGAGGGTTCCTTTTTATCCACACCCTCTCCAATATTTATTGTTTATAGACTTTTGGATAGCAGCCATTCTGACTGGCATGAGATAATACCTCATTGTGGTTTTGATTTGCAGTTCTCTGATAATGAGGATGTTGAGCATCTTCTCATGTGTTTGTTAGTCATCTGTATGTCTTCTTTGGAGAAATGTCTGTTTAGTTCTTTAGCCCATTATTTGATTGGGTCACTTATTTTTCTGGAATTGAGCTACAGGATCTGCTTGTATATTTTTGAGATTAATTCATTGTCAACAAGTTCAAATACACAGTTGCACTGATGTGTTTTAACCTCCAAAAGTATCTTTCGCCAGAGGAAGCATGGCAGCAGTCTGCAATCCTGCATTTCAAGTACAGTTGGAAGGTGATTTCAGCAAGGATTTTTTCATCTAAATCAAGTAAGACAAGGTAGCTGGGACGAGCCACAACATTTAATTTAGAAAAAGGGCCACAGAAGGAGACCTTTGCATCCTTGTGGGGTTTCCTTGTGTGTGTCTGGAAATGGGGAGGAAGGAGATCTGGAAGGGAGCTCTGTGTGTGATATAAATGACCAGAGCTCAACACTTAGGAAAACATCTTAGGGAAATAAATTTCTTTCTGCCAGGCCAGAAAGGATAATAGTAAACACCAAGTACTTACTTCATACCAGGCACTGGCTGGGTTCAAGTGCTTTCCATACATTATCTGATTTGATCCTCATAAAACCTCTGATGAAGTACAAGTAGGAAAATCAGCCTTGCTTTACAGAAAGAATGGAGAAACACAATGTAACTTAAAACTGAGCTACATGGGAGAACTTCTGTATTTATGCAAAATAAAATTAGGCAAATAAAGATAAATGGCTTATAAATTTGTATACATTTCTGTAATTGCTGGAGAAAGGGATTTTGAAATTTACTCATACTGAATTGCACCTATTATTTTTCAGTTATTTATTGAAATGAGGGACTGTTTTATCACATGCTCCCTGTTCCCCCAAATTAAATGGCATTTCTATCAGATCAATGGTTAGTGAAAGTGAAAGTGTTAGTCGCTCAATCACGTCTGACTCTTTGCAACACCATGGACTCCTCTGTCCACCAGACTCTTCTGTCCATTAGATTTTCTAGGCAAGAATACTAGAGTGGGTTGCCATTCCCTTCTGCAGAGGATCTTTGTAACCCAGGGATCAAACCCACATCTCAGATGGGTTCTTTACCACTAGTGCTACCTTGGGGGATTTTTAAAAATGAAAACAAAGCAAGAGAGAGACAAAACAAACAAAAAACACCTCCAGATATCTGAATTGTTTCTGGATAAAAGTATTCTTTAAAATATCTAAGTAAATATTGAATAAAACTCAAGCAGAGAGAGAGAAAGAGAATATATCTTCATATAACTATAGAAATGATCAGGGATACATTGCATATGCATAGAATGATCTCTTTATCTTATACTGAAAAACTAAGTCAAAAAGGTTTCTCTTCCCATATGAAATCAACCCCCACCCTCACCCAAAAGAAAGGAAATGTACAATAATGGAAGAAACTTCCATTTTAAACAAAAGCTAGAAACAGACACAATAACAAACTATAACCTAAAAGACTATCAACCAAATGCAGTGTAATTCAAACCAAAACAGGAGTAGATGTTAAGATAAGTCTAAATATTCTTCAGATATTAGAGAGTAATTGATAATAATTATCAGGCCTGTACCACATGCCCAAAAGTGTTCTAAGTATAAAGTAATTTAATCTTAACAATGCTGTGAGGTAGTTACTATTACTACCCTCATTGAGAATCAATGAAACAGAGGAACATAGAACATAAGTAACTTGCCCAAGATCACACAACTATTGTACTAATTATCAGAACTAAAGCTGAAACTCTGGGATTTAAGTAGAATGCAAAGCTCTCTGAGTGTCACAAGAATTCCTTGCTTGTGAGCAAGTTCTAGTGCAGGGTTGGGCTGGGGGCTTCCTTAAAGCTATTATCTGACACAGAGTGGCAGGGAAGGTAGTCCTAAACAGAACATCTTTCAGAAAGAAACAAGTGGTGAGTGAGGTGGCAAGAGGGAAAGAGAACCATCAATCTGTGTGTGTGTGTGCTAAATCACTTCAATCGAGTCCAATTCTTTGTGTCCCCATGGACCGTAGCCTGCCAGGCTCCTCTGTCCTTGTGATTTTCCAGGCAAGAATACTAGATTGGAATGCCATACAGGGGACCTTCCTGACCCAGGGATGGAACCTGTGTCTCTGACATCTCCTTCATTGGCAGGCAAGTTCCTTACCACTAGCAACACCTGGGAAGCCCCAATCTTTGTCTGGAGAAGAGCAAATGCCAAGTCATTGCTCAAGAAGCCTGTAGCACAGGGATTTTACTGCAAGATTCCCAGGCTGAGCTGCACAATCCATGTAAACCCATTCTGAGATTTTGGATTAAAACCCAAGCAGACTGAAACCTTGTGTGCCCTTCTCACAGAATTCTTCAGCAATCACATGGTCTATAACACAGGTCTTATGGTATATTTTGAAGATAGTTTTTATGTTGTTCAACCCAAGGAAGACTGTTCACAGAATATGGTGTTGGTTGATCACCAGAAAAAAAGTGGGGAGGTGCACAATGCCTCCTTCACTCCTTTAGCCCAAGACATGAGAAGTTTAAATATAACAAAAAAGAAATGTTTAAAACCTGAGAAGAAACCATGAGAGAGTGTAAATAATAAATTTAGGGTGCTTGATCAAAAAAGTTTGGAGACTAGTCCTATGTCAGTTTTTTTTTTGTTTGTTTGTTTTTTTTGTTTTTTTCTAAATACCATAGTAATTTTATACTAAAACACCATATAATCCGAGTGTCAACTTAAAAAATAGTCACAACCTAAAAGTTGAGAGCTATGTTTTATTTGGTAGGAATTTTTAAGACTTCAAGCCCTAGAGACAGCATCTCAAGTAACCTTGAGAAAAGTGGTCTGAGGAAGTGGGTGGAGGAGTCCAGTTATATAGAAGTTTGCAACAAAGGGCAGGAAGTCTGAACATCAAAAGATTATTGTTAATTAAAGGAAGTCAGATATCTCAAGTCAAGGAATTTAGTACTTTTCTATGTATGGGAAGATTCAAGAGTCTGAGCTCACTAAAATCATTCCTTTCATATACACCTCTGCTATCTGGGGCCAGTATCATGTTTTTCACATCTTGAATTCCTCAGAGCTCCCCATAGAGAGTGGCTACTACCTGATAGCTATTAGATCACAGTGATTTTTCTCCTTTCTGAGTGCTCTCAAAGGCTGGAATCACTGACGACTGTGACATCCTTGTCTATTGATATGGCAGGAAATATTCCAATTCTCATTAGCTAACATATCTATGTATATATATAAACATGGATTTATGCCTCCAATTGTAAATAGTGGTTCACTGTACTATAACATTATGTATTTCTCTATATATCTATGTGGATATAAATATAAACTTAATCTTCACAATTTCATGAGACACATTTTCAGAAAGCAGCCTTATCTTTATTTTTTTTTCATTTATTTTTATTAGTTGGAGGCTAATTACTTTACATCATTACAGTAGTTTTTGTCATACATTGAAATGAATTAGCCATGGATTTACATGTATTCCCCATCCCAGTCCCCCCTCCCACCTCCCTCTCCACCCGATCCCTCTGGGTCTTCCCAGTGCAACCCTATATGCAAAACAGAAAAAGAGACTCAGATGTATAGAACAGACTTGTGGACTCTGGGAGAAGGCGAGGGTGGGATGTTTCAAGAGAACAGCATTGAAACATGTATATTATCTAGGGAGAAAACAGCCTTATCTTTAGAGTCAATGGGTAATAATCATAATGATAATTAAATGGTTCACTTCATTCTATGTAATATATATGTAATCTGTTATATATATATTAATATGACAGATATATATATATATAGAGAGAGAGAGAGACAGAGAGAGAGAGATTCTTTGATGCCTGAGGGGATTGGCTTTGAACCCCTTGGATACCAAAATCCATGGATGTTCACATTCCTTACAGTTGGCCCTCTGTATCTGTGGGTTCCTCATCCCTGGATTCAACAAATTCAATATCAAATAGTAATTTTGACTGGCAGTTGCTCGAATCCAAGAACAGAGCAGACACTATGCAGTGGACACCACTAATGCTGGACACTTTTGCTGACACGTCCTCAGGGACTAGGAGGATGCCCTAACTTTCCCTGTGTCACCAAGTTATTCACTAGTTTCAAATTCCTAGAGGTGATTGCCTGACTCCATGATAGAATGTGGGCTATGGTCTATGCCAGTATAGGGGAGCAAAATCTGTCAACCCAAAATGTATCTCTTTGGCATATGGATTATTTTGAGCTGAAAACCATCAAGGCTCAAAGGACTCAGGAAGAACCTTTGACCTTTTGCCCTAACTGCCTAAGTGAAGTGAAGTGAAGTGAAAGTCATTCAGTCGTGTCTGACTCTTTGTGACCCCATGGACTAAACAGTCTATGGAATTCTCCAGGGGTGGGTAGCCTATCCCTTCTCCAAGGGATCTTTCTGACTCAGAATCGAACCAAGATCTCCTACACTGCAAGGATATTCTTCACCAACTGAGCTATCAGTGAAGCCCTAAGAACCACCTAAGAGAATGTAGATAGAGGACCTGTTCCAGGAAGGAAGTTATCATAACTTACAGACAAGGAGGAACCTAGCAGAGTCTGTTAAAATTCCTCTTTGTGTCCTATTGTCTCTGCATGGCATAGCAAATATTTGTTTACCAAACATTTGCTTTCTATCACAATGTGAATTGCCTTCCTCGCTTCGAAGCCTCAAACTGCTACCCCAACATCCTCTTGTCTTTACCTGAAGATGGTATTTAAGGTGAAGGATCCAGCCTTGTTGGCAAGTTACTCACTTCTCCCAGGTCTCTCCCTTGTGGCTCAGCTGGTAAAGAATCCACCCTCTATGTGGGAGACTTGGGTTTGATCCCTGGGTTGGGAAGATCCCCTGGAGAAGGGAAAGGCTACCCACTCCAGTATTCTGGCCAGGAGAACTCCATGGATTATACAGTCCATGGGGTCACAAAGAGTCAGACATGACTGAGTGACTTTCACAGTTCTCTCCCATGTATACAGATTACTAAAGTTTTGATTTTCTCCTGAGTATCTGTCTCATGTCAACTTAATTCCTAGATCAGACAGAAGAACCTAGAAGGATAGAGGAAAACTTCTTCCTCCCTGACACCTGGTTAGCCCGGGGCACAGAGAGAGAGAACAATTTCATCTTCCCTAATGTGAGGCAGGAATCTGCATCAAATGAGGGGTTTCCACTGAAGGAGAGCAGGATATGCCAGCCCCAAATATGCCTCTTTGGCATAAGGATTATCTTGAACTGCTTATTTAAAAAAGTTTCTAACACAGGAGAAGCTCTGAAAACTGAATAGAAGCTACCCTTCTATAAGAGACATTTATATTTATAAGACAAAAATATTGGTAATTATATCTCCCTGGTGGCTCAATGATAAAGAATCTGCCTGCCAATGCAGGAGACTTGGGTTTGATACCTGGGTGGGGAAGATCCCCTGGAGAAGGAACTGGCACCCCACTCCAGTATTCTAGCCTGGAAAATCCCATGGACAGAAGAGCCTGGCAGGCTACAGTCCATGGGGTCGCAAAGAGTCCATGGGGACACGACTGAGTTATTAAACAGTAACAGCTTACTCTCTGTACCAGGAAGAAGTGGATGATTAAATCTCTAGAAACTCATCAGTGGGAAAGGCAACAATCTATATCAGCATAACAAGTGCGCTTTTCCTGATAACCTACCCTAACTGCCCACCCCCAACATCTTTAGCTGAACAAAGGATTTAAGTTTGCTTGGACCATTTCGGGGAGCTACTCAGTTTTTCTGGATATCTCCCATGTACATAGCAACCATATGTGTTATTAAACTTCTGTTTGTTTTTCTCCTGTTAATCTATCTGTTATTATGAGAGGCACAAAGGGCTCAGCCCGGTACCTACAAAGGTAGAGAGAAAATGATTTTTCCTCTCCTACACCAACAATAGGAAGAGGCTGAATGTTGGACAGCTACAATAATGAAAACTGCCCACTACAGCATGTCTTAGCGATCCAGTGGCTGAGAGCATGGATGTTAGATGAGTCAACAGACTGTAAAAAAATACAGTCCAATATTTGCCAGCTCTGTGACTTGACTGCTTTTCTTAAAGTGGGTTACAGAATAGAATTAAGCCCTAAAGCAATCAATGGACACAATGCATTTATTTCTCTCCTTGTACCTAGAATGGTGCTAGCTATGTGACCTCCTTGGAGAAACAGAAAATAGTCCCTCAAATCTTTTATTCTAAGCCTTAATTCTCTGGCTAAATTCCTTATGGAGTGGCTACAGGCTGAACACATCATTTACCCTTTCTATGTCTGTCTTTTCATTTATACATCTAATGTGCCAGTAAAAAGTTTTACTTTGTTCATATTTTTAAAGAGGATGTAATGAACTAATTTTGGGGGGCTCCAAAATCACTGCAGATGGTGACTGCAGCCATGAAGTTAAAAGACGCTTACTCCTTGGAAGGAAAGTTATGACCAACCTAGACAGCACATTAAAAAGCAGAGACATCACTTTGCCAACAAAGTTCCATCTGGTCAAGGCTATGGTTTTTCCAGTGGTCATGTATGAATGTGAGAGTTGGACTGTGAAGAAAGCTGAGTGCTGAAAAATTGATGCTTTTGAACTGTGGTGTTGGAGAAGACTCTTAAGAGTCCCTTGGACTGCAAGGAGATCCAACCAGTCTATCCTAAAGGAGATCAGTCCTGGATGTTCATTGAAAGGACTGATGCTGAAACTGAAACTCCAGTACTTTGGCCACCTCATTCGAAGAGTTGATTCATTGGAAAAGTCCCTGATGCTGCGAGGGATCAGGGACAGGAGGAGAAGGGGACGACAGAGGGTGAGATGGTTGGATGGCATCACCGACTCGATGGGCATGAGTTTGAGTAAACTCCGGGAGTTGGTGATGGACAGGGAGGCCTGGCGTGCTGCGATTCATGAGGTCCCAAAGAGTCGGACACGACTGAGCGACTGAACTGAACTGAATGAACTAAGGCATATAAAGCCCTTAAAACAGCACAAGACATGATAACACATGTCACTGTCATCAATATCCCATTTGTATTTTCTGCTTTTTTCTGTAATGCAGATGCTCAGTAAGTAGAGGAATGAACAGAAAAAGATAAAGCGGTTTTGAAAGGGGGAGAAGTAGTGAAAATGGAAAGGAAGTAGGTTTCTGAAAAGCAGAAATGTGGCTCAGATGGTTCCATGGGACTTGGAATTTAACAAGGTATGGACAGTGGCAATAATTCAGACTTGTGAACTTGGGTAACTGAATGAATGGTGGTGCCATTCCTAAAAAGGGAAAAGAAAAAAAAAAAAACATGGAGAGAAGCTGTGCTGAGTTTGGGACATTTGGGCAATTCATCTTAAAAGTCATCTGTAAGAGTGGCTATTTATTCAAAAAGACCTCCTACTAAACCCAAAGAATCCACTGATCAAGATGGAATCCAAAGCACATTTGGTGGATTGGTTGGATGGTTGCAGGTCACAGAAACAATACCTTAGGGAGAAGAAGTAGGAGGGTAAAGGAATTTGTTTTTGTAATATAGGAAAATACTATGGAATGAATTGGGGAAAATATAGCAGAGCCTCACAAAGAGATGATAGTTGCCAAGGAACTAGATGAGGCAGAAAGGACTGCCTTCTGGTCTTTTTCTTGAGTTGGTTTCTTTATTTTTTATCTGAAGATTAGCCTTTTCTGCTACCCAGGCCACATGTTGAGAGATGGCTATGTCACCTACAGCAGACAGCAGTGTTCCATCCAGCCTTCTCCAATTCCTTTTTATGCATCCCTTAGCTTTGGTATACTTTCCTTTCCAATAGTTAGCACCTGTGATTCTGTTTAGAGGCCTGCCAAGGGGACAATGAAGTCCTGTTGACTGGATGTAGCAGAAATGAAAGTGCCTAGAAACTTATATTCCCCCACCCCTAGGTCTTAGCCAATGATACTGGCTGAAGGCATTTGAATGTCATACTTCCTTGCCTCAAATCAGGAATATTCCAAGGTATAACATATTCCAGGATTCTGCTGGAGGATGAGATTGAGTTCCTCTATCCTATCTGGGACTTTTCTTCCTCCTTTTTTCTTCCCTATTTCCATCAGTCCCTTACTAATTTTTTCCTTTGTACACTGACTTCATTATTTATTTGCAGATGTATCATCATTTCAGGGTCTGCTCCAGGGGAACCCAACTACTATGTGTTCAATTGTGTCCCTTGCAAAAATTTATGTTAGAAATAAGGTCATTGCAGATGTAATTAGTTAAGATGAGGTCATTATGTTGGACCCTAATCCAATATGACTAGTGTCCTTATGAAAAGGGGAAATTTAGATATAAACAGACATGCATAGCAGGAAGACAGAGGGAGAAGATGACTCTGTGACTAAAGTGATGTGTCTACAAGCCAAAGAGTCCCAAAGAGTCCCATCAAACCCAGAAGCTAGAAGAGGCAAAGAAAGAGTCTCCCCTAGGACCAACAAGGAGAACATGGCCTTGATTTCAGACTTCTGATCTCCAGAATGTGAGAGAACAAATTTATGTTGTTTTTAACAACCCAGCTTTTGGTATTTTGTTATGGCCACCCTAGAAATTAATGCAATAATCACAACAACCCTGCTCCCAACCTTTTACAACTCTTTAAGAGATCAGCATAGACTGACACTAGATTCTGTCAGATCCTATTCCCAATTCCCAGGGTATATATTTTGATTGAATCAACCTATCCTTCAACTCTATCTAGGGGGTAGAGTCACAGTGAAACAAATATCAATATTGTGACCCAGAGGAAACAGTTCCCATAGAGAAGGGGAACACTATTTGTCCCTGGAATGGAAAGATACTCCCAAACTGGCTACTACCAACAGACTTCTTAGAATGGACTTTTCCAGTCCTTCATATAGTTCTAATGACAAACTGGCATGTATCCAACAAGAATTGATGAAGGAGTTTGGTTATTTTTTTCAAAATCAGGAGATGTTCCAAATTTATAGGGTGTCCAAAATATGAGATTTTGAAAAGCTCAAAGTTGATTAGTATTGCATTTCAATTCCCTGATTTGACTTCTCAGTGTCAGCAATGCATGTTCCAGAATAACATTAATTCAGAATGAACAACAAATCCTGCTGTGCACTGAAACATGAAGTCAATTTATGTCAAATGTTGTTTCACAGAGTTTGAAACATAATAAACAGAAATCTTACTCATATATCTAGGACTTTACTTAGCGGAACAGTATTTCCTCTTTTAAACTAACTGTAAAAAAAGAAAAGAAAAGAATGCAGTTAGGGGAAGTTCTTTTTGTTTGTTTTTCTCTTATGGCTCAAACTGAAAGCAGAACAATTTGCACATTGGCTCAGAGGGTGAATTTCATTTCCACTATCTCAGCAGCGGCCAATTTGAACCTGATTCAAAGTTGATTGTTTTCAGGCAGTTCTGAGTATACATATATTTACTAATGGACAGGCACTGAGTCTCATTTTTGTTCTACTTCTCTACTAATCTAGTAATGAAGCATGATTTTCAGCAATCTGAACATATGTGCCATGAGATGAAGTGTAATTTGCTTATTTCAATAGCCACCCAACTTTTCCTCTTAAATAACATTTATTTTCACTTTTAAGGCAAAGGAATTTCAAAGAAGGGAACCTGGCTACTGGAAGTTTCTTCTTGAGCGGAGAGACATAGTGGCCTTCTAATACACTGTCTTAACTGTCAGTTATGCACGAGTAGATCCTGTGATGAAAATTCTCATGCAAGTGTTTTATGAAGGATGGGTTCCTAGGAGAGCCTGGCAAGATGAGGAAATAGGGTAGGGGAGGGGAAGCAAGCACGCAAGGGTGGGACTTCGAGCCAAGTCCTGATCCAGAGTAAGTTACACCTCAGTTTGTCTCGTTTTCAGGTCAGTAACTGGGTTGTCTTCCTCTTGCATCAGTGAATCATTGGATAAGGGTGTCCTATTGCTCTTATTTGAGTGTTTGTGTCTCCCTCAAATTTATATGTTTATAAATAGATTTATAAATTTATATGTTTATAAATCTCCAAGGTGATTAGTATTAGGAGGTGATTAGTATTAGTCTTTTAGGTGTTGATTAGGTCGCGAGAGTGGTGCCTAAAAGAAACCTTATATAGTTCCCTTGCCTCTTCTGACCTATGAAGATACAAGAAGCCTACAGCCCAGAAAGGGACCCTCACCTGATTAGGCTGGCACCCTAATCTTCAACTTCCACCCTCCATAATTGTAGGAAACAAATTTATGCTGCTTGTTCAAATAGATGGGGAAAAAGTGGAAACAGTGACAGATTTTATTTTATTTTCTTGGATTCCAAAATCACTGCAGACGGTGACTGCAGTCATGATAGTAAAAGACACTTGCTCCTTGGAAGAAAAACTATGACAAACCTAGACAGCATACTAAAAAGAAGAGACATCACTTTGCCAACCAAGTTCCATCTAGTGAAAGCTATGGTTTTACCAGTATTCTTGTGAAAATGTGAGAGTTGTACCATAAAGAAGACTGAGCACTGAGGAATTGGTGTTTTTGAATAGTGGTACTGGAGAAGACTCTTGAGAGTCCCTTGGACTGCAAGGAGATCACACCAGTCATCCTAAAGGAAATCAGTCCTAAATATTCATTGGAATTACTGATGCTGAAGCTGAAGCTCCAATACTTTGGCCATCTAATGTGAAGACCCAAATCATTGGAAAAGACCCTGATGCTGGGAAAGATTGAAGGCAGGAAGAGAATGGTATGACAGAGAATGAGGTGGTTAGATAGCATCACTGACTCGATGGACATAAGTCTGAGCAAGCTCTGGGAGTTGGTGAAGCCTAGCATGCTGGAGTCCATGGGGTTGCAAAGAGTTGGACACGACTGAACTGAACCTCATGTACCCACAGGACATACCAAACTCTGAAAGAGATTACTTAGAACTCAGGCTTTTTCTTTAAATTTTTTATTGGAGTACAGTTGCTTTACAGTGTTGTGTTAGCTTCTGCTGTACAGCACTATGATCAGCTATTTGTATACCAGCATGCTAAATAGCTTCAGTCATATCCGACTATTTGTGACTCTATGGACTGTAGCCAGACAGGCTCCTATGTCCATGGGGATTCTCCAGGCAAGAATACTGGAGTGGACTGCCATGCCCTACACCAGGGGATCTTCCCAACCCAGGGATCGAATGACGTTTCCTGCAGCTTCTGCATTGCAGGAGGATTTCTTTATGGCTGAGCCACAGGGAAGCCCGTGTGTGTGTGTGTGTGTGTGTGTGTGTGTGGCCTCTTTTTTGTATTTCCTTCTCACCTAGGTCTCTTGTGGGGTTACGGCTCCTTTCTCCTGGATCCTGTTGTGCACAAGGTTTTGTTTGTGCCCTCCAAGAGTCTGTTTCCCAGTCCTGTAAGTTCTGGAGGCTCTGTGGTGGGGTTAATGGCGACCTCCTCCAAGAGGGCTTATGCCATACTCTAAGTCTGCTGCACCCAGAGCCCCTGTGGCAGGCCACTACTGACTTGTACCTCTGCAGGAGACACTCAAACACAGTTCTGGCTTGGTCTCTGAGGGGTCTCCGGGTCCTGGTGCACACAAGGTTTGTTTGAGCCCTCCAAGTGTCTCTAGTGGGTATGGGGTTTGATTCTAAATTGCCCCCCCCCCATACTTTCTTGCTGGGGCTTCTCCTTTGCTCTTGGACGTGGGATTTTTTTTTTTTTTTTTTTTTTTTTTTTTTTTTTTGGTGGGATCCAACATTCTCCATAGAGGAAAACAACAGAATGGGAAAGACTAGAGATCTCTTCAAGAAAATTAGAGATACCAAGGGAAAATTTCATGCAAAGATGGGCTCGATAAAGGACAGAAATGGTATGGACCTAACAGAAGCAGAAGATATTAAGAAGAGGTGGCAAGAATACACAGAAGAACTGTACAAAAAAGATCTTCGCGACCCAGATAATCATGATGGTGTGATCACTCACCTAGAGCCAGACATCCTGGAATGTGAAGTCAAGTGGGCCTTAGAAAAACAAAGCTAGTGGAGGTGATGAAATTCCAGATGAGCTATTTCAAATCCTGAAAGATGATGTTGTGAAAGTGCTGCACTCAATATGTCAGCAAATCTGGAAAACTCAGCAGTGGTCACAGGACTGGAAAAGGTCAGTTTTCATTCCAATTCCAAAGAAAGCTCAAATTATTGCACAATTGCACTTATCTCACACACTAATAAAGTAATGCTCAAAATTCTCCAAGCCAGGCTTCAGCAATATGTGAAAAGTGAACTACCAGATGTTCAAGCTGGCTTTAGAAAAGGCAGAGGAACCAGAGATCAAATTGCCAACATCTGCTGGATCATCAAAAAAGCAAGAAAGTTCCAGAAAGACATCTATTTCTGCTTT
This sequence comes from Odocoileus virginianus, assembly GCF_023699985.2. NCBI lineage: Eukaryota > Metazoa > Chordata > Mammalia > Artiodactyla > Cervidae > Odocoileus > Odocoileus virginianus. The sequence continues at coordinate 15,549,787 of NC_069708.1, forward strand.
ATTGACTATGCCAAAGCCTTCAACTGTGTGGATCAGAATAAACTGTGGAAAATTCTGAAAGAGATGGGAATATCAGACCACCTGATCTGTCTCTTGAGAAATCTGTTTGAAGGTCAGGAAGCAACAGTTAGAACTGGACATGGAACAACAGACTGGTTCCAAATAAGAAAAGGAGAACATCAAGGCTGTATAGTGTCACCCTGCTTATTTAACTTATATGCAGAGTACATCATGAGAAACGCTGGACTGGAAGAAGCACAAGCTGGAATCAAGTTTGTGGGGAGAAATATCAATAACCTCAGATATGCAGATGACACCACCTTTATGGCAGAAAGTGAAGAGGAACTAAAAAGCCTCTTGATGAAAGTGAAAGAGGAGAGTGAAAAAGTTGGCTTAAAGCTCAACATTCAGAAAACTAAGATCATGGCACCTGGTCCCATCACTTCAAAGGAAGTAGATGGGGAAACAGTGGAAACAGTGGCTGACTTTATTTTGGGGGGCTCCAGAGTCACTGCAGATGGTGATTGCAGCCATGAAATTAAAAGACATTTGCTCCTTGGAAGGAAAGTTATGACCAACCTAAACAGCATATTGAAAAGCAGAGACATTACTCTGCCAACAAAGGTCAGTCTAGTCATGTATGGATGTGAGAGTTGGACTGTGAAGAAATGGCAACCCTCTCCAGTATTCTTGCCTGGAGAATTCAATGGACAGAGGAGCCTGGTGGGCTACAGTGCATAGCATGGCAAAGAGTCGGACATGGCTAAAGAAACTCAGCAAAATAACGAAATGGGTACAGAATTCTATTAAGCCTTTTCTGCCACCTCTACTGGCTATCATTATGGTTTTATCTTTTTGTTCTGTGAAAATAAATCTTAAAAAAATCTGCCTAAAAATTGCACTGTCTTCTAATCTAATCTGAGTTGTTTGAGGGGTAGAGGATAAGGGAAGAAGTTAAAGCACTTCAGGAGAGCAGAGGAAACAGTAGAAGCTTTGTAGGTATTCTTTGAAATTTTGATTAGACAGGGAACTCCTGCAAGATTTGGCTGCTGAAAGTGGGATTCCAGGTCCTCACCTCCCTTTGAGTAGGAAAATACACATATGTGAAAAGCATATATTAAGGAGGGGAAGCATAATCTTAGGAAATGTGGTGTTTCAATATTCCTTTGGTATAAGGCTTATATACATATAATATCTCTACCATTTGTGCAACATGCACTTATTCAGCAAATGAATAGCATTTTCCTTCTCTTCAGGTATGTACAAGAATTAATTTGCTTTCCGAGGGCCCCACATACCCACAAGAGGAATGACCTCTGTACACGAAAAACCCAAAGTAGAGAGGTTTAGAGAAGGGAAAGATTTTCTGCTTGGGGGTGAGTGCATGGGGGGGCTCATAGATATATGGACATGTTGACAAATTACATTTTATACTCTTTTGTACACATTTTCTTCCTTGGCTGTCCCTTTTACACATTTTCTTTGAAAAAAATGCATGGTTTATAAGCATGTATAAAAGTCCAACATTGAGCTTCCTACAAGATTCTATGCTAGCAAATTCAAAGATTTCTGCCTTCTTATAGATACATTTAGAGAAACAAGGAGGGGCTAGGTCATCTCTGTTCAATAGGATACAAAAAAAGAAAAGGAAGAGGCAAACAAATGATAGAGAACCTCTGGTTAATATCTTCATCCTCCTGACTGATAGACTGATGTAGAAAGTAACTTAAAGAACTTTCCAGCAGGTGTGAATTTCATTTAGGTCTATCAAAAAATTGCCCAAGAATTTTGTTAGAGATCTTAATTATTTTCAAGAGTTTTGACAATATATTACATAAAAATTTTCTTAGATCAGGTTTGATTCAAATTTTATTTTCCAGATGCTGCTTTTGATCCAAACAATCTTTAAAGATCAGTTTTTTTAGAAAAAAAAAGTCTAATTGTGTTTTTGTGCTGACTTTGTTAGTTGCATTTTTGATTAGTCAAATATATTTTACATTTAATACAGACAGTAAGAATGAGAGATAGGCTCACATAACACAAAGCAGCCTCCTCAATATGCAAAACTTGGAATGTATGTAGATAAAGTAACCCATGTATACACACATGTAACTACATTTCAGTATACATCTATATGTATATTAAAGTAAACATGAGGTCATACTGATGTCTCTGACTCGAAGCCAACACCACAAGGTTTATTCTAGTCCTCTTTTGCTGATTTATATCTCTTTCTCCAACAGTGAGAAATCTGATTCTCATTATCTACTACAATCAACAAATATTTACTCTAAGGGGAAAGGTAACAAATATTTTAGGTTTTGCAAGCCATTTAGTGTCTGCCTCAATTCCTCATACAAGTTTTCATGTATCATGAAGTATTATATTTCCTTTGAATTTTTTAAGCCATCTCAAAGTGAAAAAAATAAAGTTCTTTATTTGTAGGCTGTACAAAAATGAACTGAATTTGGCCCACCGACCCTAGCATGTTGACCTATATTTTCTGCAATATATTTATTTGTTCAGTCACAGTATTCATGCTTCAAAACTGCTCACTGAGATAGACAAATTTATCGATTAGAGCAATGTTTATGAACAGTTCTTTTCATCTTAATCCTTACAGTCAAAATGCTATTTCCAAAGCTTTTACATCTCATCCTTTCTTCTGCATTCCCAGCAGAGTGCTAGTGTAATGCTGTCCTTTGAAAAGCAGTCTTTTCACATTTCACAGTCTGCATTTCAAGCTAGGATTCCCCAGCATCCTGGTTAATATTTTTAAAATTTGCATACAGTAAAAATCACACTTTGTGGTGTATAATTCTGTGCGTTTTGACAGATATATCTTTCAGTATGGTGCCATACAGAAAAGTCTTATCACTCCAAAATTTCTTTCTTTCCCTTAAGAGCCAATCCCTTTCTCAACCTCCATCCAAGGGAAGCTATTAATCAGCAATCTTGGGGTCAATCCCTTCTCCAATCCCCCAAATACTGACAACTACTGATCTATTTTGCTTCCTTATAGTTTTACCTTTTCCAGAGTGTCATAAATGGAATCATATAATAAATATACAGCCTTTTGGATCAGTTTTTTTTTAATTTAGCCTAAATGTTCAGGATTGTTTATCTTCATGAAGAATTGACCCTTTTATCATTATATAATGATATTCTTTGTCACTATTGTTTGCTGTGAAGTCTACTTCACTCAACATTAATATAGGCTCTTTCACTTTCTTTCAACTAATGCTAGCATAGAACTTTTTCCCTATTCTTTTAACTTACTTGTGTTTTTATATTTGATGTGTATTTCTTTTAGACAGGATATACCTAGGTCTTGCATTTCATCCAATCTGGCAATGTCTACCTTTTAAGGTATTAAGACTATTTTCATTTAATGTGACTAGTGATATGTAGTTTTAAATCTATGAGCTTGCTGCTTGATTTCTATTTGCCCCATCTTGTTTCTTTTCCTCTCCCCCCACTTCAACTTTCTTTTGATTTAATTGATTTTGAGAAGTCACATTTTTCAATTCACTCTGCCAGTCTTTGTTTTTTAATTGCTGTACAGTCAGCCCTCTGTATCCATCGGTTTTGCATTCATGGATTTAACCAAGGGTCAAAAATCTTCCTCTCAAATGCCAGAAAGTTCCAAAAAGGAAAACTTAAATTATTTATACAATTTTTAATTATTAGTTTTAAACTACAGGTTAAATCACAGTTTGAACAATGATAAACTACTAAGTTAAAATTTAGAGATAGAGGAAAAACAAGGAAGACAAGTTTTATTACATACCTATTAAAATAGATTCTTAAGAACAATACCACATGTTCCAAGAAAGTAATAACTTTTGCAAAAGATTTTACTCAATTAAATCAAACCTTATGCTACTGATATTGTTCAGTAGTTCCATTTCATAAAGTCATCTATTTCTGGAAAAAATTAGTCCTAGAAATTTTGCATCTTAAGTTTCATATAGGTTGAGTTTCCCAAGTATTAGACTATAGTGGTGATCTCAGCATGTATACATGAATTTATTCCCTCAAGCCTAAATACATTAACATAGGCAAGAGACTCTGCTAAGGGCCTTTTTACCAAGTCACTTGTGTTATCTTTGATATTTTGTTCAGAAATATTTTCCAATCTGCAACTTATGGCTTTGGTTTCAGATAAATGTGAAGTGAGAGCAGGAATCTCTGATTGGTGAAACTATCACAGGGACTTTTGTAGTAGTTCAGTGCTTAAGCATCCACTTTCCAATGCAGGGGATGCAGGTTCAACCCCTGGACAGGGGACTAGGATCCCACATGCTTTGGGGCAACTAAGCCCAACAAGGGAAGTCTACCTACTGTAACAAAGACCTAGAGCAGTCAAATAATAAGAAGAATAAAAGAAGCTATCACTTTATTCCTAGAATTCTGTCAGAGTGAAGACAAGTGAAATCTCTTAGTAGGGTATAGTTTTGATGCATGTGGACCTCCCTGCAACATTTCAGACCAGCTTAGTTGATGATTATGAAGGTAAAAATATGCTTAATGACAGCTGAAAAATTGTTGAATTTAAAGCACATTAATATCTCTCCCATAAAATGTGTATCATAAGCACTAACATCTGATAAGAATAAATCTGGGAATACATATTTTTTGAGAAGTCAGTGTGTTGAGAACATGTCACCCTTTGCACAGGAATAAAAGTGGGAATCTACACATATTGAAAGGATTAACCACTCTGGAAAATATCTTTGTAGTATAGCACTTGTCTTGCACAAAGTTAACCTGGGGGAGGTTGTTTCTTCTTTGATTTGACAGCTTTTCCAAAGTTTGCACCCTAGTAAAGGATAACTTACCATTCTGTTGAGCCAGTTAAGAAGATAATAAGCCGACCAAGCAAACACAATTATTTCTAACATCCCTTCTTGATCATGAGTGCCACTTTCTGGGTTATAAGATGAGGAGAAATCCTTTGGTGCTATCTAGCAGCGGTCTTGGGAGTGATGAACATGGTGTGAGTATAAAAAAGCACCTTTTCCAATTGTATTATTCCGAATCTGAGATCTGAACTCAGAGGTAAGCAACTTCTTAATAGTTTCCAAGAAAGGTCCAGAGAGTAGCAATACCATATAAAAACCATAACAGGATTTTTTCCATAATAAACATTTGGAATTTAGTTCTTCATCTCAATTTTTTACCATTTTCTATAGTTATGAAATTCCCCAAAGCATAAAATAGTGGGAAAATTAACAGACTCTTTTGAGAATGTATAGTTCATATAGTCAGGTTGAATGAAGCAAAGATCACTTGCCATCCAAGTAGAATATTCTGAAAGCAAATAATAACTTTTTATTGCTTTACATTCAGAACAGACAGTACTCTAGTGACATTTTATTTTGTCTTCTGAGCTACCAGTATAGGTATACCTCATTTTATTACAATCCTCTTTATTGTGCTTCACAAATATCATGTTTTTACAAATTGAAAGTTTGAGGCAACCTTGCATTGAACAAGTCTCTTGGCATCATTTTTCCAACAGCATTTTCCCACTTTATATCTGTCATATTTTGGTAATTCTTGCAATATTTAAAAATTGTTTCATTATTACTATATTTTTTATGGTGATCTATGATTAGTGAACTTTAACATTATTATTGCAAACATTTTGACTCCCTACAGGCTCAGATGATGGTCAGCACTTTTAAAAAATAAAGTATGTTTAAAGTAAATATGTATTTCTTTTTTTTTTTCATTTATTTTTATTAGTTGGAAGCTAATTACTTTACAATATTGTAGTGGTTTTTGCCATACATTGACATGAATCAGCCATGGATTTACATGTGTTTCCCATCCCGATCCCCCCTCCCGCCTCCCTCCCCATCCTATCCCTCTGGGTCTTCCCAGTGCACCAGACCTGAGCCCTTGTCTCATGCATCCAACCTGGGCTGGTGATCTGTTTCACCCTTGATAGTATACATGTTTCAATGCTATTCTCTCAGAACATCCCACCCTCGCCTTCTCCCACAGAGCTTAAAAGTCTGTTCTGTACATCTGTGTCTCTTTTTCAGTTTTGCATATAGGGTTGTCTTTACCACCTTTTTAAATTCCATATATATGCATTAGTATACTGTATTGGTCTTTATCTTTTTTAGACGAAATACTATTGCACATTTAATAGAGTACAGAATAGTGTAAACACAACTTTTATATATACTAGGAAACCAATAAAATTGGTGTGACTCATTATTGTGATAGTCTCTTTATTGCAGTGGTCTGGAACCAAATCTGCAATATATTCAAGGTATGCCTGCATTTCTTTTCCCATAAATGCAAATTTTTAAATGAATAGGTATACTAAATAAACATGTGCATATAAATTCATACTGAAAATACTAAATGAAATATAATTTCTGAAAAATTAAACTTCAGCTTTTAATCTTTGTAAATAGGTAAGAAAATCCTTTTTCTATATGGACAAAATGTTCACATATAGATGAAAATATGTAAATTAAAACTATTATTTGGTAAGCAATTACTTTGCCCTCTTTATCTCTATTCACTTTGATTAAAAAAAAAAAAAAACTCTCGGTAACCTAAAATTATTAATTAACTACACAAATATAATACTTATAGATAGACTTAAATTGCAATCACAAGATCCTTAATACATTGTAAATTAATTAAATAACAATGCAATCACTGTTGATATGTTTAAAAACAACTTTTCAGGAAATTGTAACACAGTGAAATTTTACTCACATAGTGCAAGTGGAGTAATTCTGGGGTTTTTGTATTTTGAAATATTGGCTGGAAGTCACAAGAGCAAAACAAATCAGAAGGATATTAGCTATTATAATTCAATTTATTTAGCATCTATGCTTATTTGTTCCTAAAATTTTTCTGTCAGTAATGGTCACCTTTTAGCCCATAAGATAAGTTTAGGAAAATCCCACTGAGATTATTTTGTAAGAAAAAAAATCAAGCATTGTGTATAATTTTTATACCATATTCCACACTGTAATTAAATCAGAAAGAATATCTGATTTTCTTTTTAAATTAATTAATTTTTTAAAATGAAGACGTTATTTTTAGAGCAATTTAAAGTTCACAGCAAAACTGAGAGGAAAAACATATTCCCCATATACCTCTGCTCCCACATGTGCACAGCAGCCTCCATAATCAACATCCCTCAACAAAGTAGTACCTTTGTTACTGCTGATGAACTTACATTGACACATCATAATCATCCAAAGTCTATAATTTACATTATAGGTCACTCACAGTGTTGTATATTCTGTAGGTTTGGACAAATATAAAATCATATATATCAATCATTATGGTATCATACAGAGTATTTTCACTGCCCTAAAAATCCACTATGCTTCTCTTATTCATTCCCCCGACTCCAGGCAACCACTGACCCTTCTACTCTTCTCATTGTCGTTCAGTCGCTCAGTCGTGTCCGACTCTTTGCGACCCCATGGACTGCAGCATGTCAGGCTTCCCTGTCCTTCAGCATCTCCCAGAGCTTGCTCAGACTCATATCCATTAAGTCAGTCATGCCATCCAATCACCTCATCTTCTGTCATCCCCTTCTCCTCCTGCGTCAATCTTTCCCAGAGTCAGGGTTTTTTCTAATGAGTCAGCTCTTTCCATCAGGTGGTCAAAGTACTGGAGCTTCAGCTTCAGTATCAGTCCTTCCAATGAATACTCAGGGTTGATTTCCTTTAGGATTGACTGGTTTGATCTCCTTGCAGTCCAAAAGATTCTCAAGAGTCTTCTCCAACAACACAGTTCAAAAGCATCAATTCTTCAGTGCTCAGCTTTCTTTTTTTTTTATTTTCAGTTATTTTATTTTATTTTTTTCCATTTATTTTTATTAGTTGGAGGTTAATTACTTTACAATATTTTAGCTTTCTTTATGGTCCAGCTCTAACACATCCATAAAAGACTACTGGAAAAGCCATAGTTTTGACTAGACGAACCTTTGTTGGCAAAGTAATGTCTCTAAGTTTTGCCCATTTCAGAATGTCATATAGTTGGAATCAAATAGTATTAACACTTTCAGATTGAATTTTTTCACCTAGTAGTATGCATTTAAGTGACTACCATGTCTTTTGATGGCTTGATAACTCATTTCTTTTTAACTCTGAATAATATTACATTGTCAGGATACATCACAGTTTATTTATCCATTCGCTTATTGAAGGACATCCTAGTGGCTTACAAGTTTTGAAAATTATAAATGAAGCTGCTATAAAGATCCATGTTCAGGTTTTTGTGTGGACATGTTTTCAACTCCTTTGGGTAAATATCAAAGAAGATGATTGCTGGATCATATGATAAGAGTATGTCCAGTTTCGTAAGAAACCTCCAAACTGTCTCCCAAAGTGGCTGTTCCATTTTGCATTCCCATCAGCAATAAACAAGAATTCCTGCTATTTCACTGACATTTGGTATTCTTAGTGCTCTGGATTTTGGCCATTCTGATAGGTTTGTAATGGTATCTTGTTTTTTTATTTATTTATTTTAATTGGAGGCTAATTACTTTACAATATTTAGTGGTTTTTGCCATATATTGACATGAATCAGCCATGGGTGTACATGTGTCCCCATCTTGTTTTATTTTGTATTTCCCTGATGACATGTGATGTGAGTGTCTTTTCATATGCTTATTTTCCATCTGTACATCTTCTTTGGTAAGATGTCTGTTAAGATTTTTGGTTCATTTTTAATCAGGATTTTTGCTTTCTTATCATTGAGTGTGTATTTTGGACAATAGTCCTTTATTGCATGAGTCTTTGCAAGTATTTTCTCCCAGTCTGGTACTTGTCTTCTCATTCTCTTGATGCTGTCTTTCATAGAAGAGAAGTTTTTAACTTTAATGAAGTCTAACATATCATTTATTTATTTCATGGATTGTGCATTTGGTATTATATCTAAAAAGTCATTACTATACCCAAGGTCATCTATAGCTTCTCCTATGTTATCTTCTAGGAGTTTTATAGTTTTGTGTTTTACGTCTGTGACCCATTTTGAGTTAATACTTATGAGTGGTATAAGGTCTGCATCTAGTTTAATATTTTCGGATGTGGATGCCCAGTTCTGGCATCCTTTCAGAAACTATATTTTACTATTTTTGCTCCTTTGTGAAGGATCAACTGACTATATTTATATGGGTCTATTTCTGAGTTCTTCATCCAGTTCCACTGATCTATTTGTCCATTATTTTGCCAGTGCCACACTGTCTTGATTCCTGTAGATTTATAGTAAGTCTTGAAGTCAGGTGGTGTTAGTCCTCCAAATTTGTTCTCTTTCAATATTGAGTTGGCTATTCTAGATCTTCTGTCTCTCCATGTAAACTTTAGAATAGTTTATCTGTATGCACAAGATAACTTGCTAGGATTTTGATTGAGATTGCACCGATATTAAGTTGGGAAGAAGTGGTATGTTAAAACTATTGAGTCTTCATTATCAGAGAAATGCAAATCAAAACCACAATGAGGTACCATCTCATGCTGGTCAGAATGGCTGCTATCAAAAAGTTTACAAACAATAAATGCTGGAGAGGGTGTGGAGAAAAGGGAACCCTCTTACAATGTTGGTAGGAATGCAAACTAGTACAGCCACTATGGAGAACAGTGTGGAGATTACTTTAAAAACTAGAAATAGAACTGCCATACAACCCAGCAATCTCACTGCTGGGCATACACACCAAGGAAACCAGAATTGAAAGAGACACATATACTTCAATGTTCATCACAGCACTGTTTACAATAGTCAGGACATGGAAGCAACCTAGATGTCCATCGGTAGATGAATGGATAAGAAAGCTGTGGTACATATACACAATGGACTATTACTCAGCTATTAAAAAGAACACATTGGAATCAATTCTAATGAGGTGGATGAAACTGGAGCCTATTATACAGAGTGAAGAAAGTCAGAAAGAAAAACACCAGTATGATATACTAATGCATATATATGGAATTTAGAAAGATGGTAATGATGATCATATATGTGAGACAGCAAAAGAGACACAGAAGTAAAGAACAGATTTTTGGACTCTGTGAGAGAAGGCAAGGATGGGATGATTTGAAAGAACAGCATTGAAACATGTATATTATCATATGTGAAATAAATCGCCAGTCCATGTTGGATGCATGAGACAGGGTGCTCAGGGCTGGTGCACTGGGATGACCCTAAGGGATGTGATGGGGAGGGAGGTGGGAGGGGGGTTCAGCATGGGGAACACATGTACACCCATGGCTGATTCATGTCAATGTATGGCAAAAACCACTACAATACTGTAAAACAATTAGCCTCCAATTCAAATAAATTAATTTGAAAAAATAAATATATTGAGTCTTCCTATCCTTGAAAACATGGTTTATCTCTCCATTTATTTAGTTCTTCTTTGACTTCATTTACCAGAGCTTTGTAGTTTTCTTCATGTTGATCTGATATATATTTTGCTAGGTTCATACCTAAGCGTTTCATGTTTTTTTTTTTTTTGGTGTCAATGTAAATGGTATTATGTTTTTAATTTCCAATTGCAGTTGTTCATTGCTGGTATATAGAAAAGTGATTGACTTTTGTTTATTAACCTTTTCTCCTGCAACTTTGCTAAAAATCTATTAGTTCCAGGAGCCTTTTTATTCAATTTTTTGAGTTTTCCACATAGAAAATCATATCATCTACTTCAGTCGTGTCCGACTCTGCGACCCCATAGACGGAAGCCCACCAGGCTCCCCCGTCCCTGGGATTCTCCAGGCAAGAACACTGGAGTGGGCTGCCATTTCCTTCTCCAATGCATGAAAGTGAAAAGTGAAAGTGAAGTCGCTCAGTCCTGTATGACTCTTAGCGACCTCATGGACTGCAGCCTACCAGGCTCCTCTGTCCATGGGATTTTCCAGGCAAGAGTACTGGAGTGATGTGCCATTGCCTTCTCCGTCTTAGTAGCCTAAAGTTACCTAAAATTTAATTGCTCCCTTTTGATCATACTTTTTGATTGTGCCTTTATTTAGTGTAATGGGTACTTGAGACTATTCTAAATGTGCATATTTAAATGTACATAACCTAAGTCCCTAGACTAATTAAATATGTGCTCCATTAACTATGATAAATTTAACAGTTTTGTTAATTTCCCTCCAGATTAAGTGATTTAACTTTCATAAAATTACATAACTAAGGAGGAGGATCCCTTGATGTTCCACCCAGATCCCCTCTCACTGAAGGACTTGCCCCAGGTGCTGGGAGTGATATAAGCAGGAAACCCACAGCTGTCAGGGATATCTCAGCTGCAAGGAGTCACAGAGTTACTTCCACTGTCCATATGGAGATATAAATGTGCATCAATCTTGACCCAACAGGGAACAACTGTAAAGGCCTCTTCTAACTCTGAGTGCCCCATAGTGTTGCCCAAAGTATTTGTAAAGCCTGCATTACAGTTTGGACTTCTCCCTCTACCCATGCCTGCTTGATCCCGCTACCTCCCACAGGTGTTGATCTGTTCCCCATTCATAACCATCCTACCTATTAAACTCTACCTCTGGGTTTACTTCCAGGAGAACCCAACTTGTAACAGTAAGTAAGTAAATAGTTTGCACTAGATATTATTTATATCTCCAGATGTACTCCTAGCTCTTAGTCTATTCCAGTCAATCTCCTCAGTCATTATGCTCACTATACAAAATAAACCCTGTCATTTTCTTTAATATCACAGAATAAGATAGCATATTTTCATGATATGAGCTGAACAGATTTTCTTTCTTACTTCATCTCAAGATGGATCTCTTTGTTTCAATTAGATGTTCTCATGGTGCATACAAATGATCAATTCCTTAAATCAATTAACTTTATTTTTTTCAAAGATATTTAAAGCAAACAGACTTTAGCTCTATATCTAAAATCTCTATAGTCACACACACGAAGAATTTCAAATGACCAATTACAGAGATTAACATGTGAAATGGCTAGGTAAATTATACAATTTTAGCTAAAAGAAAAATGAAAATAAGACACAAAGTCTTTGCTAGCAAAACACAGAATAACTTCCTGAAACCGAAAGAAATAAATGACTACTTATCCACCCTATCTTTGCTAAGGTCTTTGGTCATCCCTTAGTAGCATAATTTAATACACTGACTGAAAGCTTATGGTATTAAACCCAACTCACCTTTTCTCCAGTCCTATGACATCCTTCCAACATCTAGGCACTGATAGGAGTGGCAGGGGTGGGGCATTCAATGTAATTGCACAAACCATGGGGACATCCAGTACTCTGGCTCCAAATTTCCTCTCCAAGTTTTCAGCGTCATTCCTGGTATGGTATCATTTGACTCAAGGCTGTTCTTGCTTCACTCTGGTAGGTTCTCTTGAGTTGATCTATCTTGGTAGGGCCTCCAAATCCTTAAGGAAAACATATAAAATGAATTCATTATGTCAAAGATTTAAGTTTGATATAAAAGAGATTAGGCCTCTAAATTAGCCAAGTAAAAGATTTTCCTTTTGGTAGATATACAGGAAAAATACTGATTAGGAAATCATTGTTAGACCAGATACAAGATGAAAAAGAATGTTGGTTAAAGATGTTTAGAGACATTCCTGGTGGACCAATGGCAAAGATTCCATGGTCCCAATGCAGGGGTCCGGGTTTGATCCCTCATCAGGGAACTAGATCCCACATACTGCAACTAAGAATTCTGCAAGTCACAACTAAAACATCTCACATGCTGCAACTATGAAAAGATCCCACATGCCACAATGAAGATCAAAGATCACTTGTGCCACTACTAAGACCTGGCACAGCCAAATAAATTAAAAAATAAGTAAAGATGTTTAGACGGCTGCCTGATAGATAGCTGGCTAGGCTAATAAATAATATTATTAGATTTTAAAATTAAATTTAGATCTATCAGAACAGTCCCTAAACATACTATCAGGATTAATCTTTACTTCTCTGAAGGAGTTTGGGAATTACATCACACTCAGTTTGAGTATTTTTTTTTCCTTACTCTTCTCCAATCCAAGTTTTCCTATCCATCAAGATCCAATTCAGTACTTTGTGTGGAGATGAAAATGGCATTCCAGGGTGGAGGTGGAGGATAAGATTGGGGAGAGGGTGGATATGCAAAGATGTAGGAGAAGAAAGAGACATGACAATGCAGAAATCAGTCTGTGTGCGTGCTAAATCGGTTCAGTCATGTCTGACTCTTTGCAACCCCATGGACTGTAGCGCACCAGGCTCCTCTGTCCATGGAACCTTCCAGCTAAGAATACTAGAGTGGGCTGCCATGACCTTCTCCAGGGGATCTTCCTGACCCAGGGATTGAACCCACATTTCCTGTGTCTCCTGCTTTGGCATGTGGATTCTTTACCATTAGTGCCACCTGGGAAGCCCCAGAAATGAGGATAGGGTCTTCCTAAGTCAGGTGGACACTGCTTACTAGGGATAAATGGGAACAGGATTCCAACAATAAAGAAAAAATTACACAGAGCCTCCACATTTTTCTTAAGTGGAAACACTACTGTTCATTTTTTCCCCATTCATATTCATTTGGTTATTGACTATGCAAAAGTCCTTCATTCATGTACCTTCCAGGCCAACCAAGGTAAGCCATAGAGCCTATGACCCAATGGTTTCCTGGTCTCATGTTTTTGTACTGTAAAAGGGCAGCTGTTTGGGTAGCTACAGCTCTCTGATATATTTATGATTACAGTAAAGATTTTTGATGTACCAAAATTCCACTGAAGTGGACACTAAGTTGACCTATTTTATCTTTTGCAGTTCAGCAGGGTATACTTTTGCATAATCTCTTGCTCCAAAGGGAGAAACAAATGGCCAAGTATTTTTAAAGGTTTCTGTTGTTTACAGAAAAAACACTAACGACATTTGAAAAAAATCCAGACTAATGAACCCACTACTAAATTTTACTTATCTTCTAGCTCTAAAGTTGTGCTATTGAGAGAATGATTTGGTAACCACTAGTCAAGTGTGGTTACTTGAATTTAAATTTTAACCAGTTTAAATTGTTTAAAAACAGATTTCCCAGCCACATTTCAAGTATTTGATAGACACACGTGGCTAGTGTCTACCATATTGGACAGCATAGATTTATAGAATGAATATATCACTGCTTCCCTTGTGGTTCAGCTGGTAAAGAATCTGCCTGCAATGCAGGAGACCTGGGTTGGGAAGATCCCTTGGAGAAGAGAAAGGCTACCCACTCCAGTATTCTGGGCTGAAGAATTCCTTGGACTGTATAGTCCATTGGTTGCAAAGAGTCAGACATGACTGCACTACTTCAATTTCACTTCACTTTATATCACTGCAGCAAGTTCTACTGAAAAGTGTTGCTGTAAATCATAAGAAAGCATCTAAAAATATTCAGAGTAGTATACCCACCACTAAATATCTTATGTCTATATAAAGATCTATACATACAGGAGATGTATGTATACATACAATGGTATATATATATACACAAAAAATCTCTATAACAGGGTATTTTAATTAAAAACAAACACCCCACTCCCAATTATGATAATATACTGTTTTAATATATTTCCTTCAGCTTTCTCAAATTTTCATATGTCACTTTGTATTCTTCTGGTTTTACTTAACATTATATCAAACATCTTATGTTTCTGTATAATCTTAATTATCATTTTAATGCCTGAGTAATAGTCCATCATTTTGATGTACCATAATTTATTAAATCATTTCTCTAATGTTAGACATTCTATTAATGCTTATTCATTTCTTTATTATGATTAAAGTTACAAGATTTTTTCCCTGTTTGTAAATGTTTCTGCTGTTCTCTTATACTTCATAACTAACTCCTCTATTCACATATGCTTTATGAAAGAGATCCTATTTAGAGCTTCTGTAGTGCCAATAATATGAAGCTGTTCCTGAGTAATTTAATCCAATAACACTCAAAACAAATAGGTTATGGAAGGCAGTAGATTTAATGGTTATTTAGAATGTGTGCCTTTGGCAGATGACCTTGATTTAATTGTGCAATTTTCATTATGCTGTAGTTTTTACTCTCTTATATTCTATAATGGTTTTGGCCCCAGAGACAGTATCTTCAAGAAAAGAAGTCATGTAAATCAGAAGAAACCACTGTCAGATTCCATTTTAATCTCACCTGCAGGGTTAACTCCCTGCAACCAGAGTTTTATTCCTGAAAGAGGTGGGATCTGATGACCCAGTAATTATTCTATGCCTATGCTACTCCCTAATTTCTCTCTACTTACATCTAGCTAAGAGCCAGGATTCCAGACTTCTTTATGGCCTCTTAGTCAGGCCTTGAGTTTGCTTTAGAACTCAACAAAGGGACTTCCCTGGTGGTCCAGTGGCTAAGACTCTACACTTCCTATGCAGGGGGTGCAGATTCAATCCCTGGTCAGGGAACTAAGAGCCCATATGCCACCAGGCATGGCCAAAGGAAAAAAAAAAATGTAAAAAAGGAATACAAGTGGTTAAAAAGAAAAAAAAACTCAACAAAGATTGGGTCCCTGACTACTTTGTCATTTTATTTTGCAATCTGTGGTCTCCAGGATTAGGATTTGCTCTACCTTTTATGGTAAATTTTAGGAGGAGCCCAAGGTCTCAGTCTTGAGTCTAGGGTTTAAGGGTGTAATAACCACACAGGGCCAGACAACTGAAAAGACTTCCATTTCACATATAAATATTTAATAAAGATAAGTATAGCAGGAGAGAAAAAGTATAGTCAGTCATTGAGGGATCTGATATGTCCAGGAGCACCTCCTAGAGTTCTTTCACAGTTACATAAGTTGTGCTTTGCATTCAAATTATGGACCACTAAGCCATGTTCTAGAGCAGGAAATGGCAACCCACTCCAGGACACTTGCCTGGAAAATCCCATGGACGGAGAAACCTGGTAGGCTACAATCCATGGGGTCACAAAGAGTCAGACACGACTGAGCAACTTCACTTTCACTTTCACATGCCTATCTCCAGGGGTGTCTGAAAATCTGATACTGACCCTTGGCTAAGATAAGGATGAAATGTGCTAGTTAATGATTGTAATGTTTTTTTTAAACTTCAACATTCCCTTGGAACCATCCTGTACTGGCTTGTCTACATTGGTTAAGGATTTATAGATTGATGGTTTGTACTTGGTTTTGCCATGTACACAGTCTGGTTTTAGTTGTGACCAATGGTGTATTAAACACCCCTCAGTAAACTTATATCTCAGCTTCTCTGAAACCAAGATAGGCATAGAACTGTCCCAATCCAGGTGCAAGTTAATTCTATATTCACGCAGAGATGGAGTATATACAGAGGCTCAGCATGTTGGTTTCTTCTTTCTATCTCCATTGTTTAAAACAACAAATACTCCTGTGTAACATAAAGTTTGGTGATGGACACAGGTCAAATCTCACAAAAGTTGCTTGAGCTTATTGCCTTTCTTAAGGTTGAAGGTCTTCAATTTGAGAAACCCTTTGAACTTTAACTGATTAACTTGTTGAATAGACAGAAGAGTTTATAATAAGAAAAACTATCTGAGAGTTACATTATCAAAGGGACTCTCATCTGCCATTGGAAAAGGGCCACAGGGCACACTGCAGACGGGTAGAGTCAGACACGACTGAGCATGCACACACAAGTTGTTATTCGGGCTTCCCAGGTGGCTCCAGTGGTAAAGAATCCACCTGCCAAAGCAGGAGAGGTGGGTTTGATCCCTGGATCAGGAAGATTCCTTGCAGGAGGAAATGGCAACCTGCTCCAGTATTCTTGCCTGTGAAATCCCACAGATGGGAGCCTGGTGGGTTACAGCCCATGGAGTCGTAAAGAGTTATACACAATTGAGCGACCCAACAACAAGTTGTTATTCAGCTCACAATCTTATCCAACTATGAAAGAGAAAAAACTCCAGAGCAATCTTTTCAGCAACTTCTCTGTGGTTTGAGGGACCACAGAAAACGAAATGTGCTAAACTACACTCCCACAACGGTATTTGGCTGGAAACCTACTGCTGTAGCTTTTGGGTTTTGGCACTGTATCAGTTTGCAACAGCTGCTGGGAAAAAGTACCACAAATTAGAATGCTTAAACAACAGAAATTCATTCTCTCACAGTTCTGGAAGCAAGTCTAAAATCAAAATTTTGGTAGGGTTGGTTCCTTCTGAGGGCTGTGAGGGAAGGATCTGTTCCAGGCCTTCCTCCCAGACTTGTCAACGGCTGTCATCCTCCTGTGTCTTCACATGGCATCCCCTCTATGTGTGACTGTGTGTGCTGCATGCTTAGTCACTTCAGTCATGTCCAACTCTGTGCAACCCCATGGACTTCAGCCTGCCCAGATACTCTGTCCGTGGAGTTCTCCAGGCAAGAACACTGGAGTGGTTTGCCATGCCCTTTTCCAGAGGATCTCCCTTACCCAGGGATCGAATCCATGTCTCTTAAGTCTCCTGCATTGGAAGGTGGGTTCTTTACCACTAGTGCCACCTGGGAAGCCCATGTGTGACTGTCTCTGCAACCAAATTTCTTCTTTTTGTAAGGACACCAGTCATATTGGATTGGGGCCCAACCTAATGACCTCATTTGCACTTGATTAGCTCTGTGAACACTATACTCCTCAAAAGGTCATGTTCTGAGGTACTGGGGATTAGGTTTTCAATAAAAGAAGTTAGAAGAAACACAATTCAACCCACAGGAAGCACATATCAAAAATCAGGCTGCTTCTCAAAGTCTCTGCAGCATCACATTTGTTTTTGCACTCCTCTTCTTCCTCTTGACATTAGTTGTTTTTAGGAGGTGTTGTGACTGATGCTGCCTTGTGTCATAAAGAAGTTATTTCCTGCTGGCCAAAGCAACAAGACATGTGTTTGACGAGGTAGACATAACAGATAGCCTTTGGACAGGAATCGACTGTGACATAATTAGAGACTCAAGTCTGTTTTCCAAACAGAAACTAAGACAGCTTGGTTGCTATGAGTGACCATTCAATGCCAAAATGGCACACAAAGTCTTTTATCTCCTAAAATGAATAAGAAGGCTGCTTTTCTGAGCTTTGAGGAGTGCGATTAAACAGTGTTTTACTGCAATTGACTGAAAAATTGTTTGCTCACAATTGTTTACTAATTGCTGACTGACAAATTAGCAAAAACTGTTTTACAGTTTCTTGGTATAATTACCAATAATAGCAACCATAATGTTTCTTGCAAATATACATTTTTATCACATACGTTGGCATCCTTAAAAAAGCTGCAACTATCCTCTTCAACTGTACAACAAAAATATAGAAAATTAAATTCCTCTCAAAAAAGGGTATTCAAGAAAGATAAAATAGTGATATTCACAATCATATTCATTTTCTGCTTTATGATTTTAAACAGTATTTGTACCCAGATGATAGTGATATGCTATGGTCAGGTATCCTGGGCTGGAAGCAAAGGCTATATAGCATGTTCTGCAGAGCGATCCTAGAGCCCAATCTCTTGGCTCTATCATTTAACTAGAAATGTTCTATTCCTTGGTTTCTAAGCATAATATCTCTAAAGAGCCAAATAAATATAACAGCATTACCACTTGGAAAGGCTTTAAATAAAATTTATTAGTTGTGGAAACATGAATGGTCCTCAGTATTGTCAAGCTGGGTGATATAAGCTGGAGAAAAATAAATATCATATGATATGTGGAACATAAAAAACTGGTACAAATGAACTTATTTATAGAACAGAAATACAGTCACAGATGTAGAAAACCAGCTTAGGGTTACCAAGGGGAGAGGGGAGGGATAACCTGAGAGACTGGGATCAACATATACACATTGCTATAATATAAAATACGTAGTATAGCAGAGGGAGCTCTACTCAATACTCTGCAATGGGCTATATGGTATAACAATCTACAAAAAAGAGTGGCTATGTTTATATATAACATTCACTTTGCTGTACAGCAGAAACTAACACAACATTGTAAATCAATACTCTAATACTCTAATAAAAATTAATTAAAAAGAAAAATAATAAAGCTAAAATTTATTAGTATATGTCTAGGGTAAGATTTGGTTACTTTTTCACATATCTTTAACTCTTTTCCTTTGTGAATTCATGTGGGGAAAGTACAGATGGAAAATTCTCCAAGATAGATGAGATCCTGAGTCCTAAAACAAACCTTGCAGTTGAAAAATTTGATATGATCTCAGCTCATGATGGACTTAAACTAGAAATGAATATGAAAAAGATAACAGTATTAAACACCTAAACTTTTTTTAAAAGCCTTCAAAATAATCCATGGGTCAAAGAGGAAATCTCAAGAAAAATAGAACACATTTTTAACTGAATGAAAATACAGTGTATCAAAACTTGTGATATGCATCCAGAGCAGAGCTCACATGGGAAATTTAGAGCAGCTGTGGTTACATTAGAAATTAAGAAAAGTCTCAATAATATAAGTTTCTACCTCAGGAAACTAGGAAAAGAAGAGCAAAATAAGTCCAAAGCAAGAAGAAGGCAAGAAATAATAAAGACAAAAACAAAAGTCAATGAAATTGAAACAGAACCAGCAAATGCCAATGAGTACAGATAAAAGAAAAACAAAACAAAGTCCTACTCTCTCTATCCTAAGGACTAGGAAAGAGAAAGTCTAGCAAGAGAAAAAACTTTTAGTAGCTATTCTACTACAGCCAAACATCACTGGAAAAAAACAGTGGCCTGATCTCCATTCGTCTCAGCAATGACTAAGTGGGGAGACGAGACTAGACACCAGGCTATAATGAGGTAACACAAACCCCATGCACATGTAGTGTCAGAAAGGGTCAAGAAGGAAATTGGGACTTTCACAAGTGCCTACAACCCCAAAACATGGAGTCAGTGGAAACCACGTGGTGAGACTAGACTTCCTCTATCGCCTGGTAGTAATTAGGCACCCCTCCTCCACTCCACTGAGGTGATATCAGAGGAGGTCTAGTGGTGAGTTGGGATTTACAATATTGCCCAGTGGTAACAAGGTGGACCATCCCATAGTGTCAATGGAGATCATGTGGGGGGTAGTAATGAGGCACTCCTACCAATCCAGCCAGGGAGATATCAGTGGAGGCCTAGTTTGCCCAGCAGTAATGATAAGCTCCCTCCTTCTTAGGTGTCATCCAAGGCTAACTGGGAAAGTCAGGCTTCTACCCACAATGGACAGTAATAAGGCAGTGTTCTCTCTTCCTCTCTGAAATATCAGAAGTTACCTAAAACAAAAGGCTTATGTAAGATCCAGAGTCTCATATAATATGTGAAATGTCACATATTATATAGGTTACAACAGGAAAAAAAATTACTTTTTCTGGGAACTGGGAAGATCTCAACCTGAACAAAAAAGACAACCATAGATTTCAATGCAAAGATGACAAAGATGTTAGAATTCTCTGACCAAGATTTTAAAGCAGCCAATATAAAACTGTTTAACAAGCAATTATAAACACACTTGAAACACTTATGAACATACTTAAAATGAAAAATATAGAAAGCTTCAGTAAAAGAATTGAAAGTCTCTGGCAAATAAATAGAAAATATAAAGAACTGATTAGAAATTTCAGAACTTGGAAATACTCATGTATTGGGTTCAAGAACAGAATAGAAGGCAAGGGGAGAAGAACTACTGAATTTGAAGGTAGAACAGTAGAAAATACACAATCTAAAAAACAGAAAACCAACTGAAAAAAAAAAGATCAAATTTTCAGAGACCTACTAAAAGATAAACTAAGATCTAACATTCATGTCATCAAAGTCCCAGAAAGAGAGGAGAATAGAGTGGGAATGAAAAACTATGAAATAATGGTAAAATAATGGCTGAAAACTTCCCAAATATGGCAAAAGTCATAAATATACAGATTCAAGAAGGTGTATGAATCACAAAGAGATCCATATAAAGGCCTATCATAGCCAAACTTCTGTAAACAAAAGACAAGGGAACAGCCTTGAAATCAGTGATATAGAGAACAACTTCCCAATTTTGGAACAATTCAAATGACAGAAGATTCTCTTTAGAAAAAATGGAGGCAAGAAAGAACTGAAACAGCATTTTATACTGCTTAAAGAACTGTAAACCCATAATTCTATATCCAGTTAAAAAAAAAAACTCCTTCAGGAATAAAGGAAAAATAAAGACATTCTCAGGTGAAGGATAACTAAAAAAATCTGTCACCAGGAGATCTACTCTAAAAGAATGGCTGTAGGAAATTTTGTTAAGAGAAAGAAAATCATTAAAAATCTTACATTCCCAAGAAGAAAGAAAGAACACAAGAAGAAAAATTATAGGTAAATATATTAAATTTATTTATCTTCTTGAGCCTACCAGATTACATTTGATGATTAAAGGAAAAATTATAAAAATGTCTGATATGGTTCTAAATGTCTGTGGAGGAAATGTTTAAAGCAAATATATCATAAACGGGAGATAAGGTTTCCACACTTCACTCAAACTGATAAAATGTCAACATCAGAAGACTGATACATTATACATTTATTATACTGATATGATACCTAGAGTAACCACTAAAGATACTATGCAAAAAGATTCATTCAAAATCACTGTAGGTAAGTCAAAATGAAATTATAAAATAGGTTCAAGTAATCCACAAGAAGGTGTGTGCATGCATGAGTGCCAAGCTGCTTCAGTCGTGTCTGACTCTTTGTGACCCCATGGACTGTAACCTGCTATGCTCCTCTGTCCATAGGATTCTCCAGGCAAGAATACTGGAGTGGATTGCCATGCCCTGCTCCAGGGGATCTTCCCTGACCCAGGGATCAAACCCCATCTCATTTCTCCTGCATTGGCAGGCAGATTCTTTACCACTAGAACCACCTGGGAAGCCCTCCACAAGAAGGTAGGAAAAGGAAAACAGAAACAAAACACAGAAAAAAAAACCAGAAGATTTGAGCTCTAACATCTCAACAATTACATTAAATGTAAATGATCTAAAAATGCCAATTAAAGAGAGTAATAGTTTGAGTAGATTAAAAGATATGACTATATGGTTTCTGGACTTCCCAGGTGGTGCTAGTGGTAAAGAACCAACCTACCAATGCAAGAGACATAAGAGACAGGGGTTCAATACCTGGGTCAGGAAGATCCCCTGAAGGAGGGCATGGCAACTCACTCCAGTATTCTTGCCTGGAGAATCCCATGGATAGAGGAGCCTGGCGGGCTACAGTCCATAGGGTTGCAAAGAGTCAGACACAACTGAAACGACTTAGTTTGCACACACACACACACACACACACACACACACACACATGCTTTCTACAAGGAACTCTCCCAATATAATGGTATAGACAGATTGACATATTATGCTAACATGAATCAAAAGAACATGAAGTGGCTACATTATTTCAGACAAAAAAGGACTTCAGAGCAAAGAAAATGACCAAAGACAAAAAGGGACACTACATAATCACAAAAAATTCAATCCACCAAGAAGATAAAGTAAAATGTTTATGCACCAAATAGCACAGAGGCAAAATATGTGAAGACAAAAGCTGAGAGAACTGAAAGAAGTAATAGGCACAGCCAAAAGAAGACATCACCATTCCTCTCTCAATAACTGATTGAACAATTAGACAAGGGTATACAATAAGTCAACACCACCATCAAGTAAAAGTATCTAATTAACATTTAACATTTCACCCAACAACAGCAGAATCCACATTCTTTTCAAGTGCCAATGAGTCATAAAATAAGATAGTTCATTAAACAAATCTGAAGCAATTTAAAGGATTGAAATCATACTGTGTACTGAGCCCATCTCTGACCACAAGTGACTCAAACTATAAATCAATATCAGAAAGATAGAAAATTTTCACGCTAAAATCCATACTCCTAAATAATTTATTGATCAATTATAAACCTCAGAGGAAATTTTAAACACATTGTACTGAGTGAAAATGAAAATACAACATATCAAAATTTGTGGGACATAGCAACAACAGTGTTAAGAGGGAAATTCATAGTGCTGATTGTGTACATTACAAAACAGGAAACTCCTCCATTCAAAAATCTAAGATTCCCACCTCAGGAATCTAAAACACAAAGAGAAAAATAAATTCAAAATGAGCAGAAAGAAGGAATGAAGGACAATTAAAAATTCATTGAAACTGGAAACAAAATAACAATAGAGAAAAATTAATAAAATATAGAGCTAGTTCTTTTTTTTTTTTTTTTTTTTTGCAGAGAGGACTTGCTATTTATTTGGAAGCACACAGAGCTGCTAACCTCACACCACATAGGACAAGAAACATCATGTGAGGTTATATGAATAATCAAGTTAACATGTCTGCTTCACATATATCAAACGAGAGACGTACCTGCCACAGAGCTCAGTTCCAAAAGGAATTTACTTATGACAACATAAAAGCACAATGAAGCAGAAATACTTAACTTTCAACTAGAAGAATAATTTTATTTCTAATACTAAGCCATTATATAGGAATTTACAGGAATAAAAAACACTCTGCTGGTTATTCAACAATAGCTCCACCCAGACCTTCCCCTCTACTTTCTCTGTGCCCATGTGGGCTCACCTGCAGATGGCATCTGATTGGGTTCCAGGAATGTGGTCCATAATTTTGGAGATGACAATATCTCCTGAGACGGCCCCTCCTCCACAAGGGCAGCAGGTCTCACTGGGCTCTGGTTAACACCTGCTTTCATCCTTTGCCCTTCCGGACTTAGAATGGTAATGGCCTCCCGAGGACACTAATCTCTCAGAGCTAGTTCTTTGAAAAGATCAATAATATTGAAAAAACTCTAGCAAGACTTGACTAGGGAAAAATGAGAGAAAACACAACTAAATCAGTAATGAAAGAGTGCATATCATTACACACCTGCAGACATCAAAATGATAAGGAAATACTTGAAACAACTCTATATTCATAAATTTGGCAAACATGTACAGTATCTATATGCTGAAAAATTACAAAATTCTGATAAGCTAATAGAAGAAGACCTAAATATGTGGATAGACATACCATGTTAGAAGGCTCAACATTTACAGATTTCAATTATTTCTTAATTTATATACTATTTATTTCTATCAAAATTCAGGCAAATTTTTCTTTAGTAGAACTAGACTTATTCTAAAGTTCATAGGGGAAGGTACATGCCCTATAGTTAAAATAATCTTGATCAAAAAGAATAAAGTAGAACTCACTTAACCCAATATTAAGGCTTACTTATATAGCTACAGTAATCAAGGCAGTACGGTATTGGTACTAATTGATCAATCCATTGATCAATGGATTAGAATAGAGAACACACATAACTTCTATATAAGTACAGTCAGCTAATTTTTTACAAAGGTGCAAATGCAGTTCAATAGAGGAAGAATAGCCTTTTCAACAAACATGGGAGCAGTTGAAACATGCCCCCTCCTCATTTAAACTAAATTGATTGTATGCTGATGGGTGAGGCTGCATTCCCTCCCTGTTAGTTGTTTGACCTGAGGTAACCCAGTCCCAGAGTCTACAGATTCTATGGTATCATGAATGGCAACCTTCAAGAGGGTTCACACCAAGGGGCATCTCCCAGGACTGCTGCCGCCAGTGTTTCCGTTCCCGTGGCAAGCCACTGGCAACCCACACTTCCAACACTAGAAGGTAACTCTGGCTCAGTCCCCTGAGAGGTCACTGCTCCTTTCCCTTGGATCCTGATGCACATAAGATTTTGCTTGTTCCCTCCTAAAGTGGAGTCTCTGTTTCCCCCAGTCCTGTTGGAAGTCCTGTAATCAACCATCTCTGGCCTTCAAGATCAGATTCCTGGGGGATTCACTGTCCCTTTACCAGGTCCCCAGGCCATGGGGCTCGTAACTTTCATAACAGTGGTAGAACTTCTTTGGTATTATTGTTCTCCTGTTTGTGGGTCATCCACCTGGCAGGTAGGAGGTTTGATTTTACCATGATTGCACCCTTCCTAACATCTCATTGTGGCTTTTGCTTTGTTTTTGGATGTCAGGTATCTTTTTTTGGTGGGTTCCAGCAACCTCCTGTCGATGGTTGTTCAACAGGTAGCTGCGCTTTTGATGCTCACAGGAGTTGAGCGCATGTCCTTCTACTCTGCCATCTTGAACCAATCTCCGCTCATGAGGAGCACTTCTTTTTGTAACAATCAGAGAATGGAATCATCTCAGACATCCTCCAATGAGTAAATGGTTAAATAAACTGTGTTATACACATACTCAGCAATAAAAAGAAATGAACTATTGATATACAAAACAGCTCAGATGAATATCTGGAAGATTATGCTGAGTGTAAGGTGCTAATCCCAAAAGGTTATATACTGTGTGATTAAATTCCTATAACATTTTGAAATGATAAAATTTTAGAAATGTAGGACAAGGAGGTGGATGAAGTTATAAATGGGCAATGTGAGGGATCCTTGTGGTGACAGAATAGTTCAGTATCTTGACTGTGATGATGGATACACAAAACTATACAGCTGATCAAATTGTATAGAACTTAATACAAACTAGGATAAGTAAAACTGGACAAATCTGAATAAGATTAATGGATTGTATCCATGTTTATATCCTGGTTGTGATACTATATTACACTTTTGCAAATTGTTACTATTAGGAGAAATTAAGTAACATCTATAAAGTTTCTTTCCACATGATTTCTTTACAGAAGTATGCGAATTTACAAATATCTTAATAAAACATTTTTTTAAGTGTGCAAAGTATCAGAACATATACTTCACTAAAGATCATATAAGGATGGCAAATAAGCCCATGATAAGATGTTTAACATCTTTATCCATTAGGTAAATGCAAATTAAAACCATGAGTGGACACTCCCATATACCGATTATTATACAATGGCTTAAAAAACTACTGATTCTATCAACTGCTGGCAAAAGTGTGGAACAACTGGAATGCTCATACATGCAAGTGGTAAAACAAAATGGCCAGCCACTCTTGAAAATTGTTTGGCAGTTTCTTATAGGTTAAACATACACTTAATCATGTGATTCAGCTATCTTACTCCTTGATATTTACCCTAGAGAAATGAAAAATTATGTTCATTATGTTCACTAATCTTATATGAAGATTAGTATATGAATGTATATGGCAGTTCTATTTGTAATAGCCCCAAAGTGGAAATAACACACATGTTCTTCAAATGGCAAATAGATAAACAAACTGCAGTATTGAATATATCTATGCGAAGGAATACTACTCAGCAATGTAAAGGAAATAGCTACTGATACATGGAACAACATCAATGAATCCCAATGGCATTATGTTAAGTGAATAAAGCAAGTCTGTAAATGTTACACACTGCATGATTCCAATTTTAAGACATTCTGGAGAGACAAAACAGATCAGTGGATTCCAGAAGCTGTGAAAGGGTGGCAAGTGTGACTATAAAGGGATAGCATGAGGTCATTTGTTCAGTCGTGTCTGACTCTTTGTGACCCATAGACTGTAGCTGGTCAGGCTCCTCTATCCATGGAATTCTCCAGACAAGAATACTGTGGTGGATAGGAACTCCTTTCTCCAGGGTATCTTCCTGACCCAGGTATTGAACCCAGGTCTCCTGCATTGTAGGCAGATTCTTTACTGTCTGAGCCACCAGGGAATTGCCAAAAGTGTTAGTTGCTCAGTCAACAAACTGTGGAAAATTCTGAAAGAGATGGGAATACCAGACCACCTTACCTGCCTCCTGAGAAATTTGTATGCAGGTCAAGAAGCAACAGTTAGAACTAGACTTGGAACAATGGACTGGTTCCAAATTGGGAAAGGAGTACGTCAAGGCTATATATTGTTACCCTGCTTGTTTAACTTATATGCAGAGTACATCATGCAAAATGCTGGGCTGGATGAAGCACAAGCTGGAATCAAGATTTCCAGGAGAAATATCAATAACCTCAGATATGCAGATGACACCACTCTTATGGCAGAAAGCAAAGAGGAACTAAAGAGCCTCTTGATGAAAGTGAAAGAGGAGAGTGAAAATGTTGGCTTAAAACTCAACATTCAAAAAACTAAGATCATGGCATCTGGTCCCATCACTTCATGGCAAACATACAGGGAAACAACAGAAACAGAGACAGACTTTATTTTCTTGGGCTACAAAATCACTGAGGATGGTGACTATAGCCATGAAATTAAAAGATGCTTGCTCTTTGGAAGACAAGCTATGATAAACCTAAACAGCATATTAAAAAGCAAAGACATTACTTTGCCAACAAAGGTCTGTATAATTGAAGGTATGGTTTTTCCTCTAGTGATGTATGCATGTGAGAGTTGGACCATAAAGAAAGCCGACTGCTGAAGAATTGATGTTTCTTAACTGTGGTATTGAAGAAGACTCTAGAGTCCCCTGCAGGGCAAGGAGATCAAACCAATCAATCCTAAAGAAAATCAACCCTGAATATTCATTGGAAGGACTGATGCTGAAGCTGAAGCTCCAACACTTTGGTCACCTGATGTGAAGAACTGATTCCTTAGAAAAGATCCTGATGCTGGGAAAGATTGAAGGCAGGAGGAGAAGGGGATGACAGAGGATGAGATGGTTGGATGGCATCACTGACTCAATGGATATGAATTTGAGCAAGCTCTGGGTGTTGATGATGGACAGGTAAACCTGGCATGCTGCAGTCCATTGGGTTACCAGGAGTCAGAAACAACTGAGTGACTGAACTGAACTGATGAGGTCATTTTAGGGAGTGATTTGTTCTGATTGTGGTGGTACATACAGGAATCTATGAGAAATGTATACCAGAGTAAGGGGAAGTGAAAAGAAATTGATATGTAACATTTGATTATCAATAGGCATTTCCAAAAAAATTTGTACTCAGTTCTTTAGATGACTCAGAGTAGTGACAACAGCTTCCCAGGTGGCGCTAGTGGTAAAGAATCTGCCTGCCAATGCAGGAGATTTAAGAGATGCAAGTTTGCAAGCGATGCAAGAGACGCAAGATACCAGGGTGGGAAGATCCCCTGGAGTAGGAAACACAACCCACTCCAGTATTATTGCTTAGAAAAATCCCATGGATAGAGGAGCCTAGTGGGCTACAGTCCATGGGATCTCAAAGAGTTGGACACGACTAAAGTGACTTAACAGGCAGGCAGTGTCTGAAAGACTTGAAGATTTAGTGACTAGTTACCTATATACTATGTCTTTATGTCTATTCTAGTTGTCCAGGTTGTTTGAGAATAGGGAAATTAGAGATGAGGTTTCAGTTGCCTTTTCAAGTTTCTAGCTCTTTTCTTCACACATGACATAGAAACAAAATTATATGATACTCCTTTTACATATTTCAAGCCCAATTTTTCACGAGTTTTTCTTCTTATCTGAAAATTGCATGTTTCCGTGGAAGGCTTTTTAGTTTCCCTCTCACATAAACAGTTTGCCTTCTTTAAGTGGAATTTTATGCCCCTTGAATTTCACAGTATGTTTTTAACTAAGAGAAATCTTGGAAGAATCTTATTATTACAAGTAGTGACCTAACGCCATTAAGGTAGACAAATATTAATTTTTTAAAAATAGCTCTTTTTCCTAAAGAGTTTGAATCCATAAACAAATGGAGATTTTTTTGGCCTAAAATTTAGATTACTTTCATTAAAACACCAGTGTGGTTGTTTCCTCCCTATTTTTAAACCATTTGCTTGTTATAGGTTTGATGTTACACATTCATTTTGAAATAAATTCTCACAGCAGGCATTGCCAAGGATTCAAGAGTATTACCAAGTTCATACAATTTGTTGAAAACAACCTCAGAATTAGAGGATTCTCTTTCACCTTGGTCTTCTACCCACTTCCAAATTGAAATACGAATATCTTTGGAATAGTTTGCCCCTTCCTAACTTAGAAGCACTGTTCTGTGTGTACCTGCCACTTGCTGGACACTAAGGAAAACTTTATTGGGCTAAAGAAGTTGAGCAGTCATTGTTACTTTCAGTTAAAAGTGTCATTTTACCTCATCATATCACTGCCAAGTGTCGTCACTGCTTTGAATATCCCAAGTACTCAAAAAAGCCTTCATGGATTAATTGCTTAAGTAAATGAGTTTTCTAATTATCATGTCCAAACATAAAATGTACCTCAACTTTTCACTCACTAATTCCCATATGAAATCAGGTATTTTTTTCTGCATAATGGAAACACCTGAACATTATGCTTACTCATTCAGATAAATGTTTATTATTCAATTATCAGTGTCATAAATATATTCAGTCTATCATAGTGGTGTATTGAAGGAAATTAACCACTTTCCAGAAGAAGCTATGATCTGCTCTGTCTGCCAAGCTTGGCTCCATTCATAAACTGATACTTAATAAATGCTTTCAATGGTTGATGATAAAAATGACTTTGTATAATGGAAAAGGCAAATAGGTTTTATCTACCTTTTATGGCTATGACAAGAGATACAGAGAAAATAAGAAATTCTCTCTAATAATACAGTGAAGCATTATCAGATCTGAATATAATGTTAATATCCAGATTTGCAGTCTTTAAGGCATTTAAGATTCTGATAGAATAAAGTATCTTCATATGCTTTGATTATCCCAACACCACAGTAGTTTCAGGATAGTAGTTGATTTTAGGGAAGCCCCTTCCCTAAATGATAAAGATATTTTAGACCCATATCATTTTAGAAGAAATGATAAGGGTCATTTAAATAAGGTTTGCATGATTTCTG
Source organism: Odocoileus virginianus (assembly GCF_023699985.2). Lineage (NCBI taxonomy): Eukaryota > Metazoa > Chordata > Mammalia > Artiodactyla > Cervidae > Odocoileus > Odocoileus virginianus. The sequence goes on from NC_069708.1 coordinate 15,579,436, forward strand.
AATGTAATCTTTCCTTCCCAGAAAGACATATAAACAACTACGAGAAACCAATTGCAATAGATCTTGATCAAACTTGGCATTTATTTCAAAATAGATATTCTGTCCACAAACACCAATACCTAACTTGCGTGTTGAATGGAACATATTGGAAAGCATTCTAATGAATGACATTTTCAAAACGAAAAGCAAGTGAGAGAGTGAAAACAAATCAGACGTAATTAAAACCTTGTGGCCATATGTGAACTAAAGTATTTCTGACCCTTGGAGAGAAGTTCTCCATTTGGAAGCAAGTATTAGGCTTTGCAGACTGGAGATTTACAGAACAAGGAGGAGACAGATTCCACAATTTTATCACATTTACTATGAAACATTTGCAAATGTTGGCTGTTATCTTTTCATTTGATTTTCTTCTGAACCGCCCTTAACTCAGTAAACACAGATTTTATAACAGTGTATTTTTTTCTCAGCTGTCTCTCAAGCTTAGGAGAGCGGCCATGTACCCACACATTACTCATTGTGCTTCAAAAATCTCATAATTCAGAAAAGCAAATTTCTCTTTATTCTCCAGAACTAATTTCAGGCTTAGAGCACAGAAAATCCTCTGGGCTGCTACCATTTCTGAAAAGACAACTAAGGCAGTGATCACCTGGTAGGCATGTTTAAATAGATCACTTGACTTTCCTTTTTGTTTTTGCAAGATTATCACATCTTCAAGAAGGAAGACTGATTGAAGGAAATTACAGAAAGGGGTTTTTTATTCATTCAATGATAGGGTCTCCAAAGGGTTCAATCTTTAACTTCGATTTGAGAAATGTTAAGGGGGAAAACAGATCTTTCATGGTTAGGTTTTAACAGTGGTTACTAGAAATAGGATTTTTGTGCATTTGCTACACTGCCAAGTATTGATTCATAACCTTATAAAAAATCTTAAAAAAAATGTTCTCAACCCTTAGAGAATTCAGTTTCTGCCTAAGAACTTGACATAAGTTATTTTATCTTATTCTAACTTTCCAAATAAGAATGTGGAAATTGACACATGCCCTTAATAGGCTTCTGCTTGCTTTGACCCCTTTTAAAAACAAACTGAAGTGAGGATGTGGGTGCAAATATCTGATTTTGGAGGTGAACATAAGAAGGAGAATTGAGGAAATGACAAAAGAAAAGAGGATAGCTAATAAACTATGTGTTCCTAAGCAAGTTAACACTGTGGGCAACTGGAGCTTAACCTTGCCAGGGAAAGTGAAAGCCACTTAGTCACGTCCAACTCTTTGTGACCCCACGGACTATACAGTCCATGGAATTCTCCAGGCCAGAATACTGGAATGGAGATACTTCCCCTTCTCCAGTGGATCTTCCTGACCCAGGAATCAAACCAGAGTCTCCTGCATTGCAGGTGGATTCTTTACCAACTGAGATATCAAGGAAGCCCCAACCTTGCCAAGGAACCTCTGAAAAAACCATGTGGAACACATGTCTCCATGATGGTGGTAGAGCAAGGGAGGGGCTGGGGCATTTGTTCTCAGATCTCATTCCTCACTGATTTTGTCTCGGCTGGCATGAACTCCCCCACGTCTCCAAGTTGTGACTGTGTATGGCAGACCAGGCTTCCATGCTGGAGAAAATCCTCAGCCAGGAAAGCAGACAGACACAGATGCTTAAGTCAGGAAGCTAACAGGTGCTGAAATTTGTGTTTACACGCAGCTCTCGGTGAACTCAGGTAGGTCAAAGAAATCTGAGACAGAGAATGAACAGTGTAGACACCATGCTTAGTTCTCTGTCTGGAGGTTGCTTAATATAAGTTACTAACAATGAGAGTAACATAAATATGTATTTCAAATAATTAAACCTGACCTAGTTGTGTCCATCTCTTTGTGACCACCTGGACTGTAGCTCACCAGGCTCCTCTGTCCATGGGATTCTCCAGGCAAGAATACTGGAGTGGGTTGCCATTCCCTTCTCCAGAGGATCTTCGCAGCCCAGGGATTGAACCCACGTCTCCTGCATTGCAGGCAACTTCTTTAACATCTGAGCCACAAGGGAAGCCCATAAAGAAGCTGGCTATTGATAAATGAGCCCTGGTCTTATTACAAGGCATGAATGTTTAAATAAATTGCTGGTGGATATTTGACCAGTGTTTTATCCTTACCAAGGACATTCCATTTGAATCAGGATTTATTCTTAGCACTATTCCAGGTTGACCGGGTAGTTCTGACTGTCCTTCTTACAATTTCCTTCCTTTTTCTGATGACCAATGATATTATTTCATGAGAGGAAGGTACTAACTGGAGGAATTTGGTCCTTGTAAGATTGCTTCTTCAGGTTGGAACATTTCCACTATTGCATTTAATAGAGGTGTGATCTTGGGAAAATTGTCGCATCTATTGCTCAATATTCTTACTTAGAGACACATATGAAAATATTAATCATATCTGAAAAGGCTTTTGTTTTCCTAACACAAAATATCTGGTGTCTTTTACAACACCAGTTCTCTGATTCTCTAATAACAACTCAGTATCCAACAATTCAATTCGATTCTGACACTAATTGCCCAGAGTTGGAACCGACTCCACAAGTTAAGGGCTCAGTCCCACAAGATGGCCCCTACTCCAGAAGCCACTTGAAGATCCCAGGTTGCCATCCATTCTTCTGACTGATTGCCTATAAATTTGGTAGCCAAGGCCAGGTTCAAAAATTTGCCAGGATGACTCACAGAACTCAGGAAAGTGTTTTATTTGCTATTACAGGTTTATAAATAAAGGATACAACTCAGAACAGTCAAATGGGAGAGATGTGCAGTAAATCTGTTACATACAAATGAGTTCTGTTCTGAGTTCATTCATTGAGTCCAATTTGTTTGTAACTCCAACAAAGTCAGCCTAGGTTCCCAACTAACACAATCACCCATATAATATTTTACTGTAATAGTTTTATAATACTTTTCCCACAAATAATACATAAAAAACAAAAAAAAAGAATAAATTTTTATTTTATTTTTTTTTCATGGATGGATATCTTTCTATTTATTTATTTATTTATTTATTTTTCCATTTATTTTTATTAGTTGGAGGCTAATTACTTTACATCATTGCAGTGGTTTTTGTCATACATTGAAATGAATTAGCCATGGGTTTACATGTATTCCCCATCCCGGTCCCCCCTCCCACCTCCCTCTCCACCCGATCCCTCTGGGTCTTCCCAGTGCACCAGGCCGGAGAACTTGTCTCATGCACCCAACCTGGGCTGGTGATCTGTTTCACCCTAGATAATATACATGTTTCAATGCTGTTCTCTTGAAACATCCCACCCTCGCCTTCTCCCAGCGTCCACAAATCTGTTCTATACATCTGAGTCTCTTTTTCTGTTTTGCATATAGGGTTATCGTTACCATCTTTCTAAATTCCATATATATGTGTTAGTATACTGTAATGGTCTTTATCTTTCTGGCTTACTTCGCTCTGTATAATGGGCTCCAGTTTCATCCATTTTAATCTTACATTACAGTACCTTGAAAAGTACAGAAATACCAGTTACATCACTACTGCTTTTACACTTGCTTCTGGACACTCTGGGCTTGAAATAAAGATACTGTACTACTGTACTCTATACAGTACCGTGCAGTAAAGTACACAAACACAATCACTTGAGAAGGATACACGCATGTGATAGTGTACACCAGACACATGGACTAACATGATTTGACATGTGAATGCATATTTGCATCTTTGAAATTTTGAAACTTGAAGGTTTGTGTGTAGGAGACTTACTGTGTAGGGCAAAGTATGGGGAAAGGAAGGGTGCAAAGCTTCTGTGCCAAGCTGCCTTCCCAGAGCATCAATATGTTCACCAATCTGAAAACTCCCCAGACCCTGTCATTTGGGGGATTTAGGGAGGTTTTATGACATAGGCATAATTGATCAAATCATTAGCCACTGGTGATAAACTTCAATCACTTCGCCTTCTCTCTTTACCAGAGGTTGGAGGTGAGGGGCCTGAAAATTTAACCCTCTAATCATGGCTTGGTCTTTCTGGTGACTGACTCCCTGAAACTGTCTAGGGGCCCCCAGCCCCTCATTAGCACACAGAAGACACTCTTATCACTCAGGAAATTCCAAGTATTTTAGAAGATTCATACCAGGAAATGGAATAAACATTGAATAGTGATTTTATATTATACAACAATACCTTCATACCAGGAAAACTGTTGATGCCCCAGAGTCACTGGAATTCCCTCCCCCGTTTGTCGACAAGGCAATCTATGAATCTGAGGAGGTCACCACTACTTTGGCCATTAAGAACCTCAGGGCCAAATTTGTAGATCATATGGGTTCATTTATATTTTAAATCTCCATCTTCTCCATAAATTTAGTTTTTAAAAAGTTTACTAACTGAACACAAATGTAATGGTATCACAATAGATTTATAAGTGAGAGTTGTAGAGAATGAAATGTGACTATTTGCTTTACTTTGCTCCTAACACTCAACATAGTCTCTTCCACCTAAAGTAATCAAACTTAACATTTGGATGTATGTTGTCTCTCCAGTCCTTTTTCTATGTTTTTATATAGAACGATACACACACACATATGTATATACACACATATTACATGTGTATGCATACACATGTGTATATGTCTATACATATGTGTGTGCACTTGCATATACATGTGTGTGCATATGTGTATGTTACATATGTGTATATATTTGAATATGAATATGATCATGCTATTAATACTCACAAATAAATGTGTGCATGTGGGCGCATGTATTTCCATATCTTAAATTTGTATATCTAAAGACTTATTGGGGCTTCCCTGGTGGTTCAGACAGTAAAGAACCTGCCTGCAATTCAGGACACCCAGGTTCAATTCCTGGGTAGGGAAGATCCCCTGGAGAAGGGAATGGCAATCCACTCCAGTATTCTTGCCTGGAGAATTCCATGGTGCCTGGCAGGCTGCAGTCTACCGGGTCGCAAAGAGTCAGACACTACTGAGTGACTAACACAAAGACTTATTAGATATTATTCTATACAGAATACTTTCAATCTTTTCATTTTTACATGGTATATCAAAATAAGAATACTTTGTAATTTAATTAACCATCTCTCTAGTGATGGGTATTTAGTTTCTGATTATTTGCTAATACAAATGATTTTGCAATTTTGCATGAGCCAGGCATGAAGTTGAACATTTGAAGTGGTTATTTAACATGTTTGCCCAGAACTTTTTGACCACCTTTGAAATGTCAAGAGAATTTGAGTATCATTTCAGTACACTAGAACCCAGTCACCTCACATCCACAGATTTCATTTAGCTAGTGTACAATCATGCAGCATAGACATGTCCATGCTATAGTCTGATTGGAGTGAGCAGCTTCCAAACTTAATCCACAATCCAGGGGAGGGACATAGCAGAAGCATCTGAGTGTCAAGGGAGATAGTAGCAGGAAAATTGAGTTCCTGGTACAAAAGTCACTTTGGTGCTGACAGCAGAAGCGACTTCAGTCAGGTCTAGTAAAAAGCAGCTATTCAAGAGGCAGAACCCAGGTTTTGGTAGCAGAAAAAAAGTGTTTTCATAGTTAAAAAATTCCTCTATCTCAATGTTTATTTACTCTTTGTCAATTTTGTTTTATTTTGGTTTTGTTTTGTTTCATTTTTAATGTGAATTTATTTAATTGGAGGCTAATTACTTTACAATATTGTATTGGTTTTGCCATACATTGACATGAATCCACCACGGGTGTACATGTGTTCCCCATCCTGAACCCCCCTCCCACCTCCCTTGCTTAACTAAGCTAGTGGTTTGTCTATTTTATTGACTTTGGCAGGACAGCATTTTGATGTATTATTTCTACTGTTTTTCTGTTTTCTACCTCATTCATACCTCCTTCTATCTTTACTGATTCCTTCAGTCTTCTTTCTTTTGTATTATGCTGCTATGGGTTTTATAGATTTGAGTTCATTTATAAGCATTCTTTTATTTTTATTGTTCAGTATTTAAAGCTATAATTTTTTAACTGATCGACAGTTGGCTTAAAGAGCAGCATTCAGAAAACTAAGATCATGGCATCTGATCCCATCACTTCATGGGAAACAGATGGGGAAACAGTGGAAGCAGTGTTAGACTTTATCTTTTGGGGCTCCAAAATCACTGCAGATGGTGATTGCAGCCACGAAATTAAAAGACGCTTACTCCTTGGAAGGAATGTTATGACCAACCTAGATAGCATATTAAAAAGCAGAGACATTACTTTGCCAACAAAGGTTCATATAGTCAAAGCTATGGTTTTTCCAGTGGTCATGTATGGATGTGAGAGTTGGACTGTGAAGAAAGCTGAGCACCAAAGAAATGGATGCTTTTGAACTGTGGTGTTGGAGAAGACTCTTGAAGAGTCTCTTGGACTGCAAGGAGATCCAACCAGTCCATCCTAAAGGAGATCAGTCCTGGGTGTTCATTGGAAGGACTGACGCTGAAGCTGAAACTCCAGTACTTTGGTCACCTCATGCGAAGAGTTGACTCATTGGAAAAGACTCTGATGCTGGGAGGGATTGGGAACAGGAGGAGAAGGGGACGACAGAGGATGAGATAGCTGGATGGCATCACCGACTCAATGGACATGAGTTTGAGTAAACTCCAGAAGTTGGTGATGGACAGGGAAGACTGGCGTGCTGCGATTCATGGGGTCGCAAAGAGTTGGACACGACTGAGCAACTGAACTGAATGTTTTCATTATTATTACCTTTGAGAAATTCTACAATGTTAAAAAATTTATTTCTTTATTTTAATTGGAGGCTAATTACTTTACAATATTGTAGTGGCTTTTGCCAGACATCGACATGAATCAGCCACAGGTGCACATGTGTTCCCCATCCTGATTTATACTTCTCCTTTTTTAAAAGAGTGCTTTATAGAGTTTGAAAATTCTCAAGTAAAAGGGCTTGTTTTTGTTGTCTGATTTTGTTTTTCACTGTGAAAATTTTGTGATATTATTTCTACTTTATGAAGCATATTGAGAATTTTGTGACATAATTTATTGTTTACTTTTATGAATTTTCATGTGTGTTTGAAAAAGAAGCATATTCTCTAGTATTTGAGTATAAAGTTCAAAATAAGTCAACATGACCTACCTTACTGATGTTTTCTGTTATTCTATATCATAACTGAATGTTTTTACACTTCACTTGTCTTGGGCTGAAATTGGTGTGTTAAATTTGTCTATTATTATTGTATTGTTGTCTATTTCTCCTTGCATACTTTGTCTGGTATCAGCATTGCAACCCCTGTTTTCTGGCTTGTTTGTATATTTTTGTCATCTTTTATATTAGTTTAGTTTTAATCTTTATGAATCACTTTGTTTCATTATATGTGTATAGGTAAGACAAGCAAAATATTTTTTTTTTAATGTTAAAAGAATATTTTTTTTTATTTTTTTTTCCATTTATTTTTATTAGTTGGAGGCTAACCACTTTACATCATTACAGCAGTTTTTGTCATACATTGAAATGAATCAGCCATGGATTTACATGTATTCCCCATCCCAGTCCCCCCTCCCACCTCCCTCTCCACCCGATCCCTTTGGGTCTTCCCAGTGCACCAGGCCCAAGCACTTGTCTCATGCACCCAACCTGGGCTGGTGATCTGTTTCACCCTAGATAACATACATGCTTCAATGCTGTTCTCTTGAAACATCCCACCCTCGCCTTCTCCCAGAGTCCACAAGTCTGTTCTATCTCAGCCATTAAAAAGAATTCATTTGAATCAGTTCTAATGAGATGGGTGAAACTGGAGCCCATTATACAGAGCGAAGTAAGCCAGAAAGATAAAGACCATTACAGTATACTAACACATATATATGGACTTTAGAAAGATGGTAATGATAACCCTATATGCAAAACAGAAAAAGAGACTCAGTTGTATAGAACAGACTTGTGGACTCTGGGAAAATATTTTTTGAGAGCCAATTTGGAAATTCTTTTCTTTGGAAAGTTGACTTCAGCTCAACTCTGATTATTGATATGATGAATAAATATGATCTCAACCCTACTATTTTATATTCTTATGGTATTATCTCATATTTACCATGTTTCTCTTTGTGATTTGTTTCTGTTATTTTTGTAAACTTATTTTGATATTTAGAAAATTTGTATTTTTTCTATTGGTTTTCTTTGATATTGCTGTTAGTCTTATTTTCCTTACTTAGACTTTACTATTTATTTTGTCAGGTGTGAATGATGTCCATTGACTACCACTTATGACATATATATAGTCAGTCATTTTATCCTACTTCACCAGTTCTCTCTTGCTTCTTTACTCATTTAGCTGTGTTATTCCTATTTTGTCCAAATATGGGGTTAGGAAATTTGGACTTGCAGAAGGGAAACAAGAATTTAGATTATGGGGACTTCCTTGGTGGTCCACTGATTAAGAATTTACCTTCCAATGTAGGGGACATGAGTTTGATCCCTGGTTGGGGAACTAAGAACCCACCTGCTACAAGGCAATTAAGCTTGCATGCCACAGTGAAGACCCAGCGCAGCCAAAATATAAGAGGAATTTAGATTATAAAATATTTCTCAGATGTTCCCAATAGAATGTTCAAACTTTAAAGAACTTGCAATATTGAATTTGGTGAGAACATAGAGTAACCAGAGATCTTATACATTGCTGATGTAAAATTATACACCCACTTTGAAAACTGTCTGGAAGTTTCTATTAAACCTAAAAATATCCTGTATATGTTAAGTGGGTGATTTCACAACTGAGTATATACCCAAGAGAAATTAGTGATTGTGTTCACCAAAAGACATGTTCAAGAAAGTTCTGTGAAGGGTTATTCATAACAGGTAAACACTGGAAACAACTTAAACATCAATCAAGTAGAACTAATAGTTACTTGCGTATTCGTATAGTAACTACTACACAGCAATGAAAAAGATTAAACCTCTGTCACAGGCACAAACCTAGATCTCACAGTCAAATTATTAAACAAAAGAAGTTAGTCACAAAATAGTACATGCTGCATCAGTTCTCAGTTCAGTCACTCAGTCGTGTCAGACTCTTTGTGACCCCATGGACTGCAGCACACCAGGCCTCCCTGTCCATCACCAACTCCCAGAGCTTGCTAAAACTCATTTCCATAGAGGAAGTGATGCTATCCAACCGTCTCATCCTCTGTCATCCCCTTCTCCTGCCTTCAATCTTTCCCAGCATCAGGATCTTTTCCAATGAGCCAGTTCTTCACATCAGGTGGCCAAAGTATTGGAGCTTCAGCTTCAGCATCAGTCCTTCCAATGAATATTCAGGGTTGATTTCCTTTATGATTGACTTGTTTGATCTCCTTAGAGTCCAAGGGATTCTCAAAAGTCTCCTCCAACACCACCATTCAAAAGCGTCAATTCTTTGTGCTCAGCTTTCTTTATGGTCCAACTCACACCCGTATATGACTACTGGAAAGAACATAGCTTTGACTAGATGGACCTTTGTCAACAAAGTAATGTCTCTGTTTTTTAACATGCTGTCTAGGTTTGTCATAGCTTTTCTTTCAAGGATCAAGCGTCTTTCAATTTCATAACTGCAGTCACCATCTGCAGTGATTTTGAAGCCCAAGAAAATAAAGTCTGTCACTGTTTCCATTGTTTCCCCATCTATTTGGCATGAAGTGATGGGACAAGATGCCATGATCTTAGTTTTTTTTAATGTTGAGTTTTAAGGCTCTCCTTTTTCCACTTTCTGCTGCATAATTCCACTTATTAGAACTTCAGCAACAGTCAAAATAATCAACAATGATGGCAGTCAGAATAATGGTCACTTTTATGGGCTATTAGCTGGGAAAGGGCTTAAGAGAGCTTTCTGGGCAGTTACATGCATGAATGCTAAGTCACTTCAGTTGTGTCTGACTCTTTGCGACTCCGTGGACTGTAACTTGCCAGGCTCCCCTGTCCATGGGATTCTCCAGGCAAATATATGGTAGTTGGTTGCCATGCCCTCCTCCAGTGGATCTTCCTAACCCAGGGATCAAACTAGCACATCTCTGGCACCTCCTGCATTGGTAGACAGGTTCTTTACCTGTAGTGCCACCTGGAAAGCCCTTCTGGGCAGTTGAGAATGTTCTATGTCTTAATATGGGGTGGTGGCTATATAGCTGTATACATATAAAATTTAATTGTGCATTTAAGATTATGAACTTTACTGCATGTAGTTTTACTTTAATACACACACACACACACACACACACACACTTCTTCCCTGGCAGGAAATCACAAAGAGGACAGGAGGTTCATGAGTGCAGTTCTGGAGGGGAAAGGAGATGTTGCAAGGTAGCCAGGGAGGAGAGGAGAGCACCAAGGATTCATTTTGTTTGGGACCAGTCTTGCCCAAACCAGAAGTATGTGCAATCCCAGGTGTTTCCTGGGCTTTTCCCAAGATGACTGTCAGAGGCATGGTAGCAAATGTGTTGCTTCCTCACAGGTCACCCAGGGCTGTCACAAGAGTGTGGTAATCAGGCTGCTGCTGCACTTTTTCAGCTGTCCCTAGCACCGCCTAGAAGACAACACCTGTAACAGACAAACCTACGTTATACTTTTTAGTGAATCCTGAGGATTAGAGCACTTTTACTTCTGGCAGGCTAGTCCTTCTACCTAGATGGTGATCTAAGTTCACTGACCAACTTATGGAATTTATAACCCTTTTGTGGCCATTTGATCTCCTTTCTCGTTACTGCCATCACCTACACACACACCGGAAAGCACTTTGCAGTGCTTTCAAGTGCTTTCTGTGTGTTCTTCAAGCCAATTGAAATTCACTGCCAAGCCTGGTTGCAACTCTACTTAAATACCTCAGGATTTTGGATTTGCTAGACAAATTGAGACTATGTGACAAGGGTCCATGTAGTCAAAGCTACAACTTTTCCAGTAGTCATGTATGGATGTAAGAGTTAGACCGTAAAGAAAGCTGAGTGCCAAAGAATTGATGCTGTTTGAACTGTGGTGTTGGAGAAGACTCTTGAGAGTCCCCGGACTGCAAGGAGATCAAACCAGTCAATCCCAAAGGAAATTAACCCTGAATATTCATTGGAGGGACTGATGCTGAAGCTGAAGTTCCAATACTTTGGCCACCTGAGGGTGACCAATACTTTGGCCACTGACTCATTAAAAAGACTCTGATGCTGGCAAAGATTGAAGGCAGAAGGAGAAGGGGACAACAGAGGATGAGATGGTTGGATAGCATTACTGACTCAATGGACATGAGTTTGAGCAAGCTCTGGGAGTTGGTGATGGACAGGGAAGCCTGGCCTGCTGCAGTCCATGGGGCCTCAAAGAGTTGGACATGACTGAGTGACTGAACTGAACTGAACTAAGATAAGCTGAGGAGAAAAGATCACATATTCGGTGAAATAACCACATTCTACTTCATTTAGGGGAAGGTAATGAAAGGCCCCCATGAGGTAGATAGTTGACTTTTTGGTGATGATATAAGTTTGATTTCATCCCTCAAAGGTCTGATGCTGTAGAAGCTCAAAAAAGTATTAATTGTCTTAAGTCTTGTGCTGAACTTCTCAAAAGAAGACTAGACATTTTCTTTCCTCTTCTGGTTTTTCAGCTCCTTTTGACAGTCTTTTGCTATTTCTCTTCCTTTGAATTACTGGGGCCACCACAGCACCCCAATACCATTCTGGTATTCACTCCCACCTTTTTCAATCATGTATTAATTTTCTAAATATTTGTTGAAGTTTCTGGGATGTATATGGTTACACACATGTGTGTAAGCACTATGTGCAAGAAGATAAGAAAGACTTTGTATCTATTGTAAGTTGTGGTCCCCCCAAAAGGAGGCTCTGAGATGAAAATTAGCACACAGGAATTTTATTAGGGGCTAATTTTGGGGTTGTATTAGTCGCTCAAGTTGTGTCCAACTCTTTGCGACCCCATGGACTGTAGCCCACCAGGCTCCTCTGTACATGAAATTCTTCAGGCAAGAATACTACAGTTGGTAGGCATTCCCTTCCCTAGGGGATCTTCCCAACCTGGGAAGCTAACCTGGGTCTCCTATATTGCAGGCAGATTCTTTACCATCTGAGCCACCAGGGAAGCAATATAGGGATTCAGTCAGTTCAGTTCAGTTTAGTCACTCAGTCGTGTCCAACTCTTTGCGACCCCATGAATTGCAGCACACCAGGCCTCCCTGTCCATCACCAACTCCCGGAGTTTACTCAAACTCATGCCCATCGAGTCGGTGATGCCATCCAGCCATCTAATCCTCTGTTGTCCCCTTCTCATCCTACCCCCAATCCCTCCCAGCATCAGGGTCTTTTCCACTGAGTCAACTCTTCGCATGAGATGGCCAGTGTACTGGAGTTTCAGCTTCAGCATCAGTCCTTCCAATTAGTGCCTGCTAAAGATAAGAAGGAAGCCAGATTTGGTAGTAGGCAATGTTAGGCTCTGACATGGTAACAAGAAAGGCCTCAGACAAAGGCTCAGAAGCTGGAATGGCCCTATAGAGTCATCCCCAGTTGGGGTGAGGGGGCCGAACCTCTATACCCTCATATCAACCAGCCATCAGATAGAAGTGTTCCCCCGAAGGGAGGTATAATCTTGGGTGAAGCATCTCTCTTCAGCCAGTGGTGACCCTGGGGAAGAGGACTGATGGCTGAGATCTGTGGGCCAGCAGAACTCACAGCAGCTGGGAGAATAAGTAATTCAATCCTGAAGGGGGTATCTGGGTACAGCATTCACAACAGTCCTTTTCCTAAAGTTCATAATGTCTGGGCCAGGGTAGTGTTGGTGGTGCTATAGACTCAGAAATGGATAATGTCTTTATTGTTGCTCCATTGGATCTGCCCAGTGCCTACTAAGCATTTCTTTCTCACAACAATTCTGAAACAAAATGTGTGGAGTTTTTCCCCACATCAAAAACAAGTTCTCCAACTCTGCACCAACTCTGTGTTGTACGTATTAAGTCATTTCAGTCAAGTCTGACTCTTGGCAACCCCATGGAATGTAGCCCACAAGGCTCCTCTGTCCATGGAGATTCTCCAGGCAAGAATACTAGAGTGGGTTGCCATTTCCTCCTCCAAGGGATCCTCCCAGTCCCAGGATCAAACCCATGCTCTTACATCTCCTGCACTGGCAGGCAAGTTCTTTACCACTAGCACCACCTGGGAAGCCCAAACTGAGGATCCTTCAATTCAATTCAATTTCTATGCCAACACCAACTCTTCAGTGAGATTTTGCAGGTTGAAGGGCACAGAGAAATGGTAGCCATCCCCATGCCAGGAAGAGGGCTCTTATGAGAAAATGACCATGCTGGCCCCCTGATCTTGCCCTTCCAGCCTCCAGAACTGAAAAAGATTTTTAAAAATGTATTATTTAATCACCCAGTGTATAGGCTTTTTTTATGACTGCCTGAGCAAGCCAAGTCACGTCCATAGGTAATGTGTCATTTAATTAAAAGAAGGAGCTCTGTTTCATCCCTGTGAATGAGTCACCCATCCCAAGTGGTGGGTTTTGTAGGTTTACTTCATCAGACCTGTGGCTAAACTGTTGATGAAATGATAATCAACATTACAGTGTAAGCCTACATTTTAAAAATAAGATGTTCTTGACAGTATCTTGAATGACCTTTTTTCCTCCCTATTTATGGTTCCAGAAATGAAGCTGATATTAAGTTGCAACAGGCCCAGTATTTTGCTACATTTTACAGCAATTCCCCAGATTGCCTGGTGCCCCAGAACGCTCTTTTCCTATAAGGCTTCCCTGGGACCAGGAGAGTCATTTTCTCTACCCACATTCATCCTTCATTTCCTTTAAACACAAAATGACTTCAAATGACTGAGCTTAAATTGTTTCACTTTGCTCTAAAACACAAAACACAGAAAGTTTATTTCTTAGCTCCTCGGGCAAAGTGAGTCCTTTGTGTTTCTTGACTTTATATTAACTGGCAGTGTTACTCTCACATATGAATATTAAGGATGGACAAAAGGAATGGAGAGCCCTGGAAACCTAAAGGAAGCACTCTCAGTGGAAATCTTTAACTCTTAATCTTGGCAAACTTACTGTCTTCTAGAGCTGGGTGTTGCAATTGTGGATTTGGACCATTTCTCATCAGTTGGACTTTGGATTCCTAACGCCTCCCTTGGCCCCTTCTGGCTCAATTTCCTCCAACCTCATCATCTTCACAACTAAGCTAACCATGTGACAGCCTACCAATGGTGCCTGCGTACCCACACTCTACCCCTCCTGCCTGAACTTGCATGCCACACAGTCATACTCACACATCAGCAAGGAAATGCCTTCATCCTTTCTCTCTTCTAAATGTAGCAAAGAAGGGCTTGACTCCCTTGATAGAAGCAGTTTGTAAGCATCTCCAACTCCTTACCCTCAGCTTCCCTCCCCACTATCAGAATGGTTCATGAGTTGTGAAAATCATTTTCATAGAATTGCTTGTATTTTAATTATGTATGTGTCATAATAAATGTAATAATAGAATCGCATACTGTTAGGAAAAAAACTATCTTTTATAACAAATAAAATGTGCCCCAGTTGCCTAAAAGATTGCCTGGCATATAAAAGGTGCTCAAAGAGTATTAACTGAATCAATGAACTCATCATTTTTATAGCTGAGATCCATTGATATATCAAATTTCTTAATCTGGCAAATTAACATAGAACCATAGCTTTAACTTACAGAATTTTTTGTAATGTTCAGTGAAGAGTCTAAAATCATTGGGAAACATAAAAGTTTTTTTTTTTTTTTGCTGTTTCATTTTTTTTCAGAATTAATGAGGTATAATTGATAGAATCATAATATTTAAAGTATACAACTAAAGTGAAGATTTGCTAAACATACACACTGTGAAAGGATTCCCTCCATCGAGTTATTTAACACATCCACCACCTCACATATTCCTTCTCTCCTTTTTTTTTGTGAGAACAATTAAGTTCTATTATTTTGGCAAGTTTTAATCATAAAATACAATATTAGCTAATCATTATGGTATACATTAGATTCACAGACATTATTCATCTCATAGCTAAAAGTTTGTACCCTTTTACTAGCCTCTCCCTATTTCCCCCCTGTCACCTTTCTGTCTGATTTACTTCAGTAAGCATAATAATGCCTCCAGGTTTAAACATATTGTTGCAAATTATCTTATTTCCTTCTTTTTAAAGGTTGAATAATGATCCATTATATGTATATACAAACATATATATGATCATATTTTCTTTATCCATTCATCCATCAGTGGACACTTAGGTTGTTTCCGTATCTTGGCTACTGTCAATAATGCTGTAATGGACATAGAAGTACACATATCTCTTTGAGATAATGATTTCATATCCTTTGGATATATATACAACAAAGTAGAATTATTGGATCACATGGTAGATCTATTTTTAATTTCTTGAGAACCTTTCTTGAGGATTTCCATAGTGACTGTATCAATTTATACTTCCACCAACAGCATAAAAGAGTTCTCTTTTCTCCATATCTTCACCAACACCTTTTAAACTCTATGCCAATTAAATAGACAACCTGAAAGAAATAAACAAATTCTTAGAAAAGTACAATCTGCCAAGAGTGAACCAGGAAGAAATAGAAAATATGAACAGGCCAATCACAAGCACTGAGATTGAAACTATGATTTAAAAAATTCCAACAAACAAAAGTCCAGAACCTGATGGCTTCACAAGCAAATTCTATCGAACATTTAAAGAAGAGCTAACACCTATCCTTCTGATACTCTTCCAAAAACTTTCAGAGGAAGGAATACTTCCAAATGCATTCTATAAGACTACCATCACCCTGATCCAAACCAGACAAAGATACAAAGAAAAAAGAAAGAAAGAAAATTACAGGCCAATATCACTGATGAACATAGATGCAAAAATCAACAAAATACTGGCAATCTGGATCCAACAATACATTTAAAGGATCATACACCATGAACAAGTAGACTTTATCCCAAGGATGGAAGGATTGTCCAATATCTGCAAATCAATCAGTGTGATACACCACATCTACAAATTGAAGAATGAAAACCATATTACTATCTCAATAGATGTAGAAAAATCTTTTGACAAAATTCAGCACCCATTTATGATAAAAACTCTCCATAAAGTGGATTTAGAGGGAACATACCTCAACATAATAAAGGCCATGCATGACAAACCTGGGGCTTCCTCAGTGGCTCAGTGATAAAGAATTTGCCTGCAAAAAAGGAGATGCAGGAGATGCAGGTTTGATCATCAGGTCAGGAAAATCCCCTGAAGGAGGGCATGACAACCCACTCAAGTATCCTTGTCTGGAGAATCCCATGGACAGAGGAATGTGGTCGGCTACAGTCCATAGGGTTGCAGAGAGTTGGACATGACTGAGGCAACTTAGCACAAATGCATGCATGACAAACCTACGGCTCACATCATACTCAATGGTGACAAGCTGAAAGCATTTTGCCTAAAATCTGGAACAAGACAAGGATGTCCACTCTCACCACTTTTAAGCATAGTTTTGGATTGCTACAGCAATCAGAGAATATTAAAAGAGAAAGACAATGCAAAGAACCTGTGATGTAGCAGCAAAAGATAGTGAATGGGAAAAATAAACACAGACAGACCTGAGTAGTATGAATGGTATGAATGAGCTAATAGAGAGAGGTGCTGTCTATACTAGGACAAATATTTATAAAACTTCTTTACCAGGTTCTAAAAACCACGGAGGACGGAGGAAAGTTGTTATTTATTTCCAATATTTTCTTATACCTGACAATAATGGCAAAAATTAAGAATTTAACAAAACGAGTGGAGGGGATATGGATCAAAAGGAAATTTCATATATAGCTGGCATGACTATGAATTTATAAAACTCCTATGGAAAATAATCCAACATAATCTTACAAAATTGAACACATGCACATCTTACAGTTTAGCAGCCACTCGTAAGTACATATAACTGAGAGAAACCCTCATAATTATGTTACAGGATATGTGCGAGTTTCTTTATAGCTGTGATGCTTGTAATGGTAAAAAACCAACAACCCCACCCCAACTCATAACAACCCAATTGTCCACTGACAGAAAAATTACTAAAATATATTGTGGTAATATTCACAGAAGAGCTTTCATGCATCAGTAAAAATTAATGAGCTAAATTATGGCAGATACTGATCAGTTTATCACTGCACCTATTTACTCTTATTCCTGGGAATACAACTAGCCTCTATTATATTTTCCAGCCTCCCATGTATTTATGTGTGATCATATGTGTCATTTGGAATCCTCTGGGAAGTCACCTCAAAGGTGGAATTAGTAGTGTAAGAATTTCATTGACAGTGAGTCCTATGAATAACAAAGGGCAGACAGAAGATGAGTAGACCTGGAGACCCTTCAAACCATGATGTAGGTCTCACCCATGTGAAAGGAGAGGGGAAGGAAGAATAAGTGGCTAAGGAAAACTTCAGACTGCAGTGTGACTCTGATTAAGTTTTGGTTAGTCCAATGTGAAGTCCCAACACAAATCTTGCCAACAGATACATTCTGCATTGGGTAAAAATATTCAGGACCTTGTAAATTTGCAGTGCTCAGTCACTGGTTGGAAACTGCCTGCCTGGCTTTACCTTGAATGTTGTGATCTTACAGGTGTTGCAGCTGGAGTCTGTCAGCTCACTGAATTCCTTCAAGCAGCTTCTGTGTTGAAGGGAGATCTGATAAGCACACCTCCGTGGGTGTAGCATGTGGCTGAGTTTTCATAAATGGAACATGAGAAGTGATGTGTGCCACTTCCAGAACTGACTCAGAAACATCCTCCATGGATCCTCCATGTTTTTCCTCTCTCTTTAGCTTGAGGGAAGATAAATATGGCAATTTAGGAAACCATATGTTGAAAACAGCAGAGGATAAGATGGAGGAATTCTAAGTTCCTGATTCATCAATTGGATGAGAGCCATACACTATTAAAACTTGTGTATTTTAGACTTTATGCAGTAAAGAAATAAGTTGCAATACTTAGATTTGAGAGTTTGTCTATTATGACAACTAATTATATCATAAATCATGCTTTTAGTGACTCATTAAATCGTAGATGATTCTTGGAAAACTAATTTTGAAACAGAAAAGGAGATTCCAGAAGACAAAATACAGTAAGCTGCAATTTTATAGACTCAAAACAAGTAGCTTTAATAATATATTGCTTAAGAATTATATTTTAAAAGTCATGAAGAATTTTTAAAGTAATGATAGTGGTTAATTCTGGGGAGAGTCAGAGACTGGGAGAAATATATTGGTAGATGAGAAATGTGTATACTAAGATTAATCACAACTTCTCAGGTAATAAATCTATGGTCCTCTATAATCCATTTTTGCATGGAAACACTTATTAAAGGCAGAGACTTCCTGTGAGATGGAGAATCACTGCTATGTTTTCTTAGGGACAAGTGTTCCTATCAAAGCTCTCTTATTCCTTGGGATAATAGTTGACATTTTGAAATAAAGATTCTTCTCTAAGAGGTATCAAGAAATCATGCAAAATTCTGTAAAGCAATTATCCTTCAATAAAAAAATAAATTAAAAAAGAAAAAATTATGAAATTGAGAGGTAACAAGCAAAAAATTCAAAATATGTTTGTATGCTCAAGTATCAGAAACAGAATATCAAATTAAATTTGAAAATGTGTTTGAGTTAGGAACAGTATGTAGCTGCAAATGCACAAGCTGCAAAATAGTGGCTTAAACACACAAATATTTAATATCTCACAGTAAAGAAGTCTGAAGTTTGGGAGGCCAGAGATAGAAGTCTACAGTGTCCTTTGGAAACCAAAATTTCTTCTTTCTGCTCCTAGGATATGATTTTCTTTTTTTTTCCATTTATTTTTATTAGTTGGAGGCTAATTACTTTACATCATTACAGTAGTTTTTGTCATACATTGAAATGAATTAGCCATGGATTTACATGTATTCCCCATCCCGGTCCCCCCTCCCACCTCCCTCTCCACCCGATCCCTCTGGGTCTTCCCAGTGCACCAGGCCCGAGCACTTGTCTCATGCATCCAACCTGGGCTGGTGATCTGTTTCACATCTTTAAAGGTCAAGATGGCTGCTGGATAGTCACTAACTTCCATTTCAAGTAGAAGGAAGTACAAAGGGCAACCAAACTCCCAGAAGTCAGCTTTCTTTAAGCAGCCTTCCAAAAAGACCCAACTAATAGTCATGCTTTCTCCAAAGGAGATGAGAATAAAGTCTCTATTTTGAATGGCCACATGGCCAAATGAAAATCAGAGTTCCACTAAAGAAAGAAGGGGGAGAGATAAACTAGAAACAAAAGGAACCTTGCATAAAATTGACTATACACAAAACCCATGACCCAGAAGTTCTACTACTATACAAAAGCTTGTGAGCATACTCAGCTGCTTCAGTCATATCTGACTCTTTGTGACCCTATGGACTATACCCCACCAGGCTCCTCTCCCCATGGAATTCTCCAGGCAAGAATGCCGGAGTGGGTTGCCATGTTTTCCTCCAGGGAAACTCCCCCATCCAGGGATCAAACCTGCATCTCCTGTGTATCCTGCATTGCAGGTGGATTCTTTAATGCTGAGCCACTGGGGAAGCCCATAAAAGCTTAGAACAATTCTTACAAATAGACGCCAGAAAGCATGTACAAGAACTTTCATAACAGCTATGTTAATAATATCAACAAACTAGAAATAAATGTCATTAACAATATAATAAATTGTGCAATAAACTCGTATACTGCAGTGGAGATCAATCATGTATTTCAAAGAATTGATAGAAATAAGACCCAGTAAACTCAGTAGTGGCCACAGGACTGGAAAAAGTCACTTTTCATTCCAATCCCAAAGAATGCTCAAAGTACCGCACAATTGCCCTCATCTCACAACGCTAGTAAAGTAATGCTCAAAATTCTCCAAACAAGTCTTCAGCAATACATGAACCATGAACTTCCAGATGTTCAAGCTGGTTTTAGAAAAGGGTGAGGAACCACAGATCAAATTGCCAACATCCCCTGGATCATCGAAAAAGCAAGAGAGTTCCAGAAAAGCATCTATTTATGCTTTATTGACTATGCCAAAGCCTTTGACTGTGTGAATCACAACAAACTGTGGAAAATTCTAGAAGAGATGGGAATATGAGACCATCTGACCTGCCTCTTGAGAAACCTGTATGCCAGTCAGGAAGCAACAGTTAGAACTGGACATGGAACAACAGACTGGTTCCAAATAGGAAAAGGAGAACGTCAAGGCTGTATGTTATCACCCTGCTTATTTAACTTATATGCAGAGCATATCATGAGAAACGCTGGGCTGGAGGAAGCATCAGCTGGAATCAAGACTGCCAGGAGAAATATCAACAACCTCAGATATGCAGATGACACCACCCTTATGGCAGAGAATGAAGAAGAACTAAAGAGCCTCTTGATGAAATTGAAAGAGTAGAGTGAAAAAGTTGTCTTAAAGCTCAACATTCAGAAAACTAAGATCATGGCATTTGGTCCCATCACTTCATGGCAAATAGATGGGGAAACAGTGGAAACAATGGCTGACTTTGTTTTTCCAGCCTCCAAAATCACTGCAGATGGTGACTGCAGTCATGAAATTAAAAGAGGCTTGCTCCTTGGAAGAAAAGTTATGATGAACCTAGATAGCATATTAAAAAGCAGAGACATTACTTCGTCAATAAAGTTCTGTCTAGTCAAGGCTATGATTTTTCCAGTGGTCATGTATGGATGTGAGAGTTGGACTATAAAGAAAGCTGAGCACCAAAGAATTGATGCGTTTGAACTGTGGTGTTGGAGAAGACTCTTGAGATTCCCTTGGACTGCAAGGAGATCCAACCAGTCCATCCTAAAGGAGATCAGTCCTGGTTGTTCATTGGAAGGACTGATGTTGAAGCTGAAACTCTGATACTTTGGCCACCTGATGTGAAGAGCTGACTCATTTGAAAAGACCCTGATGCTGGGAAAGATTGAGGGCAGGAGGTGAAGGGGACAACAGAGGATGAGATGGTTGGATGGCATCACCGGTTCGATGGACACGGGTTTGGGTAGACTCCGGGAGTTGGTGAAGGACAGGGAGGCCTGGCATGATGCAGTTCATGGGGTCATAAAGAGTCAGACATGACTAAGTGACTGAACTGAACTGAACTGAACTGAACTGAAGACCCAGTGGGATAGAACACTGGTTCCACTGACATAATAAAGTTCAAAAACTGGCAAATCTAAGTAATGTTCAAATATATGCAACATAAAGTAATTTTATAGAATGAGTGTTTGTGTCCCCCACAATTCATATGTTAAAACTCCTCAAAGTGATGGTATTAGGAAGTGGGGCCTTTGAGAGATGAGGTCATAAATGTGGAGCCTCCATTAATGAATCAGATAAATAATGAGACACAATAGAGTTTCCTTCCCCTGCTCTGCTTTCCACTACTGAGGATACAATAAATTAGCAGTCTACCAGCCAGAAGAGTGTGGAAAATTCTTCAAGAGATGGGAATACCAGACCGCCTGACCTGCCTCCTGAGAAATCTGTTTGCAGGTCAAGAAGCAACAGTTAGGACTAGACATGGAACAATGGACTGGTTCAAAATTGGAAAAGGAGTATGTCAAGGCTATATATCATCACCCTGCTTATTTAACTTATATGTACACTACATCCTGCAAAATGCTGGGCTGGATGAAGCACAAGCTGGAATCAAGATTGCTGGGTAAATATCAATAACCTCAAATATGCAGATGGCACCACCCTTATGGCAGAAAGGGAAGAAGAACTAAAGAGCCTCTTGATGAAAGTGAAAGAGGAGAGTGAAAAAGTTGGCTTAACACTTCAGAAAACTAAGATCATGGCATCCAGTCCCATCACTTGATGGCAAATAGATGGGGAAACAATGGAAACAGTGACAGACTTTATTTTGGGGTGTTCCAAAAATCACTGCAGATGATGACTACAGTCATGAAATTAAAAGACACTTGCTCCTTGGAAGAAAAGCTATTACCAACCTAGACAGCATATTAAAAAGCAGAGACATTACTTTGCCAACAAAGGTCCATCTAGTCAAAGCTATGGTTTTTCCAGTAGTCATGAATGAATGTGAGAGTTGGACTATAAAGAAAGCTGAGCACCGAAGAATTGATGCTTTTGAACTGTGGTGTTGGAGAAAACTCCTGAGAGTCCCTTGGACTGTGAGGAGATCAAACCAGTCAATCTTAAAGGAAATCAGTCCTGAATATTCATCGGAAGACTGACGCTGAAGCTGAAACCTCAGTGCTTTGGCCACCTGATGCAAAGAACTGACTCATTGGAAAAGACCCTGATGCTGGGAAAGATTGAAGGCAGGAGGAGAAGGGGACGGCAGAGGATGAGGTGGTTGGATGGCATCACCAACTCTATGCACATAAGCTTGAGCAAGCTCTGGGAGTTGGAGATGGACAGGGAAGCCTGGCATGCTGCAGTCCATGGGGTCACAAAAAGTTGGACATGACTGAGTGACTGAACTGAACTGAGCCAGAAAATGGCTCTCATCAGAACCCAACTGTGTTGGAACCCTGATCTCTGACCTATAGCCTCTGGAGCTGTGAGAAACAAATTTCTATTCTTTATAAGCCACCCAGTATGGCATTTTGTTACATCAACCTGAAATAACTAAACAAGGGTATCATATTAATCAGGGTTCCCTGGTGGCTCAGATGGTAAAGAATCTACCTGCAGTGTGGGAGACCCAGGTCCGATCCCTAGGTCAGGAAGATCCCCTGGAGAAGGGAATGAATACCCACTCCAGTATTCTTGCCTGGAGGATCCCATGGACAGAGGAGCCTGGCAGGCTGTAGTCCATGGAGTCTCAATGAGTTGGACACGACTGAGAAACTAACACTTTCACTTTCTCCAGAGAAACAGAATAAATAGGATATGTCGCTATTTATAAGAGGGGATTTATTATAGGAATTGGTTTACAAGGTTATGGAGGTTGTGAAGACCCACAATCTACCATTTGCATGCTGGCGAATGAGGAAAGCTGGTGGAATGACTCAATCTAAGTCCAAACGCATTATGGTCTAAGTCCCAGTTGAAGCCCAAATGTCTGAGAACCAGAAGTGCCTGTGTATGAGGAGAGGAGAAGATGGGTGTACCAGCTCAACCAGAGAATGGTTCATCTTTCCTCTACCTCTTTGTTCTATTCTGGCCTTCTGTTCATTGCATAATGCCCACTCACATTGGGAAAGGTACTCTGTTTTGCTCAGTTCATCAACTCAAATGCTATTCTCTTCCAGAAACACCCTCATAGACTCACTTAGAAATTGTGTTTTATCAGTTATCTGTACATCTGTCTGCCCATTCAGGTTGACACATAAAATTGACTATCACAATCCCACCTCTTGTCAATTTAACATCTATCTGCATCTCCTTAAACTATACTTGAAAAAGGGAAGCCCTGGTGGCTTAGACAGTAAAGAATCCACCTGCAATGCAGGAGACCAGGGTTCAATCCCTGGGTTGGGGAGATCCTGTGGAGAAGGGAATGGCTACCCACTCCAATATTCTTGCCTGGGAAATCCCTTGGACAGAGGAGCCTGGTGGGCTAAATACAGTCCATGGGATCACAAAAGAGTAGGACATAATTCAGCAACTAAACAACAACAATACATATATATACACACAAACATATTCATAACAAAATAAGGAGGAATTGTCATGACAATTACAGTCCCTGTTTCTGTCTCTGATCACATGGTCATAGCTGGTATTTTTAACTGCCTTCTTCCACTACTTATTACATATTCCCTTTTCCTTCCTCAAGCACCTCAATTTGTTGTGGTTCTTTATCTGATAGGATGACCCAAACCTTCATTCCTGAAGGGTCCAGGCCATTAGCAGTCCTACTTGAATCATGTTGTTGTAATTTTCCATTGATTTAATCACAAGACATGATAATACTAAGAAATGCCCTAAGAAATTTTCTGTATTCCAGATAGATTCTTTCTTACCTCCACTGTCGAATAGTAGTCAAATTTTCCCTGAGTAACTAATTAAGATTAATCTGTGCCTATTGACTCAAAGGACTAAAGAATCCAAGTGGCCCATCTGTATGGGCTGCTAAAATACCAAATTGGGTGGTTTATAAACAACAGGAATTTACTTTATGGTGTTAAGAGGCTGGAAATTCAAATCATGGCATTGGAAGATTTGGTGTCTGGTGAAGGCCTGCATCCAGATTTATAGACAAAACCTTTTCACTGTGTTTTTACATGGTGGAAGAGGGCAATTTGGCCACTTTTAAACGGGCACTAATCCATTTTCCAGAAGCCCTGATTCTAATCATCTCCCAGAGATCCCACCTCTTAACACCATGACCTTGGGGATTAAATTTAAATATATGAATCTTGGAGGGACACCAACATCCAGACCATGACAGATATGACTGACACAAAGGTTAGTGTTATGAGCTGAAATATGTCTCCTCAAAATTCATATGTTGAAACCCTAAGCCTCAGTACCTTAGAATATGATTGCATTTTGAGATAAGGTCATGAAAGAGGTAATTTTATTAAAATAGGGTCATTAGATGAGACCTAGTCCTTATAAGAAGGTCTTATGAGAAGAGGGGATTAGGACACAGAGAGAGCCATCAGATATGTGTACAAGGAGAGATGACCATATGAACACATGGTGAGAAGGTGACTATCTACAAACCAAAGAGACAGGTCTATTAAAAAAATAACATGCTGCTACCTTTACCTTGAAATTCTAGTCAACAGAGCTATGAAAGAATATATTTCTCTTGCTTAAGAAACCCAGTCATTGGTATTTTGTTATGGCAGCTGAAACTAATACAGTCAGGATTGTAGATATATCTGAGGGTGAGGCAAAAGGATGAAATCAAGGAGGGCCATAGATAATCTTCTGGGGTAATGATAATGTTCCATATTTTAATGTGGATGATACTATGTGGGAGTTTTAGTATTATTATTACTATTTTAACTTTAAATGTATTTATATGCTATCTTGTATGTGTCATCACTTAAATATTGAGAAAAATAAAGAGAAGGGAAAGATGTGAAGATAGGCATTTAGATACAGGAAAATAATCATAATTAGAGGTATTTGAACAAAGGTCTGTATTATGCAATTAAGAGATAGATATAATTTAGATTCTGGACCACATCATTAAAACCAAACTTGAGGGCCCCAGTTCCTCTAAAGTTTAAAATGCATTTTATTCAAGGAGAAAGTTGGGTGTTTAAAGTGTCAGTTTAATTGGCTGGTGAAAATGAATTATCTATCATTTGTTAGCAGTTTATTATACCTACCGCTGCTACTATATTATTGAATAATAATTATCATCTTGGAAAGATAAATTTAGAATAGGCAGAGACAAAGATAAAATTAGACTAGGTATAAATTACTGGCATACGTGTACAGTACAGAAAAACTACTTTAAAAGCAAAATATTATTTTAGTTGAACTAGTTTCTGTTCATGACTGCAATATTATGATTGTCGATCCATGTAACATAGTCTAAAAGAAGGTAGACTAGACCAGAAGTCAGAAGGATATGTTCTAATTCTGATCTTAAACTCTCTGAGACTTAATTCCTTCATTTGTTCACATAGGGAATAGATAACTTGCCTGCCTACCTGATGATTCAATGTGAAACTCATAGTAAGTGAGAGCTGGAAGGCAAGTTAAACATTTTATAGTCCACCTTATTCATTTTCAACATGATGAATCTGAAACTTAGAGAGAGAGACCAAGATAATAATTGGAGTATTAGGTCTAGAGCGCAAGTCTCTTGAGGTAATCACCCAGAAATCAGAAGGGGAAAAAAATGGAAATTAGAAGTCAAAGAGAAAAAAGCTGGGCATAGTCTGGAATTTCAATAGCTAAATAATAAGACTTATGGAAAGATTGTAAAGAGAAAGTGCAGGGGAGGACATTGTCTATGAAATAATTCAACAAAATGGATCTGAAATGAAGGAAACACATTTCGATATTAAAAAGGCACACCAAGTGTCCACCACAATAGGTGGAAATGTACCTTGGTACAGATTCACTGTTGTGAAATTTAAGAAGGTTGGGAAAGGAAACGTGATTCTTCAAGCTTACAAGGGTGAGGGGAACAAATAATAATAGAGAATCATGAAAAATAATTAATATTAATAGCAGATGTCCCATTAGTAGCATCAAAATCTAGATGTTGAATTAGCAATATCTGCTTCATTAGCA
This sequence comes from Odocoileus virginianus, assembly GCF_023699985.2. Taxonomy (NCBI): domain Eukaryota; kingdom Metazoa; phylum Chordata; class Mammalia; order Artiodactyla; family Cervidae; genus Odocoileus; species Odocoileus virginianus. Next base: position 15,605,661 of record NC_069708.1, read on the forward strand.
ACACTGAAATCTAGAAGAAAATAATTTCAAAATGCTGAACGAAAGTAATTTCCAACCTAATATCCCATGTTCGGCCAAACTATCAATGAAATGTAGAGATACAATACAACCATAGATAGGGGTAAAGTATAAAGAAATGCAAAGTCATAACGTGGTTACCTCTAGGGATGGGAAAGAAGATGCAATCAATCTATCAATAGGAAGAACAAACAGAGTTTATAAAGTTGTGGTAATGATCATTTCTTAATCTGGGTAATCTCTTTATTTTATTTGCTATGCTCAGTTGCTCAGTCATGTCTGACTCTTTGTAGTGCCATGGACTGTAGCCCACCCGTCTCCTCTGCCCATGGAATTTTCTAGGTAAGAATACTGGAGTGAGCTGCCATTTGCTACTCCAGGGGATTTTCCCAACCCAGGAATTGAACCTGCATCTCCTGAGTCTCCTGTATTGGCAGATGAGTTCTTTACCATGAGTGCCACCTTGGAAGCCCAGTTTATTCTCCAAGAAGATTAATAGTTTCATTATTCTTTATTAATAAGAAAAAAAGAATACATATGAAACACAAAAGTAAAGAATAAATACCAAAATGGTTAATTGAAAAATGATTACCAATGGAGTTTGCATGGCAGTAAGGTTAATGAGGTTGATGAGGAGAGATGTTTCTTGGGTGTAACTTTTTATATAATCTTAAATCAACTGAATATATTGTCAAAATTTTACAATTAAAAATTTTAAAAAGAAATAATGTCATGTCTCCTAAGGGTTAGGAGAAGATGTGAACAGCTAATCAAACTTCATTTTCATAAAATATATCTCTAAAATGGTAAAAAAAAAAAAAAATGTTTCACTGAAGGGTCAATAAACTGTTGGGGAAAAAAAGCCTCACTAGTAATCAGAGAAATACAGACTAAAATAAAATATTTTTGTTTTATACCTATTATTGATTCTACATTACCTAGTTTTGTCTAGGTTGCAGAGAAATGAGGATGCTCATATATTCATGAGAGAATGCAAATTGGTGCAATTTGGCAATATCTAGAAAGCAGATAATATGCAAATCCTTTAATCTAAATATGCTTTGGAGGTTATATCATAAAGAAATGCACACATTTGCACGGGGAGGCATACAGAAATATTTATGTCAACATTCATTTTTAATAGCAAAAATTGAAAACAACATTCAGTTCAGTTCAGTTCAGTCACTCAGTTGTGTCTTGAATCTTTGCGACCCCATGAATCTCAGCACAACAGGCCTCCCTGTCCATCACCAACTCCCGGAGTTTACTCAAACTCATGTCCATCGAGTTGGTGATGTCATCTAGCCATCTCATCCTCTGTCGTCCCCTTCGCCTCCTGCCCCGAATCCCTCCCAGCATCAGGGTCTTTTCCGATGAGTCAACTCTTCGCAAGAGGTCAGGAAGATCTCCTGGAGAAGGGCATGGCAACCAACTCCAGTATTCTTGCCTTGATAATCCCTTGGACAGAGAAGCTTGGAGAGCTATGGTCCATAGGGTCACAAAGAGTTGGACATGACTGAAGCATGCGTGCCTGCCTGATTTTTTAAACCTATATAAAATATTATGAGTTGTGGATTTTGTTGCCATTACCGAAGGAGAAGAAGCAGGAAGAATACTTTTTTAACAGTGTATTTATTTCTTTTACCAAAAGAGATCCAAAAGGATTCCTAATCCTAAAGCCATTCTTGGGAAGCCTTTGAAGTAGCTTAAGAGAAATGGCTGTTCTAAAGCTTTTTTAAAGTACTAATTCAACTTTTCAACCACCAAACACCACTTATTTATTATTTCCTTCCCCCATGGACTTCATGTTTTGAAAGTCAGTGCCTAGAGAACAAGCTGCATCTATTAAGTCATAATTTCCTTTTCTGTTATTAATTGATCAGAAACATCTATGATTGTCAAACACAGCTTATGAACATCACTAAGTAACTGTGATCCACTCTGAAATTATGTGATTAGAACAGGAGTAAGGTAAGACATCTTCTTAATTATTCCAGACATCTTTATTGAAATGAATACTATTTCAATTAGGACTTTTAAAAATATTGAAAATAGCCTGAAGATCTGACTGGCTTTTACTGATTATTACTTTCCTTTACTTCTTGAAAACCTTTAATTGTTGACATAAAAATGATTAAAATGCTGACCCAAGGCTGGATTTCTGGTATGTTCAAGTGAGAATATGAGTAAATCCTCTCCCCAAGTAGCTATAAAGCTATGCAATTCTTTATACTATAATGCTATACAAAATTGACAAAACAACGATTTTCATGCTCTGCAAATTAACAAAAGACATAATAATCTGAGTGGCATTTGTGCTCGAAAAACTCCTGAGCTTCAGGTAAGCACCATAGGAGTCTTTGGTGATCTTGTTTCTGGCTGCTTCTATAGACATTCCCTTAGGCCAGTGGTATCTTTTTCCCAGCTTGGTAAATGCAGGAATTCTGCCAGCTTCTCTGCTGCAGTTGAAGGGAATTCACTCAATCTGGAGTGTTGGGTGATGTCTATGTCATGGGTGGTGTCAGGGGAAGTAATGATCTCTGAGGCCCAACTCAGGGCTAAGACTAGAATAAGGCAAGTGAGGCACTCACCTTGGGCACAGAATTCAAGGAAGCACCAAAAAATGCATTAATCATGATAAATGACATTTTAATACAATATTTTTAAAAATGAAAATTAATGCAAAAACCCATGATGAACAAAATGTCAAAATTTTAAATAAGGACAAGTCCAAGTCCTGGCAATGGAACTACTGTAGTTGCAGATGGGGCAAGCATATTTCTGGCTGAGATAGCTATCAGAGAAAAATATATATTGGTTTTATTTGTATAAGTACTCAAAGATATAAAATTTCCTCTGATAAATGATGCTTTCACTGTGCTATTCTATATACTTTTCTGTATGTCTGAAATTTTTTATTATAGACTTTTAAAATATTTAATTCTCCACAGGAAAGTAAACAAAAGCAACATTTTTCAGGACTTTGATTACAATATTAAATCAGAAGGGATTCAAAGTAGTCACAGAGGTCAAAGTTCCCTACTGTTTAAGTACCACTTATAAACCAGCTGACGGTTTAAGTAAAATTATATGGAACAGTTTTAGGAAAAACAGTAATTTGTAGAAAAATATTCTTTCTTTAAAATTATTTCTGTTTTTTAACCCACTTATCTATTTGACTGTTTACCTTTACACACTGAAGTTTTGATGACTTTCTGACATTGGTTTAATATTAATTGTGAAAATTTTTGAGTGTGGAATTGTGTTTTTTTTAGTTTGTTCTCAAATTCTATCTTATAACCATAATGCTAGAGTCATTATTGTTTTTAGAATTGCTAGTTGTGAGCCACTAAGATGACTTTGTAATCCACTAATGAGACAATCCACAACTTGAAAAACGCTGCCTTAAGGAAACTGAAAAGATATTAGATTCCTGAAATGATGAAGTAAATAATCTAATTGGAAAGATAAATATTTAGTTAGGGATGCACATTACAAAAGACATGTGGTTTAAAGTAAGTGAACATTCCAGGTTAGTGTCATAAGACATCAGAGAAGGATAAAAATCACTGTAAATAATTGATCAACAATAGTCTAATGGTATAGAAGAATAAAGGAATTTGGGTAATATATACATGAGCAAAAAATGATGGAGATTAATATTTCTGATAAAGCTATGAAGGGTAACTGCATGACCAGATACATGGAGAAATATAAATATGAATATTTGGATAATGTTGTAAACCTCTTTGGTTTGGAGTCATACAAAATATAATGGAGTACTAATATTTATTTATTTATTTTAGCTATGCTTCATGGCATGTGGAATCTTAGTACCCCAACCAGGGATCAAACTCATGCCTCCTGCATTAGAAACACATAATCTTAATCTCTGTACCACCAGGGAAGTCCCAGACTGATCTTTTTAATCACCTCATATTTGGACCTATTATTCCTAGATTTGCTCAAGTTCCTCCAGTATGCTTGAATGAGGATTTTATTTAGTTCCCAAGCTCAAACGCAAATGATAACCTTCTACTAACTTTTCTGGAATATATTTATGATGAAAAGAAAAGATCATCTTTACAAATAGGAAAGGCATTGGGACTTTTATGTTACTGACTTCCTGGGAAGTTCAGATACATTCTGCAGTCCCATATCCTTAACAGAAAGGTTAAAAGTGACTGTACATTTTGCACACATAGTTCATCAACTGACTTGATTCACAGTGGTACTTATTAATAACCATTATCCTAGAAGGATGGCTCTGTGTCCCCAGTAGAAACACTAGAGGCCTCAAGATATCTTTCTAATAATAATATCATAGTTAAGATTTCTATGATTAGAAATGTATCATGCATCTTAGAACAATGCTCATTTACCCTCATGGGCCTCCTGAAAGGAGACAATATCATTCTATCATAAATAAAGCAAATTAAATCTTGTGTATTTCAAGGAAGTATTAAAATTTAAAAATCTGCTCTTTTTCTTAATTGAATTAAATACTACTGCCTATGAAAATTTAGATCCTAAAAAGGATTTCAGGGACCCTAGGGTACTTTCTGTCTGGTCAAGTATATCTATACATCCTTTAAACCTAGAAGAGGTTTATCATCTTTTGCAACATATGGAAATGACAGAATGTTAGAGAAAACATACATAATACACGGGCTGAGCAACTATGCATATTTTTAAACAAATTCTCTACATAAAGCTATGAAAATAAAATCCTTTCCTCCTATAGTATTTCATAAATGAAGTGACTAAAATATTCTAATAACGGAGGCAGATGAAAATTTTAATGTTGGAAAGAAAATGATTAATCAAAGCTAACACTCTTAACTTGGGGATTTAAACAAAAATAATAAAAGAAAAAATATTCACTGCAAATAAAATATTGTGTGGAAGTACATCCATGAAGAAAAAGGTAATTTTTTCTTCCCTGAATAAAAAACATTTTTTCAGGTTATATTCTCTTTCTAATTTACCATTGATCAGGTATGTCATCTCACCTGCTGCTTCAGAGTAGAATATGCCAGATTTACTTTTATGTTTATTGTGAAAAATATCAGAAAAGTATTAGGACATAGAAAAATCACACCCATTTATTTGTTCAATAGTAATTTACTAACCACCAACCTTCAAGGATCAAACGGGCTAGAGAAAGAGACCAATGAGTCATCATGCCCACACAATCCCATGTACTATATGGCTATCAGAGTTTAAATTCAATTATTCTCCAACAAGTGAACAAGATATCTATCTAGTATACAAGGAAAACCATCACTTAAAAAGATACAGGCACACCAGTGTTCATTGAAGCACTGTTTATAATAGCCAGGACATAGATGCAATGTAAATGTCCATCAATGGTGGAATGGCTAAAGAAGATACAGTACATATACACAATGGAATATTATTCAGCCATAATAAAGAACAAAATAATGCCATTTGCAGCAACATGGATGGACCTAGAGACTGTCATACTGAGTGCAGTAAGTCAGACACAGAGAGACAAGTGTTATATGATATCATTTATATATATGTAATCTAAAAAAAAAAGTACCAGTAAACTTATTTACAAAGCACAAGTAGAGTCACAGGTATAGAAAACAAACTTATGATTACCTGGGGATAAAGTAGGGAAGGATAAATTGGGAGTTGGAACTGACATGTATATACAAACTACTCTGTATAAAATGGACAACTAATAAGAACCTACTGTGTAGCACAGGGAACTCTGTGATGATCTATATGAGAAAAGAATCTAAAAAAGAGTAGATATATGTGTATGTATAACTGATTCACTTTGTTGTATGGCACAAAGTAGCACAACACTGTAAATTAGCTATACTCCAATTAAAAAAATCTTGAAGAATTCATGTATTACATATGAATGCATGCTCAGTCACTCAGTCATGTCCGATTCTCTGACCCCATGGACTGTAGTCCATCAGGCTCCTCTGTCCATGGGATTTTCCAGGCAAGAGTACCAGAATGGTTTGCCATTTACTGCTCCAGAGGATCTTCCTGACTGAAGGATTGAACCATTGTCTCTTGTGCCTCCTGCATTGGCAGGCAGATTCTTTACCTCTGCACCACCTGGGAAGCCCTGTATTACATATATTGAGTCTCTAATTCACAAACATAGTGTATCTCTCTATTATTTGTTTTTTTCATTTCTCTCAGCAGAGTTTTCTAGATATCATAATACAAATCTTGAACATGCTTTATTAAAATTATTCCTAAGTAGTTATTTTTGATGTTATTATAAATTCATTGTAAAATGTCATTTTGTGATTGTCCATCCTTAGTATATAATTTGATTTTTGGAAATTGATGCTGTATTCTTTGATCTTGTTACTCATTAATTCTAGTGTGTTATTTTGTAGATTATTTGATATTTTATTGTAGATGAGTGTGTCACATAAGAACAAAAAGAATTTTTTGCTTTCTTTCCAACCTGTGTGTATTTCATTTCTTTTTCCTGTTCATGTATTATTATACTGGCTAGATTCTCCAGCACAATGTTGAATAATTAGAGTGAAAACAGATATTCTTGCTTCATTTCCAATCACTAAATGAAACTATTCAGTCAATCACCACTAATTTTTATGTTAGTTTTTTTTTTTTTTGCAGATGCCCCCTTCTTTCCTGATTTTAGTAATTTGTGTAGTCTTTTCTTTACCTCAATACATCTGTCTAAATGTTTATTGTGCTGAAATTTTCAAAAAAAAAAAAAGAACTTTTGGTTTCATTGATTTCTCTATTGTCTTTTTTATTTAATTTTTTATTACTGAGGTATAGTTGATATGAAATATTGTATGTTACAGGTGAACAATGTAGTGATTCACAATTTGTAAAGGTTATGATCTCTATTGTCTTTTTGTTTTCTATTTTATTAATTTCTACTCTTATAGTTATTTCCTTCCTTTTGCTGGCTTAACTTGCTCTTGCTTTTCTAGTTTCTTAATATGGACACTTACATGGCCTTAGCCACAAACTGCAAATTTTGATTATGTTGTTTTAAATTCTTTTAATTAAAATCTCCATCTATTTATGCATGTCATCCACCTTTTGCACTAGATATTTCAATTTATTAATCAAAGTTATTTAAAATTTCCTATAAATTCCAATATCTCTAGTTCTGTTTTTTTTTTTACTGCTTTATTTCCTGTTCATAAGTCACTTTTACTGTCTTTTACATACCTTTCCTAATTTTTGTTTGAATACTGGACATTGTGTGGAGACTGAGGTAAATGGTACATATAACTAGAAATGAGCACACCTCTCTCCTAGCCTCTCTTCACAGGCTGCTCAGATGGAGGAGTTTGAATAAATCTAGTTAGGAATTAAACTGGGTTTCGATTTTATTATGGTTATATACAGTGCACTGCAGAATTTGAATTCCTCCAGGAGAGAACTACAATTATTTTTACTTAATGTGGGGTCTTGGATACAAAGATATTTCACCCTCCTCATCAGCTTCACTCTCACCTTTCAAAAGGCCCTGCACACTTGTATCACATGGGTTCTCTCTCCATGGTCTTGCTGCTCCTCCAGAGAAAAGTGGATTACTATTACTTGTTATTTGATGTGAAGCTCATCATGGGAGCTAGGCGGAGGGGGCAATTTTTATTTTTCCTCATCCAGCCTCAGTGTTGAGCTGTGTATACCTGGAAAATTAGAGTGAGAATTTTTCAGCATTCCTGTTCTTGCTACCTTTGTGTGTGTATGTCAAGCTGCTTCAGTCCTGTCTGACTCTTTGCGACCCTATGGACTGTAGCCCACAAGGCTCTTCTGTCCATGGGATTCTCCAGGCAAGAATACTGGAGTGGGTTGCCATGCCCTCCTCCAGGAGATTTCCCTGACATAGGGATGGAACCTGCATCTCCTGCATTGGCTGGTGGTTTTTTATCACAAGTGACCCCTGGGAAGCTCATCATATGCACTATCTCTCCTCAGATATCCCCCCAAAAGTCTCTCTGAATGGGGAGTAATCATCAAAGTTAAAACATGGAATGGAAATATCACTAAAATATCCATGTCTTGGGAAGTAAACTATATTGATATGAGTTATATCTTTTCATCATGCAGAAAGCAAAAATCTGAGCAAATAGCACTTCAGTTCAGTTCAGTTCAGTCACTCAGTCATGTCCGACTCTTGCGAACCCATGAACTGCAGCACACCAGGCCTCCCTGTCCATCATGAACTCCTGGAGTTTACTCAAACTCATGTCCATCGAGTCAGTGATGCCATCCAATCGTCTCATCCTCTGTCATTCCCTTCTCCTCCAGCCTTCAATCTTTCCCAGCATCTTTTCCAAGGATCTTTTCCAAGGAGTCAGTTCTTCGCATCAGGTGGCCAAAGTATTGGACTTTCAGCTTCAGCAACAGTCCTTCCAATGAATATTCAGGACTGATTTCCTTTAGGATGGACTGGTTGGATCTCCTTGCAGTCCAAGGGACTCTCAAGAGTCTTCTCCAACACCGCAGTTCAAAAGCATCAATTCTTCGGTGCTCAGCTTTCTTTATAATCCAACTCTCACATTCATAAATGACTACTGGAAAAACCATAGTTTTGACTAGATGGACCTTGATAGCAAAGTAATGTATCTGCTTTTTAATATGCTGCCTAAGTTGGTCATAACCTTTCTTCCAAGGAGCAAGTGTCTTTTAATTTCATGGCTGCAGTCACCATCTGCAGTGATTTTGGACTTAGGAGTATTAAATTTGTAAATGGTCAAAAAAGGTCAAATGGAAGCTCCTTGCGTAGCCCTAATGCAGTGGCGATCTATAAAAGAATAGAATGTACTTTAAAAGAGAGTGATGGCTTATATTATCAAGGGTGAAACAGATCAGCAGCCCAGGTTGGATGCATGAGACAAGTGCTCTTGGCTGGTACACTGGGAAGATCCAGAGGGATGGGGTGGGGAGGGGGGGCGGATCAGGATGGGGAACACATGTAAATCCATGGCTGATTCATGTCAATGTATGGCAAAAACCACTACAATATTGTAAAGTAATTAGCCTCCAACTAATAAAAATAAATGGAAAAAAATAAAAAATAAATAAAAGAGAGTGATGGAATGGGGCATTTTTCATCCTTTCTCTGCTCCTCTTTGCCCCCTAACTCCATAACTCCCCCCAAGCACAAACACAACTTGAATAAACAGAGAAGGAGGGAATCCCATAAATTCACTGAAGTCTTGCCCTCAGAACATTCTTATGGCCACCATGGAGCAAATCAAATTCTACTTTCAGAGTCTATGTTCCCTATGAACAGAATATTGTGCTCGAACCAATGAATGTATCACTTAGGGGACGTCTGCTCTATTCTAAGCTGTTGGATATTTATTCTTTTCTGACATCAATTTTCCTTACCAAACAGATGATTCTTTATATCCATTAAAAGTTGCCTATAAAATAGCTCTGTCTCGGCAGTTGAACTGTTTGTCTAATGGTGCAATTGAGGAGGCAGCAACATCAGGAATAGCTCCAAGGTGTTATTGAGGGAGCTGTGAAAGGAAAGATTTTGGTAAAAAAGCTTTAATAAATTAGACCAACCTTCTTACTGAAAAACACTAAAAATAAAGCAAATCAAAAAACTAGGCAAAATATAAGCAAGTAAACAGCAAACAAGCAGACAACAAACAAAGAAGAAGCACACTAAACATTGAAAAAAATCCTAACAAGATACAAAGAAGTTACTGAGCCAAGACAAGGAAAGGACTAGAGATCTGAGAGCAAAGCCTTGAACTGTGAGCCAAGAATTCCACTCCTACATATGTATGTATATGTATCTACATATATGTGTGCTTATTATGTGTTTCAGGACACATGTACAAGAAAGGTAACAGGTGAACAGTTGGTGCTCGAAGAAAACTTAAAACAGCTCCGAAGTGAAAGTTGCTCAGTTTGCTCAGTTCATTCCTTTTTATTGTTGAGTAGTATTCTATGGTATGGATGGACAAAAATTTGTTTACCAGTCCACATGCTGATGGATGTTTGAGTTGTCTCCAGGTTTTGACTACTACAAATAAGAAAACTTCCATGAACATTAATGTACAGGTAATATATATATATAGATATAGATATAGATAGATAGATAGATAGATAGATATAGATATGTGTGTGTGTGTATGTGTGTGTGTGTGTGTATGGATGATAAAACTCTAAAGGGTAGGAATAAAGAAACTCTAAAAGAGACAGGCTACTAGTTCACCTGTGTATAAGGTTGAGGTGGGTATGGACGAATAGATCACGATTTGGAAGCAGCACACAGGAAGCTTCTGCCAGGTTTCTATTTCTTGACCAGTGGAGTGTTTACACAGTGTTTGTTTTACAGCAAGTTGTTAAGTCATATTTTTAGGTTTTATGCAATTTTCTCTGTTATATTGTACAGTATTTTTAAATGATGAAAGACATTCTTTTTCAAAGGGGTGCTATAAAGATTCAAGGAGCTTTTCTAAACACTATCAGGAGAGCTAAGAATTGACTGTCATAATTTAAGTCACTTAAGGGATCCTCTCAACTACATTTCCTCAGATTCCCACAAGGTACATGAACTGCCAAAGTTAATAGTAAATTTCTCAGAAAACAAAAAGAAACAGAAAACAAAAGTTAAAACACCATATTTTTTTCCAGAGTTAGATGTTATAACCTAGACACAGTTTTACTTTGATTTTTATCTCAACTATAGGGGAGAAAACATCTATCATCATTCAAAACATATTTTTAGTCTTTTTTCATAAGTAGAAGGAAAATTTTCTAATGATAGCAAAAAAAACAACACCAATTCAAATAATACAGAGCATTCTAAAAATGAAAATTGAAAGGTATCCCCTCCAGCCCTACCACATCACTGTCTACCCAATTACTTCATCTTACGTTTTTTAAGGAACTTAATGCTGGGCTTTCCTGGTGGCTCAGATGGTAAAGAATCTGCCTACAACGCAGGTGACCTGGGGTCGATCCCTGGGTCAGGAAGTTCCCATAGAGAAGAAAATAGGAACCCACTCCAGTATTCTTCCTGGAGAATTCCATGGACAGAGGAGCCTGGTGAGCTACAGTCCATAGGGTCCCAAAGAGTCAGACATGACTGAGAAACTAACACTTAATACTACCTCAAAAGATTTTCCTGGTGGCACAGTGGAAAAGAATCTACCTGCAATGCAAGAGATGCAGGAGATGTGGGTTCGATCCCAGGAGGAGATACAGGAGATGTTGGGAAGATCCCCTGGAGGAGGGCATGGCACTGCACTCCAGTATCCTTGCCTGGAAAATCCCATGGACAGAGGAACCTGGTGGGCTATAGTCCGTGGGGTCACAAAGAGTTGGACACAACCAAGGGTGCGTGTGCAAGCACACACACACACACAATAATAACTCAAATGATTTTATTGGTATTCCTGTTTAATCTTTATCTTTCTAACTAGATGTCAGGGGCATGAGGGCTGGGGTTAAGCCAGCTCATTCACCACTGTATGGTTAGTGTTAGAATAGATTACTGGTAGATTACAGTTGATCTTGAATAAACGCTTCTGGAAAGAAAACAGGAATGAATGGAAAACTCATCATGAAAAGAGATCATTCCATATCAGTACATACACATTGATTTCATTCTCTAATGCTGTGAAATAGTCCAACATGTATTGGGTCATTAAGGTTATTTCCAGATTTTTTTTCTTTTAGAACTGAAGCTGCAGTGAATGTGATTAGAATATTTCTGAGATTTTATGTAAAGCAAATCTGGTGCTAGGGTGCTGGAATTGTTGAATCAAAGGATAAATGCATCTTTAATATCGATAAACATTGTTCAATTGCCCCACAAGAAGTTACACAAATGTAAGCTTCATGAGCAAATGATTAAGAATGAATATGTCCCAACATTTCAAAAGGTTGAGAAAAATCCAAAGTTGGCAAACTGATAAATGAAAAAATTGTTTTGTTTTCTTGTTCTTTCAGTTTTATGAATGAGATTAGATGTCTTTCCATATGTTGGTCATTTGTATTTCTTTCACCATCATATGCTTCTTTATATTCTTTGCTCATTTCTCAATAGAACAATTCATAATTTTCCTACTGTTAAGACTTCTTACACATTAATGAAGTAGGTCCCTTAGCAAATATATATGTACTACAACTCTTTCCCAGTTTTTATTTGCCTTTATTTTATTCAATTTTAAGAATTTTTTGTGACAGGGAATTCCCTGGTGGTATAGTGATTAGGGCTTTGCACTCTCACTGTCAAAGATCCAAGGGGATTCAATCCATAGTCAGGGAATTAAGATCCCACAAGCTACGTGGCATGGCAAAAAAAAGAAGAAGAAATTTATTGTGACAAAATAGTCTGAAATGCTAGTAAAGATTCATACAGAAAGGTAATCTTGAAATAAATTAGATTAAAAATCAACCAATGATTGAGTGGTATATTTCTGGCATATCTGCACAGATAACTCTATGAAGCCACTGAAACATTTACATTATTGAAGATTCAGTGACAATTACTTGCCTTTATTTTTATTTGATTTTTCAAACCAAAGTATTACTTTTTATGTGGTCAAGTTTATCAGTCTTTTACTTCATCTTCTGTGTGTGTGTGTATGTGTGTGTGTGTGTGTATTGATCATGCTTAGAAAAATATTCTTCAGATTATTTGTATTTTCCCCTAGTATTTTTTTTAATTTGATGCATACAAAATGTGACAGATCAAAATTAATATTTTTCTGACATGACATAGGGATTTAATTTTATGGTTTGGGATATGGATAGCCAAATATACTGTCACTGTCATTTATTGAATAATATACTGTTTCTCCCACACATTTGAAGAGCCATTGTCAGCTATTAACACTCATATTTATTTAAGTCTATTTCTAGTTCTTTATTCTGTTCTTCTGAGTTGAGAGTTTTAATTACATAGCCTTAATATTATGTTTTAACATCAGGTGCATCTTATTCTCTCTTCTTATTCTTTTTTATTCCTATTCTCTTAACTATTATCTCATGTTTATATTTCCAGACTATTGTGAGTTACATTTTATAATATTGAAGTTATAATTAGAATCATGTTGGATTTATAGTTTAATTTTATTTCTAGTTGAAAATGCCTTTCTATTTGCACAAATGTTCATTTAAATCCTTCTGTAGAATTTCTAAATTTTCTTTATATAAATCATATGCATCTTTTTGGTTTGGCTTTTTCTTGGGTAATATAATTGCTTTATCGTTATACAGTGAATCCTTCCTTATATATTTTGTTTATTTTTTGTAGTTAAGAATATTGCTAATTTTAATAATTAATTTTGAAACCATATTCTATTATGCAGAAGTAAGAAGTACAAAAAACTAATGATTCAATGTATGAAAATGGTCTGTAAAAACTAGATCATAGATCTAGAACATAGATCATAGATCTAGAACATAGATCATAGAGGTAATTACTAGATAGTAACAAATCACTCTGTTTAAAAGAGTGAAGGAGCATTACCACATTGGATCATAAAGACTATTTCCACCAGCATTTATGCTGTTCAATGTGAGAATGATGATGAGGTTAGAATGAAAAGAAACAAAAGAAAAATATAAAGTAGTAAAGATTTTCTAGAAATGATCCAATCCAACCTCCCACCTATCAAAAGATTTTTGTCTGAAAAACTTTTTAAAACAGATGAATAGCTATCCCTTTTCTACCTAACACTTCTTGACATGAAGAGCACACCATCTTTTTTTTTATTGCAGTACATTAATAGTTGCTTTACAATATGTTAGTTTCTGCTGTATAGTGAAGTGAATCAGCTATATAGATATAGATATATATATCCCCTCTTTTTTGGATTTCCTTCTCATGTAGGTCACCACAGAGCACTGAGTAGAATTCCCAGTGCTATACAGTAGGCCCTCATTAGTTATCTATTTTATACATATTAGTTTATATATGTCAATCCCAGTCTCCCAAATCATCCCACCTCCCCTTTTCCCCTTGGTGTCCATATGTTTGTCCTCTATGTCTGGAGCACACACCATCTTTTGAAGGGCTCCTAAAGTGCACAGCTCTTAGCTAACAAGGTTTGGAAGAGCTGAAATACAGTCCCCCATTGCTCCTGTTTTCTGAGAGTACACAGAGAAAATCTCCCTCTTCAACACTAGTTCTTCATACATCTGAAGAATAGTATCACATTTGACTTTGGTCTTTCCAGGTAAACCTCCCCAGCTTCTTCACATATGCCTGATATGACAGCATTTTCAGACCGTTCAGTTTTGGGTTTTTTTTTTTTTTTTTTTTTTGGCATTTCCCTGGAATCCCAAATTTACTCCATCTGGTAGAGAAATTTTCCCAACATTACCTTTGTAGACACTAAAACATAGCTATTTAGTATCCAGGGACTGCAAAAGAACTTCCATTTCCATATTTATTCAAATCTTAAGGCTCCAATAACCTCTAATTTGTAGTGAATATTCATAAACATTTGCACAGTGTTCAGTATAATGCAATGAGATTTTAAAATTCATTTTTATTCTCCAGTAAGAAGAGTATTCAGAAATGTAGGAACTAGTCCACCAGAGTGGACACGACTTACGAGTAGCAGTCTTAAATTGCTTGGATGTTTGTCATACCTGAGTTGAAATGCAAATGAATGTGTTGCTAGTTCCATAAATCTGGTACACAAATATTTCATATTTGCACTGAGAAAAGCATATTTTACTTTTGAAAAAAAGTCAGCACAGAATAAAACTAGATGCCTGCTCCAGGAGAAAACAAACAACAATAGCCAAAAAAAAAAAAAAGTTCCTCAGTTTACTACTTTTCATATATTCTTATTGGTGGTCAGATTTTGAAAGTGAATAGATGTGACTGCTAATCTTCAGAAAGATCAAAGAAAATAGTTATTCTTTTGTATAAATACCTATCTTTAGATAAAATCTATGAAGTTGCTAAAATACCATTCTCAGCCTTTCAGTATTTACTGCATAGTGATTATGCAACAAACCTTAAAATATGACAAATCTTACATTCATCCCAAAGGAAACATAAAGTGATATATTTGAATTGTTACTTTTTAAATGTGTTAGTCAAAATATACAAATTGAAGTAGTATCATCTATACTAGGAGGAAAACAAAATCTAAATCAAAATTGGTAAGGAATGATCTTCAAACTAGTTTATAGGTAATGAACAAATGACAAAGAAAAGAGTAAATGCCCGAGTGCTCATTACTTTTATACTTTGAAATAGTTTTCATCAGTAGTAGAGTATAAACTGATCCACATATAAAAATGACTCATTTCTCGAATGGCAAAAATAGGTCCAATCTTTTCCATGTCATCAATAAATTAATCTGCATATTCACCTTTCTTCAGGATGCTTCTTTGTGTAACCCCCAGCTGACTGAACCACTAATTACAGACTCTGTGAATAGTCCTGCTAAAATATTTGCCATTCTCACCTAAGACAGGATGTTAGAGCAACATATTTTAACTATGCTGTTATGTCTGCTAGTACAGATAATTACATTTTGAGTTTTTTTAAACAGTTTTATACAATTTACCAATTATTTTCATTCATATTAAGATGGAAGCATGGCGTGAAAAATCTCCTGTAAAGCATGAACATCACCAGTGTCAGTTATGTGAGGAATACTGTAAGAATAGCCTTAGAAAGAGAGCAAAAGTGCTACTTATTGCAAGGAGGTCAAACCAGTCAATCCTAAAGGAAATCAACCCTGAATATTCATTGGAAGAATTTGATGTTGAAGCTGAAGCTCCAATACTTTGGCCACCTGATGCAAAAAAAAAAAAAACTGACTCATTAGAAAAGACCCTGATGCTGGGAAAGATTGAAGGAGGAGGAGAAGAGGACGACAGAGAATGAGATGGTTGGATGGTATCACTGACTTGATGGACATGAGTTTGAGCAAGCTCTGGGAGCTGGTGATGGACAGGGAAACATGGCATGCTGCATTCCATGGGGTCACAAAGAGTCAGACATGACTGAGCAACTGAACTGAACTGACTGACTGCTTTTTCAGACTTTTTGGGGGCAGGGGGCTTAAGAGAATGCTCCAAAGCAGAAGGAGAAAGATAGCACCTGACACATCAGGTAACTTGTTCAAATAGGGGAAACAATGAATAAGATAAATAAGCCTCACTGTATAAGCAATTTGTCCATTGTATGTTTCTCCCAGGAATTACTCTGCTCTCTATAGATCTAATAAGGTCTTGGATCAGGATGAAGTAGTACTTACAAAGACAGATCCCCAAGTCACATTGCCTGGGCTGGGATCCTGGCTTGGCACTTCACAGTTGTGTAAACTTTGTGCAAGTCACTTCCCCATTCTGTCCCTCAGTTCCTTGAAAATTATAGTACTACAGATTTTTGTAAGGATTCAATAAGTTAATCTGCATCAAGTGCTGATGTAGTATTTACCATGTGCCGGGCTTTGTTCTAAGTGCAATTAAATGTTTCCTCTTAAACTCAAGTGTGATTTGCACCATCTGGGAAAGAAGCATGAGTTCACTTTGGGGAGAATAACACCTCCTTATGTCAGCATATTTTCATGGGAAGGTGAATATTAGAGGGAAATGTTGATGCTACAAAGTGATAATGAACTCATCTTTTCCTTTTTGAATAGAGGGTCTTTATTGCCAAAGTTAGATATACAGGGCTTGAATTATATGAAGGAGACATTGGATTTCCCTACAAGCTCTTAATTTAATAAATATGTATCAATTATCTGTCCTGTGCTGGACAGCAATGTGCTAGAGATACATACGCTACACTAGTTGTGCACATCTAATAATGTTGTAAGCTTCTACAAGGCAGGATCTATGTTTTGTTCTTTTTTTGTATGCTGCACAATACTTTATAAATGGAGGCTAATAAATATCTAGAAAATTTAACACATCATTTAAGTAGAAATTGACAAATGTATGAGCCTTTTGTTTACAGGCATTAATTATTCATCCTGACATTCTAGAAATATATGTGCTGGTGACTTAATTGGGGAAAAAAAATGACTGAATAAATCCAATTCTTCAAAGACATCAAGAGTCTGTTTAACTGGCAAATATGAGGCTCTGCTAGACCTCTATGTTTTGAGAAACCCCCACTCCTACCCCCCTCCCCCACCACCCCCAAACCACCCCCCGCCCCCCGCACTACTACCTGACACTCATCTGCCCACTTAGATCAGTTTGGAACTGGTGGAGTTGCTTCAGTCCTACATCAAATGGAGTTCACTATCAGGCAAAATTATTCAACAACCACAGAATCCTTCACTGTCCCCTTGGTTCATGAGCTATCATTCTTTGCTCTGGTTTCCAGTTTAGAGAATAGGGTTCTTCACTGGCTTCATTCCAGCAATCTTTTTAGCTTGAGACCCTGCTTTATGCTTTCAGTTCTCCTTTTCTAGGCAGAGGAAAATTGAATCTTAACACAGAAACTTCTTGCCTCCCAATTTATTCCCTTTTTAAAAACATTTATTTATTTATTTTTGATAGTGCTGGGTCTTCATTGCTGCATAATCAATTTCTCTAGTTGTGGTGTGTGGGCTTCTCCTGTTGTGGCTTCTCTCATCATGCAGCATGGACTCTAGAGCATGCGGGCTCCATTAGCTGCAGCTAACAAGCTCCAGAGTACAGGGTCAGTAGTTGTGGAACATGGGCTTGGTTGCCTTGCAGCATGTGGGATCTTCCCAGACCAGGGATCGAACTGGTATCCCCTGCACTGCAATGTGGATTCCTAGCCACTGGACTGCCAGGGAATCCCTGGATCCCATTTCTAATGGTCAGTTCACCTCTCTGCCTGATAATACAAGAACTGCCAAGACTCTTTGACATGCTGTTCTCCCTACTTGTTGAACCACTCATTCTCACCTCAGCCTTCTATGCAGGTTCCAACACCTTATACCCACCGCAACCAACCATGTGCTGAAAACAGAGATTGCCATTGCCCTTAATCATCATACTTGCCACCAGCTCTGAGCCTGTGCTGTCAATTCCAGCCCCTGCCTAGAGTAACGGTTTTGATGAATAACTCATAATGCCTCCAGGGAATACCAACATATGACAACATACATGATTTTTCCTTTGTAAATGGATAGCATTGTGTTTTGTAGGAAGTTTTAACTTCTTTAAGTTAAAACAATGTGAAACAAATATTTACTGATGAATGATCAAAAACGATGGATAAAGGATGAAGGGCACAGTGGCCTGCCCATCTTCTGGGAGCATCAACTCTGAAACCTGTTCCATATAGATTCTCAAAGGGCTCCCCCACCAGTCTGAAGCTCTAAGTTCTCACAAATATGATTCCCTCAACAATGTGCTCTGATTTTGTACTTCTAGGGATCAACTCCTAAATCAACTGCCTGCATCCAAGTCTTTGTCTCAGAATCTGTTTAAAGGAACCACTAAGACACATCTCAAATTATGTCAAATCAAATCATCTTGTTTCCTCTCATTTAAGATAAGCTATCTGAAGGCACTTTCCTAACAACAAAGCTTGTTGGCATAGAACAAATGAATCCTCTTTTAGGATGACTGGTATGCTCAAATTTCAATACATGTCACACCAGCCATATTCTTTATTAAAAATAGTAAAAATGGATTCCTTTTTTCCATTTTTAGCAGAAAATGAATTTATTGAATGGATACCAAGAGATTTTACTAATGTAAACAGCATATTAAAAAGCAGAGACATACTTTGCCAACAAAGGTCTGCATAGTCAAAGCTATGGTTCTTCCAGTAGTCATGTATGGATGTGAGAGTTGGACCATAAAGAAGGCTGAATGCTGAAGAATTGATGCTTTTGAACTGTGGTGCTGGAGATGACTCTGGAGAGTCCCTTGGACTGCAAGGAGATCAAACCAGTCAATCCTAAAGGAAATCAACCCTGAATATTCATTGGAAGGACTGATGCTGAAGCTCCAATACTTTGACCACCTGACGTGAATAGTCAACTCATTAGAAAAGACCCTGATGCTGGGAAAGATTGAAGGCAGGAGGAGAAGGAGGCGACAGAGAATGAGATGTTTGGATGGCATTACCGACTCAATGTACATAATTTTAAGCAAACTCCAGGAAATGGTGAAGGACAGGGAAGCCTGGCTTACTGTAGTCCATGGGGTCACAAAAATTGGACATGACTTACCAGTTGAACAACAATACCAAGAGATTATATAACTGATAAGAATGTTGGAGAATTGGGTTCAACCAATACACAGGCACTCAAGATGCTGCCATAGACATGTTCTACAGTACTCAGAGTTTCACTACTGATGCCTGTGGTCCTGGACAGGCATCATTATAGTGGTGCAATGTCACCAGTCAGGTTCACCAGAGGAATTCACTGAGATGGAGTTTGGGGTAAAAGGTATTTTTTTGGAGTTATAAACTCTGAAGAGAAGGGAAAGAAAGCAGGACTGGACAGGGTAGGAATTGTGATATAGGAGCCAGCAAAGCCTCTGCCAACCAGTCATGGAGCTCAGGGTCAGATAATGTCCAGAAGATGATCCTGCATTAGGCTGAAATGGCTGTCTTTATATAATTTCAGTGCTCAGTCACCAAACACAGACTACCCAGGAAAGGGTATGACCCTCACCGAGCGGGTTCTCTGTGGCTGCAATAGATCCTAACATTGCTTATCGCTGGAAGCTAGCTGCTGACCACACTCTCTACAGCTGGGCAACAAGTCTTTCCTTGAATGAGGACTTCAAGTGACTTATTTCTGCATATATCACATGAATTCTTATTCGACCAACCCTCCAGTAGAATTTGTAAATGACCTGCACCAGTGTATCACTCTTCAAGATTCACAGACTTAAGAGAGAACAGTTGATTGACTATGCTTCTGTAATGGACCCAGAGTAGACAGGGAAAGGAATGCCTTTCCCTTTCTAGGTTTCAACAGTGGGAGTTTGGTGCCTATCAACTCTCTTTTGGATTCATCCTCAATAGGAAAGTAGTTCAGAACTGGGGCCATCAAAATTACAATGGCCTGCTTTAGTCCTCTCTTTTGACTACCCAATATCTCCATCCTTATATACATTTTCCACTCTCTTTCCCTCCCTTCTATCCTTCCTCCCACCTTCCCTTCCTCCCTTTCTTCCCCATATTTTGTACTACCAAGGAAAAAAATTCCTCACCTAACATAACACCTCCCTCTCTTTTCCAGCTAAACAGGCATCCACTTCAGTTATTACTTCCAACTCTTCATCCAGATCTCTAGTGATGTGTATGTTTTGGTATTCTTCAACTGTAAACTAAATTCTAAAGTGAACCACCAACAAATACTCTGTAACAGAGAAGATGAGTAAATAAGGCAAATTTAGCTAAAGCATTTGAATTTATACAAGGAAAGAAAGATGAGTAAATGCTATAATCCTTACTTTGGTAAGTCATCATGAGAGCATGGTTGATATTTATGACTTATTTGCTCCCCTAACTATTTTTGGTGTCCTTTTTCTTTATCCACTCGAGCTACTCTTTCACAATTGGAGATCTTATTCAAGCCCATGGTCTCAAAGAGCACTAAGTATCAATACTGCTACATTTCGCTCTCCAACTTTAGCCTCCCTCTTTTTCACTTGGTTCATATTTATATTCCCTTGCTAGAGAACTTCACTGGAAGACTCTACATTCACCAGACATCAAAGACTCAGCTTACCCTAAATTAGCCATTCCCTTCTCCAAGCCACAAGCAAAAAAATATTCTTCCTGTCTTCCTTGATCAAGACATTTGACTTAGAAGTCTTCCTGGAATTCCCTTTCTATCCATTTTCTACTTAAACTTCCTACTGGTGGCGGATTTCTAAATTCTCCTTTTTAGGTATTTTCTCAACATCCCCTACCCTTTACCATTCCCACCACCACTCTTAGATCAGCTGTCTTCCTTTCTCAGTAGAGCAGTTATAATATCTTAGGAAGGAATGATACTTTCTGCCCAATAATCAATCACTTTTAGTACATTCTCAACTCCTCTGTCAGAATAACTTTGTAAAATGGAAACTAGCAGGCCCCCAGTGGCCCTCTATTGCCCTCAGGATTAGATCTAAGGTATCCTTCTCTTCCAATTCCTACTACATGCTTAAGAGTCCCACAGAATTTTGACACCCCTGTTCTCCTCTCCTATAAGGTATTAGGGACTTCTTGGCATTGTACAACTAGGGCAGGAGGGGATGTGGAGCAGGAGGTGAGGTTTGGGGGAGAATGGATACATGTATATGCGTGGCTGAGTCCCTTTGCTATTCATCTGAAACCACCACAAAAATTGTTAATCAGCTATACCCCAATAAAAAATAAAAAGTTTAATGTTTTGGGGGAAAAAAAGAATATCATGTGAATGGTGCCCCTTGGAGTATAACATTGTACTCTATGGCAATAGTGCCCTTGAGTTTATGCAAGGGCAAGAAGATGGGTTTTACCTCCAAGGTTACCATTGCTTTAAATTCCTTAAATCATTTTCATTCTATACTCCCACTTTAGACAGAGTCTCTCTTCTCTTGAAGTTGTCTATCCTTATTCTGCTTTCCCTAGTCTAACTAGCCTGGTTCAAGCTAATATTTTCCATCCTCAAAATATTTACATCTACATTTTTCATAATTTATGACACTGTTTTGCAAATATCTTAAAACTCTCAAAGCCACAACTTCTCTAGTAACTTTTTAATTTGTCAGAATCATGGTAATTCTGGGTGCTTTTTTCTCAAATCTGCAATGCCTTCATTTTATTGACATCTAGCTAGTACTGGAGTTTCCATCCGCAAATGAAATGTTTTTTCAACACAAAATAGAGCATGTAATGTATCCTATGAATTATTTATAGGATATACAACATACATCCAGGAATAGCTTATATTATCCAATTTCAGTAAATGTAGTAACCAAAAGATAGAGGATAAAAAAGGTACTAAATTCAAAATACCAGAGACTTGCTTTTATATTTGATGAGCTATAAGTCAATGCGGGTCAGGACCAAACCAGAGTTTTGGACTCCTTAGCCATCTTTGAAGTGGATTTTTCAATTGCACTCTAAAGCATAATGGTACAACAGAAATAAACACACAAACACGCACACATAGCACACCTGAATGCACACACAAGTGTCTGTAAATGCATGTAACTTTTCCAAAGGAGAACTTTGGTTTGCTGCCTGAGTAAAAGTGCAAGGCTCAGAGATTTCTTCTCCCAATGTGACTCCATTTTCATGTGATTTCTCCTGGCATTTCCTATTTCTACATTTTTGTGGCCTTACCAAACTTTCTATTGACCTAAAAGAAACTCCAAGGTGGCTCAGAGAGAAATGAGAACAAACGGATCCTCAGAGTTGAGAATGATCACTGGCCTTTCTCTCCAGTCTTGCTAGCTCCTGGCACCAATTGTTTTCTACTTTTCTTCTCCCCCGGCTCTCTCAGGATCCTGGCCTTTCCAACTTCTCTTTCTCAGAGAGTATTTGTGCTTCAGATTACTTTACCTGAACATAGCAGCTTCTTTTTTCCCCTGGTTGAATTTAATTTTATTCCCTGCCCTGACTTTAACCTTCCCAAGTCGAACAGAATGATTTCTCAGTCCTTGTTGGTCAAGGCAACACCTCCCAATTTAGTATCTTCTGTGCATTTAATTATCTCTCTGTTTACATGGCAAGATATCTCTTCAAGTCAATAAGCTGCTGTTTGTCATTCCCTTTATGTTAGCTTTTTCTCCCTGCCCTTTACATTCATTTCAGTCTGTATAACAGGATTTAATTAATTTTCCAAGGACTATTTCTCGATGCAGTATCCATAACTATGATTAGCAGGGAGTTGGACTGTGGTGGCATTTGTCAAAGTAACAGACTCACAGCTAATTCTGCTTCCCTTTGACAGTTTTGCACACCACTGATGGATAATAAGATTGCTTGTGCGAAATCTTGGCATTCTAGAAAAATAACTGAAAAATCTTGATGAAAGAAAGTAAGAACACAGTGCAAGTTAAACCACAAGATCTAATTGGCATCATAACCATAAAATGCTGCTGCTGCTGCTAAGTCACTTCAGTCGTGTCTGACTCTATGCAACCCCATGGACAGCAGCCCACCAGGCTCCCCCATCCCTGGGATTCTCCAGGCAAAAACACTGGAGTGGGTTGCCATTTCCTTCTCCAATGCATGAAAGTGAAAAGTGAAAGTGAAGCTGCTCAGTCATGTCCGACTCCTAGTGACCCCATGGACTGCAGCCCACCAGGCTCCTCCGTCCATGGGATTTTCCAGGCAAGAGTACTGGAGTGGGTTGCCATTGCCTTCTCCAAACCACAAAATAAATGTAGCACAAAATATCATCCCCACCTTGTTCTAGAAAGAAATTAACCAACATTAAACAAAGCAAAAATAATAATAGCAATGATAATAAAAAGTAGGGCAAATTAAGTGAACATGGTGATTATTTTAGTGTCTTAACATTTTAGCTAAGTATAATTTGCATATAGAAAAGCACACAGAAATACATTGCTCAATGAATTTCCCAAACAACATCTGCCCATGTAATTAGCACCCAGATCAAGAAGCAAAACTTACCAGTACACCAGAAGCTCCTCACTCATGATCTCTTCCATTCACTCTCCTACCTAAGGGAAACCACTATGCTGACTTCAAATAATATTTGTTACATATGTCTGGGGATCTTATACAAATACAATCATACAGCATACATTTTATATCTGGTTTCTTTCGTGTAACATCATGCTTGTGAAGCACATCCATGTGGTTACATGAAGTTGTAAAATTTTCATTCTCATAACTGCATGGAATTCAATTCAATTGACTGACTATGCTATGTTTTATTTATTCATTACACTACTGATGAGCATATGTGTAATTTCCATTGTCCATTCTTAATAGCATTGGATCCTGAAATGGATCTTTGGTAAACATAGATGTGCATCTCTGTTGGGCACCTGAGCTTCTGGGTGGCACTAGTGGTAAAGAATCTGCCTGCCAATGCAGAAGACCTAAGAGATGATGGTTTGATCCCTGGGTTGAGAAGATCCCCTGGAGGAGGAAATGACAACCCACTTCAGTATTCTTGCCTGAAAAATTCCATGGACAGAGGAGCCTGGTGGGCTACACTCCATGGGGTGGCAGAACGTCAGATATGACTGAGTGACTAACCATGCATGCATGCTAAATCCTTCTCCTCATCTGTTGGGTATAGAGCTAGGAGTTGAATTTCTGGCTTATAAGGTATATGTATATTTAGATTTACTAGATACAGCCAAACAATATTTCAGTGATAGTACCAATTTATTTTCCCACCGACAATGTAGTGTCTTATTTGTGTATCTTTTAAATAGCCTCCTCATCCTGCCAAAGTTTTTTGAAAAAGAAAGCATGACATTCAGTCTTGCTTTTTAGCCAGTGAATACAATGACAGTTATAAAATATCAGCTGGAAAGTTCCTCTCATTTTATGTAATTCTCTTCTGATGCTCAAGGGAATATGAATCTGTTCTTTAGATCACAAAGTGACATGTGGCAGCACCTCTCATGCAGTAGGTGCTTAGAAATATTTGTTCAATCAATAAAGTCAGTAGAGAAGAATCAGGAAGCTTACTCACTTTATGACTCAACTGTTAAAATTTATTTAAACATACAGATAAATCTAATAAAAATGAACACAGCAAGAAATAATTCAATACTCATTTTTGTGTGTTTTTTTAAGAGCCAATCAATCATTTCTGGGGAAGAAGGTTGTAATGTTAGAATGAACTTGTGAACACAGTTAGAAGAGAAAAAGATCCAAACTAGAAATGACTCATTTGATGTCAATATCATTATAGACCATAAGATAATAATTTTACAAATAATTTTTAAAAGATGACCAGTGGATGAATGTGAATCTCTGCAAGGCAGATCTGTGTCATACTCAATTTTTTAGCCCTTTTAGTGTTTACCATAAGTAGTAGATACAATATGATGACATTTTAAATAAATGACTGAAAAATAAAATAAAACAAATAAGCAGGAAACTCTCAGCAGTCTATTGCATCTAATTAGTTCCTTTATTTAAACCACCAAAAGTGACTGTCATGGGAATAAATAGCATGTTTAGAGAAAAACAGGAGATGAGGAGAAAAGAGCTGGTTATATGATGAGAAGAAAATCTGTTTGTGGGCAGTGCTTAGAGTCATGTTTTACTTTTAACCCTTCTGGCACTGTCATTCTTAAAATAGTTCCCTAGGCACTGACAATTAAACTAAATAGAATGTTGTGATTTCTAATCATTTCTCTGGGCTTCCCAGGTGGCTCAGTGGTAAGGAATCTGCCTGCCAATGTGGGAGATGTAGGAGATATGGGTTGGATCCCTGGGTTGTGAAGACCCACTGGAGGATGAAATGGCAACCCACTCCAGTATTCTTGCTGGAAAATCCCATGAGCCTCGAGGGCTACAGTCCATAGTATGGTCACAAAAGAGTTGGACACGACTGAGCGCGCATGCACAATCATTTCTTCTGTGAGAAATTGTGAACTTTTACACACGCAGTCACAACATTTTATTTTAAAGTGTTTTCCAAGAGCTTTTACTGTTTCTTCTGCTTTTTGTTCTTAAGGTCTAGATTAAGCTAAGGTAATTTATGCCTTTTGAAATAGTTCAATAACTAGTACATTTTGTAAAAGTCTAATCTCAGAGGATAGATCCATACTGCATATTTTCTGGTGATAACCAACATCCAGTTTCTTTTAAAGAATAAACAGACAGTTGTCCTAATGTTTTAAAGTGAATCCCCCAGGTAATCTAAGAGTTGTACAACATTTAGACACTATGCACAGGCTATGACAATAAGCAAGAACAAATATGAAATGCTAAGATTCACTCCCTGATTTATCTTTAAAGCCTCTAAAGCAGGAAACAGACTTTTTAAATAACTGAGGATGTCCTATGGACTACTTTAGAATCTATGCTCTTTTTCTACTTGACTGTCAAGAAGATGTGGATGTTGGGTTTTCATTTGATGTTTTTCTTTTCCTTCCTAAATTCGAATGCACCTAAAATTTTCTGGATGTCAGATGTACTTGATGAATCATGAGAGAGAGAGAGAGCACCGAATCCTAACCACTAGACCACCAGGGAGAGTCTTGATGAGTCATGAAACCAGCAGGACTGAGAGATGCAATTTAAAGAGGGGATTCCGAATTGAATCTCTGTGCCAAGAAATCACATTTCAAGGGGAATTGTGTAGCCAACTCCTAATGATGCAAGAACTCACTGACTAGTCAGTAGATTGACCTGACCACTTGATTTTCCTTTACCCTCCCACTTTCTGACCTCAGAATGTTTCCTATTCATTATCAGCTTCAGAGGGTGTGAAAGAAAGAAGGAAGTTGTGACTCTAATAAATTGTTTTTTTTAATTGAAATGTAATTGTTTTACAATGTTCTGTTAATTTCTTGTGTACAACAACATGAATCAGCTGTATGTTTACATACATTCCATCTCTCCTGGACCTCCCTCCCACCTCACCCCCTGTCTTACCCCTCTAGCCATCACAGAGCACAGAGCTGAGCTCCCTGTGCTATACAGCAGGTTCCCAGTAGCTATCCATTTTACACACAGTAGTGTATGTATGTGGGCTTCCCTGGTAGCTCAACTGCTAAATAATCCACCTGCAATGCAGGAAACCCTGGTTCAATTCCCGGATAGGGAAGATCCCCTGGAGAAGGGATAGGCTACCCACTCCAGTATTCTTGGGGTTCCCTGGTGGCTCAGATGGTAAAGAATCTGCCTGCAATGTGGGAGACCTGGGTTCAATCCCTAGGTTGGAAAGATCCCTTGGAGGAGGGCATGACAATGCACTCCAGTATTCTTGCCTGGTAAATCCCCATGAATAGAGGATCCTGGCAGAATACAGTCCATGGGATCACAAGAGTCAAACATGACTGAGCAACTCAGCACAGCACAGTGTATATATGTAAATCCTAATTTCCTAATTTGCCCCACCTTCCCTATCCCCCATTATGTCCACATATCCATTCTCTACATCTGCATCTCTATTCCTGCCCTGTAAGTAGGTTCATCTGTATCATTTTTCTAGATTTCACATATATATGTTAATATATGATATTTGTTTTTTCTCTTCACTCTATGACAGACTCTAGGTCCATCCATGTGTCTACAAATGACCAAATTTCATTCATTTTTATGGCTAAGTAAAGCTTTACTTAAATTAAGAAGGTTAAGAAACAAAGGAAAAAATGCTATTCATTTTAATAATAATTTTCCATATTGTCTATAGATTTTAAATATTCTTAGCTTACCACGGTAACCAAGGATATGAGAATATAACTTAATTTTTGGAAATATTCCAAAGTTGAATTATTCTGCAACTGCACTATTAGAGCCTTGAGGCAAGAGAACAAACCAGTGGATAGAGGCTTGGGGTTTACTGAGAGGAACTAGATGTTTCCATCTACAATCATTTTGGAAAAAGGATAATTCAGTTGTGTTGGGAAAGAGCTATTTTCATGGTTCAGTAGTGGGGATACAGTGATTTGGCCAAGTAGGGATTAAATTGTCAGCCAAGGGTAGAATGCATTAAGAATACTGAGGAGGAAAATTAGAAAGAGGAAAGTGAGGAGGAAACTTGCCGAATGTGATGTAGAGCTTAAGGTTCCATGGCTTCTGTTTCAGTAGTCTTAGTCTCAGCTTCCTGTTTACTGTGAAACCCTGAGCAAGACATAGATTTCTTTAAGTCACAATTTACTCATCTTTCAAATGTGGATAATTTCTTCTATAGGCAACACATGTCCTTTGTTACAAAGAACAAGTGGAATTTTTATGAAAATTTATTGAAAATTACTTTTAAAGCATATACTCTGAACAAAGGTTCTTTTGGAGGATGAGTTTAAAGGATGATGGAAACAATTGAATTTTTCCAACTTGAGGCTTCTGGGAAGCCAGAAGAGACCTCCAGGTGAATCTCCATTTCTGGAGCACATTGAAGGAGAATGGTGAAAGGAAATTGGGGAGAGAAGAAGGGGGAAAGTCTAACATGTACTGAATACTAGCTTTGCACTGGGAACATCACATTTATTATATCATTTAATCCATCACCAATCCCATGAGATGATTATTATTTTCCCTTATTTTATAGCAGAGGCTCGGAGTGGTTAAGAAATTTGTCCAAATTCACAGAGCTGGTAAGAGTATGAAAAAAGACTTTATCAATGTTTACATGGTCTTACACTCATCCTTCAGTGACCCACCAGAGCATTCAGCTTGTGTCAACTGCAAGTCCCAAACTTCATGGGTGTCTCAAGATTTTGTTTTGTTTTCTTTACTTTAAAATTTGAGGAAATGTTGAAAACTACTTCATAGCCTGTTTGCTTTAATATCAAATAATATCTTTACTTATTCTCCATTCTATATAATTAGGACTCCAAAGCAATGAGCTACTTTTATTTTATAGCTTTAGGTGTTCCTTGCTATATCATCAGCTATCCATTAAAGATAGTCTGTGTGCATGTGTGCTCTGTTGCTTCAG
Source organism: Odocoileus virginianus (assembly GCF_023699985.2). Taxonomy (NCBI): domain Eukaryota; kingdom Metazoa; phylum Chordata; class Mammalia; order Artiodactyla; family Cervidae; genus Odocoileus; species Odocoileus virginianus. The sequence goes on from NC_069708.1 coordinate 15,634,193, forward strand.
TCCTGTCCAACTCTTTGCGACCCCATGGACGGTAGCCCACCAGGCTCCTCAGCCCATGGAATTTTCCAGGCAAGAATGTTGGAGTGGCTTGCCATGCCCTCCTCCAGGGGATCTTCCTGACCCAGGAATCAAACCTGCATCTCTTATGTCCCCTGCATTGGCAGGTGGGTTCCTTACCACTAGCACAACCTGGGAAGCTCTAAAGATGATCTAACCAAGGATTAATACTCCCAAAGAAGGGAGACAAGGTCATTTACATTGTTATAGGTTGCTAATTTTCAGCTTAATGCCTAGATTTTGCTTTAAGACAGTGATTTTTCACTATCATCACTTATCAGGAGAGGTTTGTATGAGTCATTTAATTATGTTTTGGCAGCTCCTGGAATTTGTCTCATGTTCTTGAAAGAAGGGACTTGGGAAGCCCAAAGACCCAGACTGAAATGTGGAAGCCAAATAAAAGCTGCAGACATTGGAGGGCCGTTATTTTCCAAACTCCCCTTCTCTAAGATGGTGGGAATATCAGTGAAGATGATAATAAAACGGTACATTCTAAATTGCATAAATAAGTGAATATGTTGGCCAGAATAAGAGCCAGGATTCTCACAGTAGAGAAGGGAGATTCAAAAATGGGAATGGGAAGTGTTGAGAAAAAGTGTGGTGTTGAATGGGAATTGGAAGTTATCTACCCATGGTTGTGTATGTGTGTGTGTATGCACACGTACAAGTATACCAAGAGATGTATATGTAGGCATATATATATGTGTGTTCGTGCTAAGTCATTTCAGTTGTGACTGACTCTTTGTGACCCTATGGACTGTAGCCCACCAGCTCCTCTGTTCATGGGATTCTGAAGGCAAGAATACTGGAGTGGGTTGCTGTGCTCTCCTCTAGGGGATCTTCCCAACTCAGGGATCAAACCTGTGTCTTCTGCAGCTCCTGAATTACAGGCAGATTCTTTCTCACTGAGCCACCAGAGAAGCCCCATATGTATGTGTACTTGCATACAAACACATGTATCCTATCTCTGTTCACTGAAAAGGCCTAGGAGCAATGACAATCCAGTACCAAAGAACATAATTATCACTAAGATCTTGGTTTCTAATTACTAGTCTCCACTGAAAGAACCAGGACCCCATGGCAAAATGACTGATTTCAGAACATGACAAAACTTGAAGGAGTTCCCACTGTCCAATTCTGGGGGAATTTAAGCACAAAAATAAGTAAATAATGATGGCAACATATTGTAACACAATGAATAAAATAGTAATCCACCATAGATATGTAAATAATAAAAGAGAAGAAAAGAAAGGTATTTATTACATTATAATGTCAAAAGCAATGGAGTTGGAAAATCATCACTGAACAATCATAGTAATAATAAATCCAGGCTAGAATCATCAATAGTTGCTAAGACTAGTGGGTAAACAAGTGGGTGAAAGCTTGATATGGAACAAGATATTTACATAGTCCCAAAGTATCTTCCCACAAATTATCAATTACAAATGGAAAGTTTTATAGTGAAAAACCTAGTGAACACTACCTTAACTAAGTGATAAAAGTTAGCATCACTGATAATGATTTAAAAGGTACCATGTGGTTCTTTATTTAATGCAGTGAGAAGACATAACCTGGTTTCTGTAGTACTTAATGCCAAAATTGCATAACATAAATTTAATCTCAAGAAAACATCAGGGAGCCCTAATTGAAGGGCATTCTATGAAATAATAGGTTTTTCTCTTCAAAAACACTGGGGTCATGAAGAAAATAAATGACAGAACTATTCCAGAGTAGAGACTGAAGACATTAAATTCTATAGGTAATGCATGATTGGACCTTAGACTAGGATGAAAAAATACATATGCCAAAAAGAATATTCTTGGAAAATCTGACCAAATGTTAATGCAAACTTTGTATTAAATAATAGCAAATTGCTAATGTAAATTTACTGATTTTGTTCACTGTACTATTGTTATATAAGAAAAAGTCCTTATCTTTAGTATCAAAAAACCAAATTACTTACATACTGAAGTATTTAGGCATAGAGAGGAATGATGTTTGTGGCTTACTCTCAAATCTTTCAGGAAAAATGTCAGAGAGTGTGTGTGAGAGAATAGGTCAGAATGTAAATATTTAGTAAATCTAGGTAAAGGACTTATAGGAGGAGTTCTTTGTATTATTTTTGTAAATTTGCATTTGAAATTACAGCAATATTTAAAAGTTACAAAATCATAATAAATTCCAGTCTTATCCTTAATTTCCCCAAACTAATACCCTATAGCAAATGGGAAGAGATAGCATTTGTGATATAAAGCTTCTTTTTACAGTTGCTGTAGGTAGTTCATACTAGTAATTATTCTTTGTTTTGACATTGTATTCATTTAAATACTTCTCCAATATGTTTGTGAGTGTGTATGTGTGATTTAATTTCATGAGTATGTTCCCTCTTTTCTCTCTTTCTTCACTTGGGTATTTTCGGTGTCACATGGAAGACTTTGCAGCCTGAAACTGTATCCACTAGAGGCACATTCTCCTCATTCTCTGGTAGATGTAAAGCCTAAATACCTCAGGGTCTGTTTATATTTTAAGGTCAAGAAGCAGTCTATGTGAGAGAGAATGCCCTGGATTTTGTAGTCAAATTAATCTGTTTCAAAGCCCCTCTCTGCTATTAACTAATTTAAATCTGTTTCTAAATCTTAACTAACATGCATAAGTATTGTGATAAAGTTACCAATTATGCAAAATGCTTGGAACTCAGTAATCAACAAATGGAAAATATTTTAATTTTAATTCCATTCCACTGTTTGCAGAATTATACCTAATATTAACGTTCTTGTAGTTCCTGTAGTTGATATGGAACAAGATATATACATAATCCCAAAATACCTTCCCACAAGTTATAAGATTTTTTTTTTAAATTGGAGGCTAATTACTTTAAAATTTTGTTGTGGTTTTTGCCATACATTCGCATGAATCAGCCATGGATTTACATGTGTTCCCCATCCTGACCCTCCCTCCCACCTCCCTCCCCATCCCATCCCTCTGGGTCATCCCAGTGCACCAGCCCTGAGCACCCTGTCTAATGCATTGAACCTGGACTGGCGATCTATTACACATATGATAATATACATGTTTCAATGTTATTCTCTTAAATCATTCCACCCTCGTCTTGTCCCACAGAGTCCAAAAGACTGTTCTTTACATAAGTGTCCCTTTTGTTGTCTCGCATATAGGGTCATCATTACCATATTTCTAAATTCCATATATATGTGTTAATATATTGTATGGGTGTTTTCTTTCTGACTTACTTCGCTCTGTATAATAGGCTCCAGTTTCATTCACCTCATTAGAACTGATTCAAATGCATTCTTTTTAATAGCAGAGTAATATTCCATTTTGTATATGTACCACAGCTTTCTTATCCATTCGTCTGCCAATGGATATCTAGGTAACTTCCATGTCCTGGCTATTAGAAACAGTGCTGCAATGAACATTGGGGTACACATACATCTTTCAATTCTGGTTTCCTCGGTGTGTATGCCCAGAAGTGGGATTGCTGGGTCATATGGCAGTTCTATTTCCAGTTTTTTAAGAAATCTCCACACTGTTCTCCATAGTGGCTATACTAGTTTGCATTCCCACCAACAGTGTAAGAGGGTTCATTTTTCTCCACACCCTCTCCAGCATTTATTGCTTGTAGACTTTTGGATAGCAGCCATTCTGACGAGCATGAGATGGTACCTCATTGTGGTTTTGATTTGCATTTCTCTGATAATGAGTGATGTTGAGCATCTTTTCATTTGTTTGTTAGCCATCTGTATGTCTTCTTTGGAGAAATGTCTATTTAGTTCTTTGGCCCATTTTTTGATTGGGTCGCTTATTTTTATGGAATTGAGCTTCAGGAGTTATTTGTATATTTTTGAGATTAATTCTTTGTCACTTGCTTCATTTGCTATTAATTTATCACACTCTGAAGGCTGTCTTTTCACCTCGCTTATAGTTTCTTTTGTTGTGCAAAAGTCATTTGTTTATTTTTGCTTTTATTTCCATTACTCTGGGAGGTGGGTCATAGAGAATCCTAATGTAATTTATGTCAGAGAGTGTTTTGCCTATGTTTTCCTCTAGGAGTTTTATAATTTCTGGTCTTATGTTTAGATTTTTAATCCATTTTGAGTTTATTTTGGGTATGGTGTTAGAAAGTGTTCTAGTTTCATTCTTTTACAAGTGGTTGACCAGTGTTCCCAGCACCACTTGTTAAAGAGATTGTCTTTTCTCCATTGTATATTCTTGCCTCCTTTGTCAAACATAAGGTGTCCATAGGTGTGTGGGTTTATCTCTGGGCTTTTCTATTTTGTTCCATTGATATATATTTCTGTCTTTGTGCCAGTACCATACTGTCTTGATGACTGTTGCTTTGTAGTATAGCCTGAAGTCAGGCAGGTTGATTCCTCCAGTTCCATTCTTCTTTCTCAAGTATGCTTTGGCTATTAGAGGTTTTTTTGTATTTCCGTACAAATTGTGAAATTATTTATTCTAGTTCTGTGAAAAATACCGTTGGTAGCTTGATAGGGATTGCATTCAATCTATAGATTGTGTTGGGTAGTATCCTCATTTTCACTATATTGATTCTTCTGATCCATGAACATGGTATATTTCTCCATCAATTTGTGTCATCTTTGATATCTTTCATCAGTGTTCTATAGTTTTCTATATATAGGTCTTCTGTTTCTTTAGGTAGATTCATTCTTAAGTATTATTCTTTTTCTGAATGGTGAATGGAATTGTTTCCTTTAATTTCTCTTTCTGTTTTCTCATTGTTAGCATATAGGAATGCAAGGGACTTCTGTGTGTTAATTTTATATCCTGCAACTTTCCTGCATTCAATGATTAGCTCTAGTAATTTTCTGGTGGAGTCTTTAGGGTTTTCTATGTCATCTGCAAACAGTGAGAGTTTTACTTGTTCTTTTCCAATCTGGATTCCTTTTATTTCTTTTTCTGCTCTGATTGCTGTGACTAAAGCTTCCAAAACTATGTTGAATAACAGTGGTGAGAGTGGGCACCCTTGTCTTGTTCCTGACTTTAGGGGAAATGCTTTCAATTTTTCACCATTGAGGATAATGCTTGCTGTGGGTTTATCATATATGGCTTTTAATATGTTGAGGTATGTCCCTTCTATGCCTGCTTTCTGGAGGGTTTTTATCATAAATGGGTGGTGAATTTTGTCAAAGGCTTTCTCTCCATCTATTGAGATAATCATGTGATTTTTATCTTTCAATTTGTTAATGCGGTGTATCACATTGATTGCTTTGCAAATACTAAAGAATCCTTACATCCCTGGGATAAAGCCCACTTGGTCATGATGTATGAACTTTTTAATGTGTTGTTGGATTCTGTTTGCTAGAATTTTTATTGAGGATTTTTGCATCTATGTTCATCAGTGATATTGGCCTGTAATTTTCTTTTTTTGTGGCATCTTTGTCTGATTTTGGTATTAGGGTGATGGAGGCCTCATAGGATGAGTTTGGAAGTTTACCTTCCTCTGCAATTTTCTGGAAGAGATTGTTTAGGATAGGTGATAGCTCTTCTCTAAACTTTTGGTAGAATTCACATGTGAAGCCATCTGGTCCTGGGCTTTTGTTTGTTGGAAGATTTCTGATTACAGTTTCGATTTCTGTGCTTGTGATGGGTCTGCTAAGATTTTCTTTCTTCCTGGTTCAGTTTTGGAAAGTTATATTTTTCTAAAAATTTGTGCATTTCTTCCAAGTTGTCCATTTTATTGGAATATAGTTGCTGATAGTAGTCTCTTATGATCCTTTATTTTTCTGTGTTGTCTGTTGTGATTTCTACATTTTCATTTCTAATTTTGCTGATTTGATTGTTCTCCCTTTGTTTCTTGATGAGTCTGCCTAACGGTTTGTCAATTTTATTCATCTTCTCAAAGAACCAGCTTTTAGCTTTCTTGATTTTTGCTATGGTCTCTTTTGTTTCTTTGGCATGTATTTCTGCCCTAATTTTTAAGATTTATTTTCCTTCTACTAACCCTGGGGTTCTTCATTTCTTCCTTTTCTAGTTGCTTTAGGTGTAGAGTTAGGTTATTTATTTGATTTCTCTCCTGTTTCTTTCTCTCTTTTTTTCATTTATTTTTATTAGTTGGAGGCTAATTATTTTACATTATTGTAGTGGTTTTTGCCATACATTGACATGAATCAGTCATTGATTTACATGTGTTCCCCATCTCGATCCCCCTCCCTCCTCCCTCCCCATCCCATCCCTCTGGGTCTTCCCAGTGCACCAGCCCTGAGCACTTGTCTCATGCATCCATGCTGGGCTGGTGATCTGTTTCACCCTTGATAGTATACTTGTGTCAATGCTATTCTCTAAGAACATCCCACCCTCACCTTCTCCCACACTTGAGGTAGGCTTGTATGGCTATGAACTTTCCCCTTAGCACTGCTTTTACTGAATTCCATAGGTTTTGTGTTGTTTTGCTTTCATTTTCATTCGTTTCTATGCATATTTTGATTTCCTTTTTTGATTTCTTGTGTGATTTGTTGGTTATTTAGAAGTGCGTTGTTTAGCCTCCATATGTTTGTACTTTACATAGGTTTTTTTTTCCTGTAATTGACATCTAATCTTACCACATTGTGATCAGAAAAGATGCTTGAGATAATTTCATTTTTTTTTTAATTTACCAAGTCTAGATTTATGGCCCAGGATGTGATCTATCCTGGAGAAGCTTCCATGTGCATTTGAGAAAAAAGTGAAATTGATTGTTTTGGGGTGAAATGTCCTATAGATATTTATTAGGTCTAGCTGGTCCATTGTATTATTTAAAGTTTGTGTTACCTTGCTAATTTTCTGTTTAATTGATCCATCCATAGGTGTGAGTGGGGTATTAAAGTCTCCCACTCTTATTGATCACTGCAAACAAGTATCACTGGTGTGTGCGGGGAGTACTCACAGTGCCTGGGCCACACTGGGTTTGCCCCTGCTACAGTGTGTATGCTTTCTCAGTCTACACTGCTCAGGCTCCCGTTTGCTCTGCTGGGAAACTGTCTAAGGCAGGCCCTGGGCTGCATGCACTTCCCAGATCTATGCTGCTCAGGTTCAGGCTCTCGGGTGCTCCACAAAGGCACAGACTTTGTTTGGTCTGCGTTTTGTGCCCTTCCCAGGTCCAAGCAGTTCAGACGACCAGGTGCTTGGCGAGTGCACTCTCCCCGATAAGTTGTGGTGCATATTATCACCTCCCTGGTCCCAGCCGCTCGGTTTCCAGGGTGTGCAACAGGAGTGCTCTCTCAGGTGTGCTGTGTGTCTCCTCTGGAGAGATTATCTCTGACTGTGACCCTCCTGGTGGATGTCAACCATCCAGGACCCCAGGAAGACTTGGTTAGCAACTGGAAGCCTGCTCGCAGTTTGGTAGGTGATGCTGTCTCTAGGGCCAACTTTGCCCCTTTCCAGCTCTGGCTGCTGCCCGCCTGCCTCTCTGCCTCTCTGCCTCTGATGGGGGATGGGCCCATCCACAGCCAGCTAACTCTCCTCTGGTATTCAAGCAGTCCTTTGTTCTTTGAGCAGCCAGGCCGTGCCTTAGGAAAGTTCTCTTCTCTCTCTCTCTCTCTTTCCTCTTTTTTTTTTTTTTTTTCCTCTCTGGCCATCCTATGATTTAGGTCGCTACCTCATGTTAGCACCCTCAAATTGTCCTCAGAGCATTCAGGCCCAATCCTTACCCTAAGCAAAGCAGCCCACGCCTCCCTGTTCAGCCCCAGCTTGCTGGTGGCTGACATGAGCATCTAGGCTACTTCTCTGCTGGGAGTTGTCATCAGGTGCATAATCTGTGGGTTTTATTTATTTATTTTTACCTCCCAGTTATGTTGCCCTCTGAGATTCAAAAATTCCCCACAGACCCGCCAGTGAGAGGGTTTCCCAGGGTTTGGAAACTTCTCCTCTTTTAAGACTCCCTCCCCAGGATGGGTATCCATCCCTATCTCTTTTGTCTCTTTTTATCTTTTATATTTTGTCCTACCTCCTTTCGAAGGCAACGGGCTGCCTTTCTGGGTGCCTGGTGTCCTCCGCCAGCATTCAGAAGTCGTTTTGTGGTATTTGCTCAGCATTCAAATGATTTTTCAATGAATTTTTGGGGAGAAAGTGGTCTCCCCATCCTATTCCTCTGCAAACTTAGGACCACCCCACTCACAAACAGAATTTTTTATAGAGACAAACACCACCTTAACCAAGTGATAAAAGTTAGCGTAACTAATAATGATTTGAAGAGTATCATGTGACTCTTTATTTGATGCACTGAAAAGGCACAGCCTGGTTTCTGTAGTACTTAATGCCAAAATTGCATAACCCCTATGCAAAGGGACATATTGTACTATGCCAATGGAAAGATGGAAAGACAGCTAACAAACTCAAACTCTTTGAAAAGTAAATTGGCAGTAATCTCAAAGATAAGCCAAATTAACCTCCATTTCTGAATATTTTCTTTTAATTGAAGGAGAGCTGATTTACAATACTGTGTTAGCTTCAGGTCTACACCATAGTGATTTGTTGTGGGTTTTTTGGTAGATCATATTCCGTGATAGGTTATTACAAGATACTGGGTATAGTTTCCTGTGCTATACATATCACATATATTTGAAATCTAAAAAAAAATCATACAAGTAAATCTATACACAAATCTGATTTTTTAAAATGATTGTTATTCTTTCCTTCTAATAGTTTAAAAAATGAAATAGATCTACTAGACTTATAAGAAAAACAAATAAGCAGAAGTCACCTAATCTCTCTTCTCTATACCCCAGAGGTCTTTTAGCTACTTATTCTGATGTAACATCCATATATATTTTTGTGCATGTGTTACATGTTATATATATACATATGTTTATATGTACATACATATATTTTAAATATATGTGCACATGTTATGTATCAGTTCAGTTCAGTTCAGTTGCTCAGTCGTGTCTGACTCTTTGTGACCCCATGAATCACAGCACCCCAGGCCTCCCTGCCCATCAACAACTACTGGAGTTTACTCAAACTCATGTCCATTGAGTCGGTGATGCCATCTAGCCATCTCATCCTCTGTCGTCCCCTTCTCCTCCTGCCCCCAATCCCTCCCAGCATCAGAGTCTTTTCCAATGAGTCAACTCTTCGCATGAGGTGGCCAAAGTATTGGAGTTTCAGCTTCAGCATCAGTCCTTCCAATGAACACCCAGGACTGATCTCCTTTAGGATGAACTGGTTGGATCTCCTTGCAGTCCAAGCGACTCTCAAGAGTCTTCTCCAACACCACAGTTCAAAAGCATCAATTTTTCGGTGCTCAGCTTTCTTCACAGTCTGAATACATATGTTTAAATTGCTTGTTTTTGATATGTCTGTTTTAGATACAGTTCCATTGTTTTCCAGCTTCTAATGTTGCAACTGGTACTCTTATTTCATATAGCTTGTAAGTGATTTAATCATTTGGCCTGGAATAACAGAGAAGGATCTTCTCTTTATCTTTGGAGTTCTGAGTTACCAAATAAAGCACATTGGTATAGACTTTTTTCATTAATTTATTCTTATAGGGCCCTTGCAGTTTGGAGACCCAAGTCCATCAATTCTGGGCAAAGTTCTTACATTATTTCTTATAGAACACAAAAAATAATTCTGGGAAGAAAGTTACTTTCTGAAACTTTTACTTGCCTGTTGTACAAAAAACCCTTTTGTCCTTATTGTAAATCATTTTGCCTTTTGGTTCCAACTGAATATTCTAATGCATGCGTGCACACTCAGTCGTGTCCGACTCTTTGCCACCCCATGGACTGTAGCCCATCAAGCTCCTCTGTCCATGGAATTTTCCAGGCAAAATAACTGGAGCAGGTTACCATTTCCTTCTTCAGGGGTATTGTAATCAGATTTCTTTCTTTTTTTTTAATACCATATGTATTTTTACAACATAAAAACAAGATAGAGGATGAGTTCAAGTACAGCTTTAGTTTAAACTCTATTTGATGTTTCTGACTACACAGGGAGGAATATAATCATGTGAAATAAAAATTATGCATTTTATGAATATAAACATCATGTTCAATTGAAAAAGACCCAAGTGAAACTATGAAAGTGTGAAAGAATCAATGGCAGAATATAAGGCATGCTTAAGCTAGTAATAAATACTAACAATAATTCTATGGTATTTGCATTTCTTTAAACTTTTTATTTTGTATTGGAGTATAGCCTATTAACAGTGTTGTGATTGTTTCAGGTGAAGAGCAAAGGGACTCAGCTGTTCATATACATGTATCTGTTCTCCTCCAAACTCCTTTCCCATCCAGGCTGCCACTAACATTGAGCAGAGTTCCCTGTACTATACAATAGGTCCTCGTTGGTTATGCATTTTAAATATAGCAGTGTATACCTGTCCATGCCAAACTCCCTAACTATCCCTTCCCCCATCCTTCCCTCTGGCAACCCTAAGTTCGTTCTCTAAGTCTGAGAGTCTGTTTCTGTTTTGTAAGTTCATTTGTAGCATTTCTTTTTTGATTCCACATATAGAAATGTCATATGATATTTCTCCTTCTCTGACTTATTTCACTCACCGTGACAGTCTCTAGGTCCATCAAATTTTTTATTTTTAGTTGAATTTTTAATTTCCAAAAACTCATTCTTAATCTCTGATGATACTAGTTTAGTTTTTCTGTTATCTATATTATCTCAGTGTTAATATCTTTTTTTGTGTGTTGAAATCTTTCCCCAAATATTTGGTGATGGTTGGTGGCCCATTTATATTTAAAGATGAGATAACAAAAAGTTGATCAGTAGTTTTGTCCCTGGGAGTGCCTTTTTGACCAATGGAGTTCATAATTAAATAATTAAATGGTAAAGCCTATTTTTTCATTGAAAACTCCCCAGATGTCAGTATCTATGGACCTTCTCTCTAGGAAAGTTTAGTCTCATCAGCAAAAAGTCTTCCATCACTTGCCAGGAAAGTCTGGGGCTGACTGCCTTTGTTCTGGTATTGAGTGAGAGTAGAGGACTAGAGTTTCACCTTTACTATGCAAACTTTCATTCAATTCCCTTTTATGATCTGTCTGAAACATAAGAATGTCTTCCAGTGCACATAGATTTCACAGGCACCACCAGGCACTCTTCCACCAGGAAGCAGTGGGTTTATGCAGAGTGTAGTAGACTGCTGAAACTAGTTACAAGGCCAGCTTGGGGGGAAAAAAAACACCTTGCAACTCTCAATGTGTGATGCTTTCTTCTTTATAATTACAACACAGGAGTCCTGAAACCAACGGATACAAATAGAAGTGTCTCCTCTAACTACTGCATCTAATAACCCATTGAAAATATTTTTACTCCAGTTACTACAAACTTTGGTTCAGTGTGTGTGTGTGTCTTAGGAGTCAAGAGAGAAATCCTTGCACCAGGAAACCTAAGGATGGTTCTGATACTGGAGGCTGAAACTGCTACCAGGTCATTTTGGGCTCCTCATGTCACTGAACCAACAGCCATATTGTTACTGTACTAAGTAATTTATTGGGATTATCAGGGGAAAAATTGGTTGCTGCTACCCAATATGGGCTTCCCTGTTGCCTCAGTGGTAAAGAATCTACCTATCAATGCAGGAGGCATGGGTTCAATCCCTAGGTTGGGAAAATGCCTTGGAGAAGGAAATGGCAACCCACTCCAGTATTCTTGCCTGGGAAATTCCATGGAAAGAGGAGCCTGGTGGGCTACAGTCCATGGGGTCACAAAGAGTCAGACATGACTTAGTGACTAAACAATGACAACACAATATGGGCAAGGACTGTGTGCAAACCTAGGGCATTCCCCAGGGCACATTTTGCTTTACTCAGTAGTCCTTATCCTGAAAGACTGAATCATTGCAATAAAACCAAACATCATAGAAAAGTCTACAAGTCATTGAAAAGTCTACAAGTGACAAATGCTGGAAAGGGTGTAGAGGAAAGGGAACCCTCCTACACTGTTGGTGGGTTATAAATTGGCACAGCCACTATGGAAAACAGAATGGAAGTTTCTTAAAAAATTAAAAATAGATCTACCATATGATCCAGCAACTCCACTCTTAGGCATATATCTAAAGAAAATTCTAATTTGAAAATATATATGCACCCTTATGTTCACAGCAGCACTACTTACAATAGTGAAGACATGGAAGCAACCTAAATGCTCATCAACAGATGAATGGATAAAGAAGAAGTGCAAGATATATACTCCATCTTATCTATCTGTCTATCTATCTATCTATCTATATTATATATATATATATATATATATATATATATAAATATATATATATGATGGAATACTACTCAGCCATAAAAAAGAATGAAATATTGCCATTTGCAGCAACTTGAGTGGACCTAGAGACTATCATTATAAGTGAATTAAGTCAGACAGAGAAAGGTGATATCACTTATATATGAACTCTAAAAATTTATAGAACTGAACTTATTTACAAAACAGAAACATTCTCACAGACATAGAAGAAAAACTTATGCTTACCAAAAGGGAAAGGAGTGGGGATAAATTAGGATTTGGGGACTAACCGCTACACACTACTATATAGAAAATAGATAAACAAGGACCTACTATATAGCACAGGCAACCATATTTGTTATCTTGTAAAAAAAAAAAAAAAAAAAACATAGTTCAAAAGAAAAAAAAAAACAGACTTCAAAGATTCAAATCCTTTAGAGGTTAAAATTTTGACTACCCCACAATAAAGATTATCATACAGCTTCCATGCCAGCAAAGGATAAGGCATATATAATACAAGGCAGAAGAAAAATCAACATAACCCTCATAAGATACTACAGAGGAGGGGTCCAACACAGCTACAACTGTGTAACTGATTCCCTTTCCCACACTGTATTATATGAACTCTGGTGATAGCTAATGTTTTATATTTTAGGTAAGAATATGATGAGATTTTTATCATCTTTCCATGATACAGTAGTTAATGGGACTTCATGGACTCTGTTGGGGAAATGAAGGTTTCATCCTAGTGAAATACAGAAGTGGATACTGCAAATCAAAAGGAGTTGACTGTATGAGATGACTTCCGTTCGACGCCCCCACTCCTGATTCATTTTCTACTATTCTTTCAACTTTTCTCAGTCGTTCTCCACCCCATCACCACCACCAGAAAACTCTTCTTCCCCAGAAGGTGGCTGATGTGGATCACACCAACAGGTTCTTGTTGGGTTTGGTCAGTGGGAATACCTGGCAAATAATCTACAGGGAACTGAGGAGTGTGAGACAGGGTATCTACTCCTTTAGTTCTCTCCTTGAAAGGCTGCATTGGGCTGGCTATTTTCCTCAACCAAAGGCCACTCACTGCTTCACGTAAGATGACCAACTTCTATACAACATTTTTTCCGCTTTTTCATATCCTTTCAAGGAATCTGCCTGCAATGCCGGAGACCTGGGTTCAATCCCTGGGCTGGAAAGATCCCCAGGAGAAGGGAAAGGCTACCTACTCCAGTGTTCTGGCCTGGAGAATTCCAAGGACTGTATAGTTCATGGGGTCACAAAGAGTCAGACACTACTGAGTTACTTTCGCTTTTACTTTTCACTTTCACTTTCAAGCCTAGAATCAGGACGTTTTGGCTGCCATGAGCCCTGTGTTCCTACATGAAAATAAACCCTTCTTGAATTGTCCTATTTTAAATGTACCATCTCTATTTCCTAAGGGGACCAGCTCTGATTCCATATACATACCATGATAGATTTTAGATAGGTAGATTTAAAAAAAGTTCCTATTGGGGTTTATTTAGTTCCACCCCTACACACACACACACACACACAGAGTTCAAAATTTTTGCTATTAATAACACTGTAAATTTTACACTTTGGCTAAACCCTAGTGGACGTTTGTCTTCATTTCCCTAGGATTCATTTTTAAAAGTGAGATTCTGGCTCAAAGATATTTTTAGGTATCTTAATACAGATTTCTATATTGCCCTCCAGTAAACTTGTGACAACTTATGCTGATTTATATCAGCCATATATGAGGCAACTTAATTCATTCAACTTGAGTTAAAATTGGGTATTAATATTTTATAATTTGCAAATTTATGGATGAAACAATTTCATTGTTGGTATAATTTGAATTTCTCTTATTATTTCTCAAGTTGAGCATTTTCATATGCTCATTTTCCATTTATATATCTTTTATTTTTGTAAATTGAATGTTATGTCCTTTGCCCTTTTGTGTATTTCAGGTTTCACCTTTTTTCTTAGGTTAAAATACTTACCCCTTGTCAGTATTCATTTTTCATGACAGAAAGAGCAAAAATAAGAAATGAGGGGCACAATGATTTTTTTTTCAGTGTAGGATTTCTGAAGGACTGATCAGAGATATTTTCTAGGGTTATTTTTAGGAGAAATTGTATTCTCTTCCTGAAAAGTACACAATGATTATCATTAACATCACCAGGATCTGCATGAATAAGTTATCAACAGAATAAAAAAAAAAACTCTTCGAATGGATATCAAAATTTAAAACATAGTGTTATTTAAAATTCTAGGCTTTTAAATGCAGTACTTTTTCACAGGAAGTATCATTGCTTTCAATTTCTTTTCTCCAGGCTACATTAACTCTTTGTTTTCAAGAAGATAAAAAAAAAAGTTACCAATAACAAGAAAAGAAAAGGCTATTCCTTGGTAGAGACAAATTTGCAATCACACATGATGGAAAGTGGAAATAGGCAAAGTCACAAAGTAACAGCTTATTTACATTTCATCTCCATGAAGTTTCTGCCCCCGTAGAATATCCTTAAAAAAAAAAAAAAAAAAGATGGTTTCACTACACGACTACACAGGAGGTTTGAAGCAGAGATAACTCATTCTTCCCATTTTAAAACAATAATAAACACTAACACGTCACTGTTCAGTCTCCATTAGGACAGAGTATTTACTTCCATACTATTATAGACAATTGAAAATCAGCTTATACTGTTCCTGATAGTCAAATGCCATTCAGAAATTAGAGTTCCTCCCTGAAGTAACACCTTCTGGCTTCCCTGATGACTCAACTGACACAGTCAGATTGTCAAATCAGTCTCCATCTCTCTCTCTCTCTCTCTTGTTGTTATTATTGTTACTATTCCCTGTTATTTTACCTCAGGGTATCCTCCCAGCTCACCTGGGCTATGGTAATAGCTGCTAAAACTGACCTCACTGTGAGTCTCACTTTTTCTAATTCACTCTCCTGGATATCATGAGACCAACTTTCTAAAATGTACATCTGGCCATTCTCACTCCCCTTCAATAGTTCCCTGTTGTCTACAGAATAACTTATGAGATCCTTAGCATGGAAAGTTGTACCTTTTAATACCTAGTTTCTGCAGGTTGTTTCGGGTTTTTTTTTTTTTTTAATATTTGTTTATTTGACTGTGATGGGTCTTGGTTGAAGCACACAAGATCTGCATTGCCTCATACAGGATCTTTGTGGTGCACAGACTCTCTAGTTGCGGTGCTCAAACTTCAATATTTGCATAACCAAGCATTTGGAAGAGAAACTATGTTGGACAAAAGATGTTTGTTTTTAAGAATCCAGGGTAAGCTTCTTCGTCAAGTTGCTTATATCAAACTAATTAGTTAGAAGTGGCATATGCATATAAAAAGAAAAAGCAAGTGCATGAGTCAGGGTCCCAACTGAAAACAGATGGCACATTCCAATTAAGATAATTTGAGGAGGTGTGGTTTACAAAGGGTAGGAAAACAAAGGTTTGGACAGGATGGAGGAAACTCTTTGCCCTGTTACAGATACTTTTAGCTATTTCTACCCCTAGGCCTGAAGGGATGAAGAGGTAAAGAAAAAGAGAGTTTATTGGAACCTGGAAGGAGAGAAAATTTCACAGAAGAATCTTAAGAACAGTGACTTTGGGGCAAGGGACACAGCCAACTCATGATGACCTTAAAACAAAGACTCCAGGGAGAAAGCATCCTTCTAATTTTTCTCCTTTAATCTATCACTGAGTCTCTTCATTTGTCAGATCCAATTGGAAACCAGAGGGCAAAGAAGTCCTGTGATACATTCCATACAGTCTTCAAGAGCACAGAACAAGGTAGAGAAGGTTGAGAGTGAATCTGGAGAGGAAGACAAAAGATAACCAACACAGCAAGCATCTTAAACTTCCTTGAATCATCAAAGACTTCCTTGAATCATTGAAGAGCCTGGCAGATCAATGTATACATAGTAGGAACTCATAAGAGCTTGTGGACAGTGTAAAAATTAGTGCTTAATAATTCAGTTGTGTCCAACTCTTTGTGACCCCATGGACTGTAGCCAATCAGGCTCCTCTGTCCATGAGGATTCTCTAGGCGAGAACGCTGGAGTGGGTTGCCATTCCCTTCTCCAGGGAATCTTCTCAACCCAGGGATCGACCCTGGGTCTCCTGCATCGCAGGTGGATTCTTTGCCATCTGAGGTAGTCTTTGCAGGTAGTCTGAGCCACCAGGGAAGCCCATTAAGACTGATATTTAAAGGTAAAGAGAGAATACATTATGCGAACACTTAACAAAAAAAAAGCTGGGGTAGTTATGTTAATTTGAGATAAAATAGACTTCAGAGCAAAGAAATTTATCAGGGGTAAAGAGAGGCACTTCATAATAACAAAGGAATCAATACTTCAAAAGGCATAACAATCCTAAACATGTGTGATCTTAACAACAGAGCACCAAAATAACATGAGGCCAAAACAGACTAATGTGAAAGAAGAAATAGACAAGTTCAATATAATAGTTGGAGACTTCAATATATCTGTCAGTAATTGATAGGTGAACTAGTAAGAAAATCAGTTAGGATATAGGAGAACTGAACAACAATATCAGAACACCCTATCCAACATCAGTATATTCATACATTCTTCTCAAACTTTTCAAACATATATTCAAACTTCCATGGACTATTCCTCAAGAGAGGTCACATTCTGGATCATAAGATATACCTTAACAAAGTTAAAAGAGTAGACGTCCTACAAAGTATGTTCCC
Organism: Odocoileus virginianus; assembly: GCF_023699985.2. Classification (NCBI taxonomy): domain Eukaryota; kingdom Metazoa; phylum Chordata; class Mammalia; order Artiodactyla; family Cervidae; genus Odocoileus; species Odocoileus virginianus. The sequence goes on from NC_069708.1 coordinate 15,651,194, forward strand.
AGAGCACAACAGAATTTTAAAAAGAAATCAACAACAGAAGACAGCTGAAAATCCCCAAATATTTGGAGATTAAACAACACATATGTAATAACAGATTGGTCAAAGAAGAAGTCTCAAGAACTTAATGTAAAAATTATTTCTAATTAAATAAAAATATAACTTCAAAATTTGTGAGATGCAGTGAAAATAGAGGGAAAATTTTAGCATTCAATGCATGTATTAGGTAAAGAAGAAAGATCTAATATCAATAAAGTAAGCTTAGCTCCTACAAAGCACAAGAAAGAAGAGCAATTTAAGCCTAAAGCAAGTAGTAGGAAAAATGTTAAAAATTAGAATAGATCAGTAGTAGAAAAATGAAATATTGCCATTTGCAGCAACATGGATGAACCGAGAGATTTTCATACTAAGTGAAGTCAAAGATTATATGGTATAACTTATATATGTAATGTAAAAAATAATACAAATGAATCTATCTACAAAGCAGAAACATATTCACAGACATAGAAAACAAGCTTCTGGTTACCAAAGGGGAAAGGGAGGTGGGGGTAAAATTTATGAGTTTGGGATTAACAGATACACACTATTATATATAAAATAATCAGCAAGGATTTACTCTATAACATGGGGAACAATATTCAATATCTTGTAATAACCTACGATGGCAAATAATATGAAATATATATATATATGTATCTCACAGAATCATTTCACTATGTACTTGAAACTAATACAATAATGTAAATCAACTGTATTTCAACAACAAAAAGGTGAGAGTAGTAATCCGTGAAACTGAAAACAGGAAAACAGAGAAAAATCAGAAAACCAATAAAATTGATAAACCCGTAGACAGATTCAGTTCAGTTCAGTTCAGTCACTCAGTCATGTCCGATTCTTTGCGACCCCATGGACTGCAGCATGCCAGGCCCCCCTGTCCATCAGCAATTCCTGGAGCATAGACAGATTAACCAAGAAAAAAGAGATAAAACTGAAATTACCAATATCAGAAATGAAAGGGAGTTCATCACTATGAATCACATGGACATTAAAAGGATAATAAAAAAATTACCAAGAACGTATCTAAGCCCATAAATTTGACAACTAGAAGAAATGGACCAATTCCTTATAAACTATCAAAACTCACAAAGGAGAAATAGTTAACCTGAATAGCCTTATATTTATTAGTGAAAGTGAACTAACAATAAATTTCCCCCAAAAAAGCACCAGGTTCCGGTTATTTCACTTGTAAAATATACCAAATATTTAAAGAAGAAATGATAACAATTTTTCATAATCTCTTCCAGAAAATAGAAACAGAAAGAACACTTCCTCACTCATTCTAAAAAAAAGCATAGTGTTTTCACCTATTCAATCCTCATGTCCTTTCCTAAGTCCCTGGAAACTCTTAATGTTTTTACTATCTCTATAGTTTTGTCTATTCGAGAATATATTATACTGTGATGGTGAAAGCAAGACATTAAGCATTTGTCAAAATCCACACAATGTTATAGAACAAAGAGTATGCCTTACTATGTGCAAATTTTAAAAATCATTTAGGAGGTCGAGAGGCCCCAGAATGGAATGTAGAATGTAACCAAAGAATCTACGTGTATTATAAAAGTTTGAAGCAGTCTCAATGAAGCTAGTGGGGGAAAAGGTGCTGACCTAAGTTATTTTGCTCAAAAGCTAACAGAGTTTTGCCAAGAGAATGCACTGGTCATAGCAAACACCTTCTTCCAACAACACAAGAGAAGACTCTACACATGGACATGACCAGATTGTCAATACTGAAATCAGTTTGATTATATTATTTGCAGTCAAAGATGGAGAAGCTCTATACAGTCAGCAAAAGCAAGACTTGGAGCTGACTGTGGCTCAGATCATGAACTCCTTATTGCCAAATTCAGATATACATTGAAGAAAGTAGAGAAAGTCACTAGACCATTCAGGTATGATGTAAATCAAATCCCTTACAATCATACGTGGAAATGACAAATAGATTCAAGGGATTAGATCTGATAGAGTGCATAAAGAACTATGGGTGGAGGTTCGTGACACTGTACAGGAGGCAGGGAAAAAGACCATCCTCAAGAGAAAGAAATGCAAAAAAGGCACAATGGTTGTCTAACAAGGTCTTAAAAATAGCTGAGAAAAGAAGAGAAGCTAAAGACAAAGGGGAAAAGGAAAGATATATCCATTTCAATGCAGAGTTCCAAAGAATAGCAAGGAGCGATAAGAAAGCCTTCCTCAGTGATCAATGCAAAGAAATAGAGGAAAACAATAGATTGGGAAAGACTAGAGAACTCTTCAAGAAAATTAGAGATACTAAGGGAACATTTCATGCAAAGGTGGGCACAGTAAAGGACAGAAATGGTATTGATCTAAGAGAAGCAGAAGAAGAGGTGGCAAGAATACACAGAACTGTACAAAAAAGGTCTTCACGACCCAGATAACCACGATAGTGTGCTCACTCACCTAGAGCCAGACATTCTGGAATGTGAAGTCAAGGGGACCTTAGGAAGCATCACTACACACAAAGCTAGTTGAGGTGATGGAATTCCAGTTGAGCTATTTCAAATCTAAAAAAAATGATGCTGTGAAAGTGCTGCACTCAATATGCCAACAAATATGTAAAACTCAGCAGTGGCCAAAGGACTGGAAAAGGTCAGTTTTCATTCCAATCCCAAAGAAAGGCAATGAATGCCAAAGAATGTTCAAACTACCACACAATTGCACTCATCTCACACACTAGCAAAGTAATGCTCAAAGTTCTCCAAGCCAGGCTTCAACAGTACTTGAACCACGAACTTCCAGATGTTCAAGCTGGATTCAGAAAAGGCAGAGGAACCAGAAATCAAGTGAAATAAAATCAACATCTGCTGGATCATCAAAAAAGCAAGACAGCTTCAGAAAAACATCTACTTCTGTTTTATTGACTATTCTAAAGCCTTGGACTGTGTGGACCACAGCAAACTGTGGAAAATTCTTCAAGAGCTGTCTCCTGAGAAATCTGTAAGCAGGTCAAGAAACAACAGTTGGAAATAAACACAGAACAACGGAGTGGTTCTAAGTGGGGAAAGGAGTACGCCAAGACTGTATATTGTCACCCTGCTTATTTAAATTATATGCAGAGTACATTATGCAAAATGCCTGGCTTGATGAAGCACAAGCTGGAATCAAGATTGCCGGGACAAATATCAATAACTTCAGATATGTAGATGACACTACCCTTATGGTTGAAAGCGAAGAAGAACTAAAGAGCCTCTTGATGAAAGTGAAAGAGGAGAGTGAAAAAGCTGGCTCAAAACTCAACATTCAGAAAACTAAGATCATGGCATCCGGTCCCATCACTTCATGGCAAATAGATGGGGATACAATTGAAACAGTGAGAGACTTTATTTCTTTGGGCTCCAAAATCACCACAGATGGTGACTGCAGCCATGAAATTAGAAGACACTTGCTCCTTGGATGAAAACTTTTGACTAAACTAGATAGCATATTAAAAAGCAGAGACATTACTTTGCCAACAAAGGTCCATCTAGTCAAAGCTATGGTTTTTCCAGTAGTCATGTATGGATGTGAGAGTTGGACTATAAGGAAAACTGAGAGCCAGAGAATTGATGCTTTTGAACTGTGGTGTTGGAGAAGACTCTTGAGAGTCCCTTGGACTGCAAGGAGATCCAAGCAGTCCATCCTAAAGGAGATCAGTCCTGAATATTCATTGGAAGGACTGATGTTGAAGCTGAAACTCCAGTACTTTGGCCACCTGATTGATGCAAAGAACTGTCTTGTTGGAAAAGACTCTGATGCTGGGAAAGATTGAAGGTGGGAGAAGGGGACAACAGAGGGTGAGATGGTTGAATGTCATCACTGATGTGATGCACATGAGTTTGAGTGTTGGTGATGGACAGGGAAGCCTGCCATGCTGCAGTCCATGGGGTTGCAAAGAGTTGGGCATGCCTGAGTGACTGAACTGAACTGAAGTTACTTTGGAAACGAGTGGAGTTTATAAGACTAAAAGCAAAGGGATCTATGTTTAACTACTGTGCTCTTGTTGATAAAAATTTTTTCCCATAGGGTGTGAGTTACCCATTCTGCAAACAGTATCCGTACATGCTGGAATTGAACTATTAATTAAATGGATGGCATATAGTAGAAGTCAGATCTTACTGTTGTAGTAGGATATTACAGGGAAGGAAGCTTAAATGATCCATGAGGTAATGGATTAGAGTTGGAGACATCAGTATAAGCCAATTTCAGCTTAATAAAGATATAGATGTTTAATTATATACATATAATACCAGGGTTTCCCTGATGGTTCAGACAGTAAAGAATCTGCCTGCAGTGCAGGAGAGCTGGGTTCGAAACCTCGATCAGGAAGAACCCCTGGAGAAGGGAATGGCTAAACACTCCAGTATTCTTACCTGGAGAATTCCATGGACAGAGGGCTTTACAGTCCATGGGGTCATGAGGAGTCAGACATGACAGTGCACAGCAAGGAGTCAGACATGACTGAGCAAACACACATGCATTATGTAGTTCCAAAAGAGACAAGGACAATTCTGTGATATTCTTCACATTACAGAACTCCTTTCTATGAAATTAGGCTGAGCCCAGACTTCCACTGAACGCACGTCTTTGACTGACCTCTTCCACCTTGTCATGATTGCCTTACTTCATTATAGGTTTCATCAGGGACACTCCCTCACTGAACACTTGCACAGGTATCCTTGCCTTGGTCTCTGTTTCTTAGAAAGCTGACCTCAGAGAGTGTGGGAAAAGCTCTCAGTGTTTCTAATGTCCTGAAGATATCACGAGTGTGGATGTTGCCATGCCAAATTCTCTAAAGTAAGAGTCCACTCCTTATTCTGTAAGGAGCTAGAGAATGAAAACTTTAGGCTTTGCATGTCCCATTGGTCTCTGCCACATATTACATTTCTCCTTTCCTTAAAATCCTCTAAAATTATAAACAGCATGCTTAGCTCTTAACTCATACAAAAACAAGCAGCAGGCAGGATTTGGCCCATTGGCTATAGTTTGCTGACCTCTGCTTTAAAGCCTGGAGATGAAGAAAGTTGGCAGGGCCACCCCAGTGCAGAGGGGAGGATTAAGAGGCCTCAGTTATACTTCTGTCTTCTCTGGGGAGGGTTAAAGCAGAGGCTCATCTGACAGAAATGCAAGAGGAATTAACTAATGAGCTTTAAAGGCTCCAAAAACATAATGGGCTCTGCAAAACTAAGTATTCGGGGATTTATCATTAAATATTCATCTGCTGTTTAATCAGTTGTCTTCTGCTTATGATAATTATGAGAATTTTTTTTTAGTAAAATGGCTTAATTTAGAAGACCTGAAGATTTCTCCAGAAGCAAAATAGTTCCTAGTGAACTTCTGTGTATTCCTGAGGAAAAAAAGAGCAAGAGACAGAGATACAAGAAACACAGACAGACACTCAGATAGAGGCTGAGACAGAGACAGGGAGGAAGAGGCCGCACATAGAGATAAAAGAGAAAGAGCAGAGCAGAGAGGAAGGGATGGGAGGGAGAGGTGGGGGAAAAGGAAGGGAGGAGAGGAAAGGGGAAGAGATAAAAGAAACAGTCAAAGGGAAGAAAATGCAAAACAGATACACACTGAGTGACAGAGAGACAGGGAAAGAGACAGGGGTGGATAGTTAAAAACAGTGAGAGAGAGAAATGGAGAAATAGAGAGAATCAGATGAATTGCTCCTGACAAGCAAGATTTTTGGCAACAACTCAAAGCCTGATTTCAACAAGCAAAGCTTAGCTCATCGTTGAATGTGTCTAATTTTTGTTACATTCACAACCCAACATCTATAGTCGGAAGAAGGTAAATGTGTGCTGTTTGATTTCAAGAGAATAGACATTTTATATTTTAGAATTCTGGAATATGTTTGCTGGATTATCTACTGAAGAGGGCATTAATGATGATGTGAGGTACCCAGTAATGCTTGAGAACAGATACTAAGTAAGACAGAAAAGAGTAGGAAAGGACATATGGAGGAACCATCAGGAGGTAGACAGCACAACTGAAAAACTATTGAACAAAAGCACTTAGGTTCTCAGGAATTCCCTGCCAATCCTGTAGTTGAGACACGGTACTTTCAGTACCTGGGCTCTGGGTTCGATTCCTGGTTGGTGAACTAAGAACCTGCAAGACACTCAGTGTAGCTGAAAATTTAGGTTCTAGTCAATATACCATCATATAATGACCTTGGGAATGTTACTTGATGTGTCTGAGTATAAATTTCTTCACCTGAAAATTTTCTCTCTCTTTCTTTTGAAATCATATATGTTGAGGGTAAGGCAAGGACAATGACCTCTCCCTAACCTTCATTCTACATTCTCAGCAATATCCCAGAGAAGATTGAAAATGTTAGAAATAGCATTTTTTAAAAACATGAAATCAGCTATATAAATTGTGAAACACAACCCCCCCCCCTTTTTTCAGTAGTGTGTTTGCTTGTTTACTTTTATGTTTCCCCTAAGCAACTGAGGAATTTGGTGAAGAACTCTACAAAGCCAAAAGAAATGAAAAAAATGATGGTGACAGCTTTAGCCTTCTAACATAGTTGTATGGATTAATTGAGGTAATGTATGTAAATTGCTTTTTCAGTGATTAAGTGCCATAGGTATTAATTATATGTGGAGTAATCTTAGACCAATAAAAGCAATACTTATTCTGGTTTCACTAATAACACAGTTTTTCATTTCAAAACACTGAAAACTTTCACCTATGGTATCTCATATCTTTTATCTATAGTGCCATGAGCACAATCCTGTTATGTTTCAAGGAAGCAAGACCAAGACTGTAAGTTTTTGAAGATGACGAAAGGAGTGGTTTAAAGTAAGCTTAATTTCTGTCATTTCATTTCAAACAACAATATCAAAAATTTCTGTAGCCAGGAACTAAAACTGCTATTGCTTGTGATGCATCAGAAAATATCTTGCTAGTTTACCCTTCAGTTTCAGCACTGGGATTTCCTGTGAACTGAGTTTATTCTTCTCATCTATCAAGGATACTGAAAAGAGCCTCTAACCAGATCCCTCTTCAATGAAGGATGTGTTGTTGCAGCTGTTGGGGCTGCTGCGGATAGACGGCCTCCAGCTGTCAGCCTCCTCAGGATCTGCCCCAACAGCAGAGTGCATCCTGGCCAAGGTCATGCTCCTTCCCTAGGTAGTCTACACACAGTGTCTGATCCACATGGTAGTATGAATGCCTGGACATCTCAGTCCGATTTGGGCTCACTCCAGCACTCTCTGTAGGGCCAATAGAAGCTGTCACTTGGCCTACATCACAGCTGGACTTCTCCCTTTCCCAATCTTGTTTCCTTCCTCTCCATTCCACAGGGGCTGAATCTAAAGGCACTTCTGAATAAACATCCTGCATGCTGAATTCTGTCTCAGAGTTGCCTTCCCAGGGAAGCAAACTGTAACACTTTCTCATTTCCCTTTTCCCCTTTGCTCTATTGCACTGTGTAGCATGGTTTCATGAAATGGCAGATCAGCAAAGAACTGACCCAATACTACTGCTGCTAAGTCACTTCAGTAGCGTCCGGCTCTGTGCGACCCCGTCCCTGGGATTCTCCAGGCAAGAACACTGGAGTGGGTTGCCATTTCCTTCTCCAATGCATAAAAGTGAAAAGTGAAAGTGAAGTCGCTCAGTTGTGTCCGACTCTTAGCGACCCCATGGACTGCAGCCCACCAGGCTCCTCCGTCCATGGGATTTTCCAGGCAAGAGTACTGGAGTGGGGTGCCATTGCCTTCTCCGGACCCAATACTGCTGCTGCAGCTGCTAAGTCACTTAAGTCGTGTCCGACTCTGTGCGACCCCCAATACTAGGTGGTTGGAAATAGACTGAAAGAAGGCCCAATCAAAGTTACTGAGACCCACAGGGCATCCAATATACTCTAGTCTCCAAGAATAAACTTGGTAGCTGCAAGGGGTCTGGGGAAAGTGTAAAATAAGTGAATTAATATTAGCAAGGCATTTACGTTATGCCAGGCATTGTGCTAGATTTTTTTTTTTTACACTGTTACATCTGTTCTCTCATTTAATCCTCATTGCAAGTCAGGTGTTCTGGGTAATGTTTTCCCCAGTTCACAAGTAAGGGAGCTGAGGCTGTGAATGCATGAATGAACCAAGATTCAAGACCCCACCTTATAACTCTCAACTTCAACTCAGGTCTCATCAGAACCCAGAGCCTAAAAGCACTTTCCCCACCTGTTTTAGATGGAAATTGAGTTCTGCTGAATATAACAAAATCCAAATAGCAATGATTAAACAAGACATGGTTTATTTCTCTCTATGAACTTCCTAAGTTAAGTGATGGCTGACATTGGTTAGGGAACTGAAGGATGTAAAAGTTGAGGTCCCAAATCTGTTTTTCCCTCATGTCCCCTCCCAGCACTGAAAACACTCTAGGAAATAAGAAGATAACAGTTTTTTTTTTTTTTAAAAAAAAAAGGTAAAAAAGCACTGACTTCTGCTTACATCACCTTGGCCAGAGCTGTATCACATGGCACCCCCTAACTGCAATGAAGTCTGGCAAATATATGTTGCAATATAGGCTGGGCCCATTAAGTAGCTTAAATAAAATTGCCATTTGGCTTGTAAGAAAGGAGAGAATGGCTATTGACTAGGCGACTGGCTCCCATACTTGCAGATTCATCTCAGAATCAGATTGGCAAATTCAGACTTTGTTAGCCTAGACATCTTTGCCCATACATAGATGTGACACAAACTTTCCAAACTTAATTTCAACTGATTCTAAAAACTGTGCTAGCTAGTTAAGTTGGAGGTAGTTATCATTCTACTTCACAAATGAAATGGTTCAGATTTTGTTAAGTGACTTACTTGAGGCTACGTGGCCTGAAATTTTCATAGCCTAGACACAAACCCTAAAATTCTGAGGTCAATTATAGTGCATTTTTTAGGAAACTATGTTGTCTTTGTGGACCAGATACCAACTGTATAACACAACAGTTAAACCCTATATGCAAAACAGAAAAAGAGACACAGATGTACAGAACAGACTTTTGGACTCTGTGGGAGAAGGTGAGGGTGGGATGTTTCGAGAGAACAGCATCAAAACATGTATATTATCTGGGGTGAAAAGATCACCAGCCCAGGTTGGATGCATGAGACAAGTGCTCGGGCCTGGTGCACTGGGAAGACCAAGAGGGATCGGGTGGAGAGGGAGGTGGGAGGGGGGATCGGGATGGGGAATACATGTAAATCCATGGCTGATTCATGTCAATGTATGACAAAACCCACTACAATATTGTAAAGTAATTAGCCTCCAACTAATAAAAATAAATGAAAAAAAAACAACAGTTAAAATAATGGCTGTGATGGGACTAAAGGAAAAAAAATGTACTTATAGAGAAACATGATAGGATAAATAGCTTTGCATGCTAAAACTGCCAACGAATTGTAGAAAGTGGATGCAGTGCATAAAGAATAGGTGGTTTTATAGATATTTTTAAATCTCAAAAATTCTGAATTATGCTGTGCCTTTAAAATATATGTATGTGTATCTGTGTGCGTATACAGATATATTCATGCCCCAACTGCTCTGTTGCTCTAAAAGGGATTGAGGATGTCTTAGAAGGATATACAAAATATGTAAAAAACACAAATTTAAAATCAGTGAAAATATTCTAAAAACATGCATTTTATATTTATAATCTCACATATAATTTATAATATAACTTCTAATATATGATATTACAAAATTGGGCTCATACATTGGTCATTTATTAGTAGGCTGTGGATATTTCCCCATGCTATATATTATTTTATGATACATTTGCATATGAAATACTATGTAGTAATTGAAAATTATGTTAAAATTTATTTAATCAAAGTTACATGGCTGAATACATATGTATCCATTTTTCTCTATTATGAATAAAACTGTATATATCCATTTTGTTGAATTCTAATTGTTCCTTATGATCTGTTGCTCAAAAAATAATAAACTAGGAAAAGAAGCATAAATGTTTCTTATCATTTATATTCACATTCATAATCTTCCCTCTGGGGAAGTAATACAAATTTCCACTTATTTAAAAATGTATGAGAAATTGAGCCAACTTCCAAAGTGGCAGAAAGAGGACATTAGTGAATCCACTCCCAATAAAAGCAAAGAAAATACTGACAAGGAATCCAAAGCAACTCTTAATGAACTCTGAAAAATAACCAAAGGCAAAGAACAAACTGAAAAGAATTTATTAAAAAAAAAAAAAAACTACTGAGTGCTTGGAGAACAGTGGGGTCTATGGCATGTTAATCTGAATCTTCTCCCATGCTCCCTCCTCAGCTCATTGGCATAATAGTAAAGAAAAGTCAACAGTCTTACAGCCAACCAAAAGAAGTGACCTCTATTGGAGCACTGTTAAAAACCCCATCCCCAGAGCACATTCTATATTTGACCTTATTCACTGCTCTCTATAAAAGCTCCTATTCAAGGGTATTGTTACTACTTGATCTGACTCAAAACTCAGCTATGCAAAACAAGCTCTATCCCCAGGGTGTACCTGAAAACAACAACAATCAGCTAGAATTATTAGTATCACAGCTAATGGCAGAAACTGCAGAAGAACTAGAGAGCTTCTTGATGAGGGTGAAAGAGGAGAGTGAAAAAGCCAGCTTAAAACTCAACATTAAAAAAAGTAAGGTCATGGCGTCCAGTCCCACCATTTCATGGAAAATAGATGGGGGAAAAGTGGAAAAAAGGACAGATTTTATTTTCTTGGGCTCTAAAATCACTGCAGACAGTGACTGCAGCCATGAAATTAAAAGACGCTGTTCCTTGGAAAAAAAGCTATGAAAAACCTACACAGCTTATTAAAAAGCAGAGGTATCACTTTGTCTATAGTCAAAACTATGGGTTTTTTCAGTAGTCATGTACAGATGTGACCACTGGAACAGAAAGAAGGCTGAAAGCCAAAGAATTGATGCTTTTGAACTGTGGTGCTAGAGAAGACTTTTGAGAGTCCCTTGGACAGCAAGATCAAACCAATCAATCCTAAAGGAAATCAGTCCTGAATATTCATTGGAAGGACTGATGCTGAAGCTCCAAAGTTTGGCCACCTGATGCAGAGCTGACTCATGGAAAAGACCCTGATGCTGGGAAAGATTGAAAGTGGGAGGAGAAGGGGACAACAGAGGATGAGGTGGTTGGATGGCATCACCAACTCAATGGACATGAATTTGAGCAAGCTCTTGGAGATAACAAAGAACAGGGAAGCCTGGTGTGCTGCAGTCCATGGGGTTGCAAAGTGATGGAGGGTTCTGATTCCAGAGTTAACACAATATATTTTCTAAAATGTCCAGTTTAAAGAAAAATTATAAGATGTGCAAAATACCAGAAAATTATGACCTACACTCAGGAAAACAGAAGCACTAGAAAATATCTATGTGGTGGGGGGGCAGGTTTTGACTTAGACAAAGATTTTAAATAAGCTAATCTAAATATGTTTAAAGAAGTAAAGGAAACTAGGTGTAAAGAAAGAAAATGTGGCAACTATGTCTCACCAAACAAAAAATATCAGTAAAGTAAGAGAAATAAGAAAAAAGAAAAAAATAAAAATTCTGGAGATTTAAAGTATTAAATATAAGAAAATCACTAAAGGGGCTTAACAACAGATTTGAGCTGGCATTAGGCAAACACACTTGAAAACAGGTCAATTATGATTACCCAGTCCGAGTAATAGAAAGAAAAACAGATTTTAAAAAAAAAGAATATAATCTTAAAAATCTGTGCAATGTTACTAAGCTTACTGATATACCCATGATGAGTAGCCCCCAATATGAGTAGGGGGAAAAAGCAGAAAAAAATTATTTGAAGAATTGTTAGCTGAAAACTTAGCAAATTTATTGAAAATGTTTATCTGCATATCTAATAAGCTCGACAAACTCCCAATAGGATAAACTAAAAAAAAATTGCAATCATAGCATTTTGGTCAAACTGTCAAAAATCAAATAAAATAAAAAAATATTAAAAACAGCGAGAGAAAAATTCTTGATGTACAAGCTACCCTCTATGAAATTAACAGTTGTTTTTTGTTTTTTTTTTTTTTTTGTCAGAAACCAAGGAGGCCGAAACACAGTGGGATGAAATATTCAAGATGCTGAAATAAAAGACTATACTGTCAGATAAGACAATATATCTAGCAAAACTATCTTGGAAAAATGAAAGATAAATAAAAGCATCCCCAGATAAGCAAAGATGGGAAATTTGTCACCAATGCACCTGTCCATTCATTTAAATCAGTTCTAATGAGATGGATGAAACTGGAGCCCATTATACAGAGCGAAGTAAGCCAGAAAGATAAAGACCATTACAGTATACTAACACATATATATGGACTTTAGAAAGATGGTAATGATAACCCTATATGCAAAACAGAAAAAGAGACTCAGATGTATAGAACAGACTTGTGGACTCTGGGAGAAGGCGAGGGTGGTATGTTTCAAGAGAACAGCATCGAAACATGTATATTATCTAGGGTGAAACAGATCACCAGCCCAGGTTGGGTGCATGAGACAAGTGCTCGGGCCTGGTGCACTGGGAAGACCCAGAAGGATTGGGTGGAGAGGGAGGTGGGAGGGGGGACTGGGATGGGGAATACATGTAAATCCATGGCTAATTCATTTCAATGTATGACAAAAACTACTGTAATGATGTAAAGTAATTAGCCTCCAACTAATAAAAATAAATGGGAAAAAAAAATACAAAGAAGAATTCTTCAGGTTGAAGAAAAAAGAAACCACTACATTCAGTAGTTTGGATCCACACAAAGAAAAGTGAACACTGCTAGAATAATTAAATGAATAACTTTTAAAAATGTGTAGATATAAGGACTTCCCAGGCAGTCCAGCAGTTAAGACTTCATGCTTTCATTGCAGGGGATACAGGTTTGATCCCTGGTCAAGGAACTAAGATCCTACATGCTGAGCAGTACAGCCAAATAAATAAATAAAAGGAAATATATTTTAAAAATTTAAACATTTAAATATATTTTTCATTCTTTCCTTCCCTTAAGTGATTTAAACGAAAACTGCATGAAACAATAACAAAACTGTGTTTATGGGCTTATAATGCACAAACATGTGATGTGTATGGCAATAGTAGCAAAAGGGAAGGAGAGGGAAGGAAGCTAAATAGGAACAAAGTTTTTGCATATTGCTGAAATCAAGTTGGTATTAATCAAAACTGGATTGTTTTCAATTAAGATGTTATTGATAATATCCAGGGCAACAGCTATGAAAATAATCAAAAACATTCAGAAGAAAAACCAATAAAGGAATCAAAATGATATGTTAGAAAATATCAATTTAACAGAGATGAAATCCATAATGGAGGAAGAGAGGAATCAAGAGGACGTAAGACTTATAGAAAGCAAATCACAGAGACCAGAGAAAGTTCAATCAAGGTGACAGAGTAGGAAGACACGGAACTCACCTTCTCCCAAGAGCACATCAAAAATACATTTTTGCATGGAACAATCTTCACTGAAAACTAACTGTAAATTGGTAGAAGTACTCAACTAACTGTAAATTGGTAGAAGTACTCAAGTACAACCAAGGCTGTAGGAAAACTACTCACAGGATAGGGAAGGAAATGAAGAGAAGCAATCAGGTTGGGATGTGTGCCCATGGGAGGAGACTCGGAGGAAAAAGATGACATGGGTGGAGCTTTACCTTGGGGAATAAGCAGTTTAAGCCCCTTATTGTGCTCCCCAGCTCTGGGGCTCTACACAGGGAAGACAAGCCCCTTTAGCTGATTGGAGGACTTCTGGGACTAACAGGAAAGCCTGGGTTTCACTTATGAGGAGCACATGCATGCACACTGGTTTGGCCCCAGGCAGAGTAGACTGAAGACTGCTCCAGTGGCTTCCAAGTTTCCCCCAACCTCCCTGGTATGCACTCCAGCCTGAGCCATCTGAACACCCCAGCCCTGCACAGCTCAGCTCCTTCAGCTAGATAAAAGAGAGAAACAAAAAACACTGAGGGGGGACTTCTTCTCTGGTGGTCCAGTGGTTAAGGATCCACCTTCCAATGCAGAGGATGTCAGTTCAATCCTTCATCTGGGAACTAAGATCCCACATGCCACGGGGCAGCAAATACTTGTGCCCCAACTACTGAGCAGCGAGCTAGCTTAGAGCCTGAGTGCCCTAACTTGAGAGAAGCTGGCACAGCACAATGAAGAGCCCGTGAGCAGCAAGAAAAATCCTCTGTGCCACAACTAAGATCCAATGCAGTCAAAATTTTTTTGCAGAATAAATTTAATTAATTTTTTTTTTATTTTTTTCTCAATTATTTTTATTAGTTGGAGGCTAATTACTTTACAATATTGTAGTGGTTTTTGCCATACATTGACATGAATCAGCCATGGATCCACATGTGTTCCCCATTCTGAACCCCCCTCCCACATCCCTCCCCATCCCATCCCTCTGGGTCATCCCAGTGCCCCAGCCCCGAGCACTTGCATGATGTCTCATGCATCCAACCTGGACTGGCGATCTGTTTCACACTTGATAATATACATGTTTTGATGCTGTTCTCTCAGATCATCCCACCCTTGCCTTCTCCCATAGAGTCCAAAAGTCTGTTCTATACATCTGTGTCTCTTTTCCTGTCTTGCATATGGGGTTATCGTTACCATCTTTCTAAATTCCATATATATGTGTTAGTATACTGTATTGGTGTTTATCTTTCTGGCTTACTTCTCTCTGTATAATGGCCTCCAGTTTCATCCATCTCATTAGAACTGATTCAAATGTATTCTTTTTAATGGCTGAGTAATATTCCATTGTGTATATGCACCACAGCTTTCTTATCCATTCATCTGCTGATGGGCATCTAGGTTGCTTCCATGTCCTGGCTATATAAACAGTGCTGCAATGAACATTGGGGTACATGTGTCTCTTTCAGATCTGGTTTCCTCGGTGTGTATGCCCAGGAGTAAGATTTCTGGGTCATATGGCAGTTCTATTTCCATTTTTTTAAGGAATCTCCACACTGTTCTCCATAGTGGCTGTACTAGTTTGCATTCCCACCAACAGTGTATGAGGGTTCCCTTTTCTCCACACCCCTGAGGGGCAATAATCTATATGGAAAAAAATTAAAGAATATATATATAACTGACTTTGCTGTATACATGAAACTAACACAACATTGTAAATCAACTATACTTCAGTTAAAAGAAAAGCAAAGCACCAAAGGAATGTATAATTTTTGCATCCATCAAGGGGTTCCCCCCAAACATTGTTTCTCTCATCTATCCTTTTGTTATGTAATGAAAGTGAAAGTGGCTCAGTCTTGACCTACTCTTTGTGACCCATGAACTATATAGTCAGAGTTCTCCAAGTCAGAATACTGGAGTGGATATCCTTTCCTTTCTCCAGGGGATTTTCCCAAATCAGGGATTAAACCCAGGTCTCCTGCATTTCAGGCAGATTCTTTACCAGCAGAGCCACAAAGGAAATTATGTAATGAGAAGGCATTAAAACAAGACTATCCTCACTATCCTATCAGGTACTTGAGATGTACTTATTTTATTGGGTTAATTACAGACATTAGCAGATAAAGGAATCAGGAAAGAGGTTCAAACTCTGCTTTCTAATCTCACTGTTTTTTGTTTCTTCCCACTCAACACACTCAGACATGACTGAAGCTACTTAGTACAGCAACAGCAACTGGACACAGGCTCTCTCACTGGGTCTTTGTGACTGCTGGTCCCTCAACCCAAGAGGCATTCCCATCCCTTTTTAACATCTACATCTTCAGATGCGAGCTCAAGTGTTACTTCCAGGGAAGAATTTTTATTTTCCTCAATAGGTCAAATCTGCATATGTCCCCTCATAGTACCTCTACTTCCTGTTTTGCCAAAAGTTTTCACTTTCGACTCAGGGTCAAAGGATTTGTTAACAAGATAAGCCACTTGTTATATACAATAAATAATACAGATATTTATTAGAGAATTATCTCACTTACTTTCAATATACTAACATTAAAATGAAAGAGAAATAGAAACAGCAAAGGATACATCACCAAATTAGGTTTTGACCAACATTCAGACTTACTCAGCGCTGAAAAGTCCAGTGTCACAGCACATTTGGAGTCCCATTGGGAAACGGTCCCAGGCAGAGTGTCTGCTCCGTGGGTGAGACTTCAAAGATTGCAGTTCTGGGTTCCCATTTATAATCCCAGGACAGAAGCAAACTGATATCATCAATCTGTGACCAAATTGCAAGCCTGGTTTTATGTTCATGCTGTTTATTTTGCTGTGTAAAACTTGGAATGTAGTTAAGCCTGGGGCTTGGTTGGCCAGGCCCCTTCCAGGGGCTCAGTTCAGTTCAGGTCAGTTCAGTTGCTCAGTCATGTTCGACTCTTTGTGACCCCATGGATTGCAGCATGTAAGGCCTCCCTGTGTATCACACACTCCTGGAGTTCACTGAAATTCATGTCCATTGAGTCGACAATGCCATCCAACCACCTCATCCTCTGTTGTCCCCTTCTCCTCCCACTTTCAATCTTTCCCAGCATCAGGGTCTTTTCCAACAAGAGAGTTCTTCACATCAGGTGGCCAAAGTATTGGAGTTTCATCTTCAGTATCAGTCCTTCCAATGAATATTCAGGACTGATTTCCTTTAGGATTGCCTGGTTGGATCTCCTTGCAGTCCAAGGGACTCTCAAGAGTCTTCTCCAACACCACAGTTCAAAAGCATCAATTCTTCGGCCCTCAGCTTTCTTTATAGTCCAACTCTCTCAACCAGTCTGATGTTCCATGTCTAGTTCTAACTGTTGCTTCCTGATCTGCATACAGATTTCTCAGGAGGCAGGTCAGGTGTCTGGTATTCTCATCTCTTGTAGAATTTGCCACAGTTTGTCGTGATCCACACGACAAGTCCAAGGCTTTGGCATAGTCAATAAAGCAGAAATAGATGTTTTTTTGGAACTCTCTTGCTTTCTCATTGATCCAACGGATTTTGGCAATTTGATCTCTAGTTCCTCTGCCTTTTCTAAATCCAGCTTTAATATCTGAAAGTTCGCGGTTCATGTACTGTTGAAGCCTGGCTTGGAGAATTTTGAGCATTATTTTGCTAGCGTGTGAGATGAGTGCAACTGTGCGGTAGTTTAAACATTCTTTGGCATTGCCTTTCTTTGAGATTGAAATGAAAACTGACCTATTCCAGTCCTGTGGCCACTTCTGAGTTTTCCACATTTGCTGACATATTGGGTGCAGCACTTTCACAGCATCATCTTTTAGGATTTGAAATAGCTCAACTGGAATTTAATCACCTTCACTAGCTTTGTTCGTAGTGATGCTTTCTAAGGCCCACTTGACTTCACATTCCAGGATGTCTGGCTCTAGGTGAGTGATCACACCATTGTGATTATCTGGGTCGTGAAGATATTTTTTTGTACAGTTCTGCTGTGCATTCTTGCCACCTCTTCTTAATATCTTCTGCTTCTTTTAGGTCCATGCCATTTCTGCCCTTTATTGTGCCCATCTTTGCATGAAAAGTTCCCTTGGCATCTCTAATTTTCTTGAAGAGATCTCTAGTTTTTCCCATTCTATTGTTTTCCTCTATTTCTTTGCATTGATCACTGAAGAAGGCTTTCTTATCTCTCCTTTCTATTCTTTGGAACTCTGCATTCAAATGGGTATATGTTTCCTTTTTATATTGACATTTTAGGAATCAGCAAACTAAAATAGACTGGAATGGGTGAATTTAACTCAGATGACCAGGGGCTCAACAATCTCAAGATTTCTCCCCCATCTTATCCACGTTGCTGTAAGTCTTGCACTCACAGCCAGCAGTCACTCACAGTCACTCCCAGTCAGGGCAGTGTCCCAGCAGGTTAGATGCAAGGTCAGAGACCCACTCTGCTTTGTCTCTGAAGCTTAAACAAGATTATTTATTTGATTTCCCTAACACCTCCTTACTAGTCACTGATGGAATTTCTTTTTCATTTTTGAGATAATCTGATCAAGTACTACTTCTCCACTAGACTCTAAGTTCTTTTAGTGCAAAGAGTAGGTTTCTTTCTTTCATTAGTGCTAGCCTCATCCTAGCACAGTGCCTGGCATGCCATAGGTACTCTGATAATATGTGCTCAGTAGGTTAAGGCATCTCTTCCTTGAATGGATGTGTCTTCAAAGGTGAAAGCACTGTACTATTTTCAAATGATATTTAATAGGTGCAATTGCTTTCATAAGCAGAGTCACATTTAATCATCACAAAATCTGTCAGGTATTATTTACCTAATTTTACAAGAGAAGATACCAAAAGCTCAGAATGATTGAATAAACTTTTGAATCCATATTTGTGTGCCCACAGAAGTTGTCTCCATCACAAGCCCAATCATCCTCTCACAACCACTATGTGATCAATCTTGCCTAATAAATGATTTGTTTCCTCACTTCCAACCATGAGGATTGCCTTTTGCTCTTTATAGTTTTGTTGAAAGCAAAAATTAGAGTCTGAACCACCTATGGATAAAGAAGAGATTCATTTTATTTTACTTTTTTAAATTATTTTTTGAATTTTATTTTCTTTTTAATTGGAGGATGATTGCTTTACAATATTGTGATGGCTTCTGCCATACATAAACATGAATCAGCCCTATAGGTATACATATGTTCCCTCCCCCTTGAGCCTCCCTCCTATCTCTCCCATCCCACTCCTCTAGGTTGTCCTAGAGCACAGGCTTTGGGTGTCCTGCTGTCATACAGAGAATGAGATTGACTGATTTTAAATGAAAGGATCATATTTGAGAACAGTGCTGCCATACATTCCAGGCAGAAATGTGGCTCCAGCTATGACGAAACTTCTCTCTTCTACTTCTGTCGTGTGGATTAGATGATGTAACTATATCATCTAAAACACGGACCCAAAATTGTGCCAAGGGATATTGCCTCATTGTTGAGGTGACAGAGAATGAGCTTTTCCCATTCCCAGCAACTTCAAAGCCTCCAGTGAGTGAGTGGTATCTTCTTTTGTAATATTAGGTAAATAATACCTGACAGATTTTGTAATGATTAAATGCGACTCTGCTTATGAAACAATTGCACCTATTAAATATCATTTGAAAATACTCTGAGGTATAGTGCTTTAGCCTTTGGAGATATAGCCATTCAAAGAAGAGATACCTTTTGTGGTTTGTACACAAGGGAAAACTCTTTAGTCAGAAGGGTCTTATATTAGTTATCTATTGTTGCCCAACAAATCACCCCTAAATTTACTAGTTTAAAACAATAAACGTTTACAGTCTTACAATGTCTGTGTGTTTTGAATCCAAGAGCAGTTTAACCTAGTGTTAATGTTACTGAGTCCAAGCTCGCTCTCCTCGCCACACGACAGGCCCATGAATCCTAAAGATGAGGAGTTGAGGCGAGGAAGAGATTTTAATCAAGGAGCTGGCAGCCCAAGAAAATGGCAGGCCTCACAATCACCATCTAATGGGGTCTGGATGCCAGATTCTTTTATAGATCAGAGAGGATGGGAGGTGAGGAAGCAAAGTAAAAAGGCCATTAATCTTGCAAACATCTCCTAGAATGGCAAGCCTCAGGCAGGGGATGTGTTCATTTCTTCCTTCCTGCTATACACAGGTGGACAGGGTTCTGAACAAAGGCACTTTAACAGTCAGGCAGAGGGGCAGGATTCTCTGATACAAACCATTCTGTATGATTATAATAACAAAAGCAACAGAAAGCAAGTCAAAGAAACAGTTCCAACATGAAGTCAGAATTGGCTTCCTCCTTGCAACATTAATAGTTGTAGCTCGGAGTCTCTCATGAGGTTACAGTCAAGCTGTCAGTCAAAGCTGCAGTCATCTCAAGGCTGTAGAATTTGCTTCCAAAGTTCACTTACATGGTTGTTGGCAGGACTCGGTTCCTCACTCACCATTTTGTGGAGACCTCAGTCCCTTGCCACATGAACCTCTGCACAGGTGGACTGCTTATCCTCACAGCATGGTTGTTGATTTCTTTGAGAGTAAGTGATCCAAGAGAGAAAGAGAAAGAATCCAAGATGGAACCCGATCTTTATAACCTAATTTTAGAAGTGACATACCATCATTTCTGCTGTATTCTATTGGTTACACAAAAAACACTTCATACAATATTGAGGTACTACATAAGAGTGTGAATAGCAGGAGGCAGAGATTATTGGTGTCCATGTTGAAGGCTGGATATGATAAGTCCCTTTTCCTTTTTTTTTTTTTCCATTTATTTTTATTAGTTGGAGGCTAATTACTTTACATCATTGCAGTGGATAACCCTATATGCAAAACAGAAAAAGAGACTCAGATGTATAGAACAGACTTGTGGACTCTGGGAGAAGGCGAGGGTGGGATGTTTCAAGAGAACAGCATCAAAACATGTGTATTATCTAGGGTGAAACAGATCACCAGCCCAGGTTGGATGCATGAGACAAGTGCTCGGGCCTGGTGCACTGGGAAGACCCAGAGGGATCGGGTGGAGAGGGAGGTGGGAGGGGGGACCGGGATGGGGAATACATGTAAATCCATGACTAATTCATTTCAATGTATGACAAAAACCACTGCAATGATAAGTCCCTTTTCATTTTGATCAAGGAGTAAAGGTGTTTCACTGAATTCACACCATCAAGATGGGAAATTCAGTTCAGTTCAGTCCCCTCAGTCCTGTCTGACTCTTTGCGACCCCATGGGCTGCAGCATGACAGGCTCCCCTATGCATCACCAACTCCCGGAGCCTACTCAAACATGTCCATCGTGTCAGTGATGCCATCTAACTATCTCATCCTCTGTCGTCCCCTTCTCTTCCCACCTTCAATCGTTCCCAGCATCAGGGTCTTTTCCAACAAGACAGTTCTTCGCATCAGGTGGCCGAAGTATTGGAGTTTCAGCTTCAGCATCAGTCCTTCCAGTGAACACCCAGGACTGATCTCCTTTAGGATGGACTGATTGGATCTCCTTTCAGTCCAAGGGACTCTCAAGAGTCTTCTCCAACACCACATTTAAAAAGCATCAATTCTCTGGCTCTCAGCTTTATTTCTAGTCCAACTCCCACATCCATACATGAATACTGGAAAAACCATAGCCTTGACTAGACAGACCTTTGTTGGCAAAGTAATGTCTCTGCTTTTTAATATGCTCTCTAGGTTTGTCATAGCTCTTTTTCGAAGGAGCAAGCGTATTTTAATTTCTTGGCTGCAGTCACCATCTGCAGTGATTTTGGAGCCCCCCAAAATAAAGACTCTCACTTTTTCCATTGTTTCCCCATCTATTTGCCATGAAGTGATGGGACCAGATGCCATGATCTTAGTTTTCTGAATGTTGTATTTTAAGCCAACTTTTTCACTCTCCTCTGTCACTTTCAAGAGGCTCTTTAATTCTTCTTCGCTTTCTGCCATAAGGGTGGTGTCATCTGCATATCTGAGGCTATTGATATTTCTCCCGCCAATCTTGAGTCCAGCTTGTGCTTCATCCAGCCCAGCATTTTGCGGGATGTAGTGTGCATATAAGTTAAATATGCCGGGTGATGATATACAGCCTTGACATACTCCTTTCCCAATTTTGAACCAGTCCATTGTTCCATGTTCGGTTCTAACTGTTGCTTCTTGACCTGCTTACAGATTTCTTAGGAGGCAGGTCAGGTGGTCTGTATTCCCACTTCTTGAAGAACTTTCCACAGTTCGTTGTGATCCACACAATCCAAGGTTTTGCCATAGTCAATAAAGCAGAAATAGATGGAAAAGGATTGCAAAATCAGCTCATGAGGAATCTCTTGGATCCAGCAAATCTAGAGTAGACTACTGTATCATTGAAAATTGGTTAACATCACTGTAATCTGATAACGCATGTGATGTACACAATGAGAGCTGTTTAAGTGGTTAGTTGTGGTATTACACCTAATTATGTAATGGGAGATTGTTTCATCAGCTTCCTTGATTACAAAGGCAGGCATACTTTGGCAGAAGGCAGGATGGGACATGCAAAGGGGCAAAAGTGCTACACCAGGCAGGTAGCTACATATGAGAAGAGAAAGGGGACATGGGCCAGGTGGCAGGAAACCACACATCTTGTGAACAGTGCGGGTCCATGGACAGCCAAAAATCAGGAACCTCCCGACTGACAGGAAAGCACACATTTTGGGGTGGTAAGTGTCCTGAAGGCAGACAAAAAAAGTGGGAAAAGGCAAGAATCTCAAGCTTCTGAATGTAACCTTCGGCTCATTATGTCCTCATTACAATATAATTAGCTTTGCAGATAAGAAGTACCCATCTTCACTGACACCATGACACTTCTAATCAAGGCTAAATAAGGACAAAAATCCCTCCTCCCCTGTGGAAGGTGGAGCTGGGATGAAAATCAGGGAATAAGATCCCCCAAACTCCACCTTCTTTGATTAATATCCTGCCCCTTCATTTGCATGCCCCACATAAACCTGTTTGCCAAAGAAACTCACCTGTTTGCCTGCCCTCCCTTTGAGAGCATAGAAGAAGTGAAGGTGCTCAGTCAGGTGTGACTCTTGGCAATTCCATGGACTGTAGCCTACCAGGCTCCTCTGTCCATGGAATTTTCCAGGCAAGAGTACTGGAGTGGATTGCCATTCCCTTCTCCAAGGGATCTTCCAGATCTGGGGATCGAACCCAGGTTTTCTGCATTGCAGGTAGATGCTTTACCCTCTGAGCCACCAGGGAAGCCCCCTTTGAGGGCATACTTTTGTTTAAATAAATTCCCACTATACTTTCTAGACCGCCCTGTCTGATTTCTGAATTCTTTCTGAGATGAGACAAGATTTCTTTCATCAGGATCAAAGGCATCATTAGTATGTGTGTATGCATGCACATATATATATGTGAGTACTTCCATGCTAAATATTTGAAACACATCTCATGAGATACTTGACTGAGAACTGACATTTGAACTAATATTTTCTCTCCCCCAAAGCCACCAGTATAAAATACAGCTGCTGTGCTCTTTTACAGTACTTCTATTAACATCCAATTCAATGTAACATAGCCTGAAATATCCACAAAAGTTATAACTAGATAGCAAGATAGACAATTTAGAGAGCTCTTAGACCCTGTTCATGCTTTTTCCTCTGCTTGAAATTCCATGCCCAGTCCGAAATCAGGAATTTTTCTTCTCTGTTGAAATCTTTTTCATATGTCATTATTTCTATGATTTTCCCCAAATCAAAACTAATAATCAGTGATTCTCAGCACCTATTTACACATTTTTAATACTATTATATTTATGCAGCTAAATATAAATCAGACCCCAACAAATGGAGCAATCATTTGGGGAAAGAAGGTAGTGAAGTTTGTTCTTGTATATAACAGAGCACTCGGCAGACTTCTTGAATGCAGAAGTTTCTTAGAGGACAAAAAAGACTGACTCTGAGAGCCTGTTGATTAACAAGTCTCTCCACAGGAGAGAGAATGCAGAGTGCTAGGAATACCCAAAAGGTATGTGGTTTGTTAGGAAAAAAATTATATATAGCCTATAGATAGAGACAGAGATATCTTGCACATATAGTAACCAAATACACAATGAATTCACAGTAATCATGCGAAGTGACACAAATCATACTTGTTTCACATGTGTCAATGTCAGAAAATTATTTTCCAACCAAGTCTATTAGGTCCAGTACACTTCATACCTAAAATTAAGAGGAAGACTCAGGAATTGTTTTTGATGTTTAACTAACCTAAGAACTTCCAACTCACCAAAAAACTTTTAAATTATATAAGACTATAAAGTGGTTGTCCTATAATAACAATAACTATGAATACTATTATTTAAATATTTTATTTAAATATTTCAAATGTTTTCAAATCTTTTTTCAGGAAAGGAGAACTATCTGGAATAAAATGTTTTTCTAGATTCAAAATATGATAAAAGTCAACATATTTACTTCATGCTTGGGAGTAAAGATACTGTTTTTCTTCCCCATATAATTCCTTCTCTGGCTAGCTCCCACTATTAGCAACAGAAATTCTGAACCTCTTTAAGTTTGATTACCCAATAAGAAGGTAGAATTTTTAGCACTTTGGATAACAAACCCTGGAAATGTTTACCTATTGGTACTATCTAGAGGATTGTTATTTACAGTTCCTGCTGTTTTTGCAAAAGAAGAAGGAAACATTAGCTGTCCTCTTCCTAGGGCTTTGGAAACAATGGAGTTGTGTTTTCATAACAATCAGGGACTTGGCAACAGTAACAGGGACTCTTTTAAGTTGCCATATGGCCCCCCAAGCAGTCATAGGTTTCCAAATGCCTATGTTATGGCTTTTAGTCTAAATCAGAAGAGTCTCAGCATGACTGGTATTTTCACTCTACAAAAAGGAACCAAAAAAAGCTGAGGAACCAAACAGGGAACTGGGGATCAAACTCATAAATTGTGTCCAAGATTGAGCCAGCAAATACCAAGCACTTGTCAACTACAAATTGGCACTTACCAAAGGCATTGTCAACAAGTGAACAACCAAGGCATTTGCCATCTGCCATGGAGATTGAACCCCGTGCTCTTATAGCTGTTGACCTTCAATAACCCCTGAGGGAGTTCAGGGTGGAGTGAGACACTGTGATCCAGGGAATCTGGTGGGACAGGTCTTCAGATAGTTTTTAGGAACAGATTTTATGATCTCAACTCTTGCTTCTCCTCATATCTAGAGAAGAACTAAATCCTTCCTGGTGACATCAGATCCTTGTGACTAACAAAAACCTTTGTAAAATGAGTGCTTCATGGTATTGAACTCCCCCTTCACCAAAATCTTATATATTGACCTTCCCCCACAGGTGCTTTGGAGCACTTTCTCAGAGCTATCTGAGATGCTGCCTCCCGGGTTGCAGTCCTCATTTTGCCCCAAATAAAACTCAACTCGCAACTCTCAAGTTGTGCATCTTTTTTCATGAACACACTGAACAAAATATTTAGCAAAAGAGGTAGAGTTCTTACATCTATTTTAAGAAGAACACGACAGATGAAAAGTGTAGACATAAACCAAATACTTTGGAAATTGTTCCCTAAAATTGCACATAGTTGCTATGAAACCTAGCAAGACTCTGTGGGGCTCCCGGGCACAGGAGCCTCTTTGTGTTCCCCATGTCTTGTTTGTAGGGAATAGACTCCAGCTTCCAGGATCTTCCCTGAGTCCCAAAGGGAAGATTTGAACAGTTGCTAATCAGGAAGGGGAGGGGACTGAGAGACAAGAGGAGCAACCAAGAAACAATAGTGCAGCCCTGGGGCAGAGCCCTGGTTTGCACATAACAATCTTGAAACTCTTTACAGAAATAAAACCCCCAACAGATAAAGTTAACATTCTGCCTTCCAGAGAAGACCACTTGGGGGCAGATTAAAGAAACCAGAGAAGTTCATCAAGAGATTACCTGCGACCAGGTTAAAGGAGCTAGATAGGCCCTTCACTAAGGCTCTAATCCTTATCAGCAACCCTGTCCTTGAACAATTGCTATAAAATTGCTTGCATGGACTGTAGCCCACCAGGCTCCTCTGTCCGTGGAATTCTTCAGGCAAGAATACTGGAAGGGGCATCCATTCCCTTCTCCGGGGGATCTTTCCCAGCCAGGGATTGAACCCGGGTCTCCTGCATTGCTGGCAGACTCTTTACTGTCTGAGCCACCAGGGAAGCTCTAATATTCCTCATCAAAACCTCCCAGGTTGGGATGAAGAGGAAAAGTTAAAATTTTACATAACCTCCTGCTCCTTCTGCCTCTGTAACCCAGCTTGCTCCTTGCCAAGTCTGGATCATGTAGGTCTCAGAAAGTGGGGACTCACAAGACTGTAGGAACTGGAGTTTATCTCACTCATCCATGTCCTGCTCTTTGCAATCGCCCTAGCCCCTACAAACCCACAAATCTATTTAATCATGCAGGTCCATGTATAAAAAACTCTGTAACCCCTTTGTTCGGGGCTCAGAGCTTGGAGTGTTAACTCCTCTGGGCCACCAGCATAATAAACCTGAGTTCTCCAACTCTCTGAGTGTGGTGTTTGATTTCTCGAGTACTGGTTTCTGCAACATTTCTGGAGGCTCCAGTGAGATTCCAACCACGCTGGCCCCTTGAACCACCGGACTGGTGTCTTTGCCAGGCTCGAGCAAAGGAACTCCAAGACAAACGAGGAGGCATGCTACCTGATAGTATTCAGGGTTTTCTTTCGGACTTGTGTTTCGACTCTCCAGAAGGCCGAGCCCCTATCGGACTCATTGGAGGGATGGAACAACTCACCAAGAATGGCCACAAGATAAGGTAAGGCTCCAGGACTGGTGCCTAGGCAAGAACCTATCCCAACTGGTAGAAGAGGAGACTGATCACCTCCTTGGGCTCCCAGGAAGGGAGCAACAGTTAAGGAAACCTGGGGATTCAGGAGAAGGGAGGCATTGTGATAGCTAGCCTCTGAATGACTGAGAGTGCGGGATTGCTGATTGAACGGAGTGAGAGAAATTTTTTTGGAAACTACAAAGCCAATTCTTTTTGTACATACAATTAAAAACAACTAGCTTGTTAAAAGGCCTGCCTAGGAAAAAGCTTGAAGTTCACCCTTTCCATGTCCTTGAAATACACAGTCCACTTTGCCTGAGACCTCAGCCTTGGGCAAATTAGAACTTCAGGCAAAGAAAAAAAGGGGTCAAAGAGACATTTTTAAATCTCAAACAAAAAACTATAAGATCTCTGTCTGTCTGGATTTATGTATGTATCGATATAGGTCTTTTTTTTGTTTATAATATTGTTGAAGTTGTAAATAGTTTCTAATTTAATTGGCCTAAAGAAAAGTAAGCGCTTACAAATCAAACAATTTTAAATATAAGAAAAATTAACCTAAATAAATTTCAGGTTCATGTAAGCTGGGAAATATTCAATATTAAATATCCAGTATTAATGTTTATTTGCTAATCTAATAAGGAAGTAAGATGTATGTTTTTAGTAAAGAAGATGAAAAATAAAATTATATTTTATAAAAGGCAAAGAAAGGTCTGACTTACAGGTGGTTGTTACAGAAAGTGATTAAAAGGTTTGTGGAAAGTGGGCCCTAAAATGTTTTGTGCATGGTAAGTACTGACTAAGTTTAAAATAAATTAATTGTTTACCTAAATGAGTTTAAAGTAAGCTGGGGCAAAACTTGAATTTGGCCTTTCTCTCTGTTAAGAGGACATACTTTCTTCAGATGTTGAACTGCTTTTAATAACAGATTTAAGTTTCTTTACCTCCTAATGGATCTGTTCTATATTTACCTTTGACATCTTTTGTTACTTTTGGCTAAGTAAATAACTATTATTTCACAGTGACTTATATAATCCTACCTGACTGAGTGTTATAAACCCTTTTGATATTTATTGACAAAACTTCCTAAGTAACTTGACTTCTAGCTAACTTTGGGATGCTTCAGAGGGCACCTGAGACATCCCAAAGAGCTATTAAGCTACCTGGGTTCATTGGACATGTTAAATTACATGAGAAGTACTGTTGAAGGGGTGATAAATCTTTTCAGATTATACTGTATGGTTGATGTTACAAATATAGATATCCTAAAATTGTGTAAAATTCATATAGATTTGATATGCTCTGATAAAATATAGTCAATTATAATTCTAGTTATCATATTAAAGAGTTATGACCAGGTTTCTTTGTCAATTGCAATAGAATCAGATTTTAAAAATGCCTTCTATGGTTTTGTTCTCATGCCTTTAGAAAAATACTGCTAGTTCTTCAAGATTTATAGAAGACTTTCTAAGATTAAGCAGATAAACAAATTTCGTTATTAACAATAAGCTGGTACCAGACTGAAATTTGGTCTCTCTATTTAGAAAACAAAGTTTTCTTAAAATGCAGCTTTCAATAACAGATTATGAATTTCTTTGCCTTTAAGTGATTTATATTTGTTTTTAAAATCTTTTTGCTACTTTGGTAAAGTAAATAAACATTATTTAAGATTATGGTACATGTAGACAAAGCTCATTCTGCTTCAACAACAACAAAAAATAACCCCTCACAGTTAGACTTTTGCTATCCTGATGTCCTAAAACATGACAATAGTCTTCCTAAATCAGGAAATTAAAAATGGGTAAACAACAGTTGAAAATCAAAAAGCCAGGACTATGGGAAATCCAAGACAACCACTTGGCTTTTCCCAGCTCCCTGACAGACCCCATTTTTATTTGATGGGTTAAAGTCTTACCTGGCTACAGTGTTAATGCCCTCACAATGAGTTGTCCAAAAAAAGAAAAAAATTATGTTTCACTGAATATTAAGTTTAATTTTGTTAATTAAGGTCTGCACTTACTAAGACTCACTTCTGAGATAGTTCCTTGTTATGTTTTGCTAAAAGTTTTAATTAAGTTACTAAAAAATACACTCTAAGATTGTTTCTAAAGCTTACCTCAGTAACCAGTCATGGATAAGGGTCAGATGCTCCATGATGTACAACCAGGAGATTAACACTTGGCTATAATCATTTAATTGAGTCTGATGACCTGGGGTATACCAGGCTATACCCAATGAAGTTCTTGACTTAAATTCTTGCTTGTGACCTTACTAATAACTGCTAGCAATATTATTTTCTATGTAGCTTGCTTCAGAAGATTATTTCTTATTTTACCAAATGTGTGACTGAGCCTGTGATAAAATGCTGATATGCAGTTCCATATGAGATCAATAATTGTAATAATGTAACTCTAGATATAGGAAGAAGCAACAAGAGGAAATATTTTCCTGGACCAAGAAGTTAGTAAGACATGTATGGTCCAGAGACTTTTGCTACGTACAAGGCCTGGTCTAGTGACAACACATTGAGTGGCCTGTCAATGGAATCTTTGTTAGACCTGGGAATGAGCCTTCTCAGCACCATGGGACACAATGACCATGAAATGCCCCCAAAACATGGTCAAATATGTGGCTATGAAGGAGCCCTGCTGACTGGAAGTTTGCCTTTGCCAACTGCCTCTACAAAGATTAAGTCAAGACCACTACAAGATGCTGACCTTCAACACCACCTTGAAAGGAGTTCAGGGTAGAGACAAAAAATAAGGCACTCTGTGCTCTGGGAAAAACCCGGAAAACAGGCCTTCAGATAGTCAGATATTTTCAGGTAAAGACTTTTGTGAGTTCAAATTCTTGCATCTTCTCATACCTAGAGAAGCATTAATGTCACAAACCAGTGTCTTGACCTGGTTCTCCTAGCTAGTCCCACAACAGTTTTTCTACTTCTATTAATCTTTGGGCAATATATCTTTAACTTCCTTGTTAAATTTGTTTTTCCAAGTAGTAGTACAACAAGAATATCCCCTGGCCAACGCCCAGACAATGCTAGAACAAGCTGCCTTATCATTCTGTGGACTTTCATCTCCCTCTGTAAATGCACCCCGAGGTCCTCAGGCTATTCTCCCTTTGAGATCTTATACAGGAGACCACCCCCAGTGATAAAAAAAAGCTCAAGGGAGACCACCAACAACTAGCTGACCTGGACCTCCAGGCCCTGGAAAAGTCTCCCATCATATCACCCAAGAAACCTTAATAAGGACACCCATTTCTGTGGACAATTGGATTCATCCCTATCAGCCAGGAGATGCGATATGGGTTAAAGATTAAAAGAAGGAACCACTTCAGCCAGTTTGAACAGGCCTTCACACGGCCGTCCTGTCAACCCCTACTGCTGTTAAAGTTACAGATGTCATCCCTTGGATCCACCACACTAGAGTCAAGAAAGCAGTGGCTTCCTGTGATGAGTAAACCAGGAAATCAGTTAGGGACCCCAAAAACCTCCTCAAGGTCCAGTTCCAAAGACAACAGCCCTCACCCATGAAGGACGCTGAGCCCTGCTCTAGTCACTTTGGAAGCTGAGTAGTCAATACATGGCAGAAGCCTGAGGATTCTTCAGCCTTGTTCCAGCCACACTCTGGCATCTGACTGGTCAATGCATGGCAGAAGCTCAAGGATCTGGCATCTGACTGGTCAATGCATGGCAGAAGCTCAAGGATCTGGCTATCAAAATATCAATGGATTTTCATTATCAACCCTGGCCTCTATCCCTAATCGGTATTATTGCTGTGCTTTTCACTATAGGACCAACTAGACTCCCTGGCTGAGGTGGTTTTACAGAATAGGAGAGGGCTAGACTTCCCTGGTGGCTCAGAGGTTAAAGCGTCTGCCTCCAGTGCGGGAGACCTGGGTTAGATCCCTGGGTTGGGAAGATCCCCTGGAGAAGGAAATGGTAACCCACTCCAATATTCTTGCCTGGAGAATCCCATGGATGGAGGAGCCTGATAGGCTACAGTCCACGGGGTCACAAAGAGTCGGACATGACTGAACGACTTCACTTTCTTCACTTTCTAGACCTACTGACAGCTGAAAAGAGAGGACTCTGTCTCTTCTTAAATGAAGAATGCTGCTTTTATGTAAACCAATCAGAAATAGTCAGGGACATGGCCCAACAGCTAAGGAAACAAGTCATAAAAAGGAGAGAGAAACTAGCTAATTTCTGGGGTAATTAGGACAATATATGGAACTGGGAGTCGTGACTTCTCCCTTTTACAGCTCCTCTCTTCATGTTCTTTGTGGTGCTCTTATTTGGCCTTTGTATTCTCAATGTAATTACCAGTTCATAACCTCTTGGATTGAATCCATAAAGTTACAAATGGTACTAGCTCAATATAGCCCCCTAAATGATGGGGAGCTCTGAACGTCCTACCAAAACATGAGATGATGCTTTCTACAACAAGTGATAGAAGCATCAAGAGGGGGGAGTGAAGAGGAAAAGTTAAAATTTTACATGACCTCCTGCTTCTTCTGCCTCTGTAACCCAGCTTGCTCCTTGCAAAGTCTAGATCACATAGGTCTCAGAAAGTGGAGACTCATAAGACTAGGAACTGGAGTTTATCTCACTCATCCTTGTCCTGCTCTTTGCAATCACCCTAGCCCCTGCAAACCCACAAACCTGCTTAATCATGCCTGTCTATGTATAAAAAACTCTGTAACCCCTTTGTTCAGGGCTCAGAGTTTGGAGTGTTAACTTCTCTGGGCCTGCTGGTATAATAAATCTGAGTTCTCCAGCTCTCTGAGTGTGGTACTTGGTTTCCCGAGTACTGGTTTCTGCAACAGGGACACACAGTTTTGAAGGCAAGAGCCCACTGTATCACCTTTTGCTTGGTAAAGCAATAAAGCTATTCTCTTCTACTTCACCCAAAACTCTGTGACTTGATTCAGCACCAGTGCAGAGAGGCAGGGCTTTTGGCATCAGTTATAAATCAGCTTGGTGTAAGATGAACAAAACTAAAGTCCTAAGAGAGAAGACTGGACTTAAAACAAGAAATATTGGTCAGATGTGACTTTTGAAAATATTTCTCCCATAAAATTCATAATTCCTTGAAACTTGAAAAGAGCTAACCTTGAACTAGTGTGGATTCCAAAGAAATAAAAATTCCTGAAGAGTTTAAATCCAGAAGTTAGTTGATGGCAATCAAAACAACTATGAGAGTATACTAAAAGACCTAACAAGAGAGGGTTGGTGAGTTGTATTGAAGAAGACCAGAATATGCCACCCTAAAATATGCCACTTAGTTATTTTGAATTATTTTGAGCCAAAGGCAATTGAGGAACAGCAGATGTAGGAAAAGCTCTAAAACCAGGCCATAAATTTCTGTTTTGGAAAGGCAATTTATATTTTTAAAGGATTTTCTTTAAGTTGTCCTCCTCTCCTGACTTGCCTGGAAATAATTCTTGTCACATGAGATGACTTGAATCTGCACAACAGATCCTACTTATTTACTATACATATTTTAGTCATCTGCCCATAACCTATTCCATCCCACATCCCAGAAACCCAAACTCCCTTCTTCACACTGTGTTAAAATGGTATGTAAGCCCCCAGGTCCATTTACCTCTGAATTGCCTTCTTTTCTGTGAAGTTCCTACCTATGGATCTGTTGAAAATTCCAAATAATAAAATTCTAGCCTCCTCATTACTGCCTGGCCCCTAGCATATTACTTTGACCTATGACCTAGCCTCCCATTCCTCATCTTTAATCCACCAATAGGACTTATTCATCTACTTTTATTCTTATCTATCCCATCTCTTCAGGTTTCCCTTGCTGGCTCAGAGAGTAAAACAATCCACCTGCAATACAGGAGACCAGGGTTCAATTCCTGGGTTGGGAAGATCCCCTGGAGAAGTGAATGGCTACCCACTCCAGTATTCTTGTCTGGAGAATTCCATGGATTATACAGTCCATGGAGTCTCAAAGAGTCGGACACGACTGAACAACTTTCACTTCACTTCTATTCCATCTCTTCATCTCAAGTACACTCACCATTTGCAGGATTCTCCACCATTCATTTTTCCTGTGCCTCCTTGCATGAAATGCCAAAGTCTGTGCATGATAAGTCGTTTCAGTCATGTCCAACTCTTTGCAACCTTATGGGCTGTAGCCTGCCAGGTTCATCCAGCCTGTCCCATGGACATAGCCAGCCTGTCCATGGGATTTTCCAGGAAAGAATATTGGAGTGGGTTGTCATGGCCTCCTCTGGGGATCTTCCCAACCCAGGGATTGAACCTGAGTCTCTTACATCTCCTGCATTGGCATGAGGGTTCTTTACCACTATCGCCACCTGAAAAGCCCAAATTCCAATGTATCCTTATATTTTTCTATAATGCCCCCTAACAAAAAATCACAACCCCCAATCAAATATCTCTCCGATAAACCACCTCATATCTCACAGCAAAGACATATCAACAAAACAACTTGTTCCCTGTTTTTTTTTTCCTCCATTCTTGCTCGATAATTCTTTCTCATTTGAAACACTTCTTGTTTCATATTATCTTCTTCTTACTTTTATCTTTAGTTTTTGGACTTCCAGGTCTCTGTTGCTGATGAATTTATCACTAAAATCTGCTAAGAAGATTATCCAGGTGGGTCTTTAATACTTTAACCTCATTCTCCTTTGAACCCCATAATTACAACAGCCCTAACAGTCACTCCATCTTGAATCCTATTCTTTTCAAATCTTGACTCTCATCCCCACCCTCAGCCTACAACCTCAACTACTACTTAAATACAATAAAATGGGGTCATTTTTTCTTTCCCTTTCTCTCTGAAAATAAGTATTCCATAATCTCATTTTATAAGTTTTCCCATTCAAATTACTCTCAATTTCATATTTTAGATAGTCTTATCATAGATACTTTTGTCCTTACATCTTTAACCTCCCTTTTACTTTATCCTTAAAGTCTTTCTACCTCAATGCTCATATATCCTTAAAATTTTAAGTGCTTGGGCCTGGTGCACTGGGAAGACCCAGGGGAATCGGGTGGAGAGGGAGGTGGGAGGGGGGATCAGGATGAGGAATACATGTAAATCCATGGCTGATTCATGTCAATGTATGACAAAAGCACTACAATATTGTAAAGTAATTAGCCTCCGACTAATAAAAATAAATGAAAAAAATAAAAAAATAAAAACATTTCCCAAGTTTTAGTATTCTCTAAGTTTCTGATCTTTCTCTCTTTCATTTCTTTGCTAACTTTTAAAAATATCTAATTTTACCACACCTTCTTTTTCTTTAATCTCTCATAATCTAAGCATTACTCCTATCTGCTTGTTAAAACCACTCACTCAGTTGTCAAAACTGTCCCCATAAAGATAAAATCCAATGAACCTTTCTGACTCTTCCATTACCTTATTTCTAGAGTTTGATTGGATTGGCTACCTTCTTGAATCTTTCTCTGTGAAATTTTTCATCTGTAATTATCACCCTATTTTAGTGACAATTTCTTTTCCCCCTTTACTTTCCTTTCTTAAGTTCTCATTCTCTTGCTATTCCAAGTTTTCAAAAACCTCACACATATTGATGACACTGAGATCTACAATGCCAGGTCCTATTTGTTCCTGAATCTTATAATCAGATTTAAAGACAATTGTCATAGAATACCTCTTGAATATTCCTCCAGTAACTGAAGTATATAATTAGAATAAAATTTATGAAGGGGATATTCTAGAAATAAATAATTAGCTTATCTCAGACTAAATCTCCCAGTGTGAACGAGTACAAAAGTTATTGCAGTACAAAAATAATTTTTTGAAGGCATTTAAGAGTCAGAATTCAAAAGACCAGAGAAAAGAGAAATACACTCAAATCATCCTCCCTTGAGGCAATGTAAAAACACATGAATAATGATTCTGAGGAACCAAAGAGAAAGCAACTGCTAAGAGCATGAAACCCAGAATTAAAGACCCACCATGAAATTTTTGTTAATTATTCAGAATGCCTATACCCAAAAATAAAAGCAAAATGGAACAAGAACATTTTCAGTTAGAACAATATGATCCTCCTAACACCATCTTTTATTGGAGCAAAATTAAAGCTTCTCTAGAGGAAAATAATATTCTGAGATAACGTGAAATCAAACAGGGACTGAATATAATCTTCTGTTGTACATTAGCACAACAGAAGAATGGCATGGTGAACAGTAATCTTGTTGGTGGAAAGTATACAGAACAAAATACAGGAAGAAAATACAAGAAGTGAGAAAAGAGTATAAGAAATATGAGACATGTATAAAGGTCTATCATATGTATAATTTATACTTTTGGCAAGACTGGAGAGCTGGAGTAGCAGTAATACTGCAATATCTAAAGAGATGTAATTCTATAAGTTTCTCAAACCACATTATCAAGAAACTCCATGAATCCAAACTGTGTAATTACATATAGGAATAAAATCATTAAAAGTGTAAAAACAAAAGAAAAATTAAAATTTGAAAAGCAGAGAAAATGACATACTACTTCTAAAGGAACAACAATATGACTAACCAAATACAATGGAACACAGAAAATAATAGAATAATATGTTTAAAATGTTGAAATAAAAAAAACACCCACTTAGAATTCAGGGACACTATCCTTCAAAAATAAAAAGGAAATACATAATTTTCAATCAAAGAGAACCAACTAGATTAATTAAAGAAATACTATAGGAAGAAAGAAGAAGAAAGAAGAAAAATTATCTGAGTTGAAATCATGGTACTGTAAGTAGGCATAAAGAGTTACTAAAATGGATAAACATGTATATAAATTGACTGTTCAAAGTAATGAAACTATTAGTCTATGGGTATAAAATAGAGAATTAAAATATATAACAATAGACCAAAAGCAAAGTAGGAGTAAATGGAGTTAAAATGTTATAAATCCTTGCATTGCTCAGAGAGTGTTAAAAGATCTAGCTTAGACTAGAATCAAATAAGTCAAGGATATGTTTGCAATATTTAGGTTAAAAATTAAAAGAATAATAAAATAATGAAAAATTACCAGTGAAAATGGAATATTTAAAAAAATTCTTTGATTAATTCCCCCAAAGAGGAAAAGTTGTCAAGATGAAGGGAAAATGAGGGGAGAAAGAAAACAGGAAATAGCATATTTAAATATAAATATATCACTACTTAAAATAAGTAACATTAGACCAAATATTCAAAGTGGAAGGGAGGGGGGGTCAGGATGGGGGAAGGGGGATCAGGATGAGGAGCACATGTAAACCCATGGCTGATTCATGTCAATGTATGGCAAAAACCACTACAATATTGTAAAGTAATTAGCCTCCAACTAATAAAAATAAATGAAAAAAAAATAAAAATAAATAATTAAATAAAAACAAAGTTGAAGACCAAGGCAGTCAGACTAAATTTAAAAGAAATGGGAATACCAGATCACCTGACCTGACTCTTGAGAAACCTGTATGCAGGTCAGAAAGCAACAGTTAGAACTGGACATGGAACAACAGACTGGTTCTAAATAGGAAAAGGAGTACGTCAAGGCTGTATATTGTCACCCTGCTTATTTAATTTATATGCAGAGTACATCATGAGAAATGCTGTGCTGGAAAAAGCACAAGCTGGACTCAAGATTGCCGGGAGAAGTATCAATAACCTCAGATATGCAGATGACACCACCCTTATGGCAGAAAGTGAAGAAGAACTAAAGAACCTCTTAATGAAAGTGAAAGAGGAGAGTGAAAAAGTTGGCTTAAAGCTCAACATTCAGAAAACTAAGATCATGGCATCCAGTCCCATCACTTCATGGCAAACAGATGGGGAAACAGTAGACACAGTGGCTGACTTTATTTTTCTAGACTCCAAAATCACTGCAGATGGTGATTGCAGCCATGAAATTAAAAGATGCTTGCTCCTTGTAAGGAAAGTTATGTCCAACCTAGACAGCATATTAAAGAGCAGAGACATTACTTTGCCAACAAAGGTCCGTCTAGTCAAGGCTATGGTTTTTCCAGTAGTCATGTCTGGATGTGAGAGTTGGACTATAAAGAAAGCTGAGCACTGAAGAATTGATGCTTTTGAGAGAAAACTCTTGACAGTCCCTTGGACTGCAAGGAGATCCAACCAGTCCATCCTAAAGGAGCTCAGTCCTGGGTTCATTGGAAGGACTGATGCTGAAGCTGAAACTCCAATGCTTTTGTCACCTGATGCAGAGAACTGACTCATTGGAAAAGACCCTGATGCTGGGAAAGATTGAGGGCAGGAGGAGAAGGGGATGACAGAGGATGAGATGGTTGGATGGCATCACCAACACTATGGACATGGGTTTGGGTGGACTCCGGGAGTTAGTGATGGACAGGGAGGCCTGGCGTGCTGCAGTTCATGGGGGTCGCAAAGAGTCAGACATGACTGAGTGACTGAACTGAACTGAACTGAGTATACACACAAAAACTCATTGTTGTTTAAAAGAGTCATGCCTAAAATATGTGTATTAAAAGTTTTAAAGAAAAAGAATGAGAAAATTTTACCAAAGTATTACTAGAGAAAAAGAATGGTTCAAATTTGGGAAAGTCAATTCAATAGGATATAACAATCAAAATTTGTATGTGTCTAATAATATAGCCCCCAAAATCTAATGCACACTAATAGACCAACAGGGAATAATAAATGAACCAAGAATAATTGTTGGAGATTTCAGCATACCTGTTTCATTGGACAGAGCCAGTAAACAAAATCAGTAAGGTTATAGGAGTTTTAAATAATATAATTTAAAAGTTTAACTTAATTGACATATGTAGTTATAGAGAAGCTACAAATAAATCCACAACCGATGTCAGACTTAATGTTGAATGCTTCACAGCTTTCCCCTTAAGATCACAAGTAACACAAGGATATACCTTCACACATTTCTATTCAAAATTGTGTTGGAGATTCTAGCCAGGACAATTAGACAAGAAAAAAATAAAAGTATCCAGATTGGGAAGGAAGAAGTTAAACAATCTGTATTCACAGATGAAATGATCTTGTATATAGAGAACCCTAGGAATTCACAGAAAACCTATTAGAATTAATAAACAAGTTCAGCAAGTTTACAGGATAAGTATCAAGTATAAAATCAATGGTGTTTGTACACATGCAATGAACAATCCAAAAAAGAAATAAAAGAAAATAATTCCATTTACAGCAGCATTAAAAAGAATAAGATATTTAGGAAGAAATTTAAGAAAAGAAACATAATTGCCAAAAATTTTTTAAACCTACAGAAATTAGCAAATGCCCCTGTTCATGGATTATTAGACTTAATATTGTTAAGATGACAATACCCCCCAAATTGACCTACTTATTCAATGTGCTTTCAAAATCCCAATGACCTTTTCTGCAGTAATAGACAAATTGATCCTAAAAGTATATGAAAATGCCAGGGACACCAAAACTCAAAACAACCTTGGAAAGAACAAAGTTGGAAAACTCAGACTTTGTGATTTTTAAACTTATTACAAAGCTACAGCATGAAGTCAGCACATTACTGTCAAAAATGGACTTGTAGATCAATGGTATCAAATCAAGCATTCAGAAACAAACTCACACAACTACAGCCAATGTCCTTTGACGCTGATGTCAAGAAAATTCAATGGGGAAAAAGTATTTCTTTCTATATATGCTGCTGGTACAATTGGGTATCTACATGCAAAAGATACCTTACCTACCTTACCCTATGTAGAGAAATAAACTCAAAATGTGTAAAGGTTTAATTGTAAGAACTCAAGCTATAAACTCTAGAAAAAAAATATAGGTATAAATTTACTTGGATTATGCAATGGTTTCTTATATATGACATCAAAAGTGCAAGCAACAACAATATTAAAAAATAGATAAATTGGACTATATTAAAATAAGTTTTGTGCTTTAATTCTACTAAGAAAGTGAAAAGACAGCTAAGAGAATAGAAGAAAGTAATTTTCAGTCACACATCTGGTAAATATTTGTATCCAGAATATATAAAGAACTCTTATAACTAAAAAAATTAAAAGACAAAGAATCCAATTTAAAAATTGGTAAAATATTTGAATTATATTTCTCCAAAAGAGATATATAGATGGCCAATAAGTACATGAAATGATGCCTAACATCATTAATCACTACAGAAATACAAATCAAAACAATAAAATATCACTTCATGCATAAATGCTCTCATCAAAAGGACAGTAACATGGGGGAATTGGTTCAAGATGGTGGAGTAGATGGAAGTGCACTCATCTCCTCCTGCAAGAGCACCAAAATTGCAACTAAAATCAGTATAAACTGTTGAACAACCATCAACAGAAGGACACTGTATCCAGCAAAAAAGATTGTGAAAACTGATAAACATCCTTTTCTACTGTGATTATGTAACTATTATTCCTTTTAATACCACTGTATCATGATTGATCAACAGAAAATGATAAAATCCTATATCCCTAAAACTACCATTTAACAGAAAAATCAAAACCACAGTGAGGTACCATTACACGCCAGTCAGGATGGCTGCTATCCAAAAGTTTACAAGCA
Organism: Odocoileus virginianus; assembly: GCF_023699985.2. NCBI lineage: Eukaryota > Metazoa > Chordata > Mammalia > Artiodactyla > Cervidae > Odocoileus > Odocoileus virginianus. The sequence continues at coordinate 15,690,032 of NC_069708.1, forward strand.
ATAAATGCTGGTGAGGGTGTGGAGAAAACGGAACCCTCTCACACTGTTGGTGGGAATGCAAACTAGTACAGCCACTATGGAGAACAGTGTGGAGATTTCTTAAGAAAACTGGAAATAGAACTGCCATATGACCCAGCAATCCCACTTCTGGGCATACACACCAAGGAAACCAGATCTGAAGAGACACGTGCACCCCAATGTTCATCACAGCAGTTTATAATAGCCAGGACATGGAAGCAACCTAGATGCCCATCAGCAGACGAATGGATAAGGAAGCTATGGTACATATGCACCATGGAATATTACTCAGCCATTAAAAAGAATTCATTTAAATCAGTTCTAATGAGATGGATGAAACTGGAGCCCATTATACAGAGTGAAGTAAGCCAGAAAGATAAACACCAATATAGTATACTAACATATATATATGGAATTTAGAAAGATGGTAAAGATAATCCTATATGCAAAACAGAAAAAGAGACACAGATGTACAGAACAGACTTTTGGACTCTGTGGGATAAGGCGAGGGTGGGATGTTTCAAGAGAACAGCATCGAAACATGTATATCATCAAGGGTGAAACAGATCACCAGCCCAGGTTGGATGCATGAGACAAGTGCTCGAGGCTGGTGCACTGGGAACACCCAGAGGGATCCAGTGGAGAGGGAGGTGGGAGGGGGGATCGGGATGGGGAATACATGTAAATCCATGGCTGATTCATGTCAATGTATGACAAAAACCACTACAATATTGTAAAGTAATTAGCCTCCAACTAATAAAAATAAATGGAGAAAAAAACTTGCAATCATTTTTAAAATCCAGATACACATTAGATTTATCTTGGACTTTTTTGAAAAATGCAAATGCCCAGGTATTGTTTTTCTCTCCAAAGCTACAGATGTGATTCTAATGAGCAGCTATGTTTAAAAACAACTGGACTGTATGGTGATCTTTTACTTTTATCTAGTTTGTTTCACTTTTTTAATTTCATATTCAGTGCTCCCATTTCATTTAGTATATGTTTTCCAATTTCACCATCTCCTTTTTTTGTTCTTTCTCAAGCCTTTATCAAGTGTAGTAGAAAAGCTTTTGTGTACATATATAGTATGCATAATATGTATTTTAGAAAACTTATGAATTTTTGCTTAGCTAAAAAGTTTATGGCATTTTGGTTCCACTTGTTTGAGTATGAATAGAATTATAGATTTCTAATTTATATTCACTCAAAACTTTGATATAGTTTCATTTATTCTGTCATCTAGTATTACTGCTAAAATTCTAGAAAGCTCATTATTTTAGTGATTAAAAAAATTCAATGAGGCTTGAAACTTCTAATTCAATTTTGAGAATATAAAGAAATACTATGTTGTAAAAAATTAAAAAGTAATTAACATGTGATACAGTATCAAACAGATTTTGTTCAAATTTCACAAAACTTTATGCTAGTGTCCATTATTTGTTTTCTTATATTATTCAAGATTCCACATTGTATTTAGTTCTACTGAGCAGCTTCAGCTGCATGCAACATATTCTGATAAATTCTCTTTTTATTTTTAGTCTATTATAAATATTTTCTCATTTTCCTTGGTATGGCTTCTTAGATAAACCCATCATTTAAAAGTGGACATTTAATTTCCAAATACTTGGAGCTTTTAAAATACCTTTGAAATTAACTTCTCATTTTGATATTAATTTCTCATTTAAATGTTTCTTCTTTGCAATCACCCTCTGTGTTTTTTTCAGTCTTTTAACTTTATTAAGGCTTTCAATGGCGAAGTCAAAGATCTGTCTTGGTAACTATCACATTGCACTTGAAGATATGTGGCCTATGTTCAAAAATTTTTTAATATTGATTTCTGACAGAATTCCACAATGATAAGAGAACAGACTCTATGTGATTTCAATCCCTTTAGATGATGACACTTTTGCACCTTATTTTATGATTTTTTAAATTTATTTACTTTAATTGGAAGATAATTTCTTTAAAAAAAAGGAAGTAATTAGCCTCCAACTAATAAAAATTAAAAAAAAATAAAATAAAATAAAATAAAAAAAAAAGGGAAGATAATTCCTTTACAATATTGCAATGGTTTTTGCCATACACAATACGAATCAGCCACAGCTATACATGTGTCCCTTCCATCCTGAACCCCCCTCCCCTGTCCCTGCCCACCCCATTCCTTCTGGTTGTCACAGAGCACTGACTTTGGGTGCCCTGCTTCATACATCTTTGTTTTAAGTCCCTGTATACGTACCAGTGTCCCTGGTTTATAGTCTATGGGAGCTTGAATAGAATTTGTATCCCGCCATTGTGGGAACATTGCATAAATCTTAATTATGTAAAATTGGTTCATAGTGATTTTCAGGTCTACTATATCTTCTTACTTTTCTGTCTCTTCATTCTGTTAACTTTTGAGAGTTTGATTTTGAAACTCCAACTAAAAATCTTAATTTATCTACTTAAAAAATAGTGGTAATATACAGTGGAACTATATATAACCTTGCTCTGTATTTTCCAAGTCTCCTATAAATGTGTTATCATACTTTCCTAATTTAAAAAAGAAAAAAAAAATGACAGTAACGTGCATTCACGAGGATATTGAAAAGTTGGAACCCATCATCATTGCTGCTGCGAATGTAAAACGGTACAGCTGCTTTGAAACTGACAACAAATGTTCATACAAAAATTTGGATATAAGTCTTCATGGAAACACTATTCATAATAGCCAAAATAGCCAAAATTTATCAATTTATAAATGGATAAACAAAATGTGGTATATACATACAATGATAGTATACAGCTATAAAAAGGAATGAAGTACTGATGCATGCTAAAACATAGATGAGCTTTGGAAACTTTATTGTAAGTGAAAGAAGTCAGACAAACACTATATGTTGTATAATCCCATATTTATGGAATGTACAGAATAGGTAAATGCACAGAGACAGAAAGTAGACTAAAGTTTTCCAGAGGCTCAATGGAAGGAGAAATGAGGTATAACTGCTAATGAGATTAGGGTTTCTTTTTTGTGGTGCTGAAAATATTTTTGAATTAGATGATGGTGATGGTTGTTCAATTTTAGAAATATACAGGAAACTACTGAATTCTATCCTTTAAAAGGGGAGATTTATGGTATGTGAATTACATTTCAATTTTTTTTTAAAAAAGCATAGCTCCATTTCTCACAAATAAACGTATAATTTAAAGCTTCCAATAACCCAGATGGCCTGTCCAGTAAATTATCTTTAATACTTAAGGGAAAAATAATAGTAATTTCAAGAAATGAGAAAAATCCTCTTCCAGAAACTAGAAAAAGGAGACACCTCTAAGTGGTTTTGTGGAGTCAGGATGATCTTCATACCAAAACCTGTAGGTACATTATTTAAAAGTTTAGTTGCAGTTGAAGGTTAAACTCTGCTATAGGACTTCCCTGATAGCTCAGTTGGTAAAGAATCCACCTGCAATGCAGGAGACTCCAGTTCGATTCCTGGGTCGGGAAGATCCCCTAGAGAAGAGATAGTCTACCCACTCCAGTATTCTTGGACTTCCCTTGTGGTTCAGCTGGTAAAGAATCTGCCCACAATGTGGGAGACCTGGGTTCAATCCCTGGGTTGGGAAGATCCCTTGGAGAAGGGAACAGCTACTCACTCCAGTATTCTGGCCTGGAGAATTCCACAGATTTTATGGTCCATGGGGTCTCAAAGAGTTGGACATGACTGAGTGACTTTCACTTTCTTTCTTTTTTTTTTTTTAGAGGTCTTTACATTTGAAATTTTTATTTTTTATTTAAATTATTTATTTATTTAACTTTACAACATTGTATTGGTTTTGCCATACATTGACTTGAATCTGCCATGGGTGTACATGTGTTCCCTAACCTGAACCCCCCTCCCACCTCCCTTCCCATCCTATCCCTCTGGGTAATCCCAGTGCACCAGCCCCGAGCATCTATCATGCATTGAACCTGGACTGGTGATTCGTTTCACATATGATAATTTACATGTTTCAGTGCCATTCTCCCATACTATCCCACCCTCGCCCTCTCCCACAGAGTCCAAAAGACTGTTCAATACATCTGTGTCTCCCTTGCTGTCTTGCATACAGGGTTATCATTACCATCTTTTTAAATTCCATATATATGCATTAGTATATTGTATTGGCGTTTTTCTTTCTGGCTTACTTCTCTCTGTATAATGGGCTCCAGTTTCATCCACCTCATTAGAACTGATTCAAATGAATTCTTTTTAATGTCTGAGTAATGTTCCATTGTGTACCACAGCTTCCTTATCCATTCGTCTGCTGATGGGCATCTAGGTTGCTTCCATGTCCTGGCTATAAAAAACAGTGCTGCGATGAACATTGGGGCACACGTGTCTCTTTCAGATCTGGTTTCTTCGGTGTGTATGCCCAGCAGCGGGATTGCTGGGTCATATGGCAGTTCTATTTCCAGTTTTTTAAGGAATCTCCACATTGTTCTCCATAGTGGCTGTACTAGTTTGCATTCCCACCAACAGTGTAAGAGGGTTCCCTTTTCTCCACACCCTCTCCAGCATTTATTGCTTGTAAACTTTTGGATAGCAGCCATCCTGACTGGCGTGTAATGGTACCTCATTGTGGTTTTGATTGTGACTTTCACTTTCAAGCTCTATTATGAAAATTTTAAAAATAACTTTTAAATATTTTCAAGTAATATCTATCAACATATAGAAAAGATAAAATGTCACAAATAAGTTCATTTAGAATGTACAGTTTTTTTAATATTCAAAAATGAATGCAATTTATCACATAATAGGAAATAAAGAGAAAAAACTATGACTGTCTCAACTGATACAAAAAATATTTGATAAAATATTCAAAGAAACAGATAGGAGCTTTTAAAATCTCTTATAGAGTTATCACACAATGACAAACTAAAAAAAAGTTGTTCAGCAAACATCATAATTAATGATGAATTATTGAATGGTTTCCTACTGAGATTGGGAATGAGGTAAGCTTACCCACTAAGATCAATTCTCACATGTATCGGAGATTTGGAAACTGTCATTAGTGAAATAAGGCAAATTTTAAAAAGGAAAGAAAGGTAGCAGGGTTATAAAGGAAGAAATAAAAATTGTCATTTTTCACAGATAACATGATTATCTCATCATAGTTGTCTCATCATCATTAGGGAAAGAATGATTTGAATCAGTTGTGCACTTATATGGTCAACAACTCTGGTCCCCTACCTCATAGTATAGGTAAAATTCAAGTACATATAGATCTGACATTGAAATGTGAAAGGTTAAAAAAAAAAAAGAGGAAGACATGTAAGTATGTTCAATTCCTTTGATGTAGGAAAGTATTTTTAAAGAAGCTACTAAAAAGCTCAAGTGATAAAAGATTAATAAATTAGACTTTATTAAAGTTTAGAACTTCTGTTCAACAAAAGATACCACTAAGAGATGGAAAATTAAGCTACAGGAGATTCACCTAAACAAAGATCTCTTTTCAGTTCAGTTCAGTTCAGTCGCTCAGTCATGTCCGACTCTTTGTGACCCCATGGACTGCAGCACTCCAGGCCTCCCTGTCCATTACCAACTCCTGGAGTTTACTCAAACTTATGTCCATTGAGTCAGTGATGCCATCCAACCATCTCATCCTCTGTCGTCCCCTTCTCCTCCTGCCTTCATTCTTTCCCAGCATAGGGTTTTTTCCAGTGAGTCAGTTCTTCACATTAGGTGGCCAAAGTATTGGAGTTTCAGCTTCAGCATCAGCTCTTCCAATGAATATTCAGGACTGATTTCCTTTAGGATGGACTGGTTGGATCTTCTTGCAGTCCAAGGGACTCTCAAGAGTCTTTTCCAACACCACAGCTCAAAAGCATCAATTCTTCAGCGTTCAGCTTTCTTTAGAGTCCAACTCTCACATCCATACATGACTACATAAACAAAAAAAAATAGCTTTGACTAGACAGACCTTTGCTGGAAAAGGTCTTTCCAGATAGCTCAGTTGGTAAAGAATCTGCCTGCAAAGATCTCTTATGGAGAATTAATAAAGAACTTCACAAATTAATAAGAAAAAGTATATGATACAGTTAAAAATAAACCAGCAAAAAGATTGCAAAGGCATTTCACAAAAGAATGGTATTCCAAAAGCCAATGTCCAATCTCATGGCATGTGACAGAAATACACAGTAAAATCACAATTCATAACTGCTACATAATCACTAGAATAGCTAACTTAATAGACTGATAATACCAAGTTTTGGCAAGGTTATGTAGAGACTGAAACTCACAAAGTTCTAGTGGAGTATGAACTGGAAAAACTTCTTTGAAAAACTGTTTGATCAAATCTAATAAAGCTTAACACTTGCACACTCAGTAATTGAACTCCTAAGTGTATACCCAATAGAAATGTATACTTAAGTATATTAAAAGTCATATACAAAAGGCTTCAGAGCAGCATTATTTATAATAGCTAAAAATTGAAAATGACTCACTTATTCCATAACATGTAGACTGGGTAAATAAATTGTGATATAGGAACAAAACAGAATGAACCACTACTGCACAGAGCAACATGAATGAATCTTACAAACAATAATGAGCCAAAGGATGCCAACACAGAAAAATATGTACCATATCACTCCAGGCATATGATGGAGCTGGTTTATATCAGCTTGTGAAAGCTGATTGTGTGTTTTTTTTTTCAATTCTATGTTCAGTGATATCTTCTTGGTAGCTTAAAATCAGCCATGTTGGGAGTACTTATACTACAGAAATTGTCAAATATTACAAAGCACATCTTCTCTTTCCCCCATTCAAGAGTTAATTGTTAAATATTTTACCACCACACCAATGCAGGTATACACAAAAGAAGGTGTAACTATTCTACAGTGAGATAGTTAAGAAGAATGTTCACTTGGGAGATGGTTAATAACTGAGAGAGTATTAAAAAGGTTTCTGGAGTGTTGGTAAGATTTTATTTTAAGTTGATCTGATCATTGGTTATGTAGATGTATTCACTTCATCAGTCTATTAGGCACTCCAAATGGGTGTGTTTCACCATATGTATATTATTAAAATATTTCAAAAGTAAACATATTACAATTTCCTATTGCAAATGTTCTTATATTTCAAGTTTCTTTTAATGCTTTCACTATCTTTCAGTACCTCTTGGTTTAAAACCATTAGAACTTTTTACTTCACATCCTCCCTTTCCTCCTTACCCACAACACTAACAATCTTTAGCTAAATGCTGTCACTGCCATCGCTGAATTTCCTTTTCAAGTTTCTTATCATTCCCTTTTTACACTCTTAAAACACTGGTACCGGTCTGCATGACTTTGTGCATAAGCTATGACAATCATTTTTAAAACCATCTCTTTGTCCCCCCTCTTGGCCCTTATCCTACACACTGTTATCAGATATGTTTCTCTACCTACCAAAATAATGTCAATATAAAAAGATAGGACTCACCTTGATGGTCCAGTGGTTAAGATTCATTCCCGGACAGGGAACTGAGATTCTGCATGCCATATGGCATGACCACAAAAATCAAACAAAATATATATTAGTAAAAAGGTGACTAGGTAAATATCAGGTATTTTGCATGATTTATCTCTCAATATTATGGTTTATCTCTCAATATTGGTTACCCAACCAACATTCCAGCCAAATTAAAATTATTGAATATATCCTTTGGTTTTTCTTCATATCTTGAAAATTGTTTTTCTCCCATGTAGCACAACTTTCTCCCATCTCTGCTATAAAAATGTTGGCTAACCCTCAAAGCAAACCTAATTTCTCTGTCCCCTCCAAGAGCACCTAGTAAGTGCTCAATAAATACTGAGTTGAATATCTCACAAATAATAATCCACTAATCCACAGGACCCTACCCTTTCCTCCTGGAAAGAAAAATCATTTACAGAATATGGAGATCTGGAAAGCTCCCTTGAGTTTTAAGGCTCAAGTCATATTTGACAGATTTGGTAAGGCGGGTGATGGAGGATAAGTTTGTGTCATTAGAGAGAGTGAAGTACTCATTATATTTCATAATATATAGAGCAACTCAGAACCACAGCCAGATGGCATAATGTTTTTCCATCTGGATGAAGACTAGAGGAAGAAGCTAGCAAACTTATGAAGTTAGAAAAGATCCAGGAGGGACTTAAGTGATACACACACTATTCATTCCCAAATATGTGAATCTCAAACAATCATATCCCTTAAAAAATGAGAAAGCCATTGTCAGAGAATATTTACCAGAGAATACCTGCAAAGTAAGTACAGACACAACAGATTTAACAAAGTTCTGACCCACTCACATAACTCAAAGGCACGAGATAACAGTATTTAACTTGGAATAATGTTCAAAGACACTTTTGATTTTGTTTAGCACAAATCATTGCTCATCTCCAAGGAGAGAAGCACAGATGTCCAGTCATTAGCATAATAGAAGAATTGCTTCAAAATTCATATAATACTGGTGATTCTTTGAATTCTATTCAGTCTAACATATTTCAAGTTGGAGTGGGGCCAGGAGATTCTTTGCAGGCATTATATATTTATTTACTTTTGTTTTACTTTTCAAAATAAAAATATGTCAAATCTACAAAAGAGTCAAAAGGTTAATACAATTAATGCTTGCATGTATTTCACCCAGATTAACAGATTATTAATATTTTACCACCTTCTGCCATTAACATTCAACTTGGCAGGTGGAAAACTACAACAAAACACACATTTTAAAATAATTTTAATTATGTGATCAATGACACGACAATGTCAACTAGCCTGGAATTTTCTGAAGACACACAATTATCAGTGATCCATGGCAGGGAATGGCTTTGAGTTTACACATCTTTGAAACTATTCTATAAACTGTCAGTTTTAAAAATATAATTTAGGACATGTGTGATTTCTTCCTCCAGCTCAGTACAGATTCATACACAATTAATGATGCAGCACAGTGGGAAACAAACAAAATGAACAACAACACACAAAAACCGCACCACAGCTATTTATTTATACCCCAGATTGTCACACGAAGGATTTAATGTTGCTTTCAGAAAGACATGCGGCACAAAAGGATACAAATGAAAGCTAGAGGGTCTTGGTATGATGGGAAAAAAACATCAGACAGAGGTATGACTGGATTTGCAAAGCATAGCATCCTATATAGTTACAACAGTTTAGCTGTTTTCTTTTAGTTGCCAAACAAAAAGTATACATGATAATGAACATGACTCACAGAGTCCATAAGATAGAAAAAGCTCCATTTTTTTCCTAGGCAACTTCTTTGTTTGTAATGTATGAAACATAGAGCAGTTTCTTCTGTAGGTTCTGATGGAGAGGTTACTGTAGCCCATTGTCAGTCAGTTCAGTTCAGTCGCTCAGTCGTGTCCGACTCTTTGCAACACCATGAATCGCAGCATGCCAGGCCTCCCTGTCCATCACAAACCCCCGGAGTCTACTCAAACTCATGCCCATCGAGTCGGTGATGCCATCCAGCCATCTCATCCTCTGTCGTCCCCTTCTCCTCCTGCCCCCAATCCCTCCCAGCATCAAGGTCTTTTCCAATGAGTCAACTCTTCACATGAGGTGGCCAAAGTATCAGAGTTTCAGCTTCAGCATCATTGTAGGAAACAGTGAATGAAATATCCAGGCCAGGCTTTTATGGTAAGATATGGCAATGAGTTTATTTGCTTTCTGCCAGTTCCCTCAGGCTCAGTAAATGACTTGATGTTCAACTATCATTCAATAAAAGCAATTCCTTTACTGAATGGTTATTAGGCACTAAATAAAGCAATCCAAACCTCTAGATCTGATCACCTTACAGCCATACTCTAAGGTAACATTTAGAACATTAGACCAGAGTTACATGAATGGATTGGGTTGGGGAAAGATGGTAGCAAGAGATGGGCAGTTCATGAGCGATCTGCAAAGATGTTCTTGGCAAAAACATTGATTTTAATGTCAAATTATACATTGAAACATTCTGACTCTCCAAGGTGGTAGAGTACAAGAAATGCTACCTTACTCAGTCAGCTAATGTATCATCTCTACTCTTCATAACAAAATGTCAAGTAGAATACTTGATAGGGATTTAGGAAAGCATAACTTGCAATTACAATGATTGCATCTATATTTGTTTACTATGGGCCAAGCTAAAGTTGGAAATTTTCTAAAGGAAAATCTCTTGTTTTGACCTTCAGCAATGAATCTGATGGGACAGAGACCTGGTTCAAAGCTTCTTGACAATGAACGCCTTGTTTCTGTTGTCTTTTTTAATATTCCACATATCTGGGAGCGCCTTAAGAGGAGAAAGTGTCTTTAATGTTATGGCTTGGTATGGTTCTTAGCTTATTGAAACCACTCTCACATGACCTTGCGCAAATTGTGACTCAACCAACGTGCTTCACAATATGCACCACACGTGGGCGTGCTGTTCATACTCCTTTGCCAACTAACACAGATAGTGTTAGTTGCTAAGTTGTGTCCAACTCTTTGAGATCCCATGGACTGTAGCCTGCCAGGCTCCTTTCTCCATGCAATTCTCCAGGCAAGAACACTAGAGTGGGTAGCCATCCCTTTCTCCAGGGTATCTTCCTGACACAGGGATCGAACTACGGTCTTCCCACTTTGCAGGCAGATGTTTACCCTCTGAGCAACCAGGGAAGCCCAACCCAGGAAGCTAACCCAGAAAGCTGTCAGTTTTGTGTGCTCCTCTGGAACAAGAAAAGGCTCTGCAGCAGGTCCAGGTTGTAGTAGTAGCTTCTCTGTTACTGGAACCTTATGAACAGCATACTCAAGTTTATTTGAAAATGTCTGTGAGCAAACAGGGATCATATAGGGAGCCTCTGAAAATCTCCCTTAGTATTATTGTGAGACTTACAGGAATTAATACTTCTAAAGTGCTTAGAGTAAGAACTGGAATTAAGCACTGGGTTAATAATAAGTATTCAGTTCAGTTCAGTTCAGTTCAGTCACTCAGTCATGTCCAACTCTTTGCAACCCCATGAATCGCAGCACGCCAGGCCTCCCTGTCCATCACAAACCCCCCGGAGTTCACCCAAACTCATGCGCATTGAGTCAGTGATGCCATCGAGCCATCTCATCCTCTGTGGTCCCCTTCTCCTCCTGCCCTCAATCACTCCCAGCATCAGTGTCCTTTCCAATGAGTCAACTCTTCGCATGAGATGGCCAAAGTATCTGAGCTTCAGCTTCAGCATCAGTCCTTCCAATGAACACCCAGGACTTATCTCCTTTAGGGTGGACAGGTTGGATCTCCTTGCAGTCCAAGAGACTCTCAAGAATCTTCTCCAACACCACAGTTCAAAAGCATCAATTTTTCAGTGCTCAGCTTTCTTCACAGTTCAACTCTCACATCCATATATGACCACTGGAAAAAACAGACCCTTGACCAGATGGACTTTGTTGGCAAAGAAATGTCTCTGCTTTTTAATATGCTATCTAGGTTGGTCATTCTTTCCTTCCAAGGAGTAAGCATCTTTTAATTTCATAGCTGCAATCACCATCTGCACCATTTTGGAGCCCAAAAAAATAAAGTCTGACAGTTTCCACTGTCTCCCCATCGTCCCATGAGGTGATGGTACCAGATGCCATGATCTTAGTTTTCTGAATGTTGAGCTTTAAGCCAACTTTTTCACTCTACTCTTTCACTTTCATCAAGAGGCTTTTTAGTTCCTCTTCACTTTCTGCCATAAGAGTGGTGTCATCTGCATATCTGAGGTTATTGATATTTCTGCCGGAAATCTTAATTACAACTTGTGCTTCTTCCAGTCGAGCATTCCTCATGATGTAGTCTAAATAGCAGTTAAATAAGCAGGGTGACAATATACAGCCTTGATGTACTCCTTTTCCTATTTGGAACCAGTCTGTTGTTCCATGTCCAGTTCTAACTGTTGCTTCCTGACCTGCATACAGGTTTCTCAAGAGGCAGATCAGGTGGTCTGGTATTCCCATCTCCTACAGAATTTTCTACAGTTTATTGTGATCCACACAGTTGAAGGCTTCAGTGTAGTCAATAAAGCAGAAATAGATGTTTTTCTGGAACTCTCTTGCTTTTTCGATAATCCAGCGGATATTGGCAATTTGATCTCTGGTTCCTCTGCCTTATCTAAAACCAGCTTGAACAGCTGGAAGTTCTTGGTTCACGTATTGCTGAAGCCTGGCTTGGACAATTTTGAGCATTACTTTACTAGTTTGTGAGATGAGTGCAATTGTGCAGTAGTTTGAGCATTCTTTGGGATTGCCTTTCTTAGGGATTGGAATGAAAACTGACCTTTTCCAGTTCTGTGGCCTCTACTGAGATTTCCAAATTTGCTGGCATATTGAGTGCAGCACTTTCACAGCATCATCATTCAGGATTTGAAATAGCTCAACTGGAATTCCATTACATCCACTAGCTTTGTTCGTAGTGATGATTTCTAAGGCCCACTTGACTTCACATTCCAGGATGTCTGGCTCTAGGTGAGTGATCACACCATCGTGATTATCTGGCTCATGAAGATCTTTTCTGTACAGTTCTTCTGTGTATTCTTGCCACCTCTTCTTAATATCTTCTGCTTCCGTTAAGTCCATACTATTTCTGTCCTTTATTGAGCCCATTTTTGCATGAAATGTTCCCTTGGTATCTCTAATTTTCTTGAGAAGATCTCTAGTCTTTCCCATTCTGTTGTTTTCCTCTATTTCTTTGCACTGATCGCTGAGGAAGGCTTTCTTATCTCTCCTGGCTATTCTTTGGAACTCTGCATTCAAATGGGAATATCTTTCCTTTTCTCCTTTGCTTTTGGCTTCTCTTCGTTTCACAGCTATTTGTAAGGCCTCCTCAGACAACCATTTTGCCTTTTTGCATTTCTTTTCCGTGGGTATGGTATTGATTCCTGTCTCCTGTACAATGTCACGAACCTCCATCCATATTTCATCAGGCTCTCTGTCTATCAGTTCTAGCCCCTTAAATCTATTTCTCACTTCCACTGTATATTCATAAGGGGTTTGATTTAGGTCATACCTGAATGGTCTAGTGGTTATCCCTACTCTCTTCAGTTTAAGTCTGAATTTGGCAATAAGGAGTTCATGATCTGAGCCACAGTCAGCTCCAGGTGTTGTTTTTGCTGACTGTGTAGAGCTTCTCCATCTTTGGCTGCAAAGAATATAATCAATCTGCTTTCGGTGTTGACCATCTGGTGATGTCCATGTGTAGAGTCTTCTCTTGTGTTGTTGGATGAGGGTGTTTGCTATGACCAGTGCGTTCTCTTGGCAAAACTCTATTAGCCTTTGCCCTGCTTCATTCTGTACTCCAAGGCCAAATTTGCCTATTACTCCAGGTGTTTCTCTACTTCCTACTTTTGCATTCCAGTCCCCTATAATGAAAAGGACATCTTTTTGAGGTGTTATTTCTAAAAGGTCTTGTAGGTTTTTATAGAACCATTCAAATTCAGTTTCTTCAGCATTACTGGTTGTGGCATAGGCTTGGATTACCATGATATTGAGTGGTTTGCCTTGGAAATGAACAGAGACCATTCTGTCGCTTTTGAGATTGCATCCAAGTACTGCATTTCAGACTCTTTTGTTGACTATGATGGCTACTCCATTTCTTCTAAGGGATTCCTGCCCACAGTAGCAGATATAATGGTCATCTGAGTTAAATTCACCCATTCCAGTCCATTTTAGTTTGCTGATTCCTAGAATGTAGCTTTTATTTATTATTCTTGAAGATATTCTTTAAAGTCTGGTTGCGTGAATGCATGTATCAGTGAATAAGACCAAGAAAAAACTCAGGGAATTAATACATTTAAAGTGCCTAGAGGACTTTCCTGGTGGTGCAGTAGATAAAAATCCACCTTCCAACACAGGGGACATGAGTCCAATCCCTGACCCGGGTAGATCCCACATGCTTTGGGGTAACTAAGCCTGTGTGCCACAATTACTGAGCCTGGCCACCTAGAGCCTGTGTCCACAACAAGAGAAGTCACTGCAATGAGAAGCCAGTGCACCACAATGAAGAGGAGCGCCTGTTCTCTGCAACTAGAGAAAGCCTGTGCACAGCAGTGAAGACCCAGTGCAACTAAAAATAAATAAATAAAAGCAAAATAAAGTGCTTAGAATAAGAACTGGAACTAAGCACCCAATCAATAAATATTAGCTTTTATTTATTATTCATGAAAATACTCTTTAAAGTCAGGTTGAGTAAATGGATGTATCAGTGAATAAGTGCAGGAGAAAAATTAGAAGACAAAGGAAAATGGTCTAACTCTCAGGTGAGATCTAGTAACTATACCAACTAAATTCACAGGGCTACAGTATAAACTTATGAGTTTTAATTATATAGTTTGGTTACATACTAGTGATTCCTACACTAGCAATACTATAAATGATTAGATAGGTCACTATTGGTTTTAAAATACTAGGAAATAAGAAAAACTATATTTGGCAATGCTTTCTTATTATTCGAAGGTTCTGCTTACTTTGTGGAAAGAACTATCTCTACCCCACCAGAAAATTTCTTGACAGCAAACAACAGCAGAAGCTTGTTAGAGTGCAAAGACCAGAGATTTCTTTTAGAGCAGCAGTCTTCAAACGAGGGTGGTCACGCTCAAGGGGGATGCAGGACAATCCAGTTTGGGATCCTGAATTGGATCCTGGAAGAGGAGTAGAATTTTAGTGGGAAATGGGAAGGAAGAAATATTAGAATTTCAAGATATTACTATGTATGGATTAAAAAAAGAAAGAAAGAGAGCTCTCCACTACTTACTTTTTAAAAAAATTCTTTATTTTAATTGGAGGCTAATTACTTTACAATATTGTAGTGAGTTTTGCCATACATTGACATGAATCAGCCATGGGTGTACATGTGTTCCCCATCCTGAATCCCCCCTCCCACCTCCCTCCCCATCCCATCCCTCAGGGTCATCCCAGTGCACCTGCCCTGAGTACCCTGTCTCGTGCATCGAACCTGGACTGGCAATCTGTTTCATACATGACAACATACATGCCTCAATGCTACTCTCTCAAACCATCCCACCCTCGACTTCTCCCACAGAGTCCAAAAGACTGCTCTATACATCTGTGTCTCTTTTGGGGTCTAGCATATAGGGTAATCATCATCATCTTTCTAAATTCCATATAGACGAGTTTGTATACTGTATTGGTGTTTTTCTTTCTGATTTATTTCACTCTGTATAATAGGCTTCAGTTTCATCCACCTCATTAGAACTGATTCAAATGCATTCTTTTTAATGGCTGAGTAATATTCCATTGTGTATATGTACCACAGCTTTCTTATCCATTTGTCTACTGATGGACATCTAGGTTGCTTCCATGTCCTAGCTATTGTAAACAGTGCTGTGATGAACATTGGGGTACACGTGTCTCTTTCAATTCTGGTTTCCTCAGTGTGTATGCCCAGCAGTGGGATTGCTGGGTTGTATGGCAGTTCTATTTCCAGTTTTTTAGGAAGTCTCCACACTCTTCTCCATAGTGGCTGTACTAGTTTGCATTCCCACCAACAGTGTAAGAGGGTTCCCTTTTCTCCACACCCTCTCCAGCATTTATTCTTTGTAGCCTTTTGGATAGCAGCCATTCTGACCAGCATGAGATGGTACCTCACTGTGGTTTTGATTTGCATTTCTCTGATAATGAGTGATGTTGAGCATCTTTTCATGTGTTTGTTAGCTATTTGTATGTCTTCTTTAGAGAAATGTCTCTTTATTTCTTTGGCCCATTTTTTGACTAAGTCGTTTATTTTTCTGGAATTGAGCTGCATGAGCTGATTGTATATTTTTGAGATTGATTCATTGTCAGTTACTTTGTTTGTTATTATTTTCTCCCATTCTGAAGGCTGTCTTTTCACCTTGCTTATAGTTTCCTTCATTGTGCAAAAGCTTTTAAATTTAATTAGATACCATTTGTTTATTTTTGCTTTTATTTCTATTACTCTGGGAGGTGGGCCATAGAGAACCCAGCTGTGATTTATGTCAGAGAGTGATTTGCCTATGTTTTCCTCTACGAGTTTTATAGTTTCTGGTCTTACATTTAGATCTTTAATCCATTTTGAGTTTATTTTTGTGTATGGTGTTAGAAAGTGTTCTAGTTTCATTCTTTTACAGGTGGTTGACCAGTGTTTCCAGTACCACTTGTAAAGAGATTGTCTTTTCCCCATTGTATATTCTTGCCTCCTTTGTCAAAGACCATAGGTGGGTGGATTTATCTCTGGGCTTTCTATTTTGTTCCACTGATCTATATTTCTGTCTTTGTGCCAGTACCATACTGTCTTGATGATTGCAGCTGTGTAATACAGTCTGAAGTCAGGCAGATTGATTCCTCCAGTTCCATTCTTCTTTCTCAAGATTGCTTTGGCTATTCGAGGTTTTTTGTAATTCCATACAAATTGTGAAATTATTTGTTCTAGTTCTGTGAAAAATACCATTGGTAGCTTGATAGGGATTGCATTGAATCTATAGATTGCGTTGGGTAGTATACTCATTTTCACTATATTGATTCTTCCAATTCATGAACATGATATGTTTCTCCATCTATTTTTGTCCTCTTTGATTTCTTTCAGCAGTGTTTTATAGTTTTCTATATATAGGTCTTTTGTTTCTTTAGTAGTGTAATTTCTAAGTATTTTATTGTTATCATTGAATGGTGAATGGAATTGTTTCCTTAATTTCTCTTTCTGTTTTCTCGTTGTTAGTGTATAGGAATGCAAGGGATTTCTGTGTGTTAATTTTACATCCTGAAGCTTTACTCTATTCATTGATTAGCTCTAGTAATTTTCTGGTGGAGTCTTTAGGGTTTTCTATGTAGAGGATCACGTCAGCTGCAAAAAGAGAGAGTTTTACTTCTTCTTTTCCTATCTGGATTCCTTTTATTTCTTCCTCTTCTCTGATTGCTGTGGCTAAAATTTTCAAAACTGTGTTGAATAGTAGTGGTGAGACTGTGCACCCTTGTCCTGTTCCTGACTTTAGGAGAAATGCTTTCAATTTTTCACCATTGAGAATAATGTTTTCTGTGGGTTTGTCATATACAGCTTTTATTATGTTGAGGTGTGTTCCTTCTATTCCTGCTTTCTGGAGAGTTTTTATCATAAATGGATGTTGAATTTTGCCAAAGGCTTCTCTGCATCTATTTAGATAATCATATAGTTTTTATCTTTCAATTTGTTAATGCAGTGTATCACATTGATTGATTTGCAGATATTAAAGAATCCTCGCATTCCTGGGAAAATGCCCACTTGGTCATGATGTATGATCTTTTTAATATGTTGTTGGATTCTGTTTGCTAGAATTTTGTTAAGGATTTTTGCATCTATGTTCATCAGTGATATTGGCCTGTGGTTTTCTTTTTTTCTGGCATCTTTGTCTGGTTTTGGTATTAGGGTGATGGTGGTCTCATAGAATGAGTTTGGAAGATTACTTTCCTCTGCAATTTTCTGGAAGAGTTTGAATAGGATAGGTGTTAGCTTTTCTTTAAATTTTTGGTAGAATTCAGCTGTGAAGCCGTCTGGTGCTGGGCTTTTGTTTGCTGGAAGATTTCTGATTACAGTTTTGATTTCTGTGCTTGTGATGGGTCTGTTAAGATTTTCTATTTATTTCTGGTTCAGTTTTGGAAAGTTATGCTTTTTTAAGAATTTGTGCATTTCTTCCAAGTTGTCCATTTTATTGGAATATAGTTGCTGATAGTAGTCTCTTATGATCCTTTGTATTTCTGTGTTGTCTCTTGTGATTTCTTCATTTTCATTTCTAATTTTGTTGATTTGATTCTTCTCCCTTTGTTTCTTGATGAATCTGGCTAATGGTTTGTCAATTTTATTTATCTTCTCAAAGAACCAGCTTTTAGCTTTGTTGATTTTTGCTATGGTCTCTTTTGTTTCTTTTGCATTTATTTCTGCCCTAATTTTTATGATTTCTTTCCTTCTACTAACCCTGGGGTTCTTCATTTCTTCCTTTTCTAGTTGCTTTAGGTGTAGAGTTAGGTTATTTATTTGACTTTTTTCTTGTTTCCTGAGGTAAGCATGTATTGCTATGAACCTTCCCCTTAACACTGCTTTTACAGTGTCCCATAGGTTTTGAGTTTTTGTTTTGATTTTCATTCGTTTCTATGCATATTTTGATTTCTTTTTTGATTTCTTCTGTGATTTGTTGGTTATTCAGAAGTGCGTTGTTCAGCCTACATATGTTGGAATTTTTAATAGTCTTTTTCCCTGTAATTGACATCTAATCTTACTGCATTGTGATCAGAAAAGATGCTTGAGATGATTTTAATTTGTTTAAATTTACCAAAGCTAGATTTATGGCCCAGGATGTGATCTATCCTGGAGAAGGTTCCATGTGCACTTGAGAAAAAGGTGAAATTCATTGTTTTAGGATGAAATGTCCTATAGATATCAATTAGGTCTAGCTGGTCCATTGTATCATTTAAAGTTTGTGTGTCCTTGCTAATTTTCTGTTTAGTTGATCTATCCATAGGTGTGAGTGGGGTATTAAAGTCTCCCACTATTATTGCCTTATAGTTAATTTCCCCTTTCATACTTATTAGCATTTGTCTTACATATTGCCCTGCTCCTATGTTGGGTGCACATATATTTATGATTGTTATATCTTCTTTTTGCAGTGATCCTTTGATCATTATGTATCATTGATCATTATGATCATTATGTATCCTTTGATCACCATTCTTTTTCTCTTTACACAGCCTTTATTTCAAAGTCTATTTTATCTGATATGAGTATTGCTTCTCCTGCTTTCTTTTGGTCTCTATTTGTGTGAAATATCTTTTTCCAGCCCTTCACTTTCAGTCTGTATGTGTCCCTTGTTTTGAGGTGGGTCTCTTGTAGACAGCATATATAGGGGTCTTGTTTCTGTATCCATTCAGTCAGTCTTTGTCTTTTGGTTGGAGCATTCAACCCATTTACATTTAAGGTAATTATTGATAAGCATTATCCCGTTGCCATTTATTTTTGTTGTTTTGGGTTCAAGTTTATACACCTTTTCTGTTTCCTGTCTAGAGAAGATCCTTTAGCATTTGTTGAAGAGCTGCTTTGGTGGTGCTGAATTTTCTCAGCTTTTGGTTGTCTGTAAAGCTTTTGATTTCTCCTTCATATTTGAATGAGATCCTTGCTGGGTACAGTCATCTGGGTTGTAGGTTTTTCTCTTTCCTCACTCTAAGTATGTCCTGCCATTCCCTTCTTGCCTGAAGAGTTTCTATTGAAAGATCAGCTGTTATCCTTATGGGAATCCCCTTGTGTGTTATTTGTTGTTTTTCCCTTGCTGCTTTTAATATTTGTTCTTTGTGTTTGATCTTTGTTAATTTGATTAATATGTGTCTTGGGGTGTTTTCCTTGGGTTTACCCTGTTTGGGACTCTCTGGGTTTCTTGGACTTGAGTGACTATTTCCTTCCCCATTTTAGGGAAGCTTTCAACTATTCTCTCCTTAAGTATTTTCTCATGGCCTTTCTTTTTGTCTTCTTCTTCTGGGACTCCTATGATTCGAATGTTGGGGCTTTTGACATTGTACCAGAGGTCTCTGAGGTTGTCCTCATTTCTTTTAATTCTTTTTTTCTTTTTTCCTCTCTGCTTCATTTTTCCACCATTCTACTTTCTACCTCAGTTATCCTATCTTCTGCCTCAGTTATTTTACTGTTGGTTCCCTCCAGAGTGTTTTTAATCTCATTTATTACATTATTCATTATTGACTGACTCTTTTTTATTTTTTCTAGGTTCTTGTTAAACATTTCTTGCATCTTCTCAATCCTTGTCTCCAAGCTATTTATCTGTAACTCCATTTTGTTTTCAAGATTTTGGATCATTTTTACTATCATTATTCTGAATTCTTTTTCAGGTAGACTCCCTATCTCCTTCTCTTTTGTTTGGTTTGGTGGGCTTTTGTCATGTTCCTTTACCTGCTGTGTATTTCTCTGCCTTTTCATCTTGTTTAGATTGCTGTGTTTGGGTGGTCTTTCTGTATTCTGGCAGTTTGTGGTTCCTCATTATTGTGGAGGTTCCTCCTTGTGGCTGGGGTTGGACGAGTGGTTTGCCAAGGTTTCCTGGTTAGGGAAGCTTGTGACGGTGTTCTGGTAGGTAGAGCCTGATTTCTTCTCTCTGGAGTGCAATGAAGTGTCCAGTAGTGAGTTTTGAGATGTCTATGGGTTTGGTGTGACTTTGGGCAGCCTGTATATTAAAGCTCAGAGCTATGCTCCTTCGTTGCTGGAGAATTTGCATGGTATGTCTTGCTCTGGAACTTGTTGACTATTGGGAGAAGTTTGGTTTCAGTGTAGGTATGGGGGTCTTTGGATGAGCTCTTATCAATTAATGTTCCCTGGAGTCAGGAGTTCTCTGGTGTTCTCAAGTTTTGGACTTAAGCCTCCTGCCTCTGGCTTTCAGTCTTATTCTTACAGACCCCTCAAGACTGCTCCATCCACACAGCACAAATGATAAAACATCTAAGTTAATGGAGAAAAGATTCTCCACAGTGAGGGACACCCAGAAAGGTTCGCTGAGTTACATGGAGAAGAGAGGGGGGAGGAGGGAGATAGAGGTGAACAGGAGAAGAGGGGGCATCAAAAGGGGAGAGAGCAAACTAGCCAGTAGTCAAATCCCTATGTGCTCTCCACAGCCTGGAACACCCAGAGAGGTTCACAGAGTTACACAGATTGAGAAGAGGGAGGAAGGAGATAGAGGGGACCAGGAGGAGAAGAGGGGACTCAAAAGGAGAGAGACAGATCTAGCCAGTAATCAGTTCCCTAAGTGTTCTCTGCAGCTCAGTATACACAAGAGATTTCACCCAGTTGGGTAGAGAAGAGAAGGGGGAAGGAGCATATAGAGGTGACCTAGGGGGGAAAAAAGGAGAGTCAAAAGGGGGAGAAGGCAATCAAGCCAGAAATCACACCCCTAAGTAAAAATGGGTACTGAAGATTGGATTCTTAAAGGTACAATATTGATAACAAATACCAGAAGCAAAGATTAAAAATTTAGAGTAGAGTTTAGACTCTCAAAAATACAATATTAAAAAAGCAAAACAATGTCACAGGAACTATAAAAAATATATATGAAGTTTGCTTTAAAAATAGGGCCTTTTTTGCAAGGTAATTGGTTATAAAAATGAAAGTTAAAGGAGTAATAGAGTACTTAAAATTAAAAAATAATAAAAATATTTTAAAATGGTAATAGTAAAAATATATCTGGGAATTTCTCTGGAGCAGTTGTGGGCAGTGTGGGGTCAGTTCAGTTTCAGATAGTTCCTTGTCCATCTTATACTTCTCAAGATACATGGGCCCCTTCCAATGTAGTCGATGCTAACTACAGGGTTTTAAGCTGTTGCACCTGTCACTTCCAAAACGGTTTCCTCTGTTTATTTTGGCTTCTGCTGTTTGCAAGTCTCTTTAGTGTCTAATTTCCATCCTGACACAAGGGGGCAAAGGTGGTCATTTGTTTAGGCTCACTTGTTCAGTCATGCTGTGGGGAGGTAGGAACATCAAATATCACTGGCCTGTGTGGGGAGTGCTCGCAGTGTCTGGGCCACACTGGGTTTGCCCCTGCTCACAGCATGTGTGGTTTCCCAGTCCTGCACCTCCCTGTTCAGCCCTCGCTTGCTGGTGGTCGATGCAAGCATCTGGGCTACTTCTCCGCTGGGGGTTGCTGTTAGGCACGTAATCTGTGGGGTTTATTTAGTTGTTTGTTTATTTATTTATCCTCCCAGTTATGTTGCCCTCTGAGATTCCAAAACTCCCCACAGACCCGCCGGTGAGAGGGTTTCCTGGTGTTTGGAAGCTTCTCTTCTTTTATGACCTCCTCCACGGAACGGGTCTCCCTCCCTAATTCTTTTGTCTCTCTTTTTATCTTTTATATTTTGTCCTACCTCTTTTTGAAGACAATGGGCTGCCTTTCTGGGTGTCTGGTGTCCTCTGCCAGCGTTCAGAAGTTGTTTTGTGGAAGTTGCTCAGCGTTCAAATGTTCTTTCAATGAATTTGTAGGGGAGAAAGTGGTCTCCCCGTCCTATTCCTCCACCATCTTAGCACCACCCCCAAAAAACTCTGTGCCACTATTTACTATGAGGCAGTCGTGTCCAATACTTTGCAACCCCATGGGCTATAGTCCACCAGGCTCCTCCATCCATGAAATTTTCCAGGCAAGAATACTGGAGTGGATTGCCATTTCCTCCTCCAATGAGGCAGCCTTATTGGTCCACAAGTCTAGAGTCATGGACAACTCATGAATTCCCTCCCACAACAGGTTGTAAACTGCAGCATTTTACAATGGATTTCTGCTTATACCCACACAGTTAAGATGAATAGGTCATATCACCAACTTTAACTTAACAAATTTTCATTAAGTGCTAAAAAGGAGGAGCTAGAAATTATTTCTGCCAAATAGATAGGTCAAGAGATAGACAAATGAAGCATGACTGAATATAATATTAGTAATATAAGCTCAAGTAAACAAAATATAAAAAAACTAAAAGGCTAAAACTTCTACTCCAAGTATGAACTCTTCATTAAACAGAAAAAAAATTTAAGATAGTTAATGATATGTGACCAGAAGTTGACAACAAACTTGCAAATTCAATAATAATTGTATTTGAAATATGGATTTATATTTACTATTATTAACAACAGACCTTTTCCAAAGTGTCTATTTTATGTTAAAGACCTTGCAACGAATAAAATTTCAACTATGTTACTCATTAAAATCTATAAATAAATGAATTAAATTGTAAGCTAGGTTTTAATCACTGTATTATAATGTTAAACTGAAATTTCAAATATTATTCAAATTTGCAGTGAATCTCTTCAACTCTAGGAGTGACTGGAGAAACTCACTATGCATATAAACATTCAGTTTAGCAAATTTAGGAACAGACTATTAACCAATAAAAAATGGATAGTAATTTAGTGTATTACTACATAATGTAATATTGGATAGACATTTAAAGATCACAGTTCTATCATCTATATATCTATGTTGAAATATACTTACAACATTTGTAAATGAGCAAAATTTTCAGTGTATATATGCTAAAATTATAATATACACGTTATTGAAAGCAAATACAATTTGAAAACAGTATATTTGTAAAACAAGAGATCATGAATGACTTCCTTTCCTTTATTATTATTACTATTGTGATTTTTATGGTGACTGACAAATGGTGCACAGTTTAAAAGCAAAAAATATTAAAAGGATATTGAACCATATAATGTACCTAATCTAGAAGTTTTTAAAAATGTGCTGCAGCTGAAAATACAGTATGTTCAAAAACCATAATGTTATACAAAACATGTTTACCCTTCAATGATTAATCCTCAAGGGCAGCTTCTTCCTTACAAAGAGTTATTCTCAGATCCACCTTTTATTCTGAAGTGGAAGTGAACCGTTTCCTTGGTTACTCTCAATCCTTAATTTTCCCAAACGGAAATTTCCCAGAACTACAGTAAGTCCCCTATCTACCAATGAATTCTGTTCCTAAAGCCTGTTCTTAAGTCCAGTTTGTTTGTAAGTTCGACAAGGTTAGCCTAGGTACCCAACAAACACAATCAGCTATATATGGCTGCTTTCTCTCATGCTTTGGGACATCCTGGGCTTGAAATAAAGATACTGTACTACTGTACTTCATATTGTTGTTTAGTCACTAAGTCGAGTCTGACTCATGGCGACCCCATGACCCTGCAAGGCATCTCTGCCTATGGAATTTCCCAGGCAAGAATAATGGAATGAGTTGCCACTTCCTTCTCCAGGGAGTCTTCCCCACTCAGGGATAGAACCCATGTCTCCTGCATTCGTGGGTGGATTCTTTACTGCTAAGCCACCAGGGAAGCCTCTGTACTCCATACAATAGTGTAAAGTATACAAAAGCACAGCCACTTGTAGAGAATGCCCACAACTTACAATATACACCAGACACATGAAATAACATGTGATTGGACATGCAAATGCACATTCGCATCTTTGAAAGCTTGCAAATTGAAGGTCCATGTATAGGGGACTTACTATGTTCTTTCCTGATTTTTTCCTCTTAGATTGCTCCTGCTCAGTCTCTGGTCTCCTTTGCAGCCATTTTTCTTTTGTCCATCCCTTAAAATCACTGCCCTCTGGAGTTCTGTTCTTGCACTATATACCCTTTCTAAGTAAATTCATCAGTTTGTGGATTCATTTACCACATGGTTATATTCTGATGATTCTTAAATCTGTTACTCCAGACCTTTCCCCATATACTTCATTTGATTGCCTCACAAGTGTAGTACGTCTAGACCTGCATTCATTTCTCACCATGCCTAAATGCTTCCACCTTTCCCTCTCCATCTTCTATATTGACTATTTCTTTATTTTTTAAATTTTATTTGCCTATTTCTTTGAAAGGTAGCATCATCCTCAGCTTCCACCATCCTAAACTCCCCCCTTTATTTAAGCTCCCAAATCTAATCAATCACTAAGACCAGATGATTGTACCTCTATGACATATCTTGAATCCATTTTCCTATCTACATCCTGATTATCAGTATTATGTTACTGTAGAAAT
Source organism: Odocoileus virginianus (assembly GCF_023699985.2). NCBI lineage: Eukaryota > Metazoa > Chordata > Mammalia > Artiodactyla > Cervidae > Odocoileus > Odocoileus virginianus. The sequence continues at coordinate 15,714,550 of NC_069708.1, forward strand.
ATATGCATAACCTCTGTTACAGTGAACTACCTCATGACTAATGTCTCTACCTTTATACTTTTCCTATTCCAAACTATTTACCAAACTTTAGCCAGAATGATCTTTGCGAAATGAAAATTCTTCTGTATTGGGTTGGCCAAAATGTTCATTTGGGTTTTTCTGTACGATCTTATGGAAAAACTCAAACAAACTTTTGGGCCAACTGAATATCACACTCAACCATACATTGCATAAATGACTCGCCATAACCTACAGGATAGAGTTCAAAGAGCCCAGCCTAAGTTTCATGATTTAACCCTGGTTCAGTTTTCAACCTTCCACCTCCACTCACATGAATCCTTCTTATACTGCAGTCTCTGGTCATTAGGCAAGGTGGAAAGGCTCCCCACACCTCCCTGTGACTGGGCATCATAGTTCCCTCTGCCAGGGGGCCCTTCCCCGCAACCCTTTACTTGGGAAACTCCCCATCATTCTCCAAGGCTATCCCAGTTCCTCCTCATAGCCATTCTTCATTTCCCACAATGAGTGTGGCTTCCAGAGCAGCTGCTACAAGGGCTTGATGAAGCAACCTGGCTGTATGAAGATGTTAAGACCCACTCCTGCCCTGAGCAAACTTTAACCAATGAGATATAGAAGATGGGAAAAGTCGGGCAAATAAATTTCCTCTCCCTTTCTCCCTGTTTTATTATTTCTTGCTGTTGTTTTAAATTTTTGGCCACACCATGCAGCATGGGAGATCTTAGTTCCCCAACCAGGAACTGATCCTGCATTCCCTCAAGTGGAAGCATAGAGAATTAATCTTATTCTAAAACATGGCTCACCACAGGACCTGTTCAAAGATATCCCACATATCTGACTCACTGGACCTGTTGAACCATCAACTGTGTCTCTCAGGGCTTGTGATGAAGCAGAGGTCAATACAGTAATAAATTGTTTTGCTCTGTTTATGAGCCTTTCCTGCCTCTGTCTCTTCTCTCATTTTACTGTCCTGAGAAGGTCCTTCCTATAGAAAACATTAACACTTAATGATTGCCCAAGTCTCTGTTTTGTAAGAAAACCCAGATAATAAAAATATTATTTGCCTAACAGAATTGTTAAGAGGGTTAAACTATTAGGTAAACAAAAAAGTTCATTCAGATATACTGTGTTCATGGAATGGAAGAATCAATATTGTCAAAATGGCTATACTACCCAAAGCAATCTATAGATTCAATGCAATCCCTATCAAACTACCAACGGTATTTTTCACAGAACTATAACAAATAATTTCACAATTTGTATGGAAATACAAAAAAACCTCGAATAGCCAAAGTAACCTTGAGAAAGAAGAATGGAACTGGAGGAATCAACCTGCCTGACTTCAGACTATACTACAAAGCCACAGTCATCAAGACAGTATGGTACTGGCACAAAGACAGAAATATAGATCAATGGAACAGAATAGAAAGCCTAGCGATAAATCCACGAACCTATGGTCACCTTATCTTCGACAAAGGAGGCAAGGATATACAATGGAAAAAAGACAACCTCTTTAACAAGTGGTGCTGGGAAAACTGGTCAACCACCTGTAAAAGAATGAAACTAGAACACTTTCTAACACCATACACAAAAATAAACTCAAAATGGATTAAAGATCTAAATGTAAGACCAGAAACTATAAAACTACTAGAGGAGAACATAGGCAAAACACTCTCCGACATAAATCACAGCAGGATCCTCTATGACCCACATCCCAGAATTTTAGAAACAAAAGCAAAAATAAACAAATGGGACCTAATGAAACTTAAAAGCTTTTGCACAACAAAGGAAACTATAAGCAAGGTGAAAAGACAGCCCTCAGATTGGGAGAAAATAATAGCAAAAGAAGCAACAGACAAAGGATTAATCTCAAAAATATACAAGCACCTCCTCCAGCTCAACTCCAGAAAAACAAATGACCCAATCAAAAAATGAGCCAAAGAACTAAACAGACATTTCTCCAAGGAAGACACACAGATGGCAAAAAAACACATGAAAAGATGCTCAACATCACTCATTATCAGAGAAATGCAAATCAAAACCACAATGAGGTACCATTACACGCCAGTCAGGATGGCTGCTATCCAAAAGTCTACAAGCAATAAATGCTGGAGAGGGTGTGGAGAAAAGGGAACCCTCTTACACTGTTGGTGGGAATGCAAATTAGTACAGCCGCTATGGAGAACAGTGTGGAGATTTCTTAAAAAACTGGAAATAGAACTGCCATATGACCCAGCAATCCCACTTCTGGGCATACACACCGAGGAAACCAGATCTGAAGAGACACGTGCACCCCAATGTTCATCGCAGCACTGTTTATCATAGCCAGGACATGGAAGCAACCTAGATGCCCATCAGCTTGACGAATGGATAAGGAAGTTGTGGTACATATACACCATGGAATATTACTCAGCCATTAAAAAGAATTCATTTGAATCAGTTCTAATGAAATGGATGAAACTGGAGCCCATTATACAGAGCGAAGTAAGCCAGAAAGATAAAGACCATTACAGTATACTAACACATATGTATGGAATTTAGAAAGATGATAACAATAACCCTATATGCAAAACAGAAAAAGAGACTCAGATGTATAGAACAGACTTGTGGACTCTGTGGGAGAAGGCGAGGGTGGGATGTTTCAAGAGAACAGCATCAAAACATGTATATTATCTAGGGTGAAACAGATCACCAGCCCAGGTTGGATGCATGAAACAAGTGCTCGGGCCTGGTGCACTGGGAAGACCCAGAGGGATTGGGTGGAGAGGGAGGTGGGAGGGGGGACCGGGATGGGGAATACATGTAAATTCATGGCTAATTCATTTCAATGTATGACAAAAACCACTGCAATGTTATAAAGTAATTAGCCTCCAACTAATAAAAATAAATGGAAAAAAAGGAAAAAAAAGTTCATTCAGGTTTTTCCACAGGATGTTATGGAAAAACCTGAACGAACATTTTGGCCAACTCAATAGCTAATGCACCTAGTATAGGCCCAACCTGAATAGGAGCTCATTAACATCCAGCTTCATCCTCATTGGTTGCCTTCCAGTCAGCAGGATAAGAGCTAGAGTAGGAGAACACGAGTTTTGGCATCCTCTTCCCTGTCTGTTCTGAAACGCTGTGGGTGGCATCACTGTATGGCACTCTAAAGCCCAACACTGTATGAACACGAGACTTCTCTATATAGGGGCCCAGCAACAGGGCACACATAGTCACCTGCACTATTAGAGGGCAGGAGAGTTCTTTTTCTGAGCCAGGAAATTGACTTCCCAATTGATTGCCTTGTGCACTTTGAGTAAAATCTTTCTATATGTGGAAATGCTCTGTGCATCCCCACTCTGAGTCTGTAAACCATACACACAGCTTGATATATACCACAATACACTTTGGGAGAAATGATCCAAAGTTAACATTTCTGCTAGTTCAAGCACTAGGAAACCAGAGATTACTGTGCTTTTTAGAACAGACGGTTTGTACATTCAAAGAAGGAAAGAAAGAAAGAAAGTGATGTCACTCAGTCATGTTCGAGCCTTTGCAACCCCATGGACTGTAGCCTGCCAGGTTCCTCTCTCCATGGGGTTTTCCAGGCAAGAATACTGCAGTGGTTTGCCATTTCCTTCTCCAGGGGACCTTCCCAACCGAGGGATCAAACCTGGGTCTCGCACAAGACAGGCAGACTCTTTACTGTCTGAGTCACCAGGGAATCCCTAAGCTCATGGCATATGCTATTTCCATCTGTTCCTAATTGGCATTTGTAGTCCAGGTGCACGAAGAAAAAGAGTTGAACAAACAGTGGAACAGTCTGCCAGTCCCTAGATACTATAGATTTTCTCCTTCTGGACTGAGGTTGTTGTTTTGTCTTGGCACAGTGAATCATTCAGTGTGAGGTGACTGCAGAAATGGTAGGTGAAAGAGATCATTTATCTGTGCATTTGTGGAGCATTTATTATAGCAAAATAAATTGGGACCACTCTTTTATTAGTCATCCTCTCTCCCCACCCCTCCTCACCCAGTCATCTAGGTAGAAGACAACTATTAGAAAAAAGAATCAAATTGTCCCCACTGACAAGCCTACTCAAAGGATAGGAGGGGTGAGCTCAATGTTTCTCAAAATTAAATCCACAGACTGCCAAGCATTAGAATCCCTGGGGTTGCCCAAACAATTCCTTTCAAACAAGCACCTCTGATTTAACTGAACTAAATTACTGAGTTGGCCAAAACATCCAATCAAAATTTTCCATTACATTTTATGGAAAAACTCGAATGAACTTTTTGACCAATCCAGTATTACCCAGACCAACTTTCTACATGCACTTTCCAGGAGGAGAACAATACCGAATGAGACAGCTTCATGATAGACAAGGTTTCCTCTTTGCCCCTAGGGAGGTAAAATGGAGCAGAGGTCCTAGCTATGACTCCCTCCAGAACAATATGAAATTGGCCTTTTCCAAACTGCACACAGGATGGACTCTAGGCTACAGACAGCCAGAGGTTCTGAATTCTAAGGCACTGTCTGTAAGCAAGTTCACTTCACTCACAGGAAAGCCACATAGCTCAAAGGGCTCAATACCTGCATTTTCTTTTATAGTAGAGTCACCAATTTCTTCTTGAAAGCCATGAAGCTAACAAAGACCCCATGACTTGAAGCATTCCCATTCTGCTTTGGCTCTCCATTATGGGGTGAACAGCTTCTCCTGAAGAAATAGCCCTTAGAACCCCTCACAAACTCAGAGCCCTGGACTGGGAAGGGTTTGAACTATAGCTTCCTCTGTTTGGATGTAACAGTCCTTAACACTCTGGTCAAAATCTGACTCTTCCTTCAGTGCTATATCATATGGACAATCTCCTCCCTTTTTTGTTTGTGAATTGGCTTATATATGACTGATCAATAGAATAGTGATATCAACATAACATGTAAATTAAAAGCAGGTTTACTATACAGCTAATGAAGCCACGTCCAAGGTAAGAGAAATCCAAATAAGACGGTAGGTATTGTGAGAGGGCATCCTAAGCCTTAAGGATCCTCAATTACATGGGCCCCTTCCAAGGCCCTAGGCAGAGCCCTAGCTTTGTGTTCACACAAGCATGTTAGTAAAACTGGCTAGGAGATATTTTAACTGCAATTACTTAAAGCCGCTGTGTCTTTATACTCCAATTTCCTATCAGACTATGAGGCATTGAAATGGCTGTAGACATTTTTGTACTTAACCAAGGGGCAACTGGTTATCAAGTTACTGCTGATGGTCTAGTATACCACACAGTGCTACAGAGCAATGGCTTCCAGGCATACTCCTACTTCCCACTTTACCAACTTATCTGAGTAATAAAATAAAGGGGTAGCAAAACAAAGTCACATATGTTCCTGTACCACCTTATTATGTGTAGATTCATATAAGCATGACTGCAATCAATATACAGAACTGCTCCAGCACCACAAAGACATCCCTAGTGTTACCCTTTTATATTCACAACCAGCTCCCCTCCAGACCTGGCAACTCGTAGTTTGCTCTCCATGTCTACAGTTTCGTCACTTTGAGAATGTTATTTAACCACATCACTCCTTTTGACTGTGACCATTTTTCAGACTCTGTTTTTGATGACCTTGACAGTTTGGGGGAGTACTGGTCAAATAGAATGTCTCTCAGTCGGGATTGGTCTGATGTTTTTTTGTTTTTGTTTTTTCATGATTAGATGGGGTGATGAGTGCTGGGGAGGAGGACCACAGAAATAAAGTGAAATTCTCCCACATCATATCAAGGGTCGACGCTATCAACACCACTTGTCACTGATGATACTAACCTTGATCTTCTGACTGAGATAGTGTTTGTCAGGTTTCACCACTAAAAAGTAACTCTATTTTCCCTCTTTTCACACTGTAGCCTTTGAAAGGAAGTCACTGTGCACAGCCCACACCTAAGGAGTGGGGAGTTGTTGAGTTGGCCAAAAAGTTCATTCAAGTTTTCCATATAATATTATGGAAAATGGAGAAGGCAATGGTAACCCACTCCAGAACTCTTGCCTGGAAAATCCCATGGACGGAGAAGCCTGGTAGGCTACAGTCCATGGGGTCGCGAAGAGATGGACACAACTGAACGACTTCACTTTTACTTTTCACTTTCATGCATTGGAGAAGGAAATGGCAACCCACTCCAGTATTCTTGCCTGGAGAATCCCAGGAAGAGAGGGGCCTGGTGGGCTGCCGTCTATGGGGTTGCACAGAGTCGGACACGACTGAAGCGACTTAGCAGCAGCAGCATTATGGAAAAACTCGAATGAACTTTGTGGCTAACCTAATATATCCACATAGTTGAAGACAGAGTATCTACTTACATTATTTGGATTTTTCTGCATAGATTTATCTATTTATCTATTCTGCAGCATTTAATTATTTATCCAATCGTGTTTATATCAATATGGACTCAGGGATGTTTACTTTATACTTCAGGATATAATTGAATACTATTTACGTACTTTGTTGCTCAAAGTGTTCCAGCTTTTGCCATTGAAAGTTCTTTCATTTGTTCCTGTGTGCCGTTTTACATACCCCCAAAATTGTGTTTGTGTGTGTTTGAGTACTTTCTTACTATCTCACTAGTAGATACTCCAGACTCATTTCCTGTCCCAGTTCTAGAATCATTTGTCCAAGGAGTCTTGACTCCTTTTATTGGAAAATGGTATTAGAAACCAAGATCTTTGTTCTAACGGTATTTATTGATATTGGAGTATTGTCACATCTATATCCTCTGATAGAGTAAGAGAACCCATGTGGATACACACACACACACACACACACACACACATGCATATATATACACATATAAGCTATACATATACATGGGCTTCCTTGGTGGCTCAGTGGTAAAGAATCTGCTTGCAGTGTAGGAGACACTGGAGATGAGGGTTCAATCCTTGGGTCGGGATGATCCCCTGGAGGGGGAAATGGCAACCCACTCCAGTATTCTTGCTTGGAGAATCCCATAGACAGAGGAGCCTGGTGGGCTACAGTCCATGGGCTTGCAAAGAGTTGAACACAACTGAGCAACTGAACACACACACACACACACATATACATATGCATTCATCTGTAAATCTGTAGCTATATTAAGGTACATATGAGTTCATACTGATGTCTCCAACTCTAAACAATTACCACATGTATCATTCTAGGTTCCTCCCCTTGCTTATCTGTAACCTCCCATTCCAACAGTGAGAAATTTGGCTCCCAACGTCTGCCGTACATTTCTGTTAATTATTCATGTATATATGTATCATGATTTCAGAACTATTTCTGAAATGGGAAACAATTTTATCAAGTGAAGTACAGTGTTTATGTACAGTTCTTTCTGTCCTTTGTCTTAAAGACTTCCAGAGTTTCTTCCAGGTTAGCACATTTTTTCTCTTAAACAACTACCTAATTTCATATAAACATTGATCTTCTTGAAGGGAAGTTCCCCAGATTATCTGAACTTCAGAATCCCCAAAACATGAAGTTGTCCCTTGTGGTAGTCATGGTTTCTATATGCCTTTTCCAACATGACATGGTATGAAGTAACTGAGGACAAATTGTTTCATTTCTAAAGGGGAAGAGCTGGCAACATATGAAGACCTTAAGAAACAATCTGAAAATCTTATAGAAGTAAATTGCTTTAGTGCAAATGGTTTAGTGACTTCAGAAGTGGTAGTTGTCTAGGGTAGCTGCAAAGGCAGATACAGAAGCTGCCAATGTATTTCCCTTCATATTGATAGAAAATGATGAAGAAGGCTATATTCTAGATGAAGTGTTTAATTTTGATGAAACATATGCTTGACAAAACAGCTCTCTAGGACTTATCTTGGAGGAGGAAACAGAAACTCCAGTTCATATAGTCCCAAGATTGGATGTGAAGCTGGGGACAGATATCAGTGCAGATTTCCCCATGCCAGTATTTTATTAGTCTCACATCTTTGTTTTTGATAGCTCTGTGGTTCACATTTGCCATAAATTTTAAGTGGCATACCTCAAGCCTATTTTTTCCCATAAACTGTTACTTTTAAGTCACAGTTTTAGATATGTGATTTTATTTTTAAATGGCCAATATTATTAGAGTTTACTGTTACATCTCTGATGTTAAATCACTAACCTGTGAACATGTTCTTCCTAGGCAGATATTTTATCTCACTCATTTTTGCAATTCTGAACTACAACACAGTGATTGTTGAATGGTTAAATATACACTGTAATGTAGTTTAGCACCTATGCCTGATTTCCTTTGGGTCTTACTGAGTTCTTAGCCCTTGGGCATGCATCTTTCTTTTCCAACCATTCACCTTTACATCCTGGTGAGGTCAGGTAGCCTTCTCCCTTGACATCCATGAGATCTACCCATCAGTAATTCAAAATCAAACATTTCATATATGCCTGCCAATTAATAATTAATTGGACTCAATATTTTTATGGCAGGCCCTGCTTCTGTATTCTGTTTGCTGTCAGCTTCAGTGATGGCTGCAAGAATGCCTATTAAAATTTGTGGTGTCTGTCGGCTTGAAGCTGTTTTTATTCTGAGATGGAATTCCTTTCAACCTGCACAAACAGTTACACTAATAACTGGCTTTTGTAGAACACTGAAGTTTCCAAAGCATCTTCTCTAATGCTCCCCATGACCCTGAGGGTCAGACAGGGCAAAAAATATCCCTGTCTTGATAGAAGGCCCAGACTTAGAAACACGAGTTCTATCCCCACATCTGTACTTATTTCTAACTTCTTCACTCTCCTAACTTTAAATACAGTGGCTGTATAGTGCACATATGTGATTATGCCATGAATTTGTCTCTCATTTAAAAAAAAAACTCATCCTCAAATAGAAAGAACAATTTTTAAGTGCAAAGTAAAACCAACTAATTTTGAAGAAAAAGAATGGACTTTATTTAGAATGGAGTTGACAATTTTTAGACATTCTCTATGAAGACAGAGGAGCGGCGCCTGCATGGGCGCAGGTGGGCTGAGAGGAGCTACTCCGTGTTCAAGGTCAGGAGGGGCAGCCGTGAGGAGATACCCCTCATTCAAGGTAAGGAACAGCTTTGCTGGAGCAGCCGTGAAGAGATACCCCACGTCAAAGGTAAGAGAAACCTAAGTAAGAAGGTAGGGAGTATGAGAGGGCATCAGAGGGCAGACACACTGAAACCACAATCACAGAAAACTAGCCAATATGATCACACAGACCACAGCCTTGTCTAATTCAATGAAACTAAGCCATGCCGTGTGGGACTACCCAAGATGGGTCATGGTGGAGAGGTCTGACAGAATGTGGTCCACAGGAGAAGGGAATGGCAAACGACTTCAGTATTCTTGCCTTGAGAACCACATGAACAGTATGAAAAAGCAAAATGATAAGATACTGAAAGAGGAACTCCCCTGGTTGGTAGGTGCCCAATATGCTACTGGAGATCAGTGGAGAAATACCTTCAGAAAGAATGAAGGGATGGGGCCAAAGCAAAAATAATACCCAGTTGTGGATGTGACTGGTGATGGAAGCAAAGCCCGATGTAAAGAGAAATGCTGCATAGGAACCTGGAATGTTAGGTCCATGAATCAAGACAAATTGGAAGTGGTCAAACAGGAGATGGCAAGAGTGAATGTTGACATTCTAGGAATCAGTGAACTGAAATGGACTGGAAGGGTGAATTTAACTCAGATGACCATTATATCTACTACTGTGGGCAGGAATCCCTTAGAAGAAATAGAGTAGCCATCATGGTCAACAAAAGAGTCCGAAATGCAGTACTTGGATGCAACCTCAAAAATGACAGAATGATCTCTGTTCGTTTCCAAGGCAAACCATTCAATATCACGGTAATCCAAACCTATGTCCCAACCAGTAATGCTGAAGAAGCTGAAGTCAAACGGTTCTATGAAGACCTACAAGACCTCTTAGAACTAACACCCAAAAAAGACGTCCTTTTCATTGTAGGGGACTGGAATGCAAAAGTAGGAAGTCAAGAAACACCTGGAGTAACAGGCAAATTTGGCCTTGAAGTACGGAATGAAGCAAGGCAAAGGCTTTTGAGTTTTGCAAAGAGAACACACTGGTCATAGCAAACACCTCTTCCAACAACACAAGAGAAGACTTTATACATGGACATCACCAGATGGTCAACACCGAAAGCAGATTGATTATATTCTTTGCAGCCAAAGATGGAGAAGCTCTATACAGTCAGCAGAAACAAGACCGGGAGCTGACTGTGGCTCAGATTATGAACTCCTTATTGCCAAATTCAGGCTTAAATTGAAAAAAGTAGGGAAAACCACTAGACCATTCAGGTATGACCTAAATCAAATCCCTTATGACTATACAGTGGAATTGAGAAATAGATTTAAGGAACTAGATCTGATAGACAGACGGCCTGATGGACTATGGACAGAGGTTTGTGACATTGTACAGGAGACAAGGATCAAGACCATCCCCATGGAAAAGAAATGGAAAAGAGCAAAATGGCTGTCTGAGGAGGCCTTAAAAATAGCTGTGAAAAGAAGAGAAGCAAAAAGCAAAGGAGAAAAAGAAAGATATTCCCATTTGAATGCAGAGTTTCAAAGAATAACCAGGAGAGATAAGAAAGCCTTCCTCAGCGATCAGTGTGGGATCGAGTGGAGAGGGAGGTGGGAGGGGGGACTGGGATGGGGAGTACATGTAAATCCATGGCTAATTCATATCAATGTATAACAAAAACTACTGTAATGATGTAAAGTAATTAGCCTCCAACTAATAAAAATTTAAAAAAAAAAAAAGGAAATTAAAAAAAAAAAGGAAATTAAAAAAAAAAAAAAAAGAAAGAAATAGGGGAAAACAACAGAATGGAAAAGACTAGAGATTGCTTCAAAAAATCAGAGATATCAAGGGAATATTTCATGCAAAGATGGGCTTGATAAAGGACAGAAATGGTATGGACCTAACAGAAGCAGAAGATATTAAGAAAAGGTGGCAAGAATACACAGAAGAACTGTACAAAAAAGATCTTCACGACCCAAATAATCATGATGGTGTGATCACTCACCTAGAGCCAGACATCCTGGAATGTGAAGTCAAGTGGGCCTTAGAAAGCATCACTATGAGCAAAGCTAGTGGATGTGATGGAATTCCAGTTGAGCTATTTCAAATCCTGAAAGATGATGCTGTGAAAGTGCTGCACTCGATATGCCATCAGATTTGGAAGACTCAGCAGTGGCCACAGGACTGGAAAAGGTCCGTTTTCATTTCAATCCCAAAGAAAGGCAATCCCAAAGAATGCTCAAACTACTGCACAATTGCACTCATCTCATACGCTAGTAAAGTAATACTTAAAATTCTCCAAGACAGGCTTCAGCAATACATGAACCATGAAATTCCATATGTTCAAGCTAGTTTTAGAAAAGACAGAGGAACCAGACATTAAATTGCCAACATCTGCTGGATCATTGAAAAAGCAAGAGAGTTCCAGAAAAACATCTATTTTTGCTTTATTGACTATGCCAAAGACTTCGACCGTGTGGATCACAATAAACCTTGGAAAATTCTTCAAGAGATGGGAATACATGATTACCTGACCTGCCTCTTGAGAAACCTGTATGCAGGTCAGGAAGCAACAGTTAGAACTGGACATGGAACAACCGACTGGTTCCAAATCGGGAAAGAAGTATGTCAAGGCTGTATATTATCACCCTGCTTATTTAACTTCTATGCAGAGTATATCATGAGAAACTCTGAGCTGGAGGAAGCACAAGCTGGAATCAAGATTTCTGGGAGAAATATCAATAACCTCAGATATGCAGATGACACCACGCTTATGGCAGAAAATGAAGATGAACAAAAAAGCCTCTTGATGAAAGTGAAAGAGGAGAGTGAAAAAGTTGGTTTAAACCTCAACATTCAGAAAACTAAGATCATGGCACCCAGTCCCATCACTTCATGGGAAATGGATGGGGAGACAGTGGAAACAGTGTCAGACTATTTTTCTGGGCTCCAAAATCACTGCAGATGGAGATTGCAGCCATGAAATTAAAAGACGCTTACTCCTTGGAAGGAAAGTTATGACCAACTTAGATAGCATATTAAAAAGCAGAGACATTACTTTGCTAACAAAGGTCTGTCTAGTCAAGGCTATGGTTTTTCCAGTGGTCATGTATGGATGTGAGAGTTGGACTGTGAAGAAAGCTGAGCACCAAGAATTGATGCTTTTAAACTGTGGTATAGGAGAAGACTCTTGAGAGTCCCCTGGACTGCAAGGAGATCCAACCAGTCCATCCTAAAGAAGGTCAGTCCTGGGTGTTCATTGGAAGGACTGACTGAACCTGAAACTCCAATACTTTGGCCACCTCATGCAAAGAGTTGACTCATTGGAAAAGACCCTGATGCTGGGAGGGATTAGGGGCAGGAGGAGAACAGGATGACAGAGGATGAGATGGCTGGATGGCATCACCGACTCCATGGATATGGGTTTGGGTAGACTCCAAGAGTTGGTGATGGACAGGGAGGCCTGGCGTGCTGGGATTCATGGGGTCGCAAAGAGTCGGACACGACTGAGGAACTGAACTGAACTGATGAAGCATGTTGATTTTATCAGTGATTCAAAATGAGTCAGACTTTCTAGAAAACAAACCTGTGGCTTATTGCTCAAAGTTTAATCTGTGCCAGCAATGGCATCTAATCCAGAGTAAGAAATCTGTCCAAGGCATTCTTTGCAAAGTCTGAGAACTGAGGAGAGCTGATTCAGGGCTTGTAACCCAAGCATTTCAGCCCCATCTCCTATGTAGAACCAGTAGAATATTACTCTGGAGACTGCAGAAAGCAGGGTGATTTAGCCCCCTAGAAATTCATCTTCAAAAATTGAGAACATGACCACTGAAAAAAACTGAGTATGTTTGACTATATAGATGGACTAACAGAGTGATAGAACAACACAGATTCTTGCTAAAGACAGCAACATTTCTAAAATATAAAAGGACCAATATCCAGGGTACATTATTGCTGAGGCTTGATCTTAATCAAACCAGACCTCTTTGAGTTCCTGTTGTTTTGATTAAACAGTCCAAGGAAGACCTTGGATTTCAGCATAAAGGACAGCAGCTACTAGGACCCTCTGATTCAGTCTTTCAGATACCATTGATTATAGGATTTATTACACATTAATGACATGTCTGAGACTGTACACATTGGCAAATTGATTCACAAACTTGGTAAACTGATTCACAAAATTCAAAGGGTAAAAAATGACTACTGAGAGTTAAAAACAAAAAGCTCAGTATTTGTTGGATGATGGTTGAAGTGATATTGCCCATGATGGATAAAGGGCTTCTCTGGTGGCCCAGCGGTAACGAATCTGTTTGCCAATGCAGGAGACACAGAGACTCAGGTTCCATCCCTGTGTCAAGAAGATACCCTGGATTAGGAAATGGCAACCCACTCTAGTATTCTTATCTGGGAAATCCTATGGACAGAAGAACCATGACAGATAAAACCTCAAAGAGCTCTGATTCTGATATCCTTCGTATTGGCTAAACACTTAAACAACAGGAGTCTCTCTCAGCCACAGCTTCCTTCTACAACCACCTTCCTGTTGTTTAAGATGGTCAAAGGAATTGGTAAAGTTTCAGGCCTCAGGAAACACAGGTGCCAGGGAGTGCTGACGATCTCAGAAGCAAGAATGTATGCCCAGCTCCAACTTCATAATAACTCTGCTCCAGACCTCCCATTCTTTTGTCACTGTTCTCAAATTGCAGATCCCAGGAGAGCCCAATTCACCCAGTTCGGCCCAAGAGTACATCTCCCTAGGTTGAGAGGAGTTGACCCAGCACAATGGAAAACCCCACCAGCTATGTCTGATGGTGAGGAAAGCAGTTTCAGAAGGAAAACTAAAGTGGTGCCATTACTAAAAGAAAATAGAAATTGGAACTTAAGGCAAATGGAAGAAAGGTGCCCCTCTAGATGAATGTAGTAGGAAACAGTGCCCTTTATCCATCCTAGAGGCAAAGAATTCAGCCCCCACTAACCCTCTGAGGGGCTTCCCTAGTGGCTCAGTGGTAAAGAACCCTCCTGCAATGCAGGGGATGTGGGTCAGGGAAATCCTCTGGAGGAGGGCATGGCAACCCACTCCAGTATTCTTGCCTGAATAATCCCATGGGCAGAGCAGCCTGGTAGACTATAGTCCATAGGGTCACAAAACAGTCAGATATGACTTAGAGACTAAACAACAACAACAAACCCCTTTTTAGGGGCCACAATTGTAGGGCACACAACTTGCACATATGTAGACAATAGCCATAGGGAAAGAGATATCAAATGTCGGCTACTCGTGGATGGTCTGTCAAAGTAACTCTGATACAGAAACCTGAGCCTCTCCAAGTAACCATTGTCTCAAATATTGCCATGTTAGTTCACAAAGTCTATTTAATTTTCCAGTCATTCACACTGGGCACTTTCCTAGGTATTTTGTTGTATTGGGGTCAGATACCTTCCCCTCTCCCCCTTTTCTTAAGATTATATCTTTATTATTGGGGTATAGTTGCCTTACAATGCTGTGTTAGTTTCTTCTGTACAATGAAGTAAATCAACTATGTGTATGCATACATATATGCCCTCCCTCTTGGACCTCCCTTCCACCCACCCCCAATCTACCCAAGTCAGTCATCACAGAGCACCGAGCTGAGCTCCCTGTGCTATATAGCAGGTTCCCACTAGTCATCTTTTTTACACATGGCAGTGCCTAGATGTCAGTCTCAATTTCCCAATTCATCTCACCCTCCACCTGGTCCACATGTCTGTTCTCTACGCCTGCATCTCTATTCTTGCCCTGCAAATAGGTTCATCTGTACCATTTTATGAAAATATCTGAGGATCCAAGTTACTATGGCAGTCGTAATCCTGGACCATAATTCAGATTAACTTCTTGTGATCCTCAGATCTTTTTCTAGCAATTGTTTTTTATGGCTTTTTCCTGGAGCAAGGATTAGCAAAGTGCATGCTTATGGGTGACAAACCAAGAGTGACTGCTGCAGTTCTAATCCTGTACCTGCTTCTCAGCCATGCTATTTCATGCAGGTACATGGTACAATTTGACCAGGTAGCCTGGGCATCAACGGTCAAGATTTGACAAGCAGGGGAGGAACAAAAGAAGGTCCTGTGAAGCCATTGTTGGCTCTTGATACAATGGCCTCTGCCTGCATTCCCATTTGGACTAACACAGCTGACTAATTTAATGTACCTGAACCTCAGTTTCTTTCATCTATGTAATACAGATAATAAATCTTATCCATCAAAAAAAAGCCTGTGACTACTCAGCCATAAAAAGAATGAAATAATGCCATTTGCAGCAATATGGATGGACCTAGAGATTATGCTAAGTGAAGTTAAGTCAGAAAGAGTAAGATATACCATATGGAATCACTTATGAAAGTGTGAAAGTGTTAGTTGCTCAGTCATGTCCCACTCTTTGCGATCCTATGGACTGTAGCCTACCAGGCCCCTCTGTCCATGAAATTCTCCAGGCAAGAATACTGAGATGGGTTGCCATTCCTTTCTCCAGGGGATCTTCCTGACCCAGGGATCGAACCCAGGTTGTCTGCATCGCAGAATTCTTTACCGTCTGAGATACCAGGGAAGTGGAATTACTTGTAGGTGGAATCTAAAATGTAACACAAATGAACTTGTTTGCAAACCAGAAACAGATTTAGAGCCTTCGAAAACAAACTTGTGGTTACCAAAGGGGAAAGTAGGGGAGAGATAAATTAGGAATTTGGGATTAACATATACACACTACTATATAAAATAGATAAACAACAAAGACCCATTTATAGCACAACAAACTATACTCAGTATCTTGTAAATTACCTCAATGGAAAATAAACTGCAAAAGTATATGTGTGTGTGTATATATAAGTTTATACAAAATATATGAATGTGTGAATCATTTTGCTGTACACCTGAAGCTAACATGACATTGTAAATCAACTCTACTCCAAATAAAAATAAATTTGAAAAAAGTCATATAATCAGGAAACTTTTAAAAAAGAATAAAATGAAATAAGGAGCAGTAGGGAGGAGGGGGAGAAAGAGGAGGAGATGCAAGAGGGGAGAGTAGATAAGGGAGAGAAGTGAGGGGAGAGAAGAGAAGAAAAAAATAGGAAGAAGAGGAAGGGGAAGAGGAGAAAGAAATTCTACTTGGGAACAAGAACTTTAGCTCATACTGATGAAGTTTCACCCTGCTGGCAATCTTCTTTCCTGACTAGCCTTCACAATTCCTTGTAGCAAATCCTGATAGATAGATAGATAGATAGATAGATAGATAGATAGATAGATCCTACTGATCCTGATTTCTGGTTAAATACTGACCAGTACAGGAATAAATCTAACAAAATGTATTATATATGTATGCTGAAAACTGCAAGAAAAAT
This sequence comes from Odocoileus virginianus, assembly GCF_023699985.2. Taxonomy (NCBI): domain Eukaryota; kingdom Metazoa; phylum Chordata; class Mammalia; order Artiodactyla; family Cervidae; genus Odocoileus; species Odocoileus virginianus. Next base: position 15,730,970 of record NC_069708.1, read on the forward strand.
TATGAGATCAAACAAAGAAAATCTAAATAAATGGAGAAATATGAAGTTCATGGATTGGAAGATATTACTGTCAAGATATCAGTTCTTCCCAGTTTAATTTATAAATCCAACACAATCATCATCAAAATACATAAAGCTTTGATCAATATCAAAAAGCTAATTCTAACATTTATATGAAAAGCCAAAAGATCTAGAATACTAGAAAAAATATATAAAATAAAAAAAAGAAGACACACATTACTTGATTTCAACACTTACTATGTTTAAAGCTATAATAATCATGAAAGTGTGATATTGGCAAAAGGATAGACATAGAGATCAATGGAACAATACAATGAGCCCAGAAATAGACCCATACAAATACAATCAACATATATTAGACAAAGCTGCAAAGGCAATTTAATGTAGAAAGTATAAATGTTTCAACAAACGGTACTGGAACAACTGGATGTTCATTTGCAAAAATATGAACTTCAGCACATACCTCATACTACAAATGAAATTTAATTCAAAATGTACTACAGAACTAAATATAAAATCTAAAACTATAAAATTTTCTAGAAGAAAATTAGGAAAAATTCTGTGTGACTTAGTGTTTTGCAATGAATGTTTAGATACAACACCAAAAGCAATATTCATGGGAAAAAAAAAATAAATTAGATTTTAACAGATTAAATTGTTTGCTTTTGAAAGACACTGTTAAGAGAATTAGAAGATAAAACAAAGTACAGACTGAGAAAAAATACTTGTAAATCACATATCTAATAAAGGACTTATATCAAGAACATACAAAGAAATCCTAAAACTTAACAATAAGAAAACAAGCTAGTTAAATAAAAGCAAAGATCTGACAAATACTTCATTAAAGAAGATATAAGAAGGGTACATTAGTGTATAAAAAGATGTTCTACATCATTTGTCATTAGAGAAATTAACATTAAAACAATGACATTACTACACATCTATTAGAGTGGCTAAAAAAAAAAAAAAAAACCAGAAAACTGCCAATAAGGGACTTCTCTGGTGGTCTAGTGGTTAGGAATCCACCTGCCAGTGCTAGGGACATGGGTTTGATCTCGGGTTAGGGAAGATACCACAGGCCACGGGACGACTAAGCCCATGCACCACAACTACTCAGACCACAAGCTCTAGAGCCAGCAACCTATAACCACTGAACTCCCATGCTACAGCTACTGAGCCCTCCAGAGCCTGGGCTCTGCAAAAAGAGAAGCCATTGCAATGAGAAGCCCATGCACCACAACTAGAGAGTATCTCCCACTTGCCGCAACTAGAGCAAGCCTGCACAAACAATGAAGACCCACCCAGCACAGCCAAAAATAAATAAGTAAATAAATTTAAAAATTTTGGAAACTGCCAATAAAAAATGCTGGCACAGATTAAAAATGCTGGATAGAGCACAACATGTGCTCATTCACAGCTAGTGGGAATCAAAGTGGTATCAGTCCGTCAGTTCAGTCGCTCAGTCGTGTCTGACTCTTTGTGACCCCATGGACTGCAGTGTGCCAGGCTTCCCTGTCCATCACCAACTCCCAGAGCTTGCTCAAACTCATGTCCATTGAGTCGGTGATGCTTTACTGCCATCTTCATCCTCTGTCATCCCCTTCTCCTGCCTTCAATCTTTCCCAGCCTCAGTGTCTTTTCAACTGAGTCAGTTCTTCGCTTCAGGTGGCCAAAGTATTGGAGTTTCAGCTTCAGCGTCAGTCCTTTCAATGAATATTCAGGACTGATCTCCTTTAGGATGGACTGGTTCGATCTCCTTGCAGTCCAAGGGACTCTCAAGAGTCATCTCCAACACCACAGTTCAAAAGCACCAATTCTTCAGCACTCAGCTTTCTTTACAGTCCAATTCTCACATCCATACATGACTATTGACAAAACCATAGCTTTGACTAGATGAACCTTTGTCATCAAAGTGGTATAGTCACTTTGAAAGTCTACCAGTTGCTTATAAAAGTCAGACATAGATTTACAATATGATCTAATAATCACACTCCTTGGAATTACTCCAAGTGAATTAAAAGTTTATGTTCACACAAAATCCTACATACCAGTGTTTTAGCAGCTTTTCGTAATCTCCAAAAACTGTCCTTCAATGGGTAAATGAATAAGTAAACTGCAGTACACCCTTACAATTGAATACTATTCAGTGGTGAAAAGACTTATTAATAAACACAACATAGATGAGTTATAAATAGATTTTGTTAAGAAGCCAGACCCCAAAGGATATGTACTGTATAATTATATTTATATGACATTCTGGAAAATGCAAAATTGTAGAAATGAAAAACAAATCACAGGCCACCAATGTTTAGGGAAGTGGGAATGGTTGACTACAAAGAAGACACACAGGGGAATTTTTAGTGTGATGAAATCATTCTTTATGGCACTAAGCTGGTGGATACATGACCCTGTGCATTTGCCAAAACCCTGAGTACATCATCAAAAGTCAGTTTTAAAGTAGGCAAATAAAATAATCAACCAAAATGTCAAGGGGTCTCCAGATGGAATACAGATTATGACAAATTACTCTAACTATATAATAAATTTATTATTAACTTCAATGAAGGGTGTAAGGAAAAAGAAGCTGCTTTAAATAACTTTGGATTAATGGTGTTTTGATTGGAAAAGGTAAAGCTAAAAAGAAAAAGACTATACATAAGCAGTGTACTCTAGTGGGTGCACTTGTTTCTCAAGGGATATCAGCTGAGAAGTCTGAAGTCTTTATGCATCTTCTATCATAGAAGACATAAGTTAATAAATGATGGATGATGCAGTTATCTTACTCACTCAATTCAGGGGTCAAACCTACATCTCCTGCATCTCCTTACACTGACAAGAGGATTTTTTACCACTAAGTACTTTGGTTATAAGGGCTTCTCTGGTGGCTCAGATAGTAAAGAATCTGCCTGCAATGCAGGAGACCTGGGTTTAATCCCTGGGTCAGGAAGATCCCATAGTTGGGATCTTGGGTTGAGTTTGATCCTATAGAATAAAGTTAAAAATAAGCTAGGGGAAGACTAGAAGGAATTCTGTGATGCTGGATTAGAGTTGGAGACAGCAGTATGAATTCGTGCTTAGCTTAATATATATACAAATAGATACAGAAATAAGTATAGGTATATGTACACATTGTGTGTATGTGTGTGTGTATATATATATATCCTAGATCTTTCTCTGGGAGGATCTAGAAGTAATGATAGCCCAGTCATAATGAGGCAGCATCAGTGCCCAGATTTTGCTTTTTAAATAACATTCCTTAATAAAAGGAACCAGGACTCCTTTTGAAAATAGCTGACTCTGGGACTGGGACAGGAAATATATGAGATGAGCTTGCAGCATTTTGTATTGCCAGAGGAAAGGAAGTACTCAAAGAAATAAAATGATGGGGTGTGTTAAAGGGAAACAGGAGTGTCAAACTGAAAGAGCTCCCAATGGCCAAAGTTGGAACAATTTGAGCAAGAAAATAAATAAAATAATAATAAATAAATAAAATACTGTATTATAGCCCATGAGAAGTAAAAGTGTTGGTCATTCAGTCATGTCCAACTCTTTGGGACCCTATGAACTGTAGCCTTCCAGGCTCCACTGTCCATGGATTTCTCCAGGCAAGAATACTGGAGTGGGTTGCCATTCCCTTCTGCAGGGGATCTTTCTGACCCAGAGATCAAACCCAGGTCTTCTGCACTGCAGGCAGATTCTTTACCACCTGAACCAGCAGGAAGCCCTTATAACTGAAGTATTCAGTGGTAAAGAATCCTCCTGTTAATGTAAGGAGATGCAAGAGATGTGGGTTTGGTCCCTGGGTTGAGAAGATCCCCTGGAGGAGGAAATGGCAACCTACTCCAGTACTCTTACCTGGAGAATCCCATGGACAGAGGAGCCTGGCAGGCTACAGTCCATGGGGTCGCAAAAGAGTTGGACATGACTGAGTGACTGAGCATTTTTTATTCTGGTTAGTCTTAAATTGGAAGTAAGGACAGAAATTAGCAAAGCTGTCACTTATTAATGAAGTCCCGAACATTTGAGTCAGATTGACACAGGATTTATTGCCTGCCTCTCTGGACTGTTGTTGATGATGGCAATTTGGCTTTTTACAAATCTTACTTAAAGAGAGAAGACTGACTTTCTGAAAGCTGGATACTGTAAATAATGAGTTGATTTCCTGGGAGAGCTGCTATAGAGGTAGAGTTCTATTTTCATGTATGGTCTGGCCATTGTTCATCTGTATATTCAGTTTCTCAATATACATGAGTCTACCAGATTAAAAAAAATGATTTAATAAATAAACAAATGGGCAGAAGGGATAAATTTTCCTTATAGAACATATATAGACATTGTCCCTTTCAGGAGGTGGACCTTAATCCCCTCTACCTTGAGTGGGGACTGGATTTAGTGACTTGTTTCTAATCAGTTCAGAAATGGAAACATAACAACTTTATAGTGTTGAAACTTGGCAAGCACTACTTTGGCCAGATGATAAGGTTAACACTAGCAATAATCATGTTGATAGCATGTACTCCCTGATAGGATGTGATGAGAAGAGCACTTCATTTCCGTGACCTTCTCCAAAACCCACAACCCCAATCTAATCATAAGAAAACATCATAAAAAACCCAAATTCAGGAACATTATACAAAGTACTTGACCAATACTCTTCAAAAATATCAAGGTGATGAAAAGACAAAGGAACTCTTACAGATCAAAGGAGATTAAATAGACAAGATGACTAAATGTAATGTGGCTTCCTGGATAGGATCCTGAAATGGAAAGCAAAAAAGACATAAAATGTTTTTCAAAAGAAGAAGAGGAAAAGGAAAAACTAAAGAAAACTGAATAAAGTACAGTTACATTATTATTTCTCTTAATATTAAGTTTATTGTTTTGATAAATGTATCACAGTTATATAAGATGTTAATATTTAAGGAAACTAGGGGAAGGGAAAATAGAAATTCTTTGCATTATCTTTGCAACTTTTCTGTAAACTGAAAAGTATTTCAGAATAAAATGTTTATTTAAAAAAAAATATGTATCTCCTCAGGTACTTTTAAGTTGACATCTAAAATTTTTCACCATAAGTTTAAATATTTGCAAAAGGTATAATTTCCAACATATTATAAATATTGTTATTTTAAATTAAAACTGTCACATCACTCTTTTAAATATATTCAAAAGACTATAAATACCAAAGTAATTTGAACCACGCTTTTCAATTTAAAAAATACATGTGCAAGCTCTTCTCTTAACTGTCAAAAATATTAAATTATTCCTTATTCTCCTTGAACTCATATTTTAAAATTACTTCCCCTACATAATTTAATTCTATTGAGATACACTTTTATGCTTTAAAGTCCCATTGATTACACTAACATATCTCCTTGAAATAAGAATATATATAAATTGAAATTTTAATTTTTAAAATCACCCATGACCTTAAGGCTTAAGTGTTAATTATAATTAGATTTCAATCCAGAATAAATTTTTATCAGTAATACACATTTGATCAAAATGGACTACATTACAAAAATTTGAAAATTATTAAACCTGAAAAGTAATGATTTATTGGAAATTCTCATATCTCAATGAGAAGAATAGAAGTTGTTTTTGCCATAAGGAGGGCTTATGACACAAATATTTGGAACTGTCCTTCTGTTTGCTACAGAGGAGGGTACTATTCATGGAAAGATTCCATGACAGAATTCTGATTGAGTGAGAGGTGTACCTTTCTTTTGTAAAACAGAACAAAGGAGGATGTGAAATAAAAGAGGAGTGTGGGAATTCAACTTGAGGTCTTGACCCCAAGTGCATTTTCACACAGAAAATATAGATAGGAGTAAATATGGAAGTTTAGGATTTATGAAGTGATCCCCTTAAAATCATCCATTCCTGTGTCCCTCTTAGAAAGACTTCATATATCTCTGAGAGTACAAATTTCCCAGTCTGAAAGCTAAACTCTTGAGGATGCTGAAAGGGTTGGAGTTTATCCCATGGGCTAAAGGAGAATGATTGGAGCTGCCAAGCAGAAAAGATTTTGTACTTTAGAAATAGAATCTGGGTCATTATTTCCTGGAATGGATGAAAGGAAAAAGGAACTGGAGGAGTAGTTGAGTTGGTGGTACAGAGAAATCTTGTAAAAGTCCTTATGTGGGAGCTCCAACCCTCTTCCAAGGCAGATTCTTACTTCTCAGACAATGAGATCCATTAAATGGTAATCATCTCCTCAAGGAACAATTTCCCCTTGTATTCCAGTTCTCTAAGCATTAGGTAATTCTCAGTCCAACAAGTTGAACATGTCCAGACATCACAGTGCATATTATAGAACCACAGTCCTTGTGACTACAATACAGTATGAGAGGTCCAAAGCACATTTTTGTCTCTATAAATGTGGGAGAAGACATTTTATCCTTAGCACTTTCCATTATCTAGTTAGGTCCCAATTTAAGGAAACCCTCTGCAATAGAATCTCACTTAAATGAATGCAAAGAATAAAACCTGAGTCCTTACAGAGGGTCCTTTACATCCCAGTGGACAGTCTGTATCAAAATTATAATTCTGGCATGAGCAAGACTGTATTTTCACAGATTCCCTCATCCATTTAGAAGAAAACTATTAACTACTTAAATATCTTTTGGGAGGAGTATTTATGTAGTGCCCATTTGTCCCTGCTGCTGCTGCTGCTGCTGCTGCTGCTGCTGCTAAGTCGCTTCAGTCGTGTCCGACTCTGTGTGACTCCATGGACTGCAGCCCACCAGGCTCCTCCATCCATGGGATTTTCCAGGCAAGAGTACTAGAGTGGGGTGCCATTGCCTTCTCCGCTATTTGTCCCTAGACAGCTATAAAATACTAAATATTTTAAATATTCTTTATAAAAGATTGTTCTGATTATGGGTTTGGTATCCTCTGAGTAATACCAAAATTGTGTTTTGCATGTTTGACACTCTGGGTTAAAGGCAAATTGTGTTGCTGAACTGAAATGATATCCTGACAGGTATTACATAATTCAAGCCATGGAAAGCACATTAAGTACTGACAAGGACTCTCTCCTTGATCAAACTTTAGCCTGGTTCCTCTGAGTCCTTTTCTATGCTAGGCATCATCTTTGGTCTGCCATCCTTGTCCTTGAAGGAGATTTTAATATGCCACCCCAAAAATACACCACTGTAGATTATTCTGTGCCAAAGACAATTAATGCAGACACTGGAAAAACTCACTACCATCCCCCTTTCTGCCTAAAGACAAGGTCTAAATTTCCTTCTGTGAAGGTGTCCTGCAGCCTCTCTCCTGTACTAGGAAGAATATAATGATTCTTAATCACTAGAGACATTGTTATCACCCCAGGTACTGCATGAGATCAGTCTGCATAACAAACATTATAAAAACAGCTCTTATCTCCCATGAGTTTACTCACTATATTTACCTTCTCACAATTTATCACCCCTAGAAGCCCAAACCCCTTTCCCTTTGCTTTGTTACTTCTCCACAATTTATTACCCTTTGTTAACATGGTATACAAAACCCCATCCAAAGGGTTCTTTGGGTCTTCATTTCTTTTCTGTGAAGGCTTTCATATGCATATATTAAAAGCTTTCACTTTTGGTAATTTTCCTTTCATCAGTTTAAATTTCAGGGTCTTAGTTACTGAATCTAACAGGGTAGAGGAAATGTTTTCTCCTCTTCTGCAAATTGTTGTCCTTGACCTGCCAAGCCCCATCCAGCAAAACAAAAATCCTGCCAAGCCAGTTTCACAGGAATCTGCTCCCTCCTTCACACCTAACCAAGTTTTTCCATACACTGAAGCCCTCAGCCTACCTAGTGTTTTTAAATCTACAGCTGTTTATGTGCATTCAGAATTGAGTTCAGTCTCTTTCTCTCCTAATGCAATAGTCTTGAATAAAATCTTTCCTGATACAATTTTTCTTTGTTAGTTTTGGCATTGTGTTGGGTGTGGTAGTACAAGAGTATATATGGTATAAGTCCCTGCCATCCAAGATCATACAGTCCATTGGGTTGTGCATTAACCCAGTTCAGTTCAGTTCAGTTCAGTTCAGTTCAGTCACTCAGTCACGTCCGACTCTTTGCAACCCCATGAATCACAGCACGCCAGTGCTCCCTGCCCACAACCAACTCCTGGAGTTTACTCAAACGCATGCCCATCGAGTCGGTGATGCCATCCAGCCATCTCATCCTCTGTCGTCCCCTTCTCCTCCTACTCCAAATCCCTCCCAGCATCAGGGTCTTTTCCAGTGAGTCAACTCTTCCCATGAGGTGGCCAAAGTATTGGAGTTTCAGCTTCAGCATCAGTCCTTCCAATGAACACCCAGGACTTATCTCCTTCAGGATGGACTGGTTGGATCTCCTTGCAGTCCAAGGAACTCTCAAGAGTCTTCTCCAACACCATAGATCAAAAGCATCAAATTTTTGGTGCTCAGCTTTCTTCACAGCCCAACTCTCACATCCATACATGACCACTGGAAAAACCATAGCCTTGACGAGACAGACCTTTGTTGGCAAAGCAATGCCTCTGCTTTTTAACATGCTATCTAGGTTGGTCATAACCTTCCTTCCAAGGAGTAAGTGTCTTTTCATTTCAGGGCTGCAATCACCATCTGCAGTGATTTTGGAGCCCAAAAAAATAAAGTCTGACACTGTTTTCACTGTATCCTTGTCTATTTGCCATGAAGTGATGGGACTGGATGCCATGATCTTTGTTTTCTGAATATTGAGCTTTAAACCAACTTTTTCACTCTCCTCTTTCACTTTCATCAAGAGGCTCTTTAGTTCTTCTTCGCTTTCTGCCATAAGGGTGGTATCATCTGCATATCTGAGGTTATTGATATTTCTCCCGGCAGTCTTGATTCCAGCTTGTGCTTCCTCCAGCCCAGTGTTTCTCATGATATACTCTCCATAGAAGTTAAACAAGCAGGGTGACAATATACAGCCTTGACGTACTCCTTTCCCTATTTGGAACCAGTCTGCTGTTCCATGTCCAGTTCTAATTCTTGCTTCCTGACCTGCACACAAGTTTCTCAAGAGTCAGGTCAGGTGGTCTGGTATTCCCATCTCTTGAAGAATTTTCCACAGTTTATTGTGATTCACACAGTTGAAGGCTTTGGCATAGTCAATAAAGCAGAAAGAGATGTTTTTCTGGAACTCTCTTGCTTTTTTGATGATCCAGCAGATGTTGGCAATTTGATCTCTGGTTCCTCTGTCTTTTCTAAAACTAGCTTGAACATCTGGAAGTTCACAGTTCACGTATTGCTGAAGCCTGGCTTGGACAACTTTGAGCATTACTTTACTAGCATGTGAGATGAGTGCAATTGTGCAGTAGTTTGAGCATTCTTGGGATTGCCTTTCTTTGGGATTGGAATGAAAAGTGACTTTTTCCAGTCCTGTGGCCACTGCTGAGTCTTCCAAATTTGCTGGCATATCGAGTGCAGCACTTTCATAGCATCATCTTTCAGGATTTGAAATAGCTCAACTGGAATTCCATCACATCCACTAGCTTTGTTCATAGTGATGCTTTCTAAGGCCCACTTGACTTCACATTCCAGGATGTCTGGCTCTAGGTGAGTGATCACACCATCATGAATATCTGGCTCATGAAGATCTTTTTGTACAGTACTTCTCTGTATTCTTGCCACCTCTTCTTAATATCTTCTGCTTCTTTTAGGTCCATACCATTTCTGTCCTTTATCGAACCCATCTTTGCATGAAATGTTCCCTTGGTATCTCTAATTTTCTTGAAAGAATCTCTAGCCTTTCCCATTCTGTTGTTTGCCTCTATTTCTTTGCACTGATCACTGAGGAAGGTTTTCTTATCTCTCCTGGTTATTCTTTGGAACTCTGCATTCAAATGGGTATATCTTTCCTTTTCTGTTTTGCTTTTCACTTCTCTTCGTTTCACAGCTATTTGTAAGGCCTCCTCAGACAGCCATTTTGCCTTTTTGCATTCCTTTTCCATGGGGATGGTCTTGATCCCTGTCTCCTGTACAATATCACAAACCTCCATCCATAGTCCATCAGGCCCTCTGTCTATCAGATCTAGTCCTTTAAACCTATTTCTGACTTCCACTGTATATTCATAAGGGATTTGATTTAGGTCATACCTGAATGGTCTGTAAGGCTGCCAGGGCTAACGCCATGACAGGCAGCCTAGATTAGGAGTAGGCCTGGTTTTCTGGGGTAACATGATTATCAGGCCACCTGGAGCCAGCCTAGTAAGAATCAACATGCGCCTAGTAAGAAAGAGGGAACCTATCAGGGGAAAGCTGAAAAGCCCGCGAACACCCAAGTTTGAAAAAAAGCCCGTGAAGGTTTGGGCCAATAAGATTGCTTTGCAAACATGTAACCAATCCGCTTAAGCCAGCTACCAACTGCTTATGCACACCCCATAAATTTGGATAACAGCATGGGCTCAGGGCTCTCTGACCCCGTGCCACTATGTGGCAGGAGCCCTGACTCGAGTCAGCAATAAACTTCCCTTTTTGCGAATTGCATTGTCTTGAAAGCCTTCTCTCTTCCCACTCGGGGATTCGGACATCGGGCATAACATTTGGGGGCTCGTCCGGGATCCCTTGACCTAGGAAAGAGAACACTTCCAGGACGGAGGGGAAGGATAAAAAATAGCACCGGTGCTCAGGCAGGACAGGAAAGTCCAGTGTAAATCCCAGGCCCTGCTGAGAATCAGGAAGGTATCTGGCACAGGAGAAAGCTTTCTATAAAAGGGAGAATGGATTGGACATTCCAGCCGGCGCAAGACCGAGGCCAGCAAGCGTGCTGGAAGGCAGCCGGCTCTGCGGAAAGGAGAGTTCCTCTCCTGATTCCGAGTCTGGTGAACAGTGGACACCATTTGGTAAGGTAAACCGTGTACCGGGAGGCAAGAGGACTCAGGGGATCCGAAAACCCAGTGCTGTGTTGTCGGCCGACATTTGTCTACCTGTGTGTTTGTCTATGACTCTCCTTGTTTGTGTGTGCTGGCATTGTCTCTGGTGCATCATTCTCTTCTCTCTCTTCTGACTTATTCTCTTTTCCTCTTCTTCTCTAATTTGCCCTCCACTCCTTTTCTTTTTGGGAGTTTCAGTGAACAGGCGAACGGTTGTGGGAGCAATTGATGAGTCCCGGCCAGGGCTACACTCTGGCGGACTCTGAAGGCCCTACAATAAGTAAGCCTCAGTAACGGGAGCCCGATCGGGTGAAACTCTCCTTTAACATCCTTGACTGAGGACGTGGCCTAAAATTCTTCGTGTGCGCACGGGTCAGGCACTTAAAGGCCATTAGGGCGCCTGCCACTTGAAGACTCCCGTGAGAGGATAAGGGGGTCATGGAACGGGCTAGACATGCCTAGGGTGCCCGCCACCAGCAAGAAAACTTCCATGCAATGACGCAGGCACATAAACAGTTCCAAAAGCAAACAATAAGCCCAACCTCTTGGCTGCCACCACTCCCGGTAGGATTTTTGGTGGTCGTTCTCAGTGACTTCTTCTCTCTCTCTCCCCTACCACTTATTCTTTGACCATGGGTCGGGGGAATCTACCCCACTTTCTCTCATGACTGACCATTTTTCGGATGTCAGGGCCAGGGCCCATAACTTGTCATTAATAACCTTTTGCTCTGCAGAGTGGCCCGCTTTCCAGGTTGGATGGCCTCCAGAAGGCACCTTTCAACCGTCTGTCATACAGGAGGTGAAGGGGAAGATTATGGCTCCTGATCCATGGGGCCATCCAGATCAGGTCCCCTATGTCATGGTCTGGCAAGATCTAGTGGAAAATCCGCCTAAGTGGTTAAAACCTTTTGTTCACAAACTTCCTAGTTCTTCCAATTCACAGGTCCTGGTGATGGAGACCCCCCCGGAAGAAACTAAAAAGAAAGAGGACCCAAAACCAGTCCTTCAGGAATCATCTTATCCAAACCTGATAGATCTAGAAACGGAGATAAGGCCTCTGCCATATACGCCCCCCTTGCAATTCTCTCCGAGGAGAGAAGCTCCCACGGGTGAACCAAGAGGATTAAGAGGGCCAGTGGGAACTGACCATGGGGGGGGGGGGCAGCATTAGGGACCCAGGGGAGAACTAGGGGTGATAGGGGTGGACAAGACCCTGGGGACCCAAAGTTACCTTCATCCACTGTTCAGGCGCTCCCCGTCCGAGTGGGACCAGCCCACCCGGACGGAGAGCGAACCTATCAGTACTGGCCCTTTTCCACGAGTGACCTGTATAATTGGAAAACCCAGAACCCTACTTTCTCAGAGAAACCCGAAGGCTTCATTGACCTCTTAGATTCCATTTTGTTCACTCACAACCCCACCTGGGACGATTGTCAGCAGCTGTTGCAGATGCTCTTCACCACAGAAGAACGAGAGCGAATTTTGGCAGACGCACAGAAACAGGCCCTGGGGACCGATGGGAGACCAACCGCCCAGCCTCATCTCGTGGACGAGGGGTTTCCTCTGTTGTGGTCTAACTGGGATTTTGAGCAAGTGGAAGGTAGAGAGCGTCTCCGAGTGTACTGCCAGACTCTAATGGCTGGCCTGTGGGACGCGGCTAGAAAGCCGACAAATTTGGCGAAGGTAAATTTAGTAAGGCAAGAGCCCACTGAGAGCCCGTCAGCCTTCCTAGAGAGGCTGATGGAAGCCTTTAGGCAATATACACCTATGGACCCCAAGGCTGAGGAGTCACGTGCTGCAGTTGTGTTAGCGTTTGTAAGTCAGGCAGCCCCAGATATTAGGAGGAAATTACAAAAGATAAAGGGATTGGGAGAACAGACAATACAAGATTTACTGAAAGCAGCTGAAAAGGTATTTAGTAATAGAGAGACCCCAGAAGAAAGGGAAGAGCGAATTCAATGGGAGGAAAGGGAATTAGCTGAGAACATCAGGAAGGAAGATAGGGAACATAGGGCGAGGGAAAACCGGAAGAACCAGAGGGAGCTAGCCCAGATTCTTTTTGCGGGGATGAAGGCCGGAACAGAATTGAGGGAGCCTCGAGACCCCCAGGCGGGAGAAAGAGAGAGACCAAAAAGGCAGGCCCTAAAGAAAGATCAGTGCACTTACTGCAAAGAACGAAGGCACTGGAAAAACGAGTGCCCTGAGAGGGACCCAAAGAGGGGAACAACCCAGAGAGAGAGAATCTCCCCTGGAACTCAAGTTCTATATGCGGGGGAAGACAGTGACTAGGGGAGTCAAGACTCGGCACCCCTCCCCGAGTCCTGGGTAACCATACGTGTGGAGGGGAAACCCGTTGGCTTCATGGTAGATACTGGCGCCTAACACTGTTTTAAATCAAAGACTGGGACCAATGTCTAAGAAAACCAGCTTGGTGCAGGGAGCCACGGGGACAAAAAGGTATTGTTGGGCCACAGAACGGAAAGTAAATCTAGGGACCCACCAGGTGTCCCATTCATTTTTGGTGATACCAGAATGCCCAGCCCCTCTACTTGGAAGAGACTTGTTGACTAAAGTTAATGCTCAGATCCATTTTGATCCTGGGGGAATGTCAGTCACGGATGGACTTGGACAGCCAATACATGTCTTATCCCTAGCCTTAAGAGATGAGTACAAACTTTTTGCGCCTAAGCCCTCAGAGACCATAGCACCAGATGTACAACCATGGGTCAATAAATACCCTTTGGCCTGGGCAGAAACAGCAGGAATGGGACTGGCCAAACAGAGACATCCGGTCGTCATCGAGCTAAAGGCCGAAGCTAGTCCTGTGAGGGTGAGACAGTACCCTATGAGCCAGGAAGCTCAGCGGGGGATCATTCCCCACATTCAATGGCTCATGGATGCCGTAATTCTCAAGCGGTGCCAAACCCCTTGGAACACCCCCTTACTGCCGGTGAAGAAGCCAGGGAGGAAAGATTACAGACCTGTCCAAGACCTGCGAGAAGTCAACAAACGGGTGAGTGACATACACCCTACGGTCCCTAACCTGTATACCCTCCCGAGCAGTTTACTGCCTGAGTACACTTGGTACTCTGTGTTGGACTTGAAAGATGCTTTTTTCAGCCTACCCCTGGTGGCCCAGAGCCAGGAGATATTTGCCTTTGAGTGGACCGAGGGGGAAGGCCAACCAGTAGTACAATTAACTTGGACCTGCCTCCCACAGGGGTTCAAGAACTCCCCTACCTTGTTTAATGAGGCTTTGAGCGAGGACCGCTAAGAATATCGGACTTGCCACTCAGAGGTCATCCTGTTGCAACATGTAGATGACCTTATGTTGGCTGGAACCACAGAGGAGGCATGCAGCCGTGCCACCGGGGACCTCTTACAGACCCGAGGCACTTTGGGGTATCGCGCTAGCACAAAGAAGGCACAAATAGCTCGGCAAGAGGTCACCTATTTGGGATATAAGATCAGGCAGGGGCAAAGGTGGCTAACCCAGGCCATGAAGGAAACAATATTGCAGATACCAGAACCCAAGACCCCCCGCCAGGTGAGAGAATTTCTGGGGACTGTTGGATATTGCAGACTTTGGATCATGGGGTTTTCTGAGAAGCCCCGGCCCTTGTATGAGGGAAGTAAAGAGACCCCAAATTGGACTTGGACTGAGCCAATGAAACAGGCTTTCCAGACACTCAGACGGGCCCTACTAGAAGCCCCAGCCCTTGCCCTGCCTAACCCAAATAAGCCATTCCAGCTGTTTGTAGATGAAAAGCAAGGAATAGGAAAGGGGGTATTGACGCAGCAATGGGGACCATGGAAGCGGCCGATGGCATACCTTTCGAAGCGATTAGACCCAGTGGCCGCTGGGTGGCCCCCTTGCCTTCGCATCATTGCAGCCACTGCCCTCCTCTTTCGAGACGCTGACAAGTTGACATATGGACAGCAACTCTTGGTTTACACCCCCCACGCCATTGAAGGGGTTTTAAACGGGTGCGTTTTCAGACCCCTTGCTTCCTGAATCCAGCCACGCTCCTACCTAACCCAGAGAAAGACCGCCCTCTCCATGATTGCAGTGAGATACTGGCTGAGGACCTGATGGCACAAAAAGACTTAACTGATGTACCCCTAAACAACAGTGAGCTAGTATGGTTCACCGATGGGAGCAGCTATGTAAAAGATGGGCAAGGGAAGGCAGGAGCCACCATAGATGATGATTCAGGGTAGACGATATGGGCTGAGACACTTCCCCCAAACACTTCTGCGCAAAAAGCAGAGTTGATTGCCCTAATACAGGCTCTGGAGCAAGCCAAAGGGAAGAGAGTCACCATTTTTACTGACAGCCGATATGCTTTCAGCACTGCCCATATTCAAGATCCAACATACCAAGAAAGGGGATTTCGGACAGCTGAGGGAAAAGAGGTCAAAAATTTGCCTGAGATTCGCAGGCTCCTGGAAGCTGTCCAACTGCCCCTGGCAGTGGCAATAGTACATGTCCCCTGTCACCAGAAAGGAGAAGACCCTAAGGCGCAGGGCAATTGTGCCGCTGATGCGGCAGCTCAGGAAACAGCTAGCCGGGACAACACCGCCCCCATATTAGCCGTGGGACTTCCACCTCCTGGCATGGGGACTTTGCCATCAGTTCCCGAATATTCCCTCCCTGATCTCGCCTGGATCAGCGAGGATACCACCCTCCAGAAGGATGACAAAGATGGATGGTACCGAGACCAAAACAACAACCTGATATTGGCTGTCACCCTGGGTCATCACCTGTGTGAACACCTGCACACAACTACCCACCTGGGAGAGAAAAAGACCTTAACACTTCTCCAGACGGCCTGCCTGAGGTTCCCTCAACAAAATGCAACTGTACGAGAGATAATCCAGGCTTGCAAAGTGTGCCAGCTGATGAGGACAGGAAAAAGCAGTACACGGGAATGAGGTACCGAGGGGAAGAGCCAGGGCAACACTGGGAGATAGGTTTCACTGAGGTAAGGCCAGGCAATGGGTATCGTGTTGGTTCTGGTAGATACCTTCTCAGGGTTGGTGGAAGCCTTCCCTACTAAGGGAGAGACAGCAATAGTGGTTGCTAAAAGATCTTAGAAGAGATAGTGCCTAGGTACGGGCTGCCAGTGACTATGGGCTCTGATAACGTACCTGCCTTTGTGAGCCAGATTGTACAAGGGCTGGCCCAAGCTCTGGGGACAAAATGGAAGTTGCATTGTGAATATAATCCCCAGAGCTCAGGACAGGTTGAGAGAATGAATCGGACCCTAAAAGAAACTTTGACAAAGTTCGCAATAGAGACTGGCGGGGACTGGGTGACCCTCCTTCCCTTCGCTCTCTTTTGGGCACTAACACCCCGTATAAGTTGAATGTTACCCCTTTTGAGATTCTGTATGGAAGACCCCCTCCTGTGTGTCCTACTTTCGAGGAAAAATGCCTGCCAACCCCTACTTTGGGACAATTCCAGCAAACTCTGATGGCATTAAGTAAGGTACATAACCATGTTTGAAAGTTGATTCAAGAGATATACGAGGGTCAAAATGAGGGGGTCATTCCCTCACATAATATTAGCCCAGGTGATTGGGTTTGGGTAAAATGGCACCAATCAAAGGTATTAGAGCCTAGACGGAAAGGCCCTTATGTTGTTCTCCTTACCACTCCTACCCCTGTCAAGGTCGAGGGGATTGGACCCTGGGTTCACTGCAATCACGTGCGACAAGCCACTCCGGAAGAACAGGAAAAAGCGCGAGCAGAATGGAAGGCGAGTCCTCACCCATCAAATCCTTTGAAACTGAAACTCCCCCGCCCGGAGGCCTCCTAATTCTTCTGCTGATGGCAGCTCTCATCGATCCAGGAGTGACCAGTCACAACCCCCATCGACCTGCTAAGATCACCTGGAAACTCAGCGATGGGCAGACTCATGAGCAACTCAACAAGACCTCAGGAATCCACCCTCCGAATACCTGGTGGCCGGACTTGTACTTTGATCTCAAGAGACTCTTTGGTGCTGGGGCAGGGTGGGATTCTAACGGGCGGCATAACTACCAGGTGACCTCCCGACGGAAACGGACACTTATTAATACAGCCCAAGGGTTGTCAACAGATGGGTTCTGGGCTTTCCCAGGCAACATAAGAAATAACTGGAAAACCTGTGGGGGCATGGAAAGCTATTATTGCTGGAGCTGGAGTTGTGTGACCTCTTGTGATGGGCCCCAAAAACGGGATGTAGAGAACAGGGATTTAGTTAAGTTTACCTTCCAGAACCCTCAAGGCCAACTACCTCCTGACCAAGCTCGCCAAGAACATTTAACATCTCCTTGGTCCCGAGCCTCGGAGGCAACCTGATGGAAATCCCTGGCCCTCTGACTGTACCACTAGCTCAGCAATTCACAACCCCCTATGGGCCTTAGCAAATGCTGCTTTTACAGTCTTAAACCATACCAACCCTAATGCAACCCAATCCTGCTGGCTTTGTTATAATCTTCACCCCCCCTTCTATGAGGCCATAGGCCTGAATGTCTCTTACAATTTGTCTTTAGATTGGAACACACCCCAATGCCGATGGGAAGAATGCAAGGTAGGCCTCACAGTGAATGAGGTTTGGGGACAGGGACTCTGTTTGGGCACAGTGCCACGTGATAAAATTCCCCTCTGTGCCTGGACTATTAGTAACCTATGCTTACACGACAAAAATTGGATTGTGCCAGAGGTTGGGGGTTGGTGGATTTGTTCACATACTGGGCTAACCCCATGTTTAAATGTGAAGGCTTTTAACCAGAGTCAAGAATTCTGTGTCTTGGTTGCTGTGATGCCAAAAATCTTATACTACTCTGAAGAGGTTATGTACTCACATTGGAACCAGGAAATGCTAAGACAGAAGAGAGAGCCAATCAGTGCGATCACCATGGCAACCTTGTTCAATCTTAGGCTGGCAGGAGCAGGGACAGGAATAGCTTCACTATCTCTGTAAGACCAAGGATTTTCCTCCCTACGAGCCGCTATAGATGAAGATATAACTCGCAAAGAAGAATCAATCAGTCACTTGGAGAAGTCTCTAACTTCCTTGTCTGAGGTAGTCTTGCAGAATAGGAGATGATTAGACTTGATTTTTCCCCAACAGGGTGGGGTCTGCGCGGCCCTGGGAGAAAAATGTTGTTTCTGTGCAGACCATACAGGAGTAGTAAGAGAATCTATGGCAAAAGTGAGAGAGGGACTGGCGCAATGAAAGAGAGAACGGGAAGCCCAGCAGGGATGGGTTGAGTCTTGGTTTCAACACTCCCCCTGGCTGACCACCTTAGTTTCCACCCTCCTGGGTTCACTTGTAGTACTGTTATTGACACTAACGTTTGGCCCTTGCATTTTAAACCGGCTAATGTCTTTTGTTAAAGAACGTCTGAATACCATTCAGATTACGGTATTGAGACAACAATATCAGATGGTAGCCCAGGATGAAGAGAAAGACTCCTCTACAGAAACAACTAGACGGGGGGAATGTAAGGTTGCCAGGGCTAACGCCATGACAGGCAGCCTAGATTAGGAATAGGCCTGGTTTTCTGGGGTAACATGATTATCAGGCCACCTGGAGCCAGCCAATCAACATGTGCCTAGTAAGAAAGAGGGAACCTATCAGGGGAAAGCTGAGAAGCCCGCGAACACCCAAGTTTGAAAAAAAGCCCATGAAGTTTTGGGCCAATAAGATTGCTTTGCAAGCATGTAACCAATCCGCTTAAGCCAGCTACCAACTGCTTATGCACACCCTGTAAATTTGGATAACAGCGTGGGGTCAGGGCTCTCTGACCCCGTGCCACTATGTGGCAGGAGCCCTGACTCAAGTCAGCAAAAACTTCCCTTTTTGCGAATTGCATTGTCTTGGAAGCCTTCTCTCTTCCCGCTTGGGGATTCGGACATCAGGCATAACAGGTCAAGTGGTTTTCCCTGCTTTCTTCAATTTTAGTCTGAATTTGGCAATAAGGAGTTCATGATCTGAGCCACAGTCAGCTCCTGGTCTTGTTTTTGCTGACCGTATAGAGCTTCTCCATCTTTGGCTGCAAAGAATATAATCAATCTGCTTTTGGTGTTGACCATCTGGTGATGTACATGTGTAGAGTCTTCTCTTGTGTTGTTGGAAGAGGGTGTTTGCTATGACCAGTGCGTTCTCTTGGCAAAACTCTATTAGCCTTTGTCCTGCTTCATTCCATACTCCAAGGCCAAATTTGCCTGTTACTCCAGGTGTTTCTTGACTTCCTACTTTTGCATTCCAGTCCCCTATAATGAAAAGGACATCTTTTTTGGGTATTAGTTCTAAGAGGTCTTGTAGGTCTTCATAAAACTGTTCAACTTCAGCTTCTTCAGCATCACTGGTTGGGGCATAGGCTTGGATTACTATGATATTGAATGGTTTGCCTTGGAAACGAACAGAGATCATTCTGTCATTTTTGAGATTGCATCCAAGTACTGCATTTCGGACTCTTTTGTTGACCATGATGGATACTCCATTTCTTCCAAGAGATTCCTGCCCACAGTAGTAGATATAATGGTCATTCTGAGATAAATTCACCCATTGCTGTCCATTTTAGTTCGCTGATTCCTAGAATGTCAACATTCACTCTTACTGAAAGAGAAACTCCCCTGGTCGGTAGGTGCCCAATATCCTACTGGAGATCAGTGAGAAATAAGTCCAGAAAGAATGAAAGGATGTAGCCAAAGCAAAAACAATACCCAGTTGTGGATGTGACTGGTGATAGAAGAAAGGTCCCATGCTGAAAGAGCAATATTGCATAGGAATCTGGAGTGCTAGATCCATGAATTAAGGCATTATCCCAAGAGACGTTCATTCAGGATGCTTATTTAATATCTTGAGCTCCATCCTGTTATTGAAAGTTAACCATACCCTTGAAGAAGCAGAACTGGCCTGGACTTCTGAGGTTTTGCTCAATTCATATGGTAAGGAAGATGCATAGAATTCATATGGTAAAAGAATGCATGGAATCTTCTCTGTGCCTCTTTGATGAAAAAACATGGTGTTCTAAAAGACAGATCGTGCCCAGGAAAGTAAAAGAACAGATTATCAAGAGAAGCCAGGGTAGCATTTTTAACATAGGTACTGGCATTCCTTCTAATTAATACCTCTTTCTTTTCTTCTTTTTTTTCTGATGCTTACAAGATGATCAATGTGTTTAATACCAAGAACACCTGTAATCCAAATCACTGCTGACTAGTTGGGTCCTCTAGGAAGCAGATGCTTAGACTAATGAGTAAAAGAAATTGGGGACGAAATGCCCTGAAAGATTAAAAGGGAAGAAATAGGATTGAGCAGGATGCACAGAGGATGAGATGGTTGGATGGCATCACTGACTCAATGGATATGAGTTTGAGCAGACACCAGGAGATAGTGAAGGACAGGGAAGCCTGGTGTACTGCAGTCCATGAGGTTGCAAAGAGTCAGACATTACTTAGTGACTGAACAACAGCAGCAATAACAGGAAGCACCTCAGATGAAAAGTCAGACCTGACAAAGTCTTGGTCAATCCAACAGAGAACTTTAAAGCAAAGATTGCCCATTAGAGGAGTCTCATATTGGATAAAAATAGTTGGGCCCTAGTAAGGCCATCTGTGCTCAGTTTTTGGCTTGGGGCTACACCAGAAGAGTGTAGCCTCTGCTCAAAAGCAGAGGTGAATCCTGAAGTTGTTGCAGCTGAACGGCAAGTTCATTCCTGAGAGGTACAGCCGCATGATTGCCACAGAGATGCTGCAGAAACTTTCTGTAAGCAGCAAATTGACTTAAAGCATATTGCCTTCCTTCCTTCTGAGTACTGAGTACAAGAATGTACAAAATAATCAGTATGATTTTTTTAACCCTTTAAATTGTAAGATATAACACACATTCTAAAAACTGAAGAAAAAAAAATGTGCAACTAGAATTTATCGCAAAATGAACACCCATGTAACCACCATCCAAATAAATAGAATATTGCCGACATGCCAAAAGCTTTCCATATGCCTGTCACCCCAAGTACTAGCCCCTATTCCCCAACAAAAGTAACTAGTATTCTGATTTTATCATTTTGATCCTCTAGGGGGCACTTTGCTTGTTCAAAGAAATAGGCTAAATCAAACTTATGTCTAAACTCAAGAAAATTGAATTTGGGTGGTCATTAATATTGCTAATAATTCCTTCAAATATAGGGTTACTTCCAATCTTCAATCTTGAGATCTTACTAATGGATCACAAAGAAGCTGAAGAACAGACAGTGAAGGTGAAGTAGTTGAGCCCTAACCAATTCTGGGTTCATTTGAAATAGAAATATCACATGTGAATTTATAATTTATATAAACAGAGAATGTGAGAGTAAATGATTATCTAAACTCTGATTCACTTCCAGGTTTTCAGAAACACTTTGGCACAGAACAAGGTGTACTTGGAGCTCCCCAGGTGGTGCTAGTGGTAATGAATCTACCTGCCAATGCAGGAGACATAAGAGACACAAGTTTGATTCCTGGGTCAGGAAGATCCCCTGTAGGAGGGAAAGGCAACCCACTGCAGTATTCTTGCCTGGAGAATCCCATGGACAGAGGAGCCTGGCAGACTACAGTCCATAGGATTGCAAAGAGTCGGAGACAAATGAAGCGACTTAGCACACACACAAGTGAAGGTATACTTCTTACATAGACCATTATCAAAGCCTGTGGCCCCAAGAGAATCATAGGCTTACTTCCCCAAAGTGCCAGAATTGTCCTCTCTCTATTAAGACTATTCTGAAAGGAGCTGAACAAAGACTCATCTGTCACACCATTTATTAATCTTTTCTTTGAAAGGATTTGTATGTTCTCATAAAATTAAAATATGTTCTTATAAACTTAAAATTAGAAATTTACAGAAGTAAAAAGTGAAGTTCCTCTCTTAATTTGGATTCCACCAAAAGCAGAACCCAAGATTAGAATCCGGGGACAAGCAGTTTATTTGGAAGATACAGGAGCACACGGAGGGAGTCAGAAAGTGACACAGAGGAAGGAAGGAAAGTCAATAAAGGATGTGTCCAGGGCAAGTTCTCACTACCTGCAGTTGGGGCCAATTCCCTGCGAGCCTCTAGTAGATGGTGTAAAACAGATGTTGACAAACTTACAGAACAAGAGTAAAATCCTGCCCACTGGTTATTTTTATAAGTTTTAGTGTAATATAGCCATTTCCTCTTTCTGCTTACATTTTTTCCATGAGTTGAACAGTTATGACAAACAATATCACCCTCAAAGGCTAAATTATTATTTGGCAGTATAGAAAAACTTTGCAAGTCTGTGGTTTAGAGCCTGCCTCAGAGTGGTCCCATTGAGGGTGAGGAAGCTAAAGTGTTTACCTCCATTCATCCCTTGTCAGCTGAGGGTTGCTCTGGGGCTGCTAACTCCTCAGATCTCTGGTTGACACTGTAGGCCAGCCAAGCACACTCATATGTCCACAGGAAGTCCTTATGTGCTTACAGTAAGAAACTACAGAATGTCCCCTACATACAAACATTCAAGATGTGAACTTTCAAAGATGCGAATGTGCCACTGTAGGCCCACTGTTGTACTGCACTACCTGTATTTTTCAAGGTACTGTAAGATTAAAAATGCTTTCTTTCTTTTTTGTTTGTTTTTTATGTATCATTTATATGAAAAGTATTATAAACTTATTACAGCACAGTACTATATAGACAATTGTGCTACTTTGTTGGACTTATGAACAAACTGGACTTAAGAACATGCTCTTGGAACAGAACTTGTTTGTCGGTATGGGACTTATTGTATAGGTATGAATGGCACCAACAAATGCCAAGGAGATATGAGCAGGACAATAAGAACACTTGCTATCATTCCAATCCTACATACCCATCAATTCCAATCACCATAGGTAGCCACTTAAACAGTTTGTTGTGTATCTTCCCAGGTATTTTTCTATGCACATGGAATGTGTTATACACATTTAGGTGCACTAGTTTATTTGGGAATTGATGCCAGGATATGTGTGACAGAGCAGGGGGAATGAGAAAAGGAAGGAGAAATTGAATAAAGGTCTATGTTATTGTGCTGGTAACTGCTGTGGGCAACTGGGAACCCTCTGAGTGCCTTAGAATTGTCCCCTTGTTGCTGGCTAAAGCTAATGGTGTTAATGTCCACTTAAAATGAGGCTATCTTCCAGGAAGACTGAATAAGCTTCTATGACTTTGAAAAACACTCTGAAGCAAAACAAAAAAAGCTAAAGCAATAAAACAAACATTTGATGTAACATGTTGACCACACACAGGGAAACTGTTCAACATAGCTGCACTTGAAACCAGGGGGAAACTATGGGATTGTGGCTAGGAAACCAACACTGTTTACTCCGAGTCTAAACCATGCTCACAGAGTTAATCACTTGTGTGACCCTGATAAATCTAGCTGGATGAGAAAATAGTCAACTATCAGAGCAATGAGTCATAAGATACTATGAGATAGCAACTTATCATTTTACCTGCCTTTGAATAGTTCAGTTCAGTCGCTCAGTTGTGTCCGACTCTTTGTGACCCCATGAACCGCAGCACGCCAGGCCTCCCTGTCCATCACAAACTCCCGGAGCTTATCCAAACCCATGTCCATCGAGTCGGTGATGCCGTCCAGCCATCTCATCCTCTGTCGTCCCCTTCTCCTCCTACCCCAAATCCCTCCCAGCATCAGGGTCTTTTCCAATGAGTCAGCTCTTCGCAAGAGGTGGCCAAAGCATTGGAGTTTCAGTTTCAACATCAGTCCTTTCAAGGAACACCCAGGACTTATCTCCTTCAGGATGGACTGGTTGGATCTCCTTGCAGTCCAAGGGACTCTCAAGAGTCTTCTCCAACACCACAGTTCAAAAGCATCAATTCTTCAGTGCTCAGCTTTCTTTATAGTCCAACTCTCACATCCATACATGACCACTGGAAAAACCACAGCTTTGACTAGATGGATCTTTGTTGGCAAAGTAATGTCTCTGCTTTTTAATATGCTATCTAGGTTGGTCATAACTTTCCTTCCAAGGAGTAAGTGTCTTTTAATTTCATGGCTACAATCACCATCGGCAGTGATTTTGGAGCCCAAAAAAATAAAGTCAGCCAGTGTTTCCCCATCTATTTGCCATGAAGTGATGGGACTGGGTGCCATGATCTTGGTTTTCTGAATGCTGAAGTTTAAACCGACTTTTTCACTCTCCTCTTTCACTCTCATCAAGAGGCTCTTTAGTTCTTCTTCACTTTCTGCCATAAGGGTGGTGTCATCTGCATATATGAGGTTATTGATATTTCTCCTGGCAATCTTGATTTCAGCTTGTGCTTCCTCCAGCCCAGCGTTTTGCATGATGTACTCTGCATATAAGTTAAAATGCCCTTCAATTATTAATATCTTAGCCAACCATTATAACAGACATGATATCATTACCTTCTTTGTCCAATTTCTTTTAACCATTATATTTTAAACACTATTATGCCTTTCTCACCTTATATGATGACTCAAAACATCATGTTAATCTGTGACCTTAATGTTAAAAGAAGTGATTTCCATATCACTCATTCTTCTGCCTGAAAAAAGGTGAATCTTTGTCTTAATTTAATCTTAATAAAGTATATATTTGATCACTTTTCACAACTACAGAGGTAAAATAAATTATATTGAACTTGGGTGGTTTTACATTCTCCAAAGATAAATTTCAGGAGGACTTTTCATCCATGCCTCATTTCCTTCTTGGGTCTTAAACCTTTAGAGAGGCTTGGATATCACACTCTTTGCTTAACACTGTGACTTGGAGTTAGGAGACATCCAGAATCTATTGAAACTAGGGCTTAATCCTTTCCCTGGTACTTTATAGTATCAAACTGTGACTCAACAAAATACTATATTGTGCTTTCTGGGTTTTCTAACTCTGCTTATTCCAGGCAGCTAAGGAACATGCAGGGCTGAAAATGAAATTCTATGCAAAGTGGTCAGTGTTTCAGAAAGCAACCCTGCAAAGATGACGAAAACTTAATTCACACCGCTTGATTTGTGATGTGTGGAACACAGAAGGGAGAACACATTCAGAAGGCAAAATGTGTTTATATTCTATCTATCGATCAGTGCCCATCTATCTGTCAGTACATATTAGATTGAAGGATGTATACAAGGAAGGATGCAGAAGGGCCTCCATCCAGTTAACATATCTTGAACCTCACAGCCCAAGATGAGAACAGAAGATCTGGGAATTCAGGAAAGGCTGGGTCTTGGAGTGTCTTAAATTAGCCTGAATTCAGACAAAAGCCCATTTACACCAGCAGCATGGGAATCTAATGATGGGGAATCATGGCCCAGATAAACAAGGCAGAATACCAAAGACTATTAAGCAGATCCTCTTGTATGCTATAAGGAGCCCATCCATACTGTGGAAAATTGTGAGTACCAGCTGTTAACTACAGCCCTTTGCAGACAGATGACCATATCTTTTATTTGGAAAGGAGAAAGTGTTGGAGAAGGGAGTGGTGGATGTCAAAGGAATTGTTATAATTACTGCATGCATGCTAAGTCTCTTCAGTCGTGTCCAATTCTTTGCAACACTCTGGCCATAGCCTGCCAGGCTCTTCTGTCCATGGGATTCTCAAGGCAAGATTACTGGAGTGGGTTACCATGCTCTCCTTCAGGGGATTTTCCCAATCTAGGAAACATACCCACATCTCTTACGTCATCTCCTGCATCGGCAGCCAGGCCTTGACTACCAAGTTGAAATAAAAACTTTTCAATAAAAGATGTAAACAGATAAAGTTCTTGCAAGTGAAAATGACTTATTTTAAAGTGTAGCATTGAAGTCTTGGGCTGTGACAAGAATGAAAATGAAAATGATACAACACCTCAACTCCATGGAAATTTGGAAATGATTTTTCGCCCAGCTGCCTTAAGCTTCCGGAGATTCTTAAAAGCAGATGGGTTTTTTTGTGTTTGCTTCCCAAGGATAAGTCCTCGAAGTGTGCCACTTTTGTGTGCCAAATGAGAGAATAAATTGCAGTACTCATTTTATCTCAACTGCACGCTAAATACACAAGCTGTCTGGAGCTAAATGGATTAGCAAGTTACAGGTAAGTGTGGTATTAGGTGGATGTTTTCTGACTGAGAAACATTTCTGGAGAGGGGTGAAAGTATCCAGTATTTGAAATATTGCAATTCCAAGTATTCTAATTGCATAGTATAGGCAGTCTTTAGGGAATGAACTTTTATTCACCACCTCCACTGCCAAAGCTCACATTGTTTTTAGCATAGAAAAGATTTAAACTACAATTGAGAGGCATTTGTCACATTCATTTTACATTGGAATCTTCGTGGCATTGATGTGTCTGCTCCCTGATGTCATCAAGGTTGTCATGGGAACAAAGAATCAGTAGCTTAAAACATCTGATTCTCTCTTCAAATATACCCTCATCATAAAGAAAATGAAAAAATGTAAAAATCTGAGACAAGTGGAATTATTTTGGTGGTTTGGGTTGAATTCTGACACCTTGGGAACAATGAGAACCTGTGTAGGGAAGAGAGGCAGGAGAGGGATAGAAATGAGAACACTTGCAAGCAAGAAATCGATACCTGGCAAACAAAAGTATTAACAGATCATATTATCACATCTGACCTCTTTAATACAATCCAAAGAAATGCCTGTTATCTCTCAACCTGATCATTAAAAACAAGAAAAGAAGCAATGTAAAATCACAGCAGAAACAAAGAAACAATTAAGAGTGAATTCTCTTTCGGTCTCAATTAGTGGCAAGGTGACCTAAGAGAGGTTCAGAGGAGAGGAAATACCTAATGACTCTTTTTAAAAGAAGCCAAGCATATTATTTTAAATGAACCATTGGAAATAAGAAAAAAAAATGGATAGCATAAGTGAAAATTTAATTGCATGATGGAGTTCAAGTATAAATTGCCATTTGTTTACTTTTTAGTCTCTTTTACAAGAAGGTCAGAGAGCTCAAATATGGTATTAAAATGCAATTTTAAAGCCTGTGGGCCTAGTATTGCTGCTTATAGAAATATCTTCTGGGAAAAGACAGATCAGCCTAGCTATGGGCTTCAGAACAATCAGTGTTTATCTCACAAAAGTCCCCAGCCTTCCTGAGGATTCCCTGACCATTTGCTGTGCCCTTGCCTGTGGGGAGGAGGGGAGGAGTTTTACTCCAGGAAAATACTGATTCTCTGGCAGAATGAGACTGACCAAAAGTTAGGGTCTTTTTTTCTATCAATTTTGAGGGTCATAGTTTAGATTTACAGCTTTGCCTGTGTTGGGGTGTGTGGAACAGAGGGGGAAAGAAGAGGAGAAAGAGGCAAATGCTATTTTCTTCTCATTTAAGAATGCAGTTATTGGGTAGACTGACATTGTAATAGTTGGTTTTAACTGGTTGGTTTTTTGGATTGAACAAGTATTTTTAATTGTCACCCGAGTTTTACATGGGAGAGGACGTGGGTTGTAGTTTATTTTCAACACTTCTTATTTGTTTCTAGGTAAAAGAAATGTGAATTGTAGCTAGCTGTTAAAATATGGAGAAAATCAAACCACTAAAACTCATTATCACAGTGAAGAAAGTAATAGTATATGTAAGAGTGAGGAACTTCTTTTTTTTGGGGGGGGGGTTATTTTTATTTATTTATTTATTTTTTTGTTTGTTTTTTTTGTTGTTGTTTTTTCCATTTATTTTTATTACTTGGAGGCTAATTACTTTACATCATTACAGTAGTTTTTGGAATACATTGAAATGAATTAGCCATGGATTTACATGTATTCCCCATCCCAGTCCCCCCTCCCACCTCCCTCACCACCCGATCCCTCTGGGTCTTCCCAGTGCACTAGGCCCTAGCACTTGTCTCATGTACTCAACCTGGGCTGGTGATCTGTTTCACCCTAGATAATATACATGTTTCAATGCTGTTCTCTTGAAACATCCCACCCTCGCCTTCTCCCAGAGTCCACAAGTCTGTTCTATACATCTGAGTCTCTTTTTCTGTTTTGCATATAGGGTTATCGTTACCATATTTCTAAAGTCCATATATATGTGTTAGTATACTGTAATGGTCTTTATCTTTCTGGCTTACTTTGCTCTGTATAATGGGCTCCAGTTTCATCCATCTCATTAGAACTGATTCAAATGAATTCTTTTTAATAGCTGAGTAATATTCCATTGTGTATATGTACCACAGCTTCCTCATCCATTCGTCTGCTGATGGGCATCTGGGTTGCTTCCATGTCCTGGCTATTATAAACAGTGCTGCGATGAACATTGGGGTACACGTGTCTCTTTCAGATCTGGTTTCCTTGGTGTGTATGCCCAAAAGTGGGATTGCTGGGTCATATGGCAGTTCTATTTCCAGCTTTTTAAGAAATCTCCACACTGTTTTCCATAGTGGCTGTACTAATTTGCATTCCCACCAACAGTGTAAGAGGGTTCCCTTTTCTCCACACCCTCTCCAGCATTTATTGCTTGTAGACTTTTGGATAGCAGCCATCCTGACTGGCGTATAATGGTACCTCATTGTGGTTTTGATTTGCATTTCTCTGATAATGAGTGATGTTGAGCATCTTTTCATGTGTTTGTTAGCCATCTGTATGTCTTCCTTGGAGAAATGTCTGTTGAGTTCTTTGGCCCATTTTTTGATTGGGTCATTTATTTTTCTGGAGTTGATCTGGAGGAGTTGCTTGTATATTTTTGAGATTAATCCTTTGTCTGTTGCTTCGTTTGCTATTATTTTCTCCCAATCTGAGGGCTGTCTTTTCACCTTGCTTATAGTTTCCTTTGTTGTGCAAAAGCTTTTAAGTTTCATTAGGTCCCATTTGTTTATTTTTGCTTTTATTTCTGAAATTCTGGGATGTGGGTCATAGAGGATCCTGCTGTAATATCCGCAAGTCAATCAATGTAATACACCACATTAACAAATTGAAAGATAAAAACCATATGATTATCTCAATAGATGCAGAAAAAGCCTTTGACAAAATTCAACATCCATTTATGATTAAAACTCTCCAGAAAGCAGGAATAGAAGGAACATACCTCAACATAATAAAAGCTATATATGACAAACCCACAGCAAGCATCACCCTCAATGGTGAAAAATTGAAAGCATTTCCCCTGAAATCAGGAACAAGACAAGGGTGCCCACTCTCACCACTCCTATTCAACATAGTTTTGGAAGTGTTGGCCACAGCAATCAGGGCAGAAAAAGAAGTAAAAGGAATCCAGATAGGAAAAGAAGAAGTGAAACTCTCTCTGTTTGCAGATGACATGATCCTCTACATAGAAAACCCTAAAGACTCTACCAGAAAATTACTAGAGCTAATCAATGAATACAGTAAAGTTGCAGGATATAAAATTAACACACAGAAATCTCTTGCATTCCTATACACTAACAATGAGAAAACAGAAAGAGAAATTAAGGAAACAATACCATTCACCATTGCAACAAAAAGAATAAAATACTTAGGAGTATATCTACCTAAAGAAACAAAAGACCTATACATAGAAAACTATAAAACACTGATGAAAGAAATCAAAGAGGACACAAACAGATGGAGAAATATACCGTGTTCGTGGACTGGAAGAATCAATATTGTCAAAATGGCTATACTACCCAAAGCAATCTATAGATTCAATGCAATCCCTATCAAACTACCAACGGTATTTTTCACAGAACTAGAACAAATAATTTCACAATTTGTATGGAAATACAAAAAACCTCGAATAGCCAAAGTAATCCTGAGAAAAAAGAATGGAACTGGAGGAATCAATCTGCCTGACTTCAGACTCTACTACAAAGCCACAGTCATCAAGACAGTATGGTACTGGCACAAAGACAGAAATATAGATCAATGGAACAGAATAGAAAGCCCAGAGATAAATCCACAAACCTATGGTCACCTTATCTTCGACAAAGGAGGCAAGGATATACAATGGAAAAAAGATAACCTCTTTAACAAGTGGTGCTGGGAAAACTGGTCAACCACCTGTAAAAGAATGAAACTAGAACACTTTCTAACACCATACACAGAAATAAACTCAAAATGGATTAAAGATCTAAATGTAAGACCAGAAACTATCAAACTCCTAGAGGAGAACATAGGCAAAACACTCTCCGACATAAATCACAGAGTGAGGAACTTCTAACTGAAATAATTTGAAATTCAAAGGTAGATCAATCAAAAACTACTCCATAGAAAAAATAAGTAGGCAAGGATTCAGAAAACTTCCTGGGCTGTCAGGGGCAAGGGGAAGGGAATCTCTGCCTTTATGAGTTTTCTATTGTCAAAATAATTCTCTGTAATCAAACCACCTTAAAACTCAGCGAATTGAAACTACAATCACTTGTTTTCACTTACACATCTTGGATTAAGGCTGTGCTCCACTGGGTAATTCTGTTTCAACTTGAGGCTCCAGCATGGCTTGTTCCCTTGCTGCTGGGGTACACGTCTGATCTCTGTGTGCCCACACTGTGGAACCCAGCTGAAGGGACAGCAGCTACCAGGACGATGGCAAAGGCACCAAAAGACAAGCTCAAATGTGGAAGTTTCACATTTCTGCTTGCACCAACTTTTGATCATAGCATTGGCTAAAGCAAATCAAATGGGAAAGCTAAACAATAAGGGACGGGACTTCCCTGGTGGTCCAGTGGATAAGAGTCCACACTCCCAATGCAGGGGGGCCTAGGTTCAATCCCTGGTCAGGGAACTAGGTTCCACATGCCTCAACTAAGAGTGCACATGCGTGCAACTAAAGACCACAACTAAAGATCCCAAGTACTGCAACTAGGACTCAGTGCAGACAAATAAATAAATGCTTTTAACAAAACAATAAGGGGCAATAACAAACACTCATTCCTTAAAAAAAAAAAAAAAACTCACCCATTCCTCTCTAGGGCTAAAGCAAATCACATGGACAAGTCCAAAGTCAAAGTTTTAGGGAAATATATTTTTTTCCAAAGGTGTAAGAGGAAAGAAGTAAACATTTTTGAACAATAATCTGATAGAGTTCTAACTAGCTATATGATTTTGGGCATATCTTTCAATCTCAATTGTCTAAAATTTCTTCAATAGAAAAAGTGAAGACAGAGATGCAATATGGTATCATGGGAAAACATGGGCTTTGAAGTTGTATAGACCTCGTTAAAATCTCATATTTGTCAAGAACCAGCTATGGCTCTTGAGGAAATTCAGTTCAGTTCAGTCACTCAGTTGTGTCTGACTCTTTGCGACCCCATGGACTGCAGCATGCCAGGCTTCTCTGTCCATCACCAGCTCCTGGAGTTTGCTCAAACTCATGTCCATTGAGTCAGTGATGCCATCCAACATCTCATCCTCTGTTGTCCCCTTCTCCTCCTGCCTTCAACGTTTCCCAGCAACAGGGTCTTTTTCCAATAAGTTGGTTCTTCGCATCAGGTGGCCAAAGTATCGGAGCTTCAGCTTCAGCATCAGTCCTTCCATTGAATATTCAGGACTTATTTCCTTTAAGATGGACAGGTTGGATCTCCTTGCAGTCCCAGAGACCCTCAAGAGTCTCCTCCAACACCAGAGTTCAAAAGAATTAATTCTTTGGTGCTCAGCTTTCTTTATGGTCCAGCTCTCACATCCATACACGACTACTGGAAAAACCATAGCTTTGACTAGATGAACCTTTGTTGGCAAAGTAATGTCTCTGCTTTTTAACATGCTGTCTAGGTTTGTCATAGGTTTCCTTCCATAGTCATTTCTACTTGAGGAAATTACTGAATCGGATTCTGAGATTCTTTCTTGTATTCCCCTCTAGGGGAAATGTTGTTATCTACTGTAGCAAACAATCTCCAAATTCAGTGACTTAATATGATAGAAGTTGACTTCTCATTTCTTTTTCTTTTTTTTTACTTTTTTTTGGGGGGGGTACTTCTATGTATAGATTTATTTTATTTTTTCCCCAATTATTTTTATTAGTTGGAGGCTAATTACTTTACAATATTGTAGTGGTTTTTGCCATACATTGACATGAATCAGCCATGGATCCACATGTGTTCCCCATCCTGAACCCCCCTCCCACCTCCCTCCCCATCCCATTCCTCTGGGTCATCCCAGTGCACCAGCCTCGAGCACTTGTCTCATGCATCCAACCTGGACTGGTGATCTGTTTCACACTTGATAATATACATGTTTTGATGTTGTTCTCTCAGATCGTCCCACCCTCGCCTTCTCCTATAGAGTCCAAAAGTCTGTTCTATACATCTGTGTTTCTTCTTCTGCCTTGCATACAGGGTTATTGTTACCATCTTTCTAAATTCCATATATATGTGTTAGTATACTGTATTGGTGTTTTTCTTTCTAGCTTACTTCATTCTGCATAATGGGCTCCAGTTTCATCCATCTCATTAGAACTGATTCAAATGAATTCTTTTTAATGGCTGAGTAATATTCCATGGTGTATATGTACCACAGCTTTCTTATCCATTCATCTGCTGATGGGCATCTAGGTTGCTTCCATGTCCTGGCTATTATAAACAGTGCTGCAGTGAATATTGGGGTACATGTGTCTCTTTCAGACCTGGTTTCCTCGGTGTGTATGCCCAGAAGTGGGATTGCTGGGTCATATGGCAGTTCTATCTCCAGTTTTTTAAGAAATCTCCACTCTGTTCTCCATAGTGGCTATACTAGTTTGCATTCCCACCAACAGTGTAAGAGGGTTCCTTTTTCTCCACACCCTCTCCAGCATTTATTGTTTGTAAACTTTTGGATAGCAGCCATTCTGACTGGCGTGTAATGGTACCTCATTGTGGTTTTGATTTGCATTTCTCTGATAATGAGTGATGTTGAGCATCTTTTCATGTGTTTGTTAGCCATCTGTATGTCTTCCTTGGAGAAATGTCTGTTTAGATCTTTGGCCCACTTTTTGATTGGGTCATTTATTTTTCTGGAATTGAGCTGCAGGAGTTGCTTGTATATTTTTGAGATTAATCTTTTGTCTGTTTCTTCATTTGCTATTATTTTCTCCCATTCTGAAGGCTGTCTTTTCACCTAGCTTATAGTTTCCTTTGTTTTGCTAAAACTTTTAAGTTTCATTAGATCCCATTTGTTTATTTTTGCTTTTAATTCCAATATTCTGGGAGGTGGGTCATAGAGGATCTTGCTGTGATTTATGCCGGGACTTCTTATTTCTGACATGACTTTATGCAGTTTGGACAGCTACCTTGGGCAGTTTTTCTATAAACCAGAGGTTAACAAACTATAATTCACAGGCTAAATCCAGCTAACCCCTGTCTTTATAAATAAAGTTTTATTGGATCATAGCAATGCTGATTCATTTACATATTATCTATGGCTACAAAAGCAGAGTTGAGTTTTTGCAACAGAGACCGTATGTTGTGCAACACACATCAAAAATATTTACTGTCTGGCCCTTTATAGAAGAAGTTTACCAACCCTGCCTCAAAGCGATAGATCAGGGATCCAGGCTCCTTTAATCATGGTTCTACCAAGACAGAGTCTTTCACTTCTAGCCACTCAGACAAAGAGAGAAAATTGTCTCTGTCAGCATACTGTCTACTTTACTACCTTTTTCTGGAAGTGATACATTCTACTTCTCAAGGTTCATTGGATAAAACCAGATACATGGCCAACAAAACCACAAAGTGTGGTAGGAAATACAGAGGCCACTTTAAAACTTTCTATTAAATGGGAGAAATAAAGTGAAAATGCAGAATTTCAAAGGAAAGCCCATATAACATTGATAATAGGAATATTCACAGCCTTAAATTCTAAAATTGATAAAAATGAAAGCATGAAAATAAATATACAACTCAAAAAGGAAAAAACCAACAAAACCAAAAGAACAGAATTCTAAAAAGTAGAGTTAATGATTGAATTAATATACAAATAGGTAAGCTGGCTTCTTGAAATAAATAGACAAACTAGGACCTAAACTAATGAAATGAAAAAAGAAAAAACCTGAATAAAAATGATTGCTTATGGCAATAGGTGAAAGGAGTATTTACAGATAAAAGGGATGGAAGTAGCTCTTCTCTGAACATAGTTTTTTCAAAAAGTTTTGACTTTGAATGTTGTAAATGTCTTAGCTACACAAAAATCAATTTCTACCAAAAAGAAAAGTATGCAAAACTTAAAACTAAGCACAGAAAACCTAATTTCAGATGAAAGTGGTAATAATCACACAAAGAAAAGAGTCATTTCAAGGGATTTTGTTCATTGAAATGTCTACATTCTCATATGTTTACAGAGCATATACAGATAGATTTGTGTGTTAAGATAAAAAGAACAGCAAAGAAATCTTAAACTTAATTCAATCATTTAAAATAGTGAGAATATTAATAGTACAGTTTTTGCAATTGTATGTATATTGTAGAATAAGCAAGAAAGTAAGTAATCTTTTGGGGAAGCAAAATTTTAAGTGTTAGAGGAAAAAAATAGAGAAATTAAAAAAAAAACTCTGTAGTATTAAATTTGAATTGGAAATATATTTAAACTGTTTAATTCATATTAATATATGCTAGCTTTATCCCTGAAAGATATATTAGATGCAATGATATCCCAGTTGTATTGAAGATAGATAGCACTCAGATCTTGATTCTTGATGTATAAGAATCATTTCCCACTAGAAATAATCTACATGGAAAACTGGCTGAATCTATGTCTGTGTCAGGGAAAATAAAAGGGAAGCCTGAATGATTTGGGGCTAGAAAGCTAGCTAGGGCTAAAACCACTACAATATTGTAAAGTAATTAGCCTCCAACTAATAAAAAAAATAAAAATAAAAATAAATTTAAAAAATTTAAAAAAAAAGGGAGAGAGGCAGGACAGTCAATAAATATTTATTAAGCAAAAAAAAAAAAAAAAGTATAATGGGGGCATGTCAAAAGGATACAGAAGCTGGGACTTCTCTGGTCCAGGGGCTAAGACTCTGAGTTCCCAATGCAAGAATTGAACCTGGTCGAGGAGCCAACTCCCAAAAGCCAGGACTAAATATCTGTAGTTCTGCAACTAAAGAAAAAAAAAGATCCTGCATGCCACAATTAAGATTCCTCACAGCCAAATAAGTAAATATTTTTAAAAAGGGATACAGAGCCAGTGTAAAAGGGCTTACACTGCCCCAAATCCCCAAAATCACAGGTCAGTGACAACAACTGTGGTCAGGCAAGTGGAGGCATGAACATTTCTGGGCTACCTTCAGGGGAGGACCCCAGGGTCTTGTGGCGTAAGATCAGGGTCATGAGTTATTATTAATAAAAGGAGGGCTGGCAAGACTAGACAGGTTGTCAGGGCTCTTGTCAAGGCCCTAGTATTCTAGGGGCTTAATCTGAGAAGGAACTCAAGGTAAACTCAGGAATGGGACAGCAGTAGCAAGGCTTACAGACTGGGCTCGTGGGAAAGCCACAGTTCAAGTTATCTCCAGTGACAGCTCACCTAGGCCTACTAGCCATTACAAACTGGAACAACTGTAGAAACCACCAGTCATTAGGACTCATAATGAATCTTGATTCTCATTAGCAGGATATTCTAGGAGAACCCTGGTCAGACCCCTCTTACAGTCTTTAAATGCCCCGAACAGTCTCCACAGATACACCATCTTTGTTCTGTCTTTCAAGAGAAGAATGAGTTAGCACTTAACTACTCAAAATGTAGTCCATGAACCAGCAGCATCAGCATCACCTAGGAACTTCTTAAAAATACAAATCATAGGTTTCACCACAGACCTAATGAGTCTGACTCTGCATTTTAATATCCCCAGGGACTCTTACGTGAAAGTTCAAGCAGCACTGGTTTGGCAGGCACTTGGAGGAACTTATCTGAAAGTGGTGGGTCAAGAGGATATCACAGAGCTATGGAGGATGGTTCCTGGCATTCCTCTATATGAGCCATGAAGTGTTCACCCCACTCTCATCTCTTTTCCTTCCACAAATCCATATCACTGGCTTGGGAACAGATGCTTTCCACCTGTGAGAATGTGAGATGAATTAGAATAGAGCTTGGGGAGGGATGGAAGGAGGGAAGTGTGTCAAGAGAATAGTAATTACACTGTTGATAGGTAAGGAAAAGGGCTTGCAGATATAGCTGGAATAGAGGCATAAAATTTCATCTGACATTTCCATTTAATCATGGCTTCTTATATACCAAAGCCCTAGCCTAAAGGATCAGATCTTAATCCCAGAATCACAAGGCTTGAGGATATGTCACCAGGATAAACCAAGGCAGGTTATATAAAGTCTCTGTGTATTAGTCTCCTCATTCATGAAGCAGGACAATGACAGTACCTACTACATAGGGCTGCTTGGAGATTAGATGAGTCAAATAACTGCCTGACATCACATGGCCTGTAACGTCCAGCTGTGATTTCAAGTCAGCCATGTGGCTCCAGAATGCATCAGTGTTTCTAAACTGCTATGCTGTGCTGCCACTGAAACATGAAAAGAGAAGAACTGAGAAGCTTCCCTCCTTCAATCATAGCTTTGATGAATAGATCTTCTTCCCTTGTAATAATCCAGAATCTTTATGAAGCCTATGAATTATTTTGTCTGTTGTGAAAAGCTCAACCTGTATTTCTCTACCCACCCCATCATTGTGGCCACATTCTGAGCACAGTGGGGACTTCAGTCACTTAATTCTCAGTTAATCAGAGTATTTGAGGCCAGGATTTTAAAAAAATTTTGTTAGTGATCACATCAGGTGACTTGGAAAGTCACGCTTTTGTTAATTTACAGCACAGGTAATCTCAAGGCTTAATTTTCTGAAATAAAGTGAACTAGCTTCATTTAACACTGATGTTTATGCCTGTTGATAACAACTATCAAAGCAATACAAGGCAAGGAGGAGAAAAATTTAATAAAGAGTACATAAAGTGAAGACACCTGTGAGGCTAAAACAGGGAGAACCGAAGTGCCATGTGATAAACAAACCAATAAACTTCAACTGATCAAACAGAACCAGGCCATGGAGGTGAGTGACACTGGTGAGTAACTCCATCCTTCTGAGCTTCTATTTCACCATCTCTAAAGTGGAGCTAATGCCAATTCATAGAGATTTTGTGAGAGTTCCAGGAGAACTACTATGTAAAGTAGTTGTATAGAGCCCTACAGGTGGCTGTTGTTGTTTAGTTGCTAAGTCATGTCTGACTCTTTGAAATCCCATGGACTGCAGCACACCAGGCTCCTCTGTCCTTCACTGTCTCCCAAAGTTTGCTCAAACTCATGCCCATTGTGTAGGTGATGCCATCTAACCATCACATCCTCTGTCTCAATAAGTGGTAGGTGGTATCCTTTTGGACTTTTAATTCTAACAATATCAGATAGTCAAGGAGTTAATACATGCAGGTCTGTACTCACAACATCCAGGTGTAGAGGCTGCATAAAGCCAGTTCTTTTATTTAGTGAAAAATATACTTGGTAAAAGTAATATGTACAAACACACATTGCTTGTGCTAGCTGCTCCTTATTTACAGAGCAAATGAAAGGGGAAATGAAATCTCCACTTGAAGACCTTCTAGACAGCCAAGACAGCACAATAATAAATCTAACAGAAAAGTTACCAAATACAAAGGGAAGCCTTTTAGCAATAGGTTTGAAGTCAAGGATGAAATAGTAACATTGCCTTGAATTCTAAACTTTACCTTGTACACAGGTACACTGCTATCTTGTTGTCATTTCAGATAACACTAATGACTAAAACTTAGAATAAGATCTAGAATGTGGTAAACACTGGAAGTATTTTATATCTATTAACTTTGTTGTTGTTCAGCCACTAAGTCGTGTCCGACTCTGCAACCCCATGGACTGCAGCACTCTAGGCTTCCCTGTCCTTCACTCTCTCTCAGAGCTTGCTCAAACTCATGTCCATTGAGTCAGTGATGCCATTCAACCATCTCATCCTCTCGGCCCCTTCTCCTCCTGCCTTCAATCTTTCCCAGAATCAGGGTCTTTTCCAATGAGTTGGCTCTTCATATCAGGTGGCCAAAGTATTGGAGCTTAAGCTTCAGCATCAGTCCTTCCAATGAGTATTCAGGGTTGATTTCCTTTAAGATTGACTGGCTTGATCTTGCTGTCCAAGGGACTTTCAAGAGCCTTCTCCAACCCCACAGTTCAAAAGCATCAATTCTTTGGTGCTCTGCCTTCTTTATGGTCCAACTTTCACATCTGTACATGACTACAGATATCTATTAACTTATCTAATACAATAACAACCATACCCAGGCAGTCATTTCATCATCCTCATTTTATAAATGGGGATACTGGGCCACAGAAAGATGAAGTAATTTACCCAGTGCCACACAGCTAGGTAGAGGTAAAACTGGAATACAACACCATAAAGTCTTCTCTAGAGTCCAGGTCTTAGCCTGAGGCCATGCCACATTAGATGTTGAATCCATTTCCCATCACAAAGAGAATACCATCTGCTTACATAGATAAATGGAGATAAAGGCAAACTTAGGAAAGATTAAGGGTTTCCCTGGTGGTTCAGCAGTGAAAAAACCCGCCTGCCAACTGACCCAGGAAGAGCCCACATGCCATGGAGCACCTAAGCCCGTGCACCACAACTACTGAGTCTGTGCTCTGGAGCCCATGCTCCACAACAAGAGAAGCCACCACAATGAGCAGCCCATGCACTGCAACTAGAGCTTAGCACCTACTTGCTGCAAATAGAGAAAGTCCACACAGCAATGAAGACCCAGCACAGCCAAAAATAAATAAATAAATGAATAATTTTTAAAAAGAAAGATTAAGTGTTAACAGGTTTTTTTTCCCCCCCTGTAAAATACAAAGTGATATAACCAATGTGGAAGCAATGCTGGGAAGACAGGGGTTCAGAATTCACTCCATTTAATGTGGGGTATTTTATTGCTGTTAGGTTTGCTGTCTCAGTTTCCACATGGCCAATGATAACTCAGAGCCTCTATGGATATGCTATTCTGTACTGCTCCTCGGGCCCTGAGTAGCTCCAAGGCTCGTCAAGCCAGCTGCAAAGTGTAGCTAATCAATTACAGCAGCCAGAAATAGTATATATTCATGAGTACAGCCCTGGCCTTTAACCTACAGTGCAAGACCATTTCAGAGGCTAGAAAACCAAACCTTGCAGCTCCACCTCAACTTTCACCCTGATTTCCCATTCTCAGCTGCCCCAGAGAAGTCATTTTCAGCTTAGTCTCTTGCTGATAGTCATCTGCGTCACAAGACTATTACCCGCCATGAGACTTCCTACTTAACTCAATGTGTTCTGAGCCTGATAACCGAGACTGCTAGGGAGTCGCTCAGGACTAGAGTTAATAGGGAGACTCAATTGCATTTCACCCAGAGGGGGCTGCTTACAGGTCAGTGCTGAGATAATCATCCAAGCAGCTTATGCCTTAGCCATCCCTGCTGCTGCTGCTGGTTGTTTCCTAACTTGGGAAAATTCAAAAACATTTATTGACAAATAAAAGTGACAACTGAAATGCTAGGAAAGCTCTCTCCTTATTTTATTCATCAA
Organism: Odocoileus virginianus; assembly: GCF_023699985.2. Taxonomy (NCBI): domain Eukaryota; kingdom Metazoa; phylum Chordata; class Mammalia; order Artiodactyla; family Cervidae; genus Odocoileus; species Odocoileus virginianus. The sequence goes on from NC_069708.1 coordinate 15,770,338, forward strand.
GATTGGACACCGCAAGTAACATTTCCCCTGACAGGGTTTTGTTTTTCCTTCCAATTCCTGCTTTCAAATATTTTATGTTCACTCTCAGTCTTTGAGACTGAGAAACAGTGTCAGCAACAGCTTTCCCAGCCCGAGATAGCCATGACTTGATCTACAAAGAAAATGTCAGTGATAATGAAGCCTAACTGATTGCCTACTAGGAAAAAGAGGTGATTCGTGCTTTTATACATTTTTAAGGTCTTAAATTTATCTCTTCCTAAGCCAAGAAGTATTTCTATAGAACTGTTACATAAACACAGCTTCATTCTAGGTATTTTGTGGTTTATACAAAATGTATAAACCAATGTATAACCCAATATATACCAGATATGTTACACACTAAAATTCAAATAATGAAGACAATCCTGCCATCTCAGGTTTTGATTATCAGCTACATACTTCTCCACTGTCTGACTTTCAATCTCACCTAGAATCACAGATTACACACAAAAGAGCTACTGTTCTGGGGGAAGACCCCTCAAAGGAAAAGAGAAAATTTATCAAAGTGACTTCCAACTCTTTATTCTCTCTTTGTCTAATGGAAGGAGAAACAAAAGGATGGAATATTTTTCACTGTATGAAGAAGTGTTAGTCACTCAGTCGTGTCCAACTCTTTGTGACCTGGACTGTAGCCCGCCAGGCTCCTCTATCCATGGGATTCTCCAGGCAAGAATACTAGAGTGGTTGCCATTTCCACCTCCACGGGATCTTCCCAACCCAGGGATAGAACCTCAGTCTCCTGCATTGCAGGCAGATTCTTTACCATCTGAGCCACCAGGGAAGCAGGCCTTAAACATCAATATGATAATCTCAATATTTACAAAGAAAATACCAACATCTATGTCAATAAAAATTCTCAGTAAACTAGGAATAGAAGGAAACTGTCTCAAATTTATAAAGGACATCTTTGAAAAATCTAAATAATATCATACTTATCATTAAAAAAGTAGACTTTTTTCCAATTGAAAATAGAGTTTTTCCTGTAAGGTCTTAAAAAAAGGCAAAGATATCCACTCTCACTACTCTATTCTACATTAGACTGGAAATTCTAGCCAGCACAATAAAGCAAGAAAATAGAAAATTCATGAAGATTAGAAAAGAATTAAAACTATCTTTATTAGTGAAGCTGAGCAGGACCCTGTCGGATTCCTGGGTGTTTTCTGAGTACCCAATTCCTTGTTTGTAGGGAACAGACTTCAGCCTCCATGACCTTTCCTGAGTTCCAAAGGGCAGGTGTGACCAGTTGTTAATCAGAGAAGGGAGGGAACGCAGAGAAAAGGGAGGAGGAGCCAAGAAACAATAGTGCAACCTTGGGCAGGATCCTGTTATTGCCTCAAGGAATATACATAACAGTATCTTTGTGCTCTTTAGAGAACCAAAAGCCCCCAAACAAATGGATTTACCATTCTTCATTCCAGAGAAGAACCACCCGAGGCCAGATTAAGGAACTGCAAGCCCTGTACACCCTGATCCTTATTGGCAACCCAACCTTGAACCATTGCTATAAAACTCCTCACCAAATTCTCCCAGGCTGAGACACACAGTTTTTGAGGACAGGAACCCACTGTGTCCCCCCTTTGCCTGGCAAAGCAGTAAAGCTATTCTTTTCTACCTCACCCAAAACTCCATATCCAAGATTCAATTCAGTACCAGGGCACAGAGACTGAATCTTCAACATTATTAACAGATGATATAATTGTCTGTGTAGAAAATCCTATATTATCTTTTTTAAAAAGGTACTAGTATAAGTGAGATTACCAAAGTGGCAGGATACAAGCTTATATAAGTCAACTTGGGCTGTCATAACAAAATGCATAGACTGGTGTGTGTATGGGGAGGCAGGAAGTGATGCTTAAAAATATATATATATTTTCTCCTAGTTCTGGAGTCTGGATGTTCAAGATCAGGGTGCCAGCAGGGTGGGGTTCTAGTGAGAATTCTCTTCCTGGCTTGCATATAGCTGCATTCTTGCTCTGCAATCTCTCTTCCATTTCTTATAAGGCCACTAATCCAACCATGATGGCTCCACTCTCATTAACTAATCTAACCCTAAATCCCTCCCCAAAGCCCCATCTCCAAATACGATCAAATTGGGGGTTATAGGTGAAACATAAGAACTTGAGAGGTGGTAGATAATATCAACATACAAAAATCAGTTATGTGTATATGTGTGTATGATACACACAAATATACAATTGGGAAATGAACTTAAAGAAATAAAACTATTTACAATAGCATCACTATATGAAATTCTTGGGGGTAAATTTGAAAAAAAAAATATGTGCAAGACCTGAAAACTATAAAATATTGCTGAGGGAAATTGAAAAAGATCTCAGTAAATGGAGAGATACATCATATTCATTGATTGGAAGAATCAATACTATTAAGATATCAATTCTCCACAAGCTGACCTATACATTTAACACAATCTCAATTCACTCAGTTAATCTGTGTGTGTGTGTGTGTGTGCGTGCGCACATGCATGCAAGTGCACTTGTGTGTGTGTTTGAAAAATAACAAGCTTATACTAAAAAAGATTCAGAATAGCTGTAACAACTTTGGAAGAGGAAAACAAATTGGAGAGAGCATGCCCTACCTGATTTTAAGATTTAGTCTAAAACTACAGTTAAGAGAGCATGGTATTGATATAAATATAGACAAATAGATAAGTGAAACAGAACAAAAATAGGCCCACACAAATATGATGCAATGATTTTTGACAAAGGTACAAAGTCAAATCAATGGGAAAAGGATGGCCTTTTTAACAGATGATCCTGAAATAATTAAATATCCATATAGGAAACAAATTACCTTGACCTAAACTTTATCTGTTTTCTATGGCTGCATAAAAAAAAAATTACCTCAGTTTTTTTTTTTGCTTAAAATACAGTAACTTTTATTTACAGTAAATGTATACAAGTGCTGATTAGTCATGCTGATATTACATAAGAACACAAACTAAACCACACTAAACCAAACTAAACCATACTAAAGTTTAAAAGAGAGAAAAATAAATCCTATCAGCCATCCTGAAAATGCAGAAGAGTTCATAAATAGCAAGCTCTCATAAGGAGGGAGGTCAACACAATTGGTAATTTATATAATTTAACATGCTACAAATGAGGAAAACAAACAGGGCAGGGGATGAAGACAGGAAAAGTCCTGTCAAGATTTTCTTCATTTTTTATTGTATTGCTTTCTTGGCTTCAGGTGGGAAGATTTTGACTTCAAAAGTAACAAAATATTTGAGAAGGGAATTTACATCTTGCTGTTCTAGATGGTATTCTTCAGCTATTTTCTTAGAAGTCCATGTGTCTGGATAAAGTTTATGATTATTGAGAAGTGTCAACACACAATGGAAATTTTGCCTTTGGGAATGTTCTTAACATTCATCATGTCAAACTGATGGTCTTTCGGCAACCTGAACTCCTTAGGCTTCTGACGAGTTCCGGCATCCTTTACCTGCAAAGAAGACACGGGATCTTGGGAATCAACATACACATCTTTTAGTAATGACAGCAGTTTGTCATCTTTTCTATCAATTTCTCCCTTAATTTCTGGATGGCTCCTGCTCTCACAGGAGGTTCTTGGTGGAGGGGTGCCTGGGAGCGGGGGAGGGCTTCATTCTGCTGATTTCCCGTTCTGCCTAGGTTGTCTAGGTTGAAATTCCTGACTACGCAAGCCACCGCAGCCTCCATTTCTTCACAACATGGTGCCCTAAGTTACACCACACGTGGTTAAACACTGGTGGGGGCGACCTCCAAGACACACCAGTGAAAGTGCACGTCTGGGGGTGACCCCTACCTCAAACTTTTGTTGTTGTTCAGTCACTCAGTCATGTCTGCAACCCCATGGACTGCAGCACTCTAGGCTTCCCTGTCCTTCACTGTCTCTCAGAGCTTGCTCAAACTCATGTCCATTGAGTCAGTGATGCCATTCAACCATCTCATCCTCTGTTGGTCCCTTCTCCTCCTGCCTTCAACCTTTCCCAGCATCAGGGTCTTTTTTCCAGTGAGTTGGCTCTTCACATCAGGTGGCCAAAGTTTTGGAGCTTTAGCTTCAACATCAGTCCTTCCAATGAATATTCAGGGTTGATTTCCTTTAGGATTGACTGGTTTGATCTCCTTGTAGTCCAAGAGACTCTCAAAAGTCTTCTCCAACACCATAGTTCAAATTCTTCGGTGTTCAGCCTTCTTTATAGTCCAACTCTCACATCCGTACATGACTACCTACCTCAAACTTTGTGGCTTAAAATAACAACCATTTATTAACTCACAGTTTTTTAGGTTCTTACCTACTTCCGGATTCTCTACCCTATGTCTCAGAAGGCTAATATCCACTTATATGTGGAATATAAAATACAAAACAGAAACAGACACATGGACATAGATAGCAGACTGGTGGTTGTGGGGGGGTGGGGTGTGGGGGGCAGGAATGCAGTGGGAGGTTGGAGTTAGGATATGTAAGCTATTATATATGGAAGTAATAAACAACAAAGTCCTACTGTGTAGCACAGAGAACCATATTCTATATCCTATGATAAACCATAATGGAAAAGAATAGTTTTTTTAAAAAAAAGCTTTTAAAATATATATGCATGTGCATGTAACTTAATCACTTTGCTATATAGCAGAAATTAACACAGTACTGTAAATCAACTATACGTCAATTTAAAAAAAGGAAAGGAAGGCTAATATCAATGTGTTAGACAAGATGCGTCATCATCTGAAGCCCAGAGTTCTCCTCTAAGCTCATGTGGCTGTGGTAGAATTCAATTTCATGAAGTTGTAGAACTAAGGTCCCTGTTTCCTTACTGACTGTCAACCAGGAAGCACTTTCAGCAACTAGGTGTCAGCTTTCTTTGGCATGTGGCCTCTTCCATCTTCAAAGCTAGCAATGGATAATCTCTCTTACATTCAACTTCTCTTACTCTTTCAATCTTTTACTTCAGGTAAAGCCCAAGCCTTTTTAAGGTCTCACTTGATTAGGTCAGGCTCACCCAGGATGATCTCCCTATTTTAAATTCAAATTATTTGTGATGTTAATTGCATCTTCAAAATCTCATCACAGTAGCAGTTAGATTAATGTTTGAATAACTATGAAAAGATGTGTACACCAGAGCTCTTGGGAGTCAACTTAGAATTCTGCCCACTCTTCACAATTTGTATCATTATAATAATTGAATTGTAATGTGACATAGCCTAAATGTACAAGAACTAAAACTATAAAACTTCTAGAAGAAAATATCAGAGAAAAACTTTGTGAGTTGGGTTAGGCAAATATTTCTTAAGTATGACACCAAAGCACAGTTTATAAAAGAAAAACTGGATAAACAAGGGTTCACAAATCCTTTTGAGAACTTGTCCTCAAAAGACACAATTCAAAGAGTGAAAAGGCAAGTCACAGTAAATATTCACCATTACATATCGGATAAAAGACTTGTGCTCAGAATATATAAAGAGCTCTCAAGCCACAAGAATAAGAAAATAAGCCAATTAAAAAATGGGAGAAAATGTGAACAGACACTTCACCAAAGAACAAATATCTATAGCAAATAAACACACAAACAAGATCTTCACTGTTATTGATCATTAGAGAAATTCAAATTAAAGCCACAATCAGATACATTATGTACCAATTAGAATGGCTAAAATTGGAAATACTGATAATATTACTGATATCAAAAAGGTTTTGAGCAAGTGAAACTCTCAAACTCTTAACGGGAATGTAAAAATGATATATCTGCTTTGGAAAACATTTGACAGTTTCTTTAAAAAAGTAAACATATACCTGAAGTACAACCCAAATATCCCACTCCTAGGTATTTACCCAACATAAATGAAACATGAACTCCCAAAAACTTGTACATATACTATTGGGTTGGCCAAAAAGGTCATTCAGGTTTTTCTGCCCAGAAAATCCTGAATTACTTTTTTGGCCAATCCAATAGATTCATGGCAACTGTTTTTGTAATAAGCAAAAATGAAAAAACCAAAATGCCTGTCAAAAGATGAAGGATTAACAAATTATGATATATGCATACAATGGAATACTATCTAGTAATAGAAAGGAACCAACTTTTGAAGCACACAAAATGATTGAAATCTCAAAAGCATTATGTAGAATGAGAGAAGCCACACAAAAGAGAGTACATACTGTATAATTCCATTTATTTAAATTTCTAGAAAGTTTTAACTAATCTATACTGACAGAAATAAATTGCTGGATGGGGAAAGAGCAGGAGTGAAAGGTTGGCATGAGGGAACAAAATGGCATGAGGGAACTTTTGGGGGTGATGGGTATGTTGTTTATCTTCATTGTGGTAATAATATATGAGTGTATACATACATCAAAATTTATCAATTTGTGAACTGTAAATATGTTCAAATCACATCTCAAAAAAGATTTTTTGAATATATAAAGTCAGTAAAATGCTGGTGTCATCACCACAAATGGAGAATTTGAAAAGGAGCACTTAAGTATTGCTGAGAGCTATATTTCATGAATTCACCTCTAGGCCAAACTGTAACAAGACTAAAACATTGCACTAAATTAGGAAGAATTAATACAGAGTTATTAATAGGTGTGTAGTGGTATCTCTTGAAATTAATGTTTTGAGAGTCCTATAACTGGGCCCCCAATATCCACTGTCTGCAGTGGTGGTCAGCACCACTGTTGTGTTCAGCACAGCCTTAGAATGCATGAGTCCTAGAGTAAGTGCAATAGCATTGAATACTCTGGAGACTTCACTGGTGGTCCAGTGATTGAGAATCCTCCTTTCAATGCAGGGGACATTGGTTCAATCCCTGGTCAGGGAACTAAGATTCCACATGCCATGGGACAACCAAGCCCATGCTCTGCAACAAAAGAAGCCTGCACACCACAATGAAAAAGACCCAGCGCAGCAAAAAAAAAAAAAAAAGAGTGCTCTGGATCTAGGATCTGATAAGGGAGGCAGGAGGAATTTTTATGGCAAAGTATTCCTAGAGGGTCTTTGGCCAGTAATTCAAATAAGAACGTTTTTCTGAAAGAATGTTTTCTATCATTTTATTGTGTAATTAATCCTTGTTCTTTGTAAAATAAGCGAGGAGCTAACATACAGCAGAAAGGCATTTACTTTTATTTTTCCCTTTTCCCCAAATGTGCGTGCTAAGTCGCTTCAGTTATATCCAACTCTTTGAGACTCCATGGACTGTAACCCACATGGCTCCTCTGTCCCTGGGATTCTCCAGACAATAATCCTGGAGTGGGTTGCCATTTCCTTCTCCAAGGACTCTTCCTGACCCAGGGATCTATCCTATATCTCTTGCATTGGTAGGCAGATTCTTTACCATTGAGCCACCTGGGAAGCCCCAATGCTTTGTTATAGTAGTCCTAAAAAACAACACACTTATGATCTATCAGATCACTGTCCACGGCAGTATCATCTGCACTTCTGCCTTTCTAACAAGGTCTGCAGGCAGCTCTATGTGCATGTCAGTTTAAGAAACCCAGTAGAGAGTGAAATAAATAATGTAGTACCTGCACCCCAGGGATAGTAAATCCAAAATGGTGTGTTTTTATGCAAACACTATTCTGAAAATCTAAAACAACACATTGAATGCAGAACAAAATCAGATGTAAGGATTTCTCTTTTCAAATGTCAATTCACATAGCACAGTTTAGGCTATGGTTGTTTTTCCTCAAAAACAGAGATTGGAAAAATAATGAAGAAACAGACTACAATGTCACACTCAGACTCAAAACCTTTGCAAAGGGCAGAGTAGATCAATTAAGGCCCACCGTGCCACTGTCGTTTCTCAGTCTCTGTCAAAACATGGATGTGTGTGTGCCCATACCTACATAAATATTTGTATACGTATATGTATGATCAGACATAACTTACCGTGAAATAAATAGGAACTAGATGAAAACGATGTTTGGAAAAGAGCACATTTCAAAAGATAGCCTGCTATTTCAAAATGCAATGGAAGTTTTCGGTAAATGTAAATGCTGAAGAAAACACAGAGCAAATGGAAGTAATGGAGTGGGGAACACTAAAAAGAGAACCATTGGAACCATCAACAAATGCTTATTCTACATTTGTAACTGAATAAAACCACCTGAGAGCAGGAACCAAGTCTATCCCCCTCTGTAAGAGGAGACAGTCAGTGTTTGCTGAGTGCAGAACCTTTGAACACTCTCTAAGACAAACAGTTCTTGCTCTTAAAAGGCTTGGATCCTTGTTCTACCTTCATGTTCCATCTACCATTTCTCAACCACTCTGCAGATTGGCTGGTCTCTGGTCTTATCTCTTGGGCACTGTGCTTCAAGCTCAGATAAGAAATGACTTTGAACTCTGGCTTTGGTTTGTTCCATCTGCTAGTAACTTATTCCAAAAGCCTGGATTCATTGTATGCCCACCCTACTCCAGTTCCCTGGTGGCTCAGATGGTAAAGCATCTGACTGCAATGAGGGAGACTCGGGTCCGATCGCTGAATCGGGAAGATCCCCTTGAGAAGGAAATGGCAACCCACGCCAGTCTTCTTGCCTGGAAAATTCCATGGATGGAGGAGCCTGGTAGGCTACAGTCCATGGGGTCGCAAAGAGTTGGACACGACTGAGCAACTTCACTTTCTTTCTATTTCTTTACCCCAGTCCCAGTGCTAATTTAAGTGAATGAAGTGTCCACCATTTTATGGGAATTTTTTCTTGACCGCCAGTGTGCTGACCATGGGGTCGCATAGAGTAGGACACAACTGAGCGACTTTGCTTTTTTTTTGCTTTTTTTGCTTTAATGTAGGCTGGAAGAGGATGACCACCATTTGAGAGAGAACTTTCATATAAAATTTTTTGAAACAGTAGATAATCAAGGGACATGCAAATTGAAAATATGGGGAAGTGGAAAATAAGAGCCTTAAACTGAAGCCTGCCTAATACAGAGGAGAGAACAGATTCAGAGGGATATGTAGTGAAGAAAACCATTTTTTTTCTCTTGGACAGGAGGTATGGAGAGAAAGCAAAAAGGTGTAATATTGGTTTGGCAAAAAAGTTCATTCTGGTTTTTCCATAGACAGTTACGGAAAAACCCAAATGAACTTTTTAGCCAACCCATTAGAAAGCCCAGAGAGTAGCTATTGGACAGATATACAGCAATTAAGAAGAATTTCTTACAAGTGATTGTTTTTAAATTTCTAACTTGAGTGAGTTTTCTCTGGCAGCTAACTGACTCCTAATAGACCTGGCTCCAATAGAATATAGACTCAATTGAGGGTAGGAATTTTTGTCTGTTTTATTCACAAAAAATAGAGTTTGGTGCAAAACAGGGGCTCAAAAGAAACATACATAAATCTACAAGGTTGAAGGTATGATTCAAGCTAAATGATTATTTTGTTATCTCCTTGCACTACAGTCTAAATCGAAGGGGTTTATTAGTAACAGGGAACGTGAACCAGAGAATCTTCCATTTGCCCCTTCAGATCTGTTATCCATTGTTCTCCATCCTGCTCTCTGCCTTCAGAGCCTGGTCTGAGCAAATCATATCAGTGTCTTCCTTATCCTTTACTTTCCAGGTGGGCTTTGTTAGAAAACGCCGCGGGAAGAAAGAGCCACCTCTAAGGACCGTTGATGAAGGCCTTTATTGGGCGATTGCTCTCGGGCAGAACTCCCGGGGGCGGGTGAGTGGAGAGACAAAGGGAGTCTGCAACCTGCGGGAAGGGGGGCGGCACCTATATACCCTGGCAGATACGGAAGCGGCGGGACCTTTTCGAATATGCTTGGAGTCAGGCTCTAGGGTGCTGATTGGCCTTTTGTCCTGTGTCGGTTTTTCTTGATTGGCCGGAGTCTTGGCACCTTCGCGTCCATCAGTCTGCCTGGCAACGGGCTGCTGATTGGTGGATGTCTGTCCCTGGTACTTATCTGGGACCTTTTGGCGGGGGCAGTCAGCGTGACCTTTCAGGTTTGGCTTATGAAGACTTTTGGCAGAAGATCAGGGAGAAAATTCAATGAGGTCCAGGTATTTATTTCCATATTTCTCTCCCTACCAGTTTGCCTTGAGCTCGATGGGTTCCTCAACCAAAGCAACCTTCTCTACAAGACTCTGGCCTTCCAGGTCCCAGTAAATGCTTTCTTATCTCCCTTCAGGCCAACCAGTACTAACATCTTTGCAGTTACCAGCACTAAAGTCTGTGGTTCTTGCAATATCTTTTATGGTTTCTCTATATCCTGCCCACATCTTCATAAATAGTGACTTTATTAATAACTCCTGAGATTATCCTAATTCAAGAGCACCCTCTGTTTCCTGTTGGGGTCCTGGATAATAAAGGAAGAGTTCAAATTAGCTCTTTTCCAATGTAATCTCTCTAATGTGCATCTTGGCCTCTAAAAATGACAGTGCATTGAAAGTGGGTTTTCATTTGACATCATCTAAGGAGTGAAGGAGGCAAATATTCATGAGAAGGAGGATGACATTTTAGCTAAGAGATTCTTCTGCAGATGTATCTGATGGCTACAGCAAAGACAAATCAGTGACCTATATTTTTGCAAACCTTTCCATTTGCAGGCATGATCAATCTGTCCATAACATGCTATTCTGAAAAAGATCACAGACTTACAGACTTGAGGAATACATTAAAAAAAAATCTATCAGTCTGTTCCTTACATAAAGCCATTTGGAACATTTCTTTCTTCCTGGGTTTGTAATGAGTATATGTATTAGAGAGGAGGTTGGGGGAAATTAAGAAATAATTCCCTGAGAATTGCTCAGCTCTGTATATACTGAAATTAGTCTGATTGCTTAACCGTCTTACTGAGGTGCATTTTAAATGAATAGGACCTTAATTTGGGGCTTTATATCTTAAGGAAATCCAATTCTTTGAAAGAGCATAAGAAGATTGGCAAGCACTACCATTTCTCAGAAAATACATCAGAAGACTGGGTTTATCTTCAACACATGGCAGAGGCCATTCCAGCTAAACCAATCAGCAAATTTAAGTTGACCACAACATGAACTGTAGCTAGACCTTGGGTCGGGGACCAGATTTATCTTGTTCATATGTTATGGCAAGTGCCATACAGTAACTGAATGAGAAACACAATACAAACCTACAAAAAAAAAGAAGAAGAAGACACTTAATATTTGTTGAAAGTATTCATGATAAGCCAATAAAACATCACAGAAAGGGGATATGGAAGAGAGAAAACAAGAAAAACATGAGAATTTCTTTTCCAAGGGTTTTCTTTAAGCTATTTCTTTGGCTAGACCTGAGGAACTGGGCTACTGGAATCTAGTTTAATTGTGCATGTAATTATTTACACACTAAGTGTCCAGCACTAAATCATGACAGAGACACAGAAAACATGGTCTCTGCCTTCACAGATATTATAAAAATTGTGTAACTCTTTTATCATGATTTTCTCCTTTGTTTTCTTTTCTGGCCTCAAGATACTTTGGAGAACTATTTGACATGCATAGCAGCCAGTGTTTCAGTGTCTTCTATTTGCACCTCAAGCTACCCATTCTTCCCAAATGTGACCTAGGGCAGTTGCCAAATTTATCTAATGCCTTCCTTGTTTCTATCCTTTTTTCCTAACTTTTTGGCTCCATTGAAATAAATGAGTGGGTGATAATCCCACAGAAAATTGAGAGCAAATAAAAGCCATTGTGAAATGTGCATTTTCCTACTGGGGAAGGTGAGCCGAGGTAGAGGTAAGAACAACAAAGTTAGGGACTTTTCTGGTGGTCCAGTGACTGGGATTCTGTGCTCCCAATGCAGGGGGCCGAGGTTCGATCCCTGGTCAGGGAATTAGATTTCACATGATGCAACTAAAGATCCCACATGATACAATGGAGATTGAAGATTCTGCATGCTGCAACTAAGACAAAATTTTTTTTTTTTAATAGCAACAAAGGGAGACAAAGCCTAGCATGCCTGCACCATGACTGTATACTAGAAATGCTTCAGCTCTGGAAAATGCCTTGGTGGCTTTCTCGGCAAAGGTGAGTTTCAAAAGTCCTTTCAAAAATGATTTACTAAAAGCTTGGAGCAGGGGCAGAGTACTGGGGACAGCTGAAAGTTAGTTTTAGCCTTGGCTTTTATCCAAAATGTAATATTCCCTTTATATCTAAACGTTTGAAAAGCTGATTAGCCAAACACCCACATCAACATTATTTCTGGCATCCTTGAATAACGTCCATGGTATTAAAAAGGGATGTCATTCTTTCAGATATATCATTAACATCTGAGTATTTACTTTAAATATGTATAAATAATCTATTACCTGGAGTAAAAATCTATTAATGAGATTTATAATGCTGAAATTCCATCAGTCCATTGAAGAATATATATACACATATATATAAAATGATTAAGATATAATTTTTAAAGATGTAGTGCTATATTTCACTATATAAAACTGAGTTACTTTTAAAATAGGATGTTTTATACAGTTGTTATTTTTGCCCACTCACTGTTTTTTATTGTTGCTGCTGCTATCATTTAGTTGCTAAGTCCTGTCAGACTCTTTTGCAGCCCCATGTGCTATAGCCTGCCAGGCTCCTCTGTCCATGGGATTTTACTAGCAAGAATACTGGAGTGGGTTGCCATTTCCTTCTCCAGGGGATCTTCCTGACCCAGGGATTGAGCCCGAATCTCCTGCATTGGCAGGCAGAGTCTTTACCATTGAGCCACTAGGAAAGCCCCTGTTGTCTTATTAAAAGTCCTTAGGTATACATGTCAATGTATGGCAAAAACCACTACAATATTGTAAAGTAATTAGCCTCCAACTAATGAAATAAATGGAAAAAAATTTTAAAAAAAAAACAAATAAAATCCACACATTATAATAAACTGAAAAAAAAAAAGTCCTTGGGTAATAGAAGAAACCGTGGGTACCTGAAGAAGGTAAAATGTGCCCAGGGAGCTGTGAATCTTGGGGAAGAACAGACATAGATGTTTCCTAGATTAGAGCCAAGGAAGTGCTGTCCCTTGGTTTGAGCCCACTTAGATCAAGATTCTCACCTCGAGAAAGATGAGACTCAGAGAGCACAAAGGACAATCCTGCAGTTATTTTATGGTGACCTAGGCTAATCTCTGTCTCTTTGGGGGCAGTCTGATTTGGAATTTTAAGGTCCTTTCCCACACAGACCCAGGGATCAGTGAGTCCAACATCTTTCTCCTTTCACAGGTGACAGGATTAGATGCCAGAAAATTAGGTGACATATTTATTGTCACAAAGCTAAATTAAGTCTAAGTATTACCACTCTTGAAGAAATAAGAATGAGATAATTAAATTAGGTGAGACCAATCTCTGATATGCAAATCTATTTAATTAAAAATATATTTGAATTAAATAAATATAGATGGAAGTGCATCCCACTGGTGCATTTAGGTTGGCACACTGGACAGGCACCATATTAATAAGTGAACCAAGCCTTTTTATTAACATTGCACAACCTTCAGGAATAATTAAATTCCAGTTCCCTTTGAAAATAAACCCTCCATCTTCCATATAGGATAGTGATTCTCAAACTGTGCAACTCAGAGTCCTCTGAGGGTCACAATGTGGGGGTAATGGGACTTTGAGGATCTGACTTCTTCGCTTCAACTGGAATATCCCCGTTTTCCCACTTCTGTTCATTTCATATATTGAGGGAGAAATAAATTCACATTGTTTGTGCACATACATACACATATGCAAGTTTATATGTATTTTTTCTCATTCTAAAATAAGTACAGATGGGAGGACTTCCCTGGTGGTCCAGTGACTAGAATTCCATGCTTCCAATGTAGGGGCTCAGGTTCCATTCCTGGTCAGGGAACTAGGTCTCATATACTGCAGTTGAGAGTCGGCATGCCACACCTAAAGATTCCACATGCCACAACTAAGATCTGGCAAGGCCAAATGAATAATACAATAAAATTGTAAAATAAATATTTTAAATAAATAAGTAAAATAAGTACAGGCGGGACATGTCTACATCATGTGCCTCCTATACTATATACTAAGAACAACGTACCATTATTTCATTGGCATTCCTGACAAAGATGCATAACCAGTTCTATTCATGAGAAAAAGGCAGATGAACTCGAACTGAAGGCCATTCAGTGATGTGCTAGAGTTGGCTTATGTATAAAGCTCCTGAGAGCTGACTGTGCCCAGTTCTCTCCAATGGCCCATTCAGCAACATCACATCAGAACCTTGACATCAGCTACCATGGGAATATTTACACCACAGAAATCGGCAAATGCTACACAGCAAAAAAAATTTTTTTCAGCTAGATATCTGTTAAACATTTACCAGATCACTGCTGGACATTACACAAAATAATCGGCCTGTATGTTTTGAAAATGTCAGTGCTGTGAAAGACAAACAGTGCTGAGAAAATGTTCTATATTAAAAGAAACTGAAGAATCACGGCAACCCACTCCAGTACTCTTGCCTGGAAAATCCCATGGACAAAGGTGCTGGTAGGCTGCAGTCCATGGGGTCACTACGAGTCTGACACAACTGAGTGACTTCACTTTCACTTTCAAAGAATCACAAGAGTTAGGTACATGCATAAACATTGATTGGTTCCTGGACAGGAAACATATTTTGTTCTCAAATATATTAGTAAAATAATTTGCAAAACTGCAATATGAATTTTAGATTAGATAAAAACTTTGGCTAAGACTCCACACTCCCAATGCAGCAGACCCAGGTTTAATCCCTGGTCAGGGAACTAGATCCCACATCCCACAACTCTGAGTTCTCATGCCTCAACTAAAGATCCCACATGCTGCAACTAAGACTGAAAATATCATGTGCTGCAACTAAGACTCAGTGCAGCCAAATAAACAAATGAATAGTTTTTAAAATGATATTATTTTATGTAATGATAGTGTAAATATCAAGTTCAGGAAATGTAACATAATACAATATTGTTAACGGGTAAAGGTGTAAGATGTATTCAGTATACTATAGAGTGATTCAGGAAAAATAATACTTATAAATATACAGAGAGATAAAATGATAAAGCAGTGTCGAAAATATCCAATTGGTGCATTAGGTATACAGAGATCTTTGTACTCTTCCTGCAATTCCTCGGAAATTTGTTATATATGCATTTTTTAACTTTTTATTCTGAGAAAATTTCAAACATATGGGGAATCCATTAAACCTTGCCAATCCTCAAAGAAATGCACAATAAAACATTAAAATCATATTTTAAATCATTAAAATAATAGAATCATTTAAAATGATAACACCCAATGCTAGCAAGCGAGGTGAAAATGTTTGGTGGGTTTTAAACTCCCACAAACGTTTTGGAAAGCAATCCAGTAATATTTCAAAAGCTGTCTAAATATTCATAACCCTGTGACTATGTTTCTCTTTTCAAATTTGAGACTGCTCTGTGGTGCAAAAATTACAAAGAAATTCATGAAAAGCTATAATTATTAAGACTGTGTAACAACATGGAAGAGGTATTTTTATGTGAAAAATCAAAATAAAAAGTATTCTATAACTACAGAATTATTTAAAATATGTATATGAATACTGGAAGGCAATACAGAAAAATGAAAGCAGTTGCTCTATTAGTACCATGAAATAAAGAGAAAGAGGTTTTCTACAAACATCTTTTAACTTGTGATTTATAGCTGTATGGTTAAAATATTATAACTTTCAAATTGCAATTCATTATTATAAATATTATAACATTTAGCTATAAAAAATAAGTTCAGGGAGGGACTTGAACCCACAACACTGACTACACTGCACATTTTTCCCATGGCCTGAAGCTGCATTAGAAAATAGGAAGTGCAGATCTTTTGAGATTATTGGTGGGCTTTTCCTTCTTTCTGACATCCTTCTTCCTAATGTCCCACATCTCAGATGCATGCCCTGTGTTTCTGAATAGCTGTGATGGTGGTGGTTTAGTCGATAAGCTGTGTCTGATTCTTGAGACCCCATAGACACTAGCCCGCCAGGCTCCTCTGTCCATGGAATTCTCCAGGCAAGAATACTGGAGTGGGTAGCCATTCCCTTTTCCAGGGGATCTTCCTGACCCAGGGGTTGAACCCAGGTCTCCTGTATCACACATGGATTCTTTAAGGAAAGAATTTATCACAGACAGTAATTCCTCACTAAATATGAAATGCCACATTTCCACTCCTAAGATTCACATTTTAAAAATACTGGGTTGACCAAAAACGTTCGTTCAGGTTTTGGCGCTCTGGACCCGAATGAAGTTTTTGGCCAACCCAATAGAAGGCGTTTACAGAGTACAACCACAGACCCAAGTTCATGTGACATGCTATAAGCTTCAAAGTACAAATACAGGGAAAAGAACACATATGAAAGTAATTTCTAATGGTGATATTTCAAAAACACTTGGGGAGCAACAAGGAGAGCAGTAGGAGAGACTTTCCTAGGGCCCATGGAATGATGTCATGGGAAACAGCCAGCACTCTGGCTCTGAGGCACCATGTCTCACACAAACTCTATACATATGCTATTTTTCTTCCTCCACTCCCCTGTCAGCTCAGGCACCAGCAAATGATAGCATTCTTCATGCTGAGTTTTTCTTTCTCCCAGTCACTTGTTCGTAAATTTCCCCTACTGCATCATAGAAATCTGCTGCAACACTCCTGATAAATACATCATGCCCTTACCTCCTATCATCCATAACATTATCGCCCTCTTTCCTAGAGATTCTCTTTATATTCAGCTCCAAAGACTGCAGTGAGTGTTTTCTCACTGTTCATCTTCTTACAAAAGCAGGGGAAGAAAAAAGTCAGCTTTCCAACTAATTGGATCATTTCCATGCGTTTTTAAGAAAGAGGGCAAAATGGTCAAGCTTGCTTTCAAGAAGTCTTCAAGGCATCTCTTCGGCTGTTTTTCTGAACTCCACTTCTCTGCTCTCTCTCATTAGCTCTCATTTCCTCTCCTGCAAAGCTGAAGACCCAGGGTCAGGAAAAGGCTGTGGGACGGGTTGTTTTGACAAGTGCAATTGCAAAGGAGGTGTTCTTTATAGCCATAAGGAGTTGTTTTTGAAGCTTTTCCTCTGAAATAGTTTGGGAAACAGAGAACACAATGCAATGATATAGTTTATAACAAACGTGTAACAAGTGTGGGCATAAATACTACTCTATTTATTGTGTGGCTAGGGATAATATGAATTTGCACAGCTGAGAAATACAAAGACCCAGTCATTTGAGTGGGGTAATCCTCCTTAGAAAGTGTGTGCAAACTCAGTTGTGTCTGACTCTGCAACCCCATGGACTGCAACCCACCAGGCTCCTCTGTCCATGGCATATACTGGAGTGGGTTGCCATTTCCTACTGCAGGGGAAACCTAGGGATTGAATCCACATCTCTTTCATCTCCTGCATTGGCAGGTGAATTCTTTACCACTGAGCCACCTGGGAAGCCCAAAGAATCCACCTGCCAATGCAGGAAACATGGGTTTGATCCGTGATCCAGGAAGATCCTACATGCCATGGAACAACTAAGCCAGTGTGCCACAACCATTGAGCCTATACCCCTTATGCCTTGGAATTGGCCAATGTGGATGCTGGTAGAGTCTCTTCCAATCACCTAAGAGTTTCTGACCCTAGGGTGGACCATCAACTCACCAGCATCTGTGCTATTTCGTTCTCTCTAACATCTTCCTTCCTTCCTCCCACTTTCCACCTTTAGTGGATGTTGTGATTTGTGCATAACCCAGATCCCACTTGAAGACTAAGCACTTTATCAGTTTATCCCCAGATGCTGGGCATGTTGATGTAGATAATTCCCTGCTTTCAGCTCCAACAAGGATTGGTTTTTTGAAAAAAAGGCCCCTTATCTAAGGTCATCCCCTACTACCCACTCAATAACTCATCAACATAGGAGTATAAGGGCTTTGGTTGAGATTGCATTACAGCCTAACTTCTCCCTCTGCCCAGTCCTGCTTTCATCTTTCCCTGCATATAATAATTACCCTGAATGTTAATCTCGGTTTTAGTCTACTTCCCAGGGAATTCAACCTGTAACACCACTCTGAGGTGTTTCAAGAAGAAGAGAGATTTCATACCTGGAATTAAGCCACAAAAGTATTGAGTAGACAGAGGGGCAGAAAGGGGAAGGTGGATGTTCTCCAAAAGTCAGGAAGAAGCTTCTACTGCCCAGGTAGGTTCCCAGTGCTGTGTGTTGACTAGTCTAGAGAAAAGGCCACACACAGAGCACTTGCTGAAATGAGAGTCAATGACCAGTTAGCTCTGTGATGATCCATGGCCATTCTCCAAGACTCCGATACCTTCTGTGTATAAGTGGGAATGTAATAGAAATCTTCTTTCCCATCATCTTTCAAATTTTTCATGATGACACCAGTGTTCGCAGTTACCATAGGAAAAGAATACTGCTTTTGGCTTATTATTCTGTTGTGTGTGTTTGTGTCAGTCACTCAGTCATGTCCGACTCTTCGACCCAAGGGACTGTAGCCCATCAGGCCCCTCTGGCCATGGAATTCTACAGGCAAGAATACTGGAGTGGCAAGAATACCATTTGGTTCTCCAGGGGATCTCTCCTGACCCAGGGATGGAACCCAGGTCTCCTGCATTACAGGCAGATTCTTTACCATCTGAGCCACCTATCCTGGTAGGGAAAGGAAATTCCAGAGGTTCTCACTAGGCCATTATAATAGGAATGGCTGTCACTGTATGATCCCAGGAGCCAATGTACAGATTCTGCCAGATGTTCAGTATGTCTATCCTAGCCAGGATTCCAACACCAAGGAAATGATCATAGTCTTTGCCTAAAACTCTACTAGTCACCTAACCTCTAACCACCTAACCTCTAACACCTCACCTAAACACCTAACCTTCCTGGCCACCACTCTGTGGCCCACAGCAGCATTTGAGAACTCCAGGGTTAGCACTGAGCCTCTGTCTGATTACCCTTGATACAGCTCTTTCCCATTCCCCATTCCATGTTCACTCTGAGAAATGGCTCTAAGACTTTGGGAAGAAGTTTAAAGGCATATTTACAGCAGAAGCTTATGGCCATGTCACCAGGATTCTTCTTTCAAGAGACCCACTAGCCCCATTATTCAAGGGGCTTTGTTTCTCTGACCTGGCTTAGGTCAGGTCTGTGAGAAGCCATGATTCTGTGATATTTCAAGTCACTTGAATTCAAGTGACAATTACAAGCTTGTCACTATGTAACACACATTTTGTGTTACAATAGAGATGATCCTGGATTCTATAGCTTGTGGGCTCGTCCTGCTATGATGCAGCTAAAGCTGAGTGACCAGAGCACAGGGAAAGGTACCACACTGCCCTCGACCTGCTTTAGTCAGCCATGCAAAGAGGGTTTAATTATGGACATACATACCTTGCTTTCCTAAGTCCCTGGATGTGTGCCATCTGTTAAAAAAAAAAAAAGAAACTACGAGCTCTCCTCTACATCTTACAGAACAAGTACACTCAGTTCAGTTCAGTCACTCAGTCGTGTCCGACTCTTTGCGACCCCATGGACTGCAGCATGCCGGGCTTCCCTGTCTATCACCAACTCCTGGAGCTTGCTCATATTCATGTCCATTGAGTTGGATATATTGGGGGTCAATAAAAACATTACATCCTGTGAATTGTAGGAATGCTCCAAGTTCAAGCCCCAAGTCTTAGGATAACTTGTTTGAGGTCACATATTTGGAAGAGCTGGGCTGTACTCTCAGGCTTGCCTCCATCTAACTCCCATTATAGTCTTCTGAGTGGATAGATGAAGAGAAACATCATGCTTGCATTCAAAGTAACACTAGGCAGAAAAATTCCAAAACCTAGTAATAATAATCAAGGTGGAAATCCACCTTGAAGTTTCTGTTTAAAAAGTAACAATCAGCACTTTGGGGGCAACACGACATAGGGAGTCAGTGATCGTTGTTCGTTCTCTCTGGGGCACTTAAAATCCAACCAAGACTTGATCATTTAGTCAGGCAGGACCTGGCTCCTTATCTGAATATAAAACCAAAGGACTGGGGCCTGGAAATATTCATACACAAGGCATTACACTTCAATAATTAACCATATATTTGTGGTAAGATTTTTTCTGCCACGAGTGCTCTTTCTTTTTCTAATTAATCAGGTTCATTAGATTTCACTCGTGTGATTTTAAAAGAAATGGATCTTCAACACAACATCCATTTTCTAATCACCACATGAAACAGGGTAATTCTTGTCCATGCCTCCGCCTGAAGTTAGGAATTCATTCTTAGTTTCTAGTAGGAAAATACATCCCCTCGCCCAAAGCAAAACAAAATTATGTAAAAGCAGACAGAGTTCTTCCCTCCCCTAATTCATTTGCAATTCTAATGTTCACTCATATATATTTTAGGCACTGATATATGATGAAGCTGTTTATTTTCCAGAGTCAAACGTGGCATGATTATTTTTTTCCTCCTTCTCTCTTCTTCATTCTCTCAGGGGCACTTAAAATCAGTTTCGTTCTCCATCAACTTAACTCTCTCATTTTCTTGGCTGTGATTGCAAGATCATCTCAAAAGCAAAATTTACTGGAACAGGTGCTTCTCACTGTTTTCTCCAGCCTTAATAATGTTAAGATATTACAATATTATCTTGTTAAGATATTAACAAGTACAATGAATACAATGATTATATTGATGAGCTCTCATTTGTGAAGTATAATAAAAAGAATAAGCAAAGTTCAGTTAGTCTTGGAAAATCCCAACTCCAAATTTGAATGAAAGTCTATTAATGAAGTGCTGGTTATTATGGATAGTGTGTTGTTTGATGACTACTTTCCTAGGAAATGTATCATTGAAGATACTAAGAGTGTCCGATACTCAAAATCCATCAAGAAAATATCTGCATTACTAAATTTTCATAGGTGCCTAAGGACACTCTAATTATATAGTGAACACCATGGCTCTGAATTGAAAGCAACTTGCCAAGTCATTTCAAAGTGGCAAACCTAATACTGTTTTGTCTGAAGAAAGAATATTCTAAAAGACTCTCTACCATTATTTTTTTTTTAATTAGTGAACAAGTCCCCAGCCTCCCTGTGGCCCAGAAGGAGTAGAAATACAACCCAATTTGTACCTTCTTGTCTAATAGTAAGGAAAAGAAAAACATAATAGACAAACAAAATGTCTGGCAGAGGGACAGTATTCACTACAGTCTCTGCAGAGTGACCCAGACGTAGGCACAGAAAGAACCTTTCATGAGATTAACCAAATAACATATCTGATATTCTTAAAGTATTAGTCACTCAGTCGTGTCCAACTGTTTTGAGACCCCATGGACTGTAGCCCACCAGGCTCCTCTGTCCATGGGATTCTCCAGGCAAGAATACTGGAGTGGGTTGCCATTCCCTTCTCCAGGGGATCTTCCCGACCCAAGGATCGAACCAGCATCTTTTGTGTTTCCTGCATTGCAGGCAGATTCTTTACAACTGAGCCACCAGGGAAGCCTGATATTCTTAAAAGGTTACAGCAAATTTGCATTATGTTTATACATGTGAAAATTGAAAAACCTTGTTCACCAAGATAAATAAACAAATGGAAATCATTTATGCCACTCCACTCCCAACTATATGCTAAAAGTCAAATAGTAGTTATATCACCAGAAACCATTTTTAATGATGAATCAATTGTTAATCTAATGAGGTTCACTTCAGAAGAAGGAATTAGAAATCATATGATTCACAAATAGATTTGTTGCCCCAGTCAATTCATTCATTCACTTTCTAGTTTCTGGAAAGTATGTTAAAAAACACTTCACTAAAATTTATAAAATGATAGTTTATTATTCCTGTTACTCTTTCACTTAGCAGTACCTGGTATAATATCATATATGCAGAAAGGGTTGGGGAAATTGAGATGCTAAGCTTTTATACACTGTTTTTTATTATCATGTAAATCAAATGCTGTTTTCACCAAAATCTTGAAGCAGAAAACAGACACCAAGACAATGGTGAATGAAATGTCTCATCTTCTCTTTATTAGTAATGTTTAAAATACAGACATAATAAGCTTTGTGAAAGACTGGTATTTCCCATTATGCTTTGATTATTTTTTTGAATTTTCATATCCTTAGAAGGACAAAGTGTGAAGCCTTGTTATGAATTGTCAGGTAGATGAAATAAGGCATGCCGTCTTCATTTTTTTCCTCCATGCTTCTTGTGAAGCTGTGGCATAACAGTGCTACTATTCCCTATAGAGGCAACCTCAATAATGCATCCTCAGGTGCTGATCTTGTCCTCAGAAGCAGACCCTGAGTTGAAGATTCATGTGTGAGTGACTTATTAAGAAAATAGGTGTTCCTAGCAGAAAGCAGGCAGGGAGTAAGGAAAGCAGAGCAGAGCTGGAGAAGAAACACACCAAGTGCAGGATTCCATGTGGGACCTTAGTTCTCTGAATAAGGATCAAACCCACTCCCACTGCACTGAAAGCTCAGAGTCTTAACCACTGGACCACCAGGGAAGCCTTTGGACTTTTCCATTCCTGTACCAGTCAGCCATTGACTATGAGCCATAGTGGGGCATCGGGAGGCAGGGGGATGGAGGGACATAAACAACCAGGCATTCCTGTCTCTCAAAGTTCTCAGATAAGGCAAATCTAAGATCATGTCCTCCAGTCCCATCCCTTCATGGCAAATATATGGAAACAGTGATAGATTTTATTTTATTGGGCTCCAAAATCACTGAGAAAGTTGACTGCAGCATTGAAATTAAAAGATGCTTGAGAGAGAGGAGCTAAGATGGCAGAGGAATAGGACGGGGAGACCACATGCTCCCCCACAAATTCATTGAAAGAACATTTGAATACTGAGCAAACTCCACAAAACAACTTCTGAACGCTAGCAGAGGACATCAGGCACCGAGAAAAGCAGCCCATTGTCTTCGAAAGGAGGTAGGACAAAATATAAAAGATAAAAAGAGAGACAAAAGAGTTAGGGACGGAGATCCTTCCAGGGAAGGGAGTCTTAATAGAGGAAGTTTCCAAATACCAGGAAACTCTCTCACTGGAGGGTCTGGGGGAAGTTTTCAAATCTTGGAGGGCAACCTAACTGAGAGAAAAAAATAAATAAATAAAATCACAGATTACATGCCTAAAGGCAACTCCCAGCAGAAAAGTACCCCAGACGCTCGCATCTGCCACCAGCAAGTGGGGGCTGAACAGAGAGGAGCGGGCGGCATTGCTTAGGGTAAGGACCGGGCCTGAATGCCCTGAGGGCAATCTGAGGAAGCTAACTTGAAATAGCAACCTAAAATGTGGGATAGCAAGAGAGAGAGTGAGAATTAACCTGTGAAAAGCCCTAACGCAAAGCACTGCCAGCCCATTCACAGAACAAACGACTGAGCAATACCAGAGAAGAGCTAGCCGGGCTATGGACCGGCCCCTCCCCTGCCGGAGGCAGTGGGGAGGGGGCTCCAGCCAGAGCTGGAAAGGGGCAAACTCGGCCCCAGAGAGGGCATCCCCTACCAAACTGCAAACAGGCTTCCAGTTTCTAACCAAAGACTTCCTGAGATTCTGGATGGTTGACATCCGCCAGGAGGGTCGCAGCCAGAGATCAGCTCCCCAGAAGAGACACAAGGCGCACCAGACTGGGCACGCCCGGAAACTGAGGCTGGGACCGGGGAGGGGAGAAGTCGCGCTGCACCTGAAGAGAGTGCGCTCATCAAGCACCTGGTTGCCTGAGCTGCTCTGACCGGGAAAGGCACAAGATGCAGGCCCAACCGAGTCTGCAACTTTGTGGAGTACCTGAGAACCTGAAACTGAGCAGCTTAGACGTGGGAAGTGCACACAACTCCGGCCCGCTCCCTGTAGAGCAACCTGAAGCCTGAGCAGTGTAGACAGGGAAAGCACATACGCTGTGAATGGGGGCAAACCCAGTGTGGCTGGAACACTGTGAGCACTCCCCACACACGCCAGTGATATTTGTTTGCAGTGTTCCTCCCACCCCACAGCACGACTAAACAAGTGAACCTGAACAAGAGACCACCTCTGCCCCCCTGTGTCAGGGCGGAAATGAGACACTGAAGAGACCTGCAAACAGAAGCCAAATAAACAAAGGGAACCGCCTTAGATGTGACAAGTACAACAGATTAAAATCCCTATAGTTAACACCGACTACATTGGAAGGAGCCTATAGATATTGAAAAGTATAAGCTGGAACAAGGAACTATCTGAAACTGAACTGAACCCACTCTGCCCGCAACAGCTCCAGAGAAATTCCTAGATATATTTTTACTATTCCTATTATTTTTTTAATTAAAATTTTTTCCTTCTTCTTTTTTAAGTCCTCTATTACTACTTTAATTTTCATTTTTATAACCCACTATTACCTTGCAAAAAACAAAAAGGACCCTATTCTTAAAGTGAACTTCATATATATTGCTTATACTTTTTGTGTTTTTCTTTTTTTTAATATTGTATTTTTAAGAGTCTAACCTCTACTCTAGATTTTTAATCTTTGTTTTTTAGTATTTGATGTCAATTTTGTACATTTAAGAATCCAATCTTCAGTACCCATTTTTACTCAGGAGTGTGATTACTGGCTTGATTACTCTCTACCCCTTTTGACTCTCCTTTTTCTCCCCCAGGTCACCTCTAGTTCCTCCCTCCCCATTCTCTTCTCAATCCAAATCTGTGAATCTCTGCGGGTGTTCTGGGCTGCGGAGAACACTTAGGGAACAGAGTACTGCCTAGATCTGTCTCTCTCCTCTTGAGTCCCCCTTGTTTCTCCTCCTGTTCACATCTATCTCTTTCCTCCCTCTCCTCTTCTTCATGTAACTCTGTGAACCTCTTTGGGTGTCCCTCACAGTGGAGAATCTTTTCACCGTTAATCTAGAAGTTTTACTATCAGTGCTGTATGGATGGAGAAGTCTTGAGGCTACTGGAAGAATAAGACTGAAAACCAGAGGCAGGAGGCTTAAGCCCAAAACCTGAGAACACCAGAGAACTCCTGACTCCAGGGAACATTAATTAATAAGAGATCATCCAAAAGCCTCCATACCTACACTGAAACCAACCACCACCCAAGAGTCAATAAGTTCCAGAGCAAGACATAACATGCAAATTCTCCAGCAACGCAGGAACATAGCCCTGAGCGTCAACATACAGGCTTCCCAAAGTCACACCAAACCCATAGACCCATCTCAAAACTCACTACTGGACACTCCATTGCACTCCAGAGAGAAGAAACCCAGCTCCACCCACCAGAACACCGACGCAAGCTTCCCTAACCAGGAAACCTTGACAAGCCAATCATCCAACCCTACCCACTGGGAAGAACCTCCAAATAAAGAGGAGCCACAAACTACCAAAATACAGAAAGGCCACTTCAAACACAGCAATCTAAACAAGATGAAAAGGCAGAGAAATACTCAGCAGGTAAAGGAACATGAAAAATGCCCACCAAGCCTAACAAAAGAGGAGGAGATAGGGAATCTACCTGGAAAAGAATTGAGAATAATGATAATAAAATTGATTCAAAATATTGAAAACAAAATGGAGTTACAGATAAATAGCCTGGAGACAAGGGTTGAGAAAATGCAAGAAATGTTTAACAAGGACATAGAAGAAATAAAAAAGAGTCAATTAATAATGAATAATGCAATAAATGAGACCAAAAACACTCTGGAGGGAGCCAACAGTAGAATAACGGAGGCAGAAAATAGGATAAATGAGGTAGAAGATAGAATTGTGGAAATAAATGAAGCAGAGAAGAGGAAAAAAGAATCAAAAGAAATGAGGACAACCTCAGGGACCTCTGCAACAATGTGAAATGCCCCAACATTTGAATCATAGGAGTCCCAGAAGAAGAAGACAAAAAGAAAGGCCATGAGAAAATACTCGAGGAGATAATAGTTGAAAACTTCCCTAAAATGGGGAAGGAAATAGTCACCCAAGTCCAAGAAACCCAGAGAGTCCCAAACAGGATAAATCCAAGGCAAAACACCCCAAGACACATATTAATCAAATTAACAAAGATCAAACACAAAGAACAAATAATAAAAGCAACAAGGGAAAAATAACAAATAACACACAAGGAGATTCCCATAAGGATAACAGCTGGTCTTTCATTAGAAACTCTTCAGGACAGAAGGGAATGGCAGGACATACTTAAAGTAATGAAAGAGAATAATTACAGGAAAAAAACTATTAAACATTCCAACATATGGAGGCTATAGTTAGCCTTCTGAACAACCAAAAAATCATTGAAGAAATCAAAATATTCATAGAAATGAATGAAAATGAAAACACAACAACCCAAAACCTATGGGACACTTTAAAAGCAGTTCTAAGGGGAAGGTTCATAGCAATACAGGCTTACCTCAAGAAACAAGAAAAAAGTCAAATAAACAACCTAACTCTACACCTAAAGCAACTAGAGAAGGAAGAAATGAAGAACCCCAGGGTTAGTAGAAGGAAAGAAATCTTAAAAATTAGGGCAGAAATAAATGCAAAAGAAACAAAAGAGACCATAGCAAAAATCAATAAAACCAAAAGCTGGCTCTCTGAAAAGGTGAATAAAATTGACAAACCATTACCCAGACTCATCAAGAAACAAAAGGAAAAGAATCAAATCAACAAAATTAGCAATGAAAATGGAAAGATCACAACAGACAACACAGAAATACAAAGGATCATAAGAGACTACTATCAGCAGCTATATGCCAATAAAATGGACAACTTGGAAGAAATGGAAAAATTCTTAGAAAAGTATAACTTTCCAAAACTGAACCAGGAAGAAACAGAAGATCTTAACAGATCCATCACAAGCAAGGAAGTTGAAACTGTAATCAGAATCTTCCAGCAAACAAAAGCCTAGGACCACATGGCTTCACAGCTGAATTCTACCAGAAATTTAGAGAAGAGCTAACACCTATCTTACTCAAACTCTTCCAGAAAATTGCAGAAGAAGGTAAACTTCCAAACTCATTCTATGAGACCACCATCACCCTAATACAAAAACCAGACAAAGATGCCACAAAAAAAGAAAACTACAGGCCAATATCACTGATGAACATAGATGCAAAAATCCTTAACAAAATTCTAGCAAACAGAATCCAACAACATATTAAAAAGATCATACATCATGACCAAGTGGGCTTTATCCCAGGAATGCAAGGATTCTTTAATATCTGCAAATCAATCAATGTAATACACCACATTAACAAATTGAAAGATAAAAACCATATGATTATCTCAATAGATGCAGAGAAGCCTTTGACAAAATTCAATATCCATTTATGCTTAAAAACTCTCCAGAAAGCAGGCATAGAAGGAATATACCTCAACATAATAAAAGCTATATATGACAAACCCACAACAAACATTATCCTCAATGGTGAAAAATTGAAAGCATTTCCCCTAAAGTCAAGAACAAGGCAAGGGTGCCCCCTCACCATTACTATTCAACATAGTTTTGGAAGTTTTGGCCACAGTGATCAGAGCAGAAAAAGAAATAAAAGGAATCCAGATAGGAAAAGAAGTAAAACTCTCACTGTTGGCAGACGACATGATCCTCTACATAGAAAACCCTAAAGACTCTACCAGGAAATTACTAGAGCTAATCAATGAATATAGTAAAGTTGCAGGCTATAAAATCAACATGCAGAAATCCCTTGCATTCCTATACACTAACAATGAGAAAACAGAAACAGAAATCAAGGAAACAATACGATTCACCATTGCAACGAAAAGAATAAAATACTTAGGAGTATATCTACCTAAAGAAACAAAAGACCTATATATAGAAAACTATAAAACACTGACGAAAGAAATCAAAGAGGACACAAGTAGATGGAGAAATATGCCTTGTTCATGGATTGGAAGAATCGATATAGTGAAAATGAGTATACTACTCAAAGGAATCTATAGATTCAATGCAATCCCTATCAAGCTACCAAGGATATTCTTCACAGAATTAGAACAAATAATTTCACAATTTGTATGGAAAAACAAAAAATCTCAAATAGCCAAAGCAATCTTGAGAAAGAAGAATGGAACTGGAAGAATCAACTTGCCTGACTTCAGGCTCTACTAAAAAGCCACAGTCATCAAGACAGTATGGTACTGGCACAAAGACAGAAATATAGATCAATGGAACAAAATAGAAAGCCCAGAGATTAATCCACGTACATATGGACACCTTATCTTCGACAAAGGAGGCAAGAATATACAATGGAAAAAAGACAACCTCTTTAACAAGTGGTGCTGGGAAAACTGGTCAACCACTTGTAAAAGAATGAAACTAGAACACTTTCTAACACCATAAACAAAAATAAACTCAAAATGGATTAAAGATCTAAATGTAAGACCAGAAACTATAAAACTCCTAGAGGAGAACATAGGCAAAACACTCTCTGACAGAAATCACAGCAAGATCTTCTATGGGCTACTTCACAGAATATTGGAAATAAAAGCAAAAACAAACAAATGGGACCTAATGAAACTTAAAAGCTTTTGCACAACAAAGGAAACTATAAGCAAGGTGAGAAGACAGCCTTCAGAATGGGAGAAAATAAAAGCAAATGAAGCAACAAAGAATTAATCTCAAAAATATACAAGCAACTCCTGCAGCTCAATTCCAGAAAAATAAATGACCCAATCAAAAAATGGGCCAAAGAACTAAACAGACATTTCTCCAAAGAAGACATAAGAAGGCTATGCAAACTAGTACAGCCACTATGGAGAACAGTGTGGAGATTCCTTAAAAAGTTGGAAATAGAACTGCCATATGACCCAGCAATCCCACTCCTGGGCATACACACTGAGGAAACCAGAACTGAAAGAGACATGTGTACCCCAATGTTCATCACAGCACAGTTTATAATAGCCGGGACATGGAAGCAGTCTAGATGCCCATCGGTAGATGAATGGATAAGAAAGCTGTGGTACATATACACAATGGAATATTACTCAGCCATTAAAAAGAATACATTTGAATCAGTTCTAATGAGGTGGATGAAACTGGAGCCCATTATACAGAGTGAAGTAAGCCAGAAAGAAAAACACCAATACAGTATACTAACACATATATACAGAATTTAGAAAGATGGTAATGATAACCCTATATGCAAGACAGAAAAAGAGTCACAGATGTATAGAACAGACTTTTGGACTCTGTGGGAGAAGGCAAGGGTGGGATGATCTGAGAGAATAGCATTGAAACATGTATATTATCAAGTGTGAAACAGATCGCCAGTCCAGGTTTGATGCATGAGACAAGTGCTCAGGATGACCCAGGGGGATGGGATGGGGAGGGAGGTGGGAGGGGGGTTCGGGATGGGGAACACATGTAAATCCATGGCTGATTCCTGTCAATGTATGGCAAAAACCACTACAATATTGTAAAGTAATTAGCCTCCAACTAATATAAATAAATGAAAAAAAATAATAAAAAAATAAAAGATGCTTGAGCCTTGGAGGGAAAGCTATGACAAACCTAGATGCTGTATTAAAAACCAGTGGCATCAACTTTGCCTACAAAGGTCCATATAGTCAAAGCTATGGCTTTTCCAGTAGTCATGTACAGATGTGAGTGTTGGACCTTAAAGAAGGCTGAGTGCTGAAGAACTGATGCTTTCGAAGTATGATGCTGGAGAAGACTCTTGAGAGCCCCTTGGAGAACAAGGAGATTAAACCAGTCAATCTTAAGGGAAATCAACTTTAAATATTCACTGAGAGCACCGATGCTGAAGCTGAAGCTCCAATACTTTGGCCGTCTAATGCAAAGATCTGACTCATTGGAGAAGACCCTGATGCTATTACTTGGGCTACAGCATATGGTGCTGATGTAGAATTACCAAAAATAAATACAGCAAATTATGGCTAGCTTGACGGGGAAACTTTGAGTTCCTTCCTATTGGAAAGATTGTGTGCAGGAGGAGATGGGGTGGCAGAGGGTGAGAAGGCTGGATGGCATCTCCAACTCAATGGATATGAGTTTTAGCAAACTCTGGGAGATAGTGAAGGACAGGGAGGCCTGGCATGCTGCAGTCCAAGGGGTCGCAAGGAGTCAGACATGACTGAGCAACTGAACAACAACAAGACAACTCTAACAGTTCAAGGGTACTTCTATAAAGAAGGTGGCAATTATGAGTCACTGAGAGCAAACCATGCAGAAGCTGGGGTTTGGGCAAATACCATCAGTATACGGAAGCAAGGCAACAACAGTAACACCATCTACTCCATCTTCAATTAACTTATTCTCCTTTCCAGTCACACTCTCCCCATGCCTTTGGTCTTGCTTCCTGAGATCACATCCCAAATAAACTACTTGCACCATAAACTTGTCTTAGGTTCTACTCTCAAGGTCACACTAATGAGTGTCTCCTCCTGTTAGGAGGAATAGCTTTCAGGCTCTTCCTCAAACTAAGAAGGATTTCCTCCATACCTAGAAGCATTCAGAGCAGAGCTTCCCTCTTCAAACTTAATTTTGTTGAGTACCATCTAACCATTTATCTCATTACATACAGAGTTAGCAACTGTTCTGTATAATTTGCATTACTTGAGAGTTACTTCCACTGGCAGGAATCTCTCCAGTAGGAAGGAACTCAAAGTTTCCCGGTCAAGCTTGCGATAATTTGCTGTATTTATTTCTGGTAATTCTACATCAGTACCATGTTCTGTAGCCCAAGTAATAGAAGTAGAAAAATGTGTTTTATAAAAGTGGCCAGTCTTGATTGTACTCCTTGGATGCAAGGAGTCACTGCAGCTTTCCCCTCCTTAGTCCTTTCTTGTTCCACTCTTGAAACCTAGGCACTGAGTTGAAATGACTCCAATTTATTCTTAAAAACACTACTTGAAGATACAAGGGGCAGACTTGAGAAAATATTTTCAAAACACATACCTGATTAAAAAAAAAAAAAGACTTGCCCTCAAAATTAAACAGTAGGAAGACAAGCTAATTTTTGAAAAAAATAGGCAGATCTGAAGAGACACTTCGCCAAAAAGATACAGGTGACAAATAAATACATTAAAAGATGTGCAGCAGCATTTATCACTGCGTGTGTGCTAAGTCGCTTCAGTCGTGTCCGACTCTTTGCGACCCCATGGACTATAGCCCATCAGGCTCCTCTGTCCATGGGATTTCCCAGGCAATAATACTGGAGTGGGTTGCCATGCCCTCCTCCAAGGGATCTTCCTGACTCGGGGATCGAACCCACATCTCTTAAGTCTGCTCTATTGGCAGGCAAGTTCTTTACCACTAGTGCCACCTGCGAAGCCCCAGTAGTCATTGGAGACATGCAAATTAAAAGCACAATGAGATATACACTCTCTAGAATGGCTAGAGATTCTAACCATTTGTTTGAATAGCTTGTTGAGGCTATATTGCAACCCAGCTTCTCCATCTGCCCAACCCTAATTCCTTCCCTTCTTCCATAAATGTTGACACCAAGGGTGTTTCCTAAAAAATCTTCTGCAGACTTAACTTCCTTTTCAAATCTGCTTCTCAGGAAACCCAAGCTGAGACAATTGTCTGTCTAGTTTCCTCTTTGAAGACCCTGGGATTTTTGGCCAGCACTGCATAGGAGAATCTTCAATGGAGGGAGTTAAAGAGAAACTGAGCCACTTCCTTTTATTTTTTTAAGTGTTTATTTTTTTAATTTGAGGATAATTGCTTTACAATGTTTTGTTGGTTTTGGCCATATAACAACGCAAATCAGTCATAATCATATTCATATCCCCTCCCTGTTGAGCCTCCCATCTCCTATCCCACCCCTCTAGGCTGTCACAGAGCACCAGGATGGGCTCCCTGAGTTATATAGCAGCTTCCCACTAGTTATCTATTTTACACATGATAGTGTATATATGTCAATGCTTCTTTCTTAATTATCCTACCCTCTCTTTCCCCTGCTGTATCCATTCTCTACTTCCATGTCTCTATTTCTTCCTTGTAAATAGGTTCATCAGTACTCTCTTTCTAGATTCCACATATACACATTAATATATGATACTTGATTTTCTCTTTCTTACTTCAATCTGTGTAAGAGGCTCTAGGTTCGTCCACCTCACTACAAGTGACTCAAATTTGTTCCATTTTATGGTTGAAGAATATTCCATTGTATATATGTACCACATCTTCTTTATCCATTCATGTGTCAATGGACATCTAGGTTGCTTCCATATCCTGGCTATTGTAAATAATGCTGTAATGAACATTGGGGTATATGTGTCTTTTTGAATTGTGATTTTCTCAGGGTATATGGCCAATAGTGGATTTATGAGTCATATGGTAGTTTTATTCCCTGGAGAAGGAAATGACAACCCACTCCAGTATTCTTGCCTGGGAAATCCCATGGACAGAGGATCCTGACAGGCTATGGTCCATAGGGTTGCAAACAGTTGGACACAACTGAAGCAACTTAGGACCCCAAAGATAAACATGTCCTAATCCTTGTATTGCAATGCTGGAGACCTGGGTTCAATCCCTGGGTCACAAAGATCCCCTGGAGAAGGAAATGGCAACCAATTCCAGTACTCTTGCCTGGAGAATCCCATGAACAGAGGAGCCTGGTGGGCTGCAATCCATAGGGTTGCAAAGAGTCGGACATGACTGAGCAACTAACACTAATCCTTATAACCTGTGAGTATGTTCCTTAGCTGCCAAAAGGGGCTCTGCAGATGTGATTAAGTTAAGGATCCTGAGATGGGGAAATCAGCCTGTATTATCCAGATGAGTCTAATATAATTACTAGGGTCCTTATAAGGAATAGAAGGAAGTAGGAGAGTCAAAGTCAGAGAGAGAAGCAATGATGGAAGCAGAGGATGGAGAGGAGAGAAGATGCTATGCTGCTGACTTTGAAGAAGAAAAAAATGGTCATGAGCCAAGGTGGCTTCTAGAAAGTGGAAATGGCAAGGGACTGGATTCTCCTCAAGATCTCCCAGAAATAATAAAGTTCTGTTGACACCTTAATATTATCCCATAAAGGGATAATTAAGGAAGATCCATTTCAGATTTCTGACCTCCAGAACTGTAATATAACAACTTTCTATTGTTTAAAACTCATAACTCTATAGTCATTTGATATAGCCAATAATAGGAAACTCATACAAAAGACCTCAGCCAGTTCCATGGGGAGCTCTAAAGCTGAGATAGCCTTTTGGACTTGTCCCAAGTTAGGTTGATGGGCTGGGCATTTATTTATACTTGCAAATAAACCATACACTGGATGCAGATTGTTCTTCAGAAAAAGGTGTGACCTTGAGCAAGGAAGTTTTTCAACAAAGGGCAGTTCCTAAAGAGGGCTTAAAGCACTCCCAGAGGCTGAGGCAATCAGTCCTTAAGTCCTGGAAGGATGAGAAGATGGATCTGGGCAGCCAATTACAGAATCCACTGTACTTTGCAGTTCTTGCAGTACTGATATGTAGTCCCAGGAGGGAAAACAAATTCAGTTAGATGTGTATTACCAAGCAAATTAAACTTTTGTATCCTATTCTTACTTCAGCATTCTTGAGCTTACTTGCTTTTTTGTGGGGCAAGAGGGTGAAGAAGGGGGACTGCTACATTTATGTTCTGTATGCCTCAGTTACCTTGGGTCTCTAAAGTAAAGAAAAGCTTCAGAGAGAAAAAATTTCCCAGAAACTACTCAAGGAGCAAGATCAATACAATTATTCTGAAACATGCTAAAAGTTAAAAAAAGAGATACTGTTTAGCTGAGAACTCTAAAATTAGGAATTCCTTTTAAGAAACACATTTCTAAAGATTAGGTCTTTGAAGAACACACCAAATGATGCAATTCTAATTTCACACGTGTTGTCAATGTCTTTAGTTGAAATATTATGAGAAATTGTTAAATGAATGTTTAAAGGGGGTAAAGAGTGAATTTGTTTTTAATACAGCAAGAGTTTTGGCCACTTTGCATTTTATCACTACAATCTGTTATCACTTGATTCTTAGAACATAAAAATATAATTACTCCTTTGCATAGGCTGTTTTTAATAGAAATACCCAAATCCTGTATACAGTGTGAAATATTTACATTTCCATTTCCACATGTTCAAACTTTCATTACACTTGCAAGAACTAATTTGCTAGTCTCCCTCACTTGTCCCTCTGCTACCTAAGTCACCACTGCAATCCATTCAGCACACTGTAGCCAGATTAATCTTTTTGAACATCTTTGATTACACCATGCTATTATTTAAATCTGTTTAGCATCTTCTCAAAGTCTGACTAGTTGTAAAGTCTTCTCCTTGGCATTCAAAGCCCTTCATATGTTGCCCCCAAAACACCTTTTCAGATTTCCTACTAATGAATGGCAGCCCACTCCAGTAATCTTGCCTGGAGAATCCCATGGACAGAGGAGCCTGTCGGGCTACAATCCACTGGGTCGCAAAGAGTCTGACACAACTGAATCACTAACACTTTCACTTTTCAATCCCCACCCTACCTATCCCATGATCCCAGCCAAATTGTGATGCTTCTTGTTCCCTGAAAAGTTTGTCCTGATCTGCTTTTGTTACTGCTCTACCTTCAACCAGGAATATTTTATCCACTCTTGGTAGTTAAAACCTTATGATCTGTATAATGGGCTCCAGTTTCATCCATCTCATTAGAACTGATTCAAATGAATTCTTAGAGGGATCGGGTGGAGAGGGAGGTGGGAGGGGGGACTGGGATGGGGAATACATGTAAATCCAGGGCTAATTCATATCAATGTATAACAAAAACTACTGTAATGATGTAAAGTAATTAGCCTCCAACTAATAAAAATTTAAAAAAAAAAAAAAAACCTTATGATCTGAAAAACCAAATATTACAAACCACCACAGAAAGCCTTTGCTGATTCAACTAAGTAGATGGGATCTCTTCTACTTCCAATTCTCTATAAGACTCCTGTCCTAGATAGACATTATTTTGATTGCAGCTAATAGAAAGCTACTCAAATGGTTTATAGAAAAGGGGATTTAACTGAAATATAAGGAATAACATAAAGTCTAATGCCCCAAATGGCAGCCACAGCTCATGAGATTTGAGAGAAAAACTAACCCAGAAAAGCAAAATAGATTGCTATGGAAAACACAAAATTAGTTCTTAGCAATTGGAAAATTGATTTATAGAAATAAAAATAAATGGGTTGAAGAGTAGAATGGACATAGTTGAAGAAATTATCTGACAGAATCACTCTGCTCCATCTTCCAGTACACTAATTAATTCAGCAAAAAGATTTGGGAGAGTTAGGACAGAAAATGAAAGCGGATTAAAGGAGAGCAGTTTACAGATATTGAAATTTTAGATATTGATAGAAAAACAGCAATTTATAACAAAAAACATCTCAACTTAATAGCAAGCACTAACATGGATATAAGATGAATAGTTTCCAGAATATTAGAGGAACATTTAATATTCTGTGGAGGGCAAAGGATGGAAAGAGTAAGGAGTATAGGAATCTTATTTTCTTGTTTCCTTTAAGTTTTACTAAAACAATAGATGGCAAGGGATCTTATTTTTGTTTTAATGTGTGTTTGTTCTTTACTAGTGAGGTTATTCAAGTTATCATATGTTTATTTGGTTATTCACATTTCTTTTGTAAATTGCATACACACACACACACACACACACACACACTTTGCCCATACATCAGGTTCTTTGTCTTTTTAATTGATTTATAGTAACATAAAGTTACAGATATTAAAACTTTGTCTGATAAACTGAGAGGAAACAAAATATACCATATATGTTTCTTGTCTTTAAGCTTTCTTTTTTTTTTTGTTACAACACAATTTAATTATTTAGAAGAAATGTGCTAGAGAAAAATACAGGTGATGGCTATCATATTAGGGTTGGACAGCTATTTTTTTCTTCCTCTATTATTTCTTTTCTTAAAGAAAAAAACTAAGCAGGAAAATATTAATACCTAACTACACAATAATTTTTAAATTATATGTGGAAAACAATGAAGTTGACACCATACAGGAGTATGATATTCACTACATGCCAGGCACAATTCTAAATTATTCCTAAAGATTAACTCATTCAATCAGCACAACTATTTTATCAGATGTTATCATCTTTTTCATTTGACAAATGAGGAAACTGAAGTACTGAAAGATTAAGTAGTTGCACCACAGAGCAGGTAAATGGCAAAGAAAAGATTTGAACCTAGGCAATCTAGTTCCAGGGCTTTCCAGGTGGCGCTAGTGGTAAAGAACCCACCTGCCAATGCAGGAGACGTAAGAGACATGGTTTCGATCCCTGGATCAGGAAGATCCTCTGGAGAAGGGAATGGCTACCCATTCCAGTATTCTTGTCTGGAGAATCCCATGGACAGAGGAGTCTGGTGGGCTACAGTCCATAGGGTTGCAAAATATCAGACATGACTGAAGTGACTGAGCTCACACACGCAATCTATTTCCAAGGCCCGTGTTTAAAGTTCTGTGCTATAATTCTCTCTCTCAGACAAACTCTGAAAAAAAAAAAAAACATTCCAGAGCATTACAAAATTTGATGTGGACATAGTTTTCAGTGTCACCTGACTACTGACCCTGCTTTCTTCCCTATGATGGTGTTGTCTTGGGAATTCTGAGCTTGGCTCAAGAGCCAGGAGAGTCAAGTGTCCATGAAAACTGCAATAAAGTGAACTGCAGATTCTTGGTGTATGTTCTTCCAGGATAGTTATGTAAGGCACAGTACAAAAGTTTTGTAGCACATCAACAAATGAACCATTTTGTCAATTCCATACCCTATCAGGGCACCCAGCTGCCTCTGATAATCTTTGTGTAAGTCCAAATCAAGAAATGCTACATTTGTCCCTGCTCTATGTAGTATCACACTTTCATTAAGCTCTGAATCCTAAGGATATACTCTTGGCATTATAGAAGTGAGTGAATGTCTGTGTGTGTGTGTGTATGTGTGTGTGTGTGTGTGTGTGTGTGTGTATAAATGTGACAGACCAAAAAATGATTTAAAAAAGATGTTAAACATTCCCCAATTCACACAATCAGAGCAGCCCCATATCCTATAGTCTATGTAAAAAAGAAACAAATAATAAAAACAACAAAAAGAACCCAAGTTCTATTGTGAAGCACAAACCTACATTTAATGAAATAAATAATAATGTAATATCCTATGTCAGTCATGGTCCCAGCAGGAAACAGATGGTACACTCAAATTAGGATAACTTAAAGAGGGACTGTTACAGGTAATATTCCCCAGGAGGCAGACTGAGATGGAGATTAGCCAACAGCAAGTTTTCTGTGAAGTGTTCTGAGAATTAAAACTTGGGGAAGAAAAGGAAGCAGAATTGGGCAGAGAGAGTTGAGCTATGATGCCATCTCATCTAAGGTCTCAGCAGATTACTGAGAGCCCTGAAGCTGGGACAGTTCTTCAGAGTTGTACAAAGTTTAGCAGAGGAGGTCAGGTCATTATGCCCTGCAGAGGAGGTCAGGTCATTATGCCCTGCATTGGCCAATCATAGGCTGCCAATGGAAAAGGTATAAACTTGGGCAAAGTGGCTCCTGCAGTAGAAGGCATGTCCTGGAAAAGAGAGGACTGACTCCTGAGGGCATCTAGTAGCGTAAGTCCTCCTATCCTGAAGAAGGATCTTGGTAACACAGCACAACAGCTACTATGGGGTTTCTTAAAGAAACTATTTCCCAAAGTACATGCATGGTGTATGAAAAATCCAGTGGAAAATTATCAAATAACTTCATTCATACAAACATATATGAAGCATTGCAGCTCTCAAACGAGAGACTCAGTGGACAATGCTCAGGCCACATATAAAAACAGAACACTCACCCACAATCTGTAGCAACCAGCCCAGGAAACCAACCCACTTTCTACAGAAAACAGCCCAGAAAGTCAGTCTGCTCTCTATAACTCAAATTTGTAAAGAGTCAGACTGTTAGTTGTCAAAGGTGTGCCAAAGAATAACTCCTGTAACATTCAGCCTCAAATGGCCAGGATTTGACTAATAACTGACAACTTCCTTAATTTTTGTCCCCACCTCCTGCTTAGGACCAGAATCCCTGGTGGCTCAGTGGTGAAGAATCCACCTACAAGTCAAGAGACATGGATTTGATTCCTGGGTCAGGAAGATCCCCTGGAGAAGGAGATGGCAACCCACTCTAGTATCCTTGCCTGGGAAATTTCATGGACAGATGAGCCTGGCAGCCTACAGTCCATGGAGTCGTAAAAGAGTTGGACATGACTTAGTGACAAAGCAACAACCAGCTTAGGACCAACCAAAGAAAGTCAAATATCTTCCCCAAACCAATCATGTAGGATGCTCACTGTTAGTTAGCCCACCTGTAGCTCCCCCATGCCAACAGCCTGCAATCAGAGCAGCCCTGAAGCTTTCTGCTTTATGCACTATAAAGCTTTCCCATTCATCTGCCTGCCTTTGAGCTGCTGCCAGATCACAAGTGACGGTGGCTGATTCCCTTGCTATAGCAAACTTTGAATAACTAGCCTTTGTTCTCATGTGGGTGGTCTTTATTTATTTCCACACAACGATGCCTCCACTGAGAAGGTGATCTCAGTGAGAGGACAATTTGCCTCATCCTGAGACATCTGGACCTAAATCTGGAGTTTCTGAAAGCTATCCAACAATCTGCTCTACAGCACAAGTATTCAGAATAAAAAAATATACATACCAACTTGCTTTTAAGACACATAGAGATGGACAGCAGATCCAGAAAAAAGAGCAAGTCTGAGAGCACCAAAAAGATTTACAGAACATCTTCCAATATACAGGAGTAGGAAACAGTCTTCAATTTTAACCATTCAGTTGAAAGCTACACTTAGTTATTCCAAATATTTCACATGAGCATATGCCCTGGGGTAAGGTACTTTGCAAATGTTCCAGATCTGATATGAATAGGCAGCTTTGAGAGGAGTGAGCTTCAGAGGAAAATAAGTTACTTCCTCAAGTATAAAGTGGGTTCTCTTCTTCCCATCATGAATCATCCAACACGCCTGTGGAAAGTAGCTTCTATCTGAACAAGGGGCTCTGTTAACATCTCCTTGTTGTTAAGTGTCAACTTAACTCTCAGGCCACATACTAGCTTATTAACCCAAATAAATGATTCACGCTGGACATTTGCAGAATTACAGCAGACCAGTGGGAATGGAGTGGGAGAGGAGAATGGGAAAATGATAGAATCAAATAATTTAGTAGGCAGTTAACTATATCACCTCAAGCTAGGCTTGAGTGAGACTAACTCATTAGAGCTCATTAACACCTCAGCAGGCCTTAGTTTATCATATTAGCTGACTTTAGGACTGAAACCCTAGAGAAAGACTCCAGATGGATTTGGCTTAAAGAGGGGTTTCTGGGAGGCTTGGGGTTACCATAGGAAAAAAAAAAATCTGATGAATGGCACATGAAGCTTACATGGGAAGTTGGGTGGATAAAACATTGACTGGAGAGCAAGATAGAGGATTTGTTCAGTTGCTAAGTCATGTCCTACTCTTTGTGACCCCAAGGACTGTAGCACACCAGGCTTCTCTGTCCTTCACTATCTCCCAGAGTTTGCTCAACTTCATGTCCATTGAGTTGATGTTGCCATCCAACCATCTCATCCTCTGTCATCCTTTTCTCCTCCTGCCCTCAATCTTTCCCAGCATCAGGGTCTTTTCCAGTGAGTTGCCTCTTCCCATCAGGTGGCTGAAGTATTGGAGGGAAAACCAATCTTGCCTATGGTTACCCTGACCCTTAGCTTAACTAGTTCATGAGCCAGTTGTAAGTGAGAGTCTTTAAAACATAGGCATATGTACTATGAAATTCCTTCAGTGACAGTAGGAAGAGTGGCCCTTAGAGATTACTTAGTAAACCATCACTCCTCATCTGCCCAGCCCAACACAAACTCTCCTAACCACCAGCCTAGCCCTCTCAATGCCAGCCGACTCTAAGCCCTATGGTAAAATGAAAGTCTTCACCGAGGCCAGACCTTGATCCCCATGGCTGTTTGATTGCCCACCTCAGCTTCTGTGGGATTCTGCCTGCTGCAGGTATTCACATCTCCAAAGAACATATACATACTCCCCCAGCTGTATGGTTTGAAACCTGCTCCGCTACCTAACTGAAAGGGAAAAAGAGCATTTAGAAAATGGTTACTATAACTAATCCTCATAACCCTATGAGTTTCTTCCTCATTATACTTTATACTGAAGGAGATCAGAAGATGCCACCCTAAAATATGCTACTTTGGCATAAGGATTGTCTTGGAGTGAAAGCAATTAAGAGAGAGCAGACAAAGGAACTCTCTTCCCTCCCCCTTTCTGCCTAAAAGCAGGACATACACCTCTTTGTGAAGGTGCCCCCTTCCACCTATCATACCAGGAAGAGGAGAACTACTCTTAATCATAGGATAGATGACACCAACTTGAGTCTCCATCACAAAACTTACTAATACATAATCCTTATTTTCCATTGAAAGTGAAAGTCATTCAGTCATGTCCAACTCTTTGCAATCCCATGGACTGTAGCCCTCCAGGCTCCTCTGTACATGGGATTTCCCAGGCAAGAATGCTGGAGTGGGTTGCTGTTCCCTTCTCCAGGGGATCTTCCTAACCCAGGTCTCTCACATTACAGGTGGATTCTTTACCATCTCAGCCACGAGGGAAGCCCTATCTTCCATTAGTTTCCCCCAAATATTTACCTCCCCATGATTTACAGCCTCTAGAAGCCCAAACTGTTTTTCCTTTGTCTAGTCATTTCTCCTTAATGTATTGCCCTTTGTTTTTTGTTTGTTTGTTTATTAAAATTTTATCCATTTATTTTTAATAAGGCTCAATTAGATGGAGAACAGAGATAAAATTGTCACACATAAAAATATGAATTGAACTGCTTCTTTTTGGATGGGTCTTTAACATCGATTTGACCATATGGACAGTGTCTACAGGCTGAGCCACAGCACTGGCCTCTCTGCAAGTGGGCCAGCTGGATTAACACCATGTAGCCAGTAGCTGGGTCCACATAGTTTAGCTGGCCAGCCGCGCGGTAGCCGCGTGTAGCTCCTCCATCCTCTGCTCTGCCACCGTTAACTCTTGGCTCGCCGGGTGCCTGGCCGCTTCCTCAGGCCCGCCCTGCAAGTCGGGCCCAGGGCCACTGCCGTCTTCCCGAGCAGCCGCAGCCGAGCAGAGGGGGATGCCGCGGGGTCTTCGGCACGCTGCTCCGTCCCGGGGCGGTGGGGTGGTGGGCCGCGGCCTCCCCGAGCACGAACGCCAGGACTCTCCAGGCCGCCATGGCCGCTGCCTCTGCCCTTTGTTAAAATGGCATATATGTTTGGTGTGACTTTGGCCAGCCTGTATGTTGACGCTCAGGGCTATGTTCCTGCATTGCTGGAGAATTTGCTTGGTATGTCTTGCTCTAAACTCTCAAGCCTAGTCCCTTCTAGGCTTAGGTTTCTACTTCCTTTCTGTGAAGCTCCTATGTGCTTACATAATATATCTTTTCTCCTGTTAATCTGTCTTTTGCCAGTTTAATTCATAGACCCCTGTTACTAAACCTAAGAGGGAAGAGCAAAAGTTTTGTCTTCCCCTACAACACTAACCCCAGTCTGCAGATGTGATATTGAGGGCAAAACAGCTAGTAGCTAGTGCCAGGGTTTGAAAACGGGCAGTCTGATTCCAGTCCCTATGCTCTTTCTTTTTTTATCCCTATGCTCTTTCTTAATTATTCCACTGCACCTACAGTTTAGAAAAACAGTATTCTCTCTCACAACCCAGTTTCACACAGGGATTACATTTTATTCAAAATACACTTTGAGTCTCTAAATACTGAAATCATAGTCAGGTAAGAAGAGTTGCAAAAGAAAATGAGATGGAAGCCTGAATTCTGTCTTAGGAAGTCTCAACCTGAGGTACATGCCCATTGAGTAAAGAATCTCTTTAAGTGTTTAACTCTCTCCTCCATGTCTCTTCACTGCACACATACAGGAAAATGCACATATATTAAATGTGTGTGTGAGGCCAAACCACTGTGTGCAAGGCAAGGTGCTTGGATTTCCAAAAGGACTCTGAAATGTAATGAAAAAGAGAATGGATGATAAGGATCAAAGGCTTCTGCCCTGGTCAGTTTCTCTACCTACATGGTGCTTTGCTCACATCTCTTACATCTCCTGCATTGGCAGGCAGATTCTTTACCACCAGCACCACCTGGGAAACCCCTCTAGACAACCTACGATTACAAAATATGATTTTTCTGCTGGTCAACTGAAGGCAGCTCTGAAGCCTCATGCAATCAGAAAAGTGTTGCGCTGTGCTTCTGGCAAGCTCAGGACAAGAAAGCATGGCCGGGAGGGTGAGGGACAGAGGGAACACTCCACCCCAGGAAGGGTTCCTCCCAGCAAGGATGCTGTGGGGAGGCAAGGCCTGAGTGCTTCTGACTTCTCTCTGTTTCTTTCTCTCTTGTAGTATTGCTAAAATATCTCTAAAGAGCGTCAGAGCCCCGGACCCAGTGGGAGACTTTAGATGGGCTGTGCTGATGCCACGCACACATCCATGCTGCCCCCGGAGGCTCAGGATATTTGTCTGTCAAGGAAGCTACAGCCCAGAGTTTCATCATATCGATAAGACGCTCCAGGTGGTGAGTGTGAGGTGAATGGCTGCAGCGCTGACTTGGACAGAGCCACATGGCCTCACATCAGGGGATGTGAGTTGGAAACAAAGATGGCAGGTGCTGCATGTTCCACCTTGTTACTTAATCTTCTCCAGTGAAAAGCTATAAACAGGCTGCGACCTTCAACATATCATGTTTGTTCCACATTGACAGAAACTCTATGTTCTAGCTGCATATACTAGATTTCAGGTCGTTGGTTAATAACACTTGATTAATTTCAAACACACAATTGAGGCATTCATTAGGTCGGCGGTTACTAAATGGGGAGTCTGAAATGACCCTTTCAGGCTTCACTGAGCTCAGGATCAGGGGACTCTGCTATGATAGACTTTGGATGTGTGCACTGACCTCACGAGCAGAGAGATTTTTATCATACCTCCACGTTCCAGGGGAACAGTGATAGGGGAGGGCAAGAGAGATGAGGGGAAAGAAGGGGTGAGGACAATGAGAGAGAGGCAGAAACCCAGAAAAGTGAGAGGAAGAGAATGGGGAAGGGAAGAGGAAGGAAAAAGAGGAAGGGAAGAAGGAGGAACAGGGTAAGAGGAGGAGAAAAATTGGGAGGGGAAGGAGAGGGAGTAGTGGGAGACAGAAGGAGGAAGAGAAGAAAGAAGAGAAAGGAAAGGAAGAAATGTGTTCTATCATATACCTTATGAGTTGAATTTTAGGGAAAGAAAAACAGTAGCAAAGGGTTGTTTTGTTTGTTTGTAACAACAAACAAATAATGCAAAAGGTTTAATGCAAAGGGTTTTTGTTGCCTCTGCTGTAGCTGGCTATACTCCACGGCGACTGAGCATCTGTGGAGGAAAAGACCAAGTAGAATGACTTAAGCAACCTAGGAAAACAAAAAAGAAACATGTAGAGGAAAAGGGAGCCTGGAAAGAGAGGCTGGGGAGAGTTTTACTTCATTATTAGTGCTATAATACAAGGGAATCCCACACCGAACAGATTCCAAAGTATCTCTGACCTGATTTTAGTGACATTGCTAATCCTGCCTGGAAGCACTCAGTAATTGACAGCAGGTAGATTTTATTTAAAGAGAGAGAGGAGAGAAGGGAAAGACATCAATCAGCAAATGCTACTTACCATTTGGCTCCCACATTGCATTGAGCCAAAAGTAGAAAACGATATGATAGAACAAACAGAAATGAAGATGGGAAGGTTCCAGGGGTTTCTCATGGGGCCGTGGCACAGGTCTGACAGAGGCAGGGGCACAGGAGCAGTTACTGAGCACTGTAGAAAAGGTGCACTCAGACCCTGTAC
This sequence comes from Odocoileus virginianus, assembly GCF_023699985.2. NCBI lineage: Eukaryota > Metazoa > Chordata > Mammalia > Artiodactyla > Cervidae > Odocoileus > Odocoileus virginianus. The sequence continues at coordinate 15,814,171 of NC_069708.1, forward strand.
TGAATTGCCCTTCCAGGTATTATCAGTGTTTTACCAGGTATTATCAGTCCTTTTCTTTGTAAAATGGTATGATATTTTATTTTTGCTAAAAATTATATTCTGGCAGGGAGTCACAAAAATAAGGTGGATAGAGAAAGATTAGTAGTTTAGTACTAAACTTGAGATCTGAGGACCAGAAGCATCAGCATCATCTGCAAGCTGGTTAGAAACACAGGATTTGGGACCCACCTTGGGGTGACTGAATGGGAATCTGGTCATGAATCAAATCCTCAGGGTATTCACATGCAGATGAAAGTTTCAGTAGCTCTGGTTAAGAGGGGAAAAAATGGTATGCTAACATCTCACATATTTATTTATCTGGGGCTTTCATTCTCTCTGAGATCCATGTACCTACCCTTGTATCTGACCTCTGCAGCCTCCATCTCCTTCCACATCTCACAGGCCAGGCAGACATTCCTAACTTATTAATCAATCGTGGACATCTAGAGCATTGTGTGTTCTTAACTTGTGAGGTTAAATCTAACTCAGCAATAAAAGAACAAAAAAAGTAAGCAAAGTTGGTATCCTAGTTTAGGGATTGTGTATATACATGTATGTGTGTGTGTATGTTTATCAGTGGTTCTCAAGCTTTAATATGCATCAGAATCATTTGGAGGACTTGCTAAAACACAGATTGTTCAACCCCAGTCTCAGAGTTTCTGAATCTAGGGAGGGACCTGAGAATTTGCATTTCCAACTCATTCTAAATGCTGATGGTGCTGATTCAGGGATCACCCTTTGAGAACCGCTGGTCTCTATCCTTCCTCTACCCCTCTTCCTCATGTAAAGGCATTGTTCTTTATCCCTCCCTTTAGAACCTTTCTCTGCAAGGTGAGGTGTAGTAGCTTGATGTGGTAGTATATATTAGCTTCCTGCCCTGTTACACTTAACAGAAATTTATGAATATTTTTAAGGGAACTCCTAAGAATACTGTCTTGGTTTAAAGATGAATGTTAGAAGATTCATATGTAGGAGGTGGAATAGGTTGTTTGGGGGTGGGCAGAGCCATGTTGGGTCCTCCAAGTATCATCACCTAAACAGTTGCACCCAGGCCCTACCAGTAGGACCATGGACAGCTCGTGTGAGTCTTGCCAACAAGGCATGTGTCACTCTGCCAGGGAGACTCTTTATCATAAAAGAGAAGGGGGAAAAAAGAGGGAAGGCTGTCTTGAAACATCTTTGGGAGACAAGTAATTTCTTGAGTGACTGAACTGAACTGAACTGAAGTTGATTATTAAATAATGATCAGGAGTTACCTTAGGCAGGAGAGTAACATGAAAAATAGATGTATTTATTAGACCTATTATAATTGACAACTTTGTGGAGAAAGGATTGGAAGAGTCAAGACTTGGGACAGAGGACTAGTTAGAAAATGGTCATAGTAGTCTATGGAGACCTGAACTAGACAATTGCAGTGGGAAAGAGAAAAAAATGGACAGTCAGGAACCATTAAGAAATAAAATTAGCAGGTCCTGGATTAGCTGTGGTTTAGCTTTATGTAGTCATGCTTCTCCAGAATGACTATACAGATGTGTGCCCTCAGGCCATTTAGGACTGCTTTAAAGAGAGGAGCCCCTTCTATTTTAACCCTCTACTATCAACACCATACTCTTTTCTTCCTTTTTCACTGATTACTCTAGAACTGACCAGCGTCACTTCAATACTCTTGTTTTCAGCCATCTCAATCAAACTAGACTCCTGGTTGGGCTCTGACTCCCCCCAAACACCCATGTCCCACCTCCTACATACTAATCCTCTAAAATTCATCTTTAAACCATTTGGTTAAGACAGTATTCTTAGGAGTTCCTTTTAAAATATTTTTAAATGGACCATCACCTCATGGACTATGTCACCTTTTTGTTCCACCCCACAGTGTCTTTCCTGGCCCTACTTCCCTCCTTCAGGTACCAAACTCTGCTAGCAGCCCCACTACAGATATGACTGGTACCCGGCCTCCTGGGGAACCATATTTTTTACATCTGTTCTTCTAGAAAAATGACACTTGTATTTATATACTTGTTTCTTTGCAGACCTGTGTTTAGATAAGGCCTGTTTCCAAGTCATCCCCGCCTTTCTACTCATGCTCCTATCTCAAAGAAATCATAGTTTCCTTTCTGAATCAAGATTTGGTAGGAGGTGTCATGTCGCGCAGCTTGTGGAATCTCAGTTACACAACCAGGGATTGTTGAACTCAGGCCATGGCAGTGAAAACACCAAATCCTAACCACTAAACAACCACCAGGGACCTCCTAAATCAAGATTTTTGGCTACCCCTTCCAGGTAAATTCCCAGCCCTATCTGCCTCGGCAACTTCAACCCCTGGCTGTTATCTGCCATTGGGATATTTCCATTTAGCCCAAGATGTTTCTCAATATCCACTATTTGGCCATTGTAGCAGATGCCTCTGGTAACCTAGTTATATCCCCTGGGCCCTCCTTTGACTTCAGCAAAAGCTATGGTGCACAGTTCTATGCAAAAATCCGTTTCTGCCTTCATCCCACCTCAAGCCACACCTTTTTAAGCTTTTGACTCTAGAATCTTAAATTATACTGACAGTTTTCTCTGCCTCCATTTAAGCATGACCCCAAAGTATGGGAGAGCAATGACCCCAGGGGCAATTCTCAAACAACAGGGAAAGGGAGTCATAGAGAAATAGATAAAAAGCTCTGGCCTTCTATCAGTTTCCTTATATTTATTAGAAGAACCCACTGGAATCAAGACCCTGCTCCTCATAGCAATGACCTCAATTACAAACCCCAGTATTGGGTTTTCTTCCTTACCTGTCCCTCTTCTCCATTTCTCCACTCTTGCTTCATGTGATTATCTCCCAAATACGCTACCTGAACTCAAGTCCTTGTCTTAGTGTGGGTTCTCTCAAGGCAGAGTCTTAAGATAGTGATAGAGTATATTTTACACTCACTTCTAAAGTTACTCTCTTTTCAGAAAATGCCAAACAATATGTAACATTCAAGAGGAAGAAAGGAAGGAGATCTATGAGGTAGAGATAAGAAAGGCAGTATTAAAATAGAGTTGATGATATTAGGCACAACAAATTTTATATGCAGAGAGAAATCTGAGACCCAGGTTGTCAGTATCCTTTGAGTTAAAGAACCAATCTCCAAGCAGACCACATATACAAACTTAGAACTCTTAGGTAAATCTACTAGAGATTGGTGTGCCACCAAAGTACTCAGTATCACAGTCTTTAAATTATACTGTGATAGTATGTCTGGAATAGTACAATATAGAGACTCTGACATGGAAGAGTGATCTGTTTGAGATCAATTAGTCTAGTGGTAAAACTGTTGACTTTGGGGGAGGGGCAGAAGGACAGAAGGTAAAGAAGAGGAGAGAGTATTTGAGAAGGGATAAAGCAAATGCTAAAAAAGCAGCTGATGGATGAACTGATACTTAGTGACTTCTGCCAGGAGCTATAAGAATCCAGATTGGTGACAGGTCGAAAACAGGATACAGACCCCCTTTAGCAGATGCTGGTGGTGCCCAGCTCATATGTTCTCATATGCACCGTAGTGGTTTTAAAATAGTCTTACAGACTCTTTGACACAGCTTCTTTCAAAAATTAGAGACTGATAACTCTCCCCTTGAGTACAGGCTGAAATTACTTATTTGCTTCTAATGACAATAGAATATGGCAGAAATAGATTACGGTATGTGACTGCCAAGACTAGGTCATAAAAGGCATGGTTGCTTCCTCCTTGCTCTCTCTTGAATCACTTATTCTGAATAAGTCAGTTGCTACAACTTGAATATTCACAAAGAGCCCTAAGGAGAGATCCACATGGCAAGGACAGAAAGCTTCCTGCCAACAGTCATACAAGTATGCTACCTTGGAAGCATATCCTCCAGCCCTAGTCACACCTTCAAATGACTGAAGCCTAGTTACCATCTTGAACACAACTTCATGAGAAATCTTCAGCCAGAATCACCAGTTAAACTGATTTCCTGACCTGCAGAAACAATGGCTTAGAAAAAAAACATTCATTATCTTAGAAAATTTGAGGGTAGTTTGTTATGTGGTGATAAATAATTAATATATTTACTGCTCTAGTACATGCTAGCCCAGTATCTACTAACTGAAGGCAACTGTGCCTGAGGGCTTTTTCTGGCTGCTGGAGCCCACTCAGTCAGCATGCAGGAGCAAACCAGAAATAACAAGGAGTCAGAACACCCAGAAGTAGCCCTCCTACAATGACTTACAGTTTGTTGGATAAACACTCCAGCCTTCTTGCCCCTAAATGTAGAACACCATCTTCCAGAGGTTCCAAAAAGGACTGAGTCTCAGGTGCTCACAGGTCAGTAACCTATGCACATTTTATTGGCTTCTATTCCATCTCCATCTTACTTCTCTACTCTCCTACCTGTGACTACTGGGATAATTTCCCAAACAAAGTACTTCTACTCAAATCTTTGCCTCAGAGTCTGCTTCTGGGGTAATTCAACCTAAGACACCACCAGATAATTGAGTCTCATCCTTTCTTTTAAAATTTGATTTTAAAAAGTTGGGAGAGGGGACATATAGAAGGAATTAAAGGAGATTATTTTTCTTTAAAGATAAAATGACTGTCCTTCAGTTTGGGTTTTAATAGCTGTAGGCTCTGTGGGCATGTACATGTGGGGATAGGGTCAGACCAGGGTTCAAGTTGCCTTTGTTTCTCCCATAGTGGGTCCAAATACATGGTTACTGAAGTGCTTGAACCTAACCTCAGTGGACCTGCACCAGTGGCTGGATTAAAAAAACACTTGAGAGTCAGCAGGGCCAATTGCCAACATACCCACACTTAGGATTGAAAGTAGTGCCAACAACAGTATACTTTGTAAGCCCACACAACAGGCGAGGGGGGAAACAACAGAGTACATCCACAGATAAACAGTTCCAGAAGAGGAATACTCAGTAGCTTCTCTCCCAGTGCAACTGCTCCAAGCCTGCCTTGCTAACACTGCAGATCTGAATCACTGCTAAGAAACAGATCTAGGGCCTCTACTCCAACAACTAGGGAGTAGACCCCACCCCTGACAGGGCAGTGACAACCACACAGGAATGGGGAGGCCCTATTCAATATCCAGGGCAGGCTCTGTTCACCACAGCACCAGTCAAATCCCCTATCAAGGGGATAATGACACAAGCCTCTGGACCAACATCACCCACCAGGAGGCAGACACCAGAAGCAACAGGAATTACAATCCTGGAGCCTGTGGAAAGGAGACCACAAGCACAGTAAGTCTGACAAAATGAGATGACAAAGAAATATGTTTCAGATGAAGGAGCAAAATAAAAGCCTACAAGAAAAGCTAAATGAAGAAGACAAAAGTAATCTATCTAAAAAAAACTCAGAGTAATGATAGTAAAGATGATCTAAGATCTCAGAAATAGAATGGACACATGGATTGAGAAGATACAAGAAAAGTTTAGCAAAAATATAGAGGTAAAGAACAAACAGATGAACAAGACAGTAGCTGGAATGAAAAATACACTAAAAAGAATCAATAGCAGAATAATTGAGTCAGAAGAACATACAAGTGACCTGGAAGACAGAACATTGGAAATTTCTGCTGTGGAATAGAATAAAGAAAAAATAATGAAAAGAAATGAGGACAGTTTTCAGAGACCTCTGGGACAACACTAAATGCAACAGCATTTCTAATTACACGGGTCCCAGAAGAAGAAGAAGAACTGAAGAGGAACTAAAGAGCCTCTTGATGAGGGTGAAAGAGGAGAGTGAAAAAGCTGGCTTAAAACTCAATATTCAAAAAACTAAGATCATAGCATCTGATCCCATCACTTCATTGCAAATAGAAGGAAAAAAAGTGAAGCAGTGACAGATTTTCTTTTCTTGGGCTCCAAAATCACTGTGAATGGTGACTACAGTCATGAAATTAAAAGAAGCTTGCTCCTTGAAAGAAAAGCTATGACAAACCTAGACAGCATATTAAAAAGCAAAGACATCACTTTGGTCCATAGAGTCAAAACTATGATTTTTCCAGTAGTCATGTGCAAATGTGAAAGCTGGACCAAAAAGAAAGCTGAGTGCCAAAGAATTGAGGATTTTAAATTGTGGTGCTGGAGAAGACTCTTGAGAGCTCCTTGGGCAGCAAAGAAATCAAACTAAGATTCCTTTAGTCAATCCTAAAGGAAATTGACACTAAATATTCATTGGAAGGACTGATGCTGAAGCTGAAGTTCCAGTACTTTGTCACCTGATGCGAAGAACCAATTCATCAGGAAAGACCCTGATACTGGGAAAGATTGAAAGCAAAAGGAGAAGAGGGTTGCAGAGGATGAGATGGTTAGACAGCATCACCAATTCAATGGACATGAATTTGAGCAAATTCCAGGAGATAGTGAAGGACAGAGAAGCCTAGCGTGCTGTAGTGCATGGGGTCACAGTCAGACATGACTTAGCAACTGAACAACAACAACAGAAGAAGAAAAAGAGAAGGACCTGAGAAAATATTTGAAGAGATCATAGTCAAAAACTTCCCTAATATGGGAAAGGAAATACTCATCCAAGTCCAGGAAGTGCACAGAGTCCCATACAAGATAAACCCATGGAGGAACATGCCAAGACACATACTAATCAAACTAACAAAAATTAAATACAAAGAAAAATATTAAAAGCAGAAAATAACATACAAGGGAATTCCCATAACGTTATCAGCTGATTTTTCAGCAGAAATTTTGCAGGCCAGAGGGAGTGGCAAGATATATTTAAAGTGATGAAAGGGGAAAACTTACAACCAAGTTTACTGTACCCAGTAAGTCTCTCATTCAAACTTGACAGAGAAATCAAAAACTCTACAGATAAGTAAAAGCTAAGAGAATTTAGCACAACCAAACCAGCTTTACAAAGATGTTAAAGGAATCTCTCTAGGCAAGAAACACAAGAGAAAAGAACAAAAGAGGAAGGGAAGGAAAAAGACCTACACAAACCAACCCAAAACAATTAATAAAAGGGGAATAGAAACATACATTTTGATAATTACCTTAAATGTAGATCAATTAAATGCTCCAAACGAAAGACATAGACTGGCTGAATGAATACAAAAACAAGACCTGTATGTATGCTGTCTACAAAAGACCCACTTCAGACCTAGGGACATACAGACTGAAAGTGAAGGGATGGAAAAAAATATTTCATGTAGATGGAAATCAAAAGAAAGCTGGAGTAGCAATACTCATATCAGACAAAATAGACTTTAAAGATAGTTACAAGGGACAAGAAAGGACACTACATAATGATCAAGTGATCAATCCAAGAAGATATTACAAGTGTAAATGTTTATGGACCCAATGTAAGAGCACCTCAATACATAAGCAAATGCTAACAGTCATAAAAGGGGAAATCAACAGTAATACAATAACACTAACATCCCAAATACACCAATGGACAGATTATCCAGACAGAAAATCAGTAAGGAAATACGTCTTATATGACACATCAGAACAGAAAGAACTAACTGATATTTATAGGACATTCCATCTGAAAGAAAATCAGTCCTGAATATTCATTGGAAGGACTGATGCTGAAGCTGAAACTCCAGTACTTTGGCCACCTGGCGTGAAGAACTGACTCATTTGAAAAGACCCTGATGCTGGAAAAGATTAAAGGTGGGAGGAGAAGGGGGCAACAAAGGATTAGATCATTGGATGGCATCACCAACTCAATGGACATGAGTTTGAGTACATTCCAGGAGTTGGTGATGGCATACTGCAGTCCATGGGATTGCAGAGTCAGACATGACTGAGCTACTGAACTGATGTTGCAGGGAGAAGCCAATTCTGACTCCATGATGTTTCTTGGACTTTAACCTTTGTTTTCCATTGTTTTTGTTTTTTTCCGTTATCAGATGTAATGACCTGTCTCAGGGAGCCTGCCCCTCTGCTTGAAGAGATTAACACTTCCCCTCCCTGAGGTTGGCCATTCCAGGAGATACTTGCAAGATAATGGTATTTACTTCCTCTACTCCTCCCCCTCTCTGTCCTATAAAAGAACCTGGCATTCAGACCCAAGGACAGGATGCTTTGAGACATTAGTTTGCCATCTTCTCCTACAGTCAAGCTGGCTTTCTGGATAAAGTCATATTCCTTGCCTTAGCACCTCCTCTTGGCTTCATTGGCCTGTTCTGTAGTGAGCAGAGCCAGCCTGAACTGGGTAACAGATACATGTATACATGTAACTGATTATTTTACAGCAGAAACTAACACAACATTGTAAATCAACTATGAAAGTGAAAGTGTTAGTTGCTTAGTTGTGTCTGACTCTTTGCAACCCCAAAGACTGTAGCCTGCAAGGCTCCTCTGTGCCTGGAATTCTTCAGGCAATAATACTGGAGTGGGGAGCCAAGCTCTCCTCCAAGCGATCTTCCCAACCCAGGGATCAAACCTGGGTCTCCATACTCCAGTGAAAATTTTCTTAAAAGAAAAAATAGCTGTCCTTGATCACAATATCTTCTAGTCCACCTGAGCTGCTCACCACCATAAATTCTACAGATCATTGCTAAAGATTAGAATGCCACAAATAGAGAGAGAGAGAGAGAGAGAGAGAGAGAGAGAGAGAGTTGATGACCCAGAAGCTATATTTGCTTCCTCTTCATCCTGGTATAGCAGAAATCTCTAGTGTGGTGTGCTGACCTTGAGGCAAGTGATTTGGGGTAAATCCTACTCTTGATAAACTGCTCTACCTTCTCTCACTTTATCTGATTTGGGTGGGGATTGCCCTTAACGAGATTTTCCAAATTGGAATTAAGGAAATATAATTTGCTAGCTGGAGAATGAAATGGCAACCCACTCCAGTACTCTTGCCTAGAAAATCCCATGGACGGAGGAGCCCGGTGCAGGCTACTGTCCATGGGGTCGCAAAGAGTCGGACACGACTGAGCGACTTCACTCACTTTCACATTCTAACTTGCTAGCAGTGCCATGATTCATGCCATGATTCACTTACATACATCTTCCCAGCTTCACCAACAGAGATATATGAGCCTTGATTTTTTTGCTTGTGGGAAAATGATAGCCTGAGGGAATAAAGCTGGAACAAAGAAGCAGAGAAAGAAGGTGAAGAGTGAGGGTCGTCTGGCATTTCAATCTCTGGTTCCAATTATTTGTGAATCCATTATTTACTCTGTGCTCTTACAGATTGCTTGCATAAGTCAATAAATTCCTACTTGCCTTACCTAATTTTTGGTTGCAAGTGAAAGAAACCTAACATGCAAATACTGATTAAAATATCCTATTTAATAATTCTGAAATAATTAGGCATTTCTCTTCTTGAACCCCCAGCTCCCAAACTGGTCTTATTCCGGCTAATTGAGTTGAATCTAAAGGTCAGCTTTCACCTAAAAAAGAGAAAGTGGACACACTAAAAAATTGTGTCAGATGCTTTACAAAGAGAGTCTTAAAAACTATAATGGAACCTTCACAATTTTCTTTCAAGATAGATATTCTCATTTTATACATCAGGAAACTGAGGCTCAGAGAAATTGCTGAAGGTTACCCAACTATCAGTGGTAAACCCACAGATGATCTCAAAGCAAGAGACTTAGCCCAAGAGCCATCCATTTCAATCCCTGGCCACCTCTATGAGGTCATATTTAACACCGTCATTACTTTTGCATTTATGTATCCCCTGAGGGTAACCCTAAAATCCTTCTTGCACTCAACAAAAAGATGACAATAGATGTGGAAGTGTATCACACATATCTCCTATCTAGAAAGTACTTATCATTCATCTGTGAGAACTGCAGTTAACTGACAGTCTTGCTGTTTGTTATTACTGTTGTTATTATTGAGGTATAGTTGCTTTACAATGTTGTGTTAGTTTCTGCTGTACAATGAAGTGAATCAGCCATATATATACATATATCCCCTCCCTCTTGAGCCTCCCTCCCACCCCTCCCCATCCCACCACCCCTCAGGTCATCACAGAGCACTGAGCTGAGCTCCCTGTGCTATACAGCAGCTTCCCACTAGCTATCTATTTTACAAATGGCAGTGTACATATGTCATTTTGAGTCGAGGTTTCCTGGGAAGCCCCAGCTGCTGACTGACAATGGAAGAGGTCGGTTCTGTCCAGTCCAGGCTTCCTGCAATGAGCTACCTTTACTCTGGGGCTCCCCACTGGATCAGCCAGAGTTTGTCAAATATGCATCACAGTCTCAAGCTCTTTTGTCCAGTCCTGCTTCTCAGTCCCCTTCCTTGAAGAGTCAACTCAGCATCATGGTCTGAAGGCTCTGCCTGCCTAATCCTGCTTCCTCTGTCTTACCTTCCATGAGCATTCATCCCCCCAGTAAGCTACTGTGCACTGTGAAAACTGTCTCAGCATCTGCTTTCTGGAAGACCCAAACTGGCACACAAAATAGTGAATGAATAAGCAAGAGAAGTAGAAGGCAAAGGAAAATTGTTCTTTTGCAAGACATATTTTCCTACACACATAAGTCAGCTGCGGTCGAGCAATGTAATTTGAGTTCTCTAAAGCAGATTGTGCTGAATATGCCAAATGGCTCCTCTTAGCTGGAGGGAGTGCCTGCCTGAGACCTGTCAGGCGCTGGGATTTATGGGACCATTTCCGTCTTAGTGATCCAGTCCCTCTTTATGGAGATGATTGCTTCACAGCCCTGCCATAGGTATTTACTATCAAGGCTATTATAGCTCACTGAGTCATCCAGGAGAGAAATCCAAGTGGATAATTAACATCCTGAGGAAGGTAATTGTGGAACACTTAAGCACGGGGCCATAACTTCTGGTTCAGTGTCAGTAAGGACAACCTGTAGGGCATATCATACTTAATGAGTCAGTAGCTACCTAAGATGATTATAAAAACCCAAAGCATATTATTTTTATCACCATGTGCAAGAGCTACAGATTATGTCCTTTTGACCTATTTTGTGCTCTCGTTCCCAGCTAAATAATAACCATTCAGGAGTGGAGGAAACGACTGACTCTTCTCATTATTGAGGAACATTATATGTCCAAAGTGTGTTTTTCTAAATGGGAAACTTGCATGGCAGGAGATTTTCTCCTTTCTCCCCCTGAGTTTATTTTCTATTTTAACTGTGAAAATGATTCTGCTTCTTACTTTGGTGGACACCCTCACATTAGAGTCCCCAGACAGGGGGGACATTGATAATTTAAGAGACAGAGGTTGGGTTTGACCTTGAAAAGAAAAGCTGGAGCAGTGCCCTTCAAATAAAGGGGGAAACATTTGAGACAGCAACTATCTACCCAATAATTTTAGTCTTCCCAAACTGCTCTGCTGGTTTTAGACACCAGTGGTTTAAATGTAACTATCAGTTACCCCTGAAGAATATCATTTCATCCCTGATCATTTCTCATGTTTCCTCTCTTTCTTTTTATGCTATAGTACATATGTCCTACTCACTGTGTACACAAAATGCATAGTGTTCTGCCATAGCAGAGTGGTGTTAGTTCAGGTTCTCTGGTAAGCAGATACTGAGAATGAGTTAAGAGAGTAACATGTGGGGACTTCCTTGGTTGCCCAATGGTTAAGATTCCATGCTTCCCATGCAGGGGGTACAGGTTCGATCCCTGTTTGGGAAACTAAGATCCCACAAGCCACCTGGCACCTCCAAAAATAAGTGTGTTACTTGTGTTGTAGAGTAATAACCTATGAAAGATAAATAGGGAGAAGGCAAGTTTAGGGACAGAAAGATTCAAGACCATGAGGCGAATCAAACTCCTGTGAGAGGAAAGAAGCAGAGTCCAGCAGGCACAGCCTCAAAATGCAGTGGAGCTGGGACAAATCTGGTCAACACAGCAAAGAGCAATGAAGCAAAAATTGGGGACCAGCAATCAGGCCCTCATACATCCCTGTCATGATCAGTCATTGTCTCAGTCCTCTCTGAGAAGAGCATGACCTTGGCTCAAATGCTGCAATGGATGTCAATGGTGCTGAAGCTGGAGGCTGTCAGCTAGCCACACTCCTCACCTCACTGCTGATTGGCAAGTTTTTTACTGATGGGAGATCCAAGTAACACACCTCCATGGTTGCCACAATCACCGAGTCTATCTCTGACTGCAATAGAAGCAGCAAAGGTTCATTTCTTGATCATGTTACATCTTCATGCATTGCCTGTGGATCTGTTCTATTTTTGCCTTAAGTTCAAGAGCCAAACTAAAAGCATAACCATCATCTGGACCACTGCCAATAGCAATGGTAGAATGAGAGCTCTAGTCAGTTTCACACTAATAAGAGCTCGCAATTCATTAGCCAAAATGGGTCACATGGTCCCACCTAACCACAAAGGGGTAGGAAGTTGAATCCCATCGTGTGTCTGGAAAGTGGAGAGCCCGAATTGAGCAACACCAATGACCACAACAGTAGACAAATCGATAACTCCCCAAAGTTTCCTTTACATTCTACAGAAGCAAAAGGAACAATTTGCAGGGTACTCAATAAGGCCAAATGATGTTTCTTTCTTGATAACTTAGAAGTAATCATTTCTCTAAGAATCCTTTCTATGTATAGCAATGGAGACATTAACTCATCTTGGAGCAGATCCTCCTTTTTTTTGTAGGAAATAAATCAAATACTCTCTTTTGGCTGCAAATAGGAGCTCACTGCTGAAGGAAGAAGATTTGGAGCTCTAGATCTTTTCATAGTTGGGGCAGAATCACCCTGCCACCCCCAACCCTTGACCATTTCCATTAACTGTAAAATTCTGTCTTCTGAGAAAGCCATGGGAAATTCTGTTGGGGACCTTCTGTCACAGAAGAGGTTAAGACAACAGACTATTTCCTGAAACTTAAAGTTATTGAAATCCATTTTGGTGGTGACAGGTATTTCTGGCTATGACCTGGTGATAGGAAAGACAGCCACACCTTGAGGATAAAGCCCTCCTACAAGTAGAAAAAGACTGGACCATAATGATGGCTTCTACACCAGGATTTCCACTGCTGAAGGGGAACATGGTAATGGGTTTGTGAAAAGACCTACTGAAGATTCTGCCCCAAAGCTCCTCCTGGTGGTGGAATTTGACCCAGAGATGTGCCTATGAGAGGAGACGTTAATCAGCAAAGCATTATACATAAAGAACTGTTAAGTCGGAGACCTAGGCAAGTCTGAGACAGTCTATAACTGTGGGTAACACAGGAGGTACAACCTCCGGATCAAGAATGGTACCTCAATCATCGAAGGTTACTTGATAGATAGAGACAGAATTGAGTCAAATGATATCACAAGTGGCAGCCCTTGGAGTTCCCACCAAGTTTTGCTTTTCTCCTCCCCAAAGTATCACCATCAGGATGGACTCTTCAAACTAACTAAACCACTGTTCTTGGGCTTATTACAAAAACAAGAACCCAGACAGAAAGGCTGAACTCCTTGTTAATATGAATACAGGAAGACAAGCGAAGCTCAGGGCATTATATTTTGGGACATTGTTTGCCCCTGTATCTAAAGTGATTCAGAAAAGGTTAACATAAAAGCTATGTTGTCACACCCCAGCAAGAACCCCTGAAGGCAAATTGCTCTAATTTGTTTTCGAATGACCTGTCTTGACTCCTGAGGTTCCTATTTGAATACAGAATTGTACAAGTCACAATTGTCAGTAACATTTCTCCGAATCTTTTCCCCATGACTGCTAAAGCCGAATCTTCAGGCCTGGGTGGAGGGAGAGGCAAGGAGGGAGGCACTATTTTGGGGAATCTCCAGGGACACTGCTTGAGCTCACAGGAATATTTCTCTTTGTCACTCCACGGCATTAGCCATTTCTCTCTCCTTCTGCTGTGCTTCTCTGTACCTAGATGTCAAGCCACTCATGCCCTCGAGAGGCAATATCCTTCAGTTTATAACAATCTGCCATCAGAGCTGAGGGCCCTGGCGCTGCCACCCCTTTAAGAGAACTTGTGGAGTTACTCACTGGGTTATGCAGAGCCTCTGTCCCATTGTAGCAGGGCTATATTTTCTCAGAAGTGAGGACAATCCCTCTCCCCTCAACTTTGTGTTTTAAACATTACTCTGGAAACAAAGCTGCATTGCTTTAAGTCCTGAGTCCCAAACACTTCAGTGTGAGCATTCTCCTCATCTTTACCTGCAGACGTCTGACCCCAGGACCCAGACATTGGTCATTGGGGCTGGACTGAAGGACTGGCTGAATGGAAGACCATCAGTTCAGTTCAGTCGCTCAGTCGTGTCCGACTCTTTGCGACCCCATAAATCGGAACATGCCAGGCCTCCCTGTCAATCACAAACTCCCGGAGTTTACTCAAACTCATGCCCATCGAGTTGGTGATGCCATCCAGCCATCTCATCCTCTGTCGTCCCCTTCTCCTCCTGCCGCCAATCCCTCCCATCATCAGGGTCTTTTCCAGTGAGTCAACTCTTTGCATGAGGTGGCCAAAGTATTGGAGTTTCAGCTTCAACATCAGTCCTTCCAGTGAACACCCAGAACTGAGCTCCTTTAGAATGGACTGGTTGGATCTCCTTTCAGGCCAAGGGACTCTCAAGAGTCTTCTCCAACACCACAATTCAAAAGCATCAATTTTTCGGCACTCAGCTTTCTTCACAGTCCAACTCACACATCCATACATGACCACTGGAAAAACCACAGCCTTGACCAGATGGACCTTTGTTGGCAAAGTAATGTCTCTGCTTTTTAATATGCTATCTAGGTTGGTCATAACTTTCCATCCAAGGAGTAAGTGTCTTTTAATTTCATGGCTGCAATCACCATCTGTAGTGATTTTGGAGCCCAAAAAAATAGTCTGACACTGTTTCCACTGTGTCCCCATCTATTTCCCATGAGGTGATGGGGCCAGATGCCATGATCTTAGTTTTCTGAATGTTGAGCTTTAAGCCAACTTTTTCACTCTACTCTTTCACTTTCATCAAGAGGCTTTTCAGTTCCTCTTCACTCTCTGCCATAAGGGTGGTGTCATCTGCTTATCTGAGGTTATTGATATTTCTCCCAGAAATCTTGATTCCAGCTTGTGCTTCTTCCAGCCCAGCGTTTCTCATGATGTGCTCTGCATATAAGTTAAATAAGCAGGGTGACAATATACAGCCTTGATGTACTCCTCTTCCTATTTGGAACCAGTCTGTTGTTCCATGTCCAGTTCTAACTGTTGCTTCCTGACCTGCATACAGGTTTCTCAAGAGGCAGGTCAGGTGGTCTGGTATTCCCATCTCTTGAAGAATTTCCCAAAGTTTGTTGTGATCCACTCAAAGTCTTTGGCACAGTCAATAAAGCAGAATTAGATGTTTTTCTGGAACTCTCTTGCTTTTTGATGATCCAGCTGATATTGGCAATTTGATCTCTGGTTCCTCTGCCTTTGCTAAAACCAGCTTGAACATCTGGAAGTTCTCGGTTCACGTATTGCTGAAGCCTGGCTTGGACAATTTTCAGCATTACTTTACTAGCGTGTGAGATGAGTGCAATTATGCAGTAGTTTGAGCATTCTTTGGGATTGCCTTTCTTAGGGATTGAAATGAAAACTGACCTTTTCCAGTCCTGTGACCACTGCTGAGTTTTCCAAATTTACTGGCATATTGAGTGCAGCATCATCTTTCAGGATTTGAAATAGCTCAACTGGAATTCCATCACCTCCACTAGCTTTGTTCATAGTGATGCTTTCTAAGGCCCACTTGACTTCACATTCCAGGATGTCTGGCTCTAGGTGAGTGATCACATCATTGTGATTATCTGGCTCATGAAGATCTTTCTTGTATAGTTCTTCTGTGTATTCTTGCCACCTCTTCTTAATATCTTCTGCTTCTTTTAGGTCCATACCATTTCTGTCCTTTATCGAACTCATCTTTGCATGAAATGTTCCCTTGATATCTCTAATTTTCTTGAAGAGATCTCTAGTCTTCCCCATTCTGTTGTTTTCCTCTATTTCTTTGCATTGATCGGTGAGGAAGGCTTTCTTATCTCTCCTGGTTATTCTTTGGAACTCTGCATTCAGATGGGAATATCTTTCCTTTTCTCCTTTGCTTTTCACTTCTCTTCTTTTCACAGCTATTTGTAAGGCCTCCTCAGACAACCATTTTGCCTCTTTGCATTTCATACTCAAAATTCATCTCAACTCTTTTAGGCAGGGATGTGGTTCTTTGGAAGAATAGTTGAGAAAATCCAGCTTGTTCTGAGGAGTTATTTCTTAGTAGACTTCTAGGTCCCTCACTGAAGAAGAAAACAGTGACCCTTAGCTCCACTGAACAGAGGCATGAAACTCATGGAGAGATTATCAGTATAGATGCTGAGATCATACTGGCCCATGTTCAGTAAAAAGCAGTGGCTGGACAACGGGGAGTGAAAAGTGAGGGGCAAGGGTCTTAACACTTCAAAGCTGGGATCAGGGGACTTCTGTGGTGGCCCAGTGGCTAAGACTCCATACTCTCAATGTAAGGGGCCTGAGTTCAATCCCTGGTCAGAAAACTAGATCCCACCCACATGCTGCAACTAAGGCCCAACACATCCAAATAAATAATAAATATTAAAAATAATTTTAAAATGATATTTTTGAAAAAAGACCTGGGGGCAGATGTGTCTACCTCTTCTTATTATTTAGACCACATTCCCTCATATCTGTTATCTGCATGGTGATAGGGCCCACATGGGGTCTCATTGTTAAGGTGGCTCGTTATGTTGACCTTGAAAACAAAGAATAAAAATCACAGAGATCCTTGAGACTGACCACATTGCCCAAATGACATTCTGTTTTCTCACTGGTGCCTACCTTCTCAAAGCTGTGAGACCACCAGATTCCAGACCTCTGGCTCCATGACCACAGGACTCAACTACAGGCTAAAAATTAACCATCCCGTCAGAGAATTTTTCATTGGTGGGGTATAAGAAAGACCCTGTCAGAAAGGTAGGATGCTGGTTCTCTGCAAGGGCCAGTCATCCTCTCTTTTCCCTCTAATAAATTCCCCTTTTCTTGCCTGATTGCCTGGCTCGCTCTCTTTTCCTCTGCACTCACCTTACATTTTGGTGCCGAAACCTGGGAGGGAGGATCCACTGCAACTGGGTGGGTTCCTCTCATGAGACCACTTCCAGTGGTCCCCACCCTCAGACCTTGCTGAGAAACTGAGACGAGTTCCGAGACGGACCTCTCCATTTGCCTTGCTAGACTGACATCCACACACCAGCCCACATTTCATCCATTGGTTACAAGGGTGAGTGAAATCCCATTCCCTTGGATCCTCTTTCTCACCTCATTTCCAAGTCCTAGCACTAGGCGGGATGATCCCCATGGCCCTCAGGCCCTTGGCCTTGTGCCCCATTTGACTTTGAAATAGGGGACGCCCACTTCAAAGCAGACTATCATTACTCTCTGAGAAAGTCCTGAGAATGCGGACGCCTTTTCTCTCGGACCTTTGTCCTCACTTTCTCTCGTCCTTGTCTAACTGCTCTATTTGGCTGCAATGGGAAATTCTTAATCCAAGCCCTCAAAATCTACTCCTCTAGAATGCCTTCTCTGAAACCTAAAAGTCTTGGCCTTCCAAGGGGAGATAAAACAAACAAAAAAAAAGACTTATTTATTATTCTAACACTGTCTGGCTGCAATACAGACTTGATAATATGTCCTAATGGCCAGAAAACAGAACTCTTGATTATAACAACTCTATGGGACCTCGATAACTTGTGACACTGCAACAGCAAGTGGTTAGAAATCCCTATGTTCAGGCACTCTTCGCTCTTCGCTCTCAACCCTCTCTCTGTGAATCCTGCTCTACTTCTCCAATATTCTTAGTCCATTCTGAGCCACATCCTCCTAATACAATGTCCCCCAATCCCCTGTTCAGACTTTTCTTCTTCTTCCTTCGACCCTTCCAACCACAGCCCACCCCCTGTGGCTCCCAATCCTGTTGCAGCCACTCCAGATCAGTTCCTCAACCTCCACCTTACGTCCCCTCCTCCCTCCCTCCTTCTCAGGGTGCCACCACTGAAGCCGCCAACCCTCCTCCCTTGCCCGTGCTGGAGGCAAGATCTGAGACCTCAGCCCCATCTTCCACACTGAGGGTTCCAAGGCTTTACCCTGACCTCCCTAGATCCCTCTTCACAGCAAGGCCTGCTCCTTTCCCTCTTCCACTCCTCCCTTTACAAGAAGTAGCTGGAGCAGAAGGCATTGTTCCGGTTCATGTCCCATTCTCCCTCATCGATCTATCTCAGATTGAAAAGCGTCTTGGTTCCTTCTCAGATCCTGATAATTATCTAAAAGAAGTCAAGTATCTTACCCAGTCTTACAACTTAACCTGGCAAAATATTTACATCATACTTCCCTCCACTCTTCTCCCAGAAGAGAAGGAACGAGTATGGCAAGCCTCTCAGGCACATGCTGATGAAATACACAGGATAGATGACACTAAGCCCGTAGGGGCAATGGTTGTCCCCCGAGAAGATCCCAACTGGGATTATCAGGCAGAGAGACCTGGATGAGTAGCCCGTAATCATATGGTTGCTTGCCTCATTGTGGGCCCTCAAAAGGCAGGGCATAAAGCCATCAACTTTGATAAGCTCTGGGAAATAACTCAAAGGCTAGATGAAAACCCGGAACAATTTCTAGCCAGGTTAACGGAAGCCCTACAAAAATATACAAAATTAGACCATATTTCAGCGAAGGGCACCATTGTCCTTAACACCCATTTTATCTCCTAGTCATCCCCAGATATCCGAAAGAAACTAAAAAAGGCAGAATAAGGCCCTCAAACCCCTCAATGAGACCTTTTCAATTTAGCCTTTAAGATTTTCAATAACCAGGAAGAACAGGCAAAGCTATAGAAGGCCCAATGAAATCAGGCCAACACTACCTTTTAGCCACTGCCCTACATGGCCCCAAACCTCCATCAACCAACAAAAAAAGGAAGCCACCTGGGCCCTGCTTCAAATGTCGCAAAGAAGGCCACTGGGCCACTGGCCCCCCTCTAGGGATTTGGACACCCTCTCCTGGTCTTGAGCAGGAGTCCTCTGATCCAGTTCTGCCCAGCTTCCTCAGACTCACCGCTGAAGACTGAAGGTGCCCAGGGCCCTAGGCCCTGACTCTCATCACATCTACAGAGCCCAGAGTAACTCTTACTGTGGCAGCTAAATCAGTCTCCTTTCTCATTGACACAGGGGCCACTTACTCTGCTGTGCCTGCATACTCCAGAAAAATCAAGGTCTCTCAAGTCTCTGTTATGGGGGTTGATGGTTTAATATGTATGCCACGAATAACCAAGCCTCTACCTTGCACAATTCAGGATACCCCATTTTCCCATTCTTTTCTCATACTCCCCAAATGCCCCACTCCTATTCTTGGGAGAGACCTTCTCTCAAAATTCAAAGCCTCTATTACTATCCCAAGTCCACCCTCTGATCTAGCCTGGCTAGTGCTCCTCCTCTTCCCCTACCCCATTGCCCTACTCACCCAAAAACCCCACAGTTTGGGATACAGATAACCCATCTGTTGCCTCTCACCATGCTCCAATTCATATCTGTCTCAAATGCCCCTCTAAATTCCCCAATCAACCACAATACCCCATCTCCCAAAAACATCAACAAGGGTTAAAGCCTATTGTCACTAAACTCCTATGTCAGGGCCTCTTGTTCCCAACTCAGTTTCCCTATAACATCCCTATCCTACCTGTCAAAAAGCCAAATGGTTCTTATTGCCTGGTCCAAGACCTGAGACTTATCAATGTGGCTGTTATCCCCATACACCCAGTAGTTCCAAATCCCTATACTCTTCCCTTTTTCTCATTTCCTCTTCCACTACCCACTTCACTGTTCTAAACCTCAAAGATGCCTTCTTTCCTATCCTTTTATACCCAGACTCTCAAGACCTCTTTGCCTTTACCTGAACTGATCCAGACAATCATTGTTCCCAACAGCTGACATGGAGAGTCCTACCACAAGGCTTTCATGATAGCCTTCATTTCTTCAGTTAAGTTCTAGCATCAGACCTAACCTCTCTTGACCTTACTCCAAGTACTGTCCTCCAATATGTGGATGATCTCCTCCTTTGTAGTCCTTCACTTACACACCCTCAACAATACACTATACAACCCTTCAATTTTCTAGCTGATCGAGGCTATCAAGTATCTCCCACCAGAGTTCAGCTCACTCTTCCTAGTCACCTATCTCAGAGTCCTTTAACGCCAACAAAAAGATATATTACTACTGACAGAGAGTCCCTTATATCTACCCTACCACTCCCTACCACATCAAAAACAGAGATCCTCTCCTTCTTGGGGTTAGCTGGATATCTATGCCTCTGGATTCCTAATTTCTCCCTCTTGCATAAACCCCTATTTCAAGCCACCAGAGGAAATCTTTCAAAACCTGTAGAGGTAAAATCAAATATCCTTTGACACCCTTAAGCAAGCCATTCTCTCAGCCCCAGCTGTAACACTTCCTGACCTTTCTCGCTCCTTTATACTCTACCCTTTATACTCTACACTACTGAGAGAAACAAAATTGCCATAAGAGTTTTGGGACAAAATCAGGGCCTCTCTTTCACCCCTGTCGCTTATCTATCAAAGCAATTAAATACCACAATTCAAGGATGGTCAACCTTCCTACATGCTCTGGCAGCAGCTGCAGTCTTTGTTCAGGAAAGTAAAAAACTTACTTTTGGAGCACCCACTGTCATTCATTCACCACATTTAAGGTTCACCACTTTAAGGACTTACTTTCTCACAAATCCATGACCCTTCTAACTCCTTCACACATCCAACCAATTCAAGTCACCCTTCTCGAATCTCCCATGTTCTCCTCTGAACACTGTCCTACTCTCAACCCTGCCACCCTTATCCCTAATTCTTCTGAGCACCCCCATCCATACTTGCAGAGGCATTAGAAGACCTGATGCCCCATTTCTCCCACATTTCCTCAACCCCTTTAAATAACCCTGACTTTACTTGGTATATTGATGGCAGCTTCTCTATGACATCAGAAGGAAAAAAGTAGCTGGATATGCAACTGTCTCTGACACCAAAATTATTGAATCCCAACCTCTCCCCTCGGGAACCTCTTCCCAAAAGGCAGAACTTATTGCACTAACTAGAGCCCTTACCCTCGCAGCTAACAAGAGAGCAAACATATACACTGATTCTAAATATACTTTCCACATCATCCACTCACATGCTGCCATTTGGAAGGAACAAGGGCTCCTATCTACTAAAGGCTCTCCCATAACTAACGCCCTGCTTATACTCCAACTTTTAAAAGCAGCTAACATGCCAACTGAAGTAGG
This sequence comes from Odocoileus virginianus, assembly GCF_023699985.2. NCBI lineage: Eukaryota > Metazoa > Chordata > Mammalia > Artiodactyla > Cervidae > Odocoileus > Odocoileus virginianus. The sequence goes on from NC_069708.1 coordinate 15,835,418, forward strand.
CATCATACATTGCTGAGGTCACCAGGTGGCCTCAGGCCCCATTTCATGGGGCAATGATGCCACAGACAGAGAAGCAAAACAAGCCTCACTCTGATCACCAGCTCAACAAATTACAATAATCCCCAACATTAAGCCCCTTACCTCCCCAAAGAAAAAACATGATTATTACAAGAGACAGCACAACCACAAGGATACTGGTTACAAAAACAGGACCACTATGTCCTTCCCCAATCTCAGGCCACACAGATTCATTAGGCCCTTCAGTAGGCACTAAACCTCTTTATCATCTCTTAAGACCTCTTATCACCTATCCTAACCTTCTTTCACTCCTACAACAAATCACTCACTCTTGCATTATCTGCTCCTCAGTCTCACCAGGGAGCCCTAAAGCCTATTCCCTCATTCCCAACACATCAGGCTCGAGGACATATCCCAGGAGAGGACTGGCTTCACTCACATGCCTCCAACACGAAAAATAAAACTCATGCTCACTCTAGTAGACACTTTTTCAGGGTGGATTGAGGCTTTTCCTATGAGATCAGAAACTGCCTCAGAGGTAACACAGTTTCTCATATGAGAAATCATCCCTCGCTTTGGCCTCCCACTCTCTCTCCAATCCGATAATGGGCCAGCTTTTATCTCCCAAATCACTCAACAAGTAGCCCAATCCCTTGGCATAACCTGGAAACTATATTTGTTATAGACCCCAATCTTCAGAAAAAGTAGAAAAGGCAAATTCTACTCTGAAAACGAACCTCACCAGACCCTCTCTAGAACTGCAAAGGCCACGGAACAGACTCCTTCCCATGGCTTTGGCTCGCATTAGGGCTACTGGACAAGTGCTATCTTTCCTCCGTCCTTTTGAGCTTATGTCCTTATGGATGCCCTTTTATGGTAGGTCAGTCCCTACTGCCAGCCCCTTGTTGGGAGATTATCTTCCCATCCTTAACCTTATTAGACACCTCATGAGAAAACATGCAGATCACTCTCTTTCAAAGTCTCATCAAACGAATTCAGCTGACTTAACACTCATACCCTGGAAAAGGCAATGGCAACCCACTCCAGTACTCTTGCCTGGAGAATCCCATGGACAGAGGAGCCTGGTGGGCTGCCGACTATGGGGTCGCACAGAGTCGGACACGACTGAAGCGACTTAGCAGCAGCAGCAGCAACAACACTCATACCCAGGGATCAAGTCCTACTTAAAACCTTACGCCATAAGGATCTTCAGCCTCGATGGACTGGTCCATTTGGGGTCATTCTAACCACACCAACAGCTGCTAAACTAGCAGGTCATTCCTCTTGGTGTCATATCTCTAGATTAAAGCAGGCCCCAGGAGACTCTCCATCTCTGCCAAGAAACATTCCCTGCTCAGACGCTCCTCACTACATGCTGGGACACACTAGGCTTCAACTGGATCAAATTCCAGAAGAAACAGAATAGCCAAAAACAAATATTGAGAAGTAAAACAAAAACAGATGTTCAGTTCAGTTCAGTCACTCAGTTGTGTCCGACTTTTTGCGACCCCTCGAACCACAACACACAAGGCCTCCCTGTCCATCACCAACTCATGGAGTCTACACAAACTCATGTCCATTGAGTCGATGATGCCATCCAACCATCTCATCCTCTGTCGTCCCCTTCTCCTCTTGCCCTCAATCTTTCCCAGCATCAGGGTCTTTTCCAATGAGTCAGCTCTTCGCATCAGGTGGCCAAAGTATTGGAGTTTCAGCTTCAACATCAGTCCTTCCAATGAACACCCAGGACTGATCACCTTTAGGATGGACTGGTTGGATCTCCTTGCAGTCCAAGGGACTCTCAAGAGTCTTCTCCACCACCAGAGTTCAAAAGCATCAATTCTTTGGTGCTCAGCTTTCTTTATAGTCCAACTCTCACATCCATACATGACCACTGGAAAAACCAAAGCCTTGACTAGATGGACCTTTGTTGGCAAAGTAATGTGTCTGCTTTTTAATATGCTGTCTAGGCTGGTCATAACTTTCCATCCAAGGAGTAAGTGTCTTTTAATTTCATGGCTGTAATCACCATCTGCACGGATTTTGGAGCCCCCCAAAAATAAAGTCAGCCACTGTTTCCACTGCTTCCCCATCTATTTGCCATGAAGTGATTGTACTGGATGCCATGATCTTAGTTTTCTGAATGTTGAGCTTTAAGCCAACTTTTTCACTCTACTCTTTCACTTTCATCAAGAGGCTTTTCAGGTCTTCTTCACTTTCTGCCATAAGGGTGGTGTCATCTGCTTATCTGAGGTTATTGATATTTCTCCCTGCAATCTTGATTCCAACTTGTGCTTCTTCCAGTCTAGCATTTCTCAGGATGTACTCTGCATATAAGTTAAATAAGCAGGGTGACAATATACAGCCTTGACATACTCCTTTTCCTATTTGGAACCAGTCTGTTGTTCCATGTCCAGTTCTAACTGTTGCTTCTTAACCTGCATACAGATTTCTCAGGAGGCAGATCAGGTGGTCTGGTATTCCCATATCTTGAAGAATTTTCCACAGCTTATTGTGATCCACACAGTCAAAGGCTTTGGCATAGTCAATAAAGCAGAAATATATGTTTTTCTGGAACTCTCTTGCTTTTTCGATGATCCAGCGGATATTGGCAACTTGATCTCTCATTCCCCTGCCTTTTCTAAATCCAGCTTGAACATCTGAAAGTTCACAGTTCACGTACTGCTGAAGCCAGGCTTGGAGAATTTTGAGCATTAATTTACTAACATGTGAGATGAGTGCAATTATGCAGTAGTTTGAGCATTCTTTTGCATTGCCTCTCTGGGATTGGAATGAAAACTGACCTTTTCCAGTCCTGCGGCCACTGCTGAGTTTTCCAGATTTGCTGACATATTGAGTGCAGCACTTTCACAGCATCTTCATTCAGGATTTGAAATAGCTCAACTGGAGTTCCATCACTTCCACTAACTTTGTTCATAGTGATGCTTTCTAAGGCCCACTTGACTTCACATTCCAGGATGTCTGGCTCTAGGTGAGTGATCACACCATCGTGATTATCTGGGTCGTGAAGATCTTTATTGTACAGTTTTTCTGTGTATTCTTGCCACCTCTTCTTAATATCTTCTGCTTCTTTTAGGTCCATACCATTTCTGCCCTTTATCGAACGCATCTTTGCATGAAATATTCCCTTAGTATCTCTTACTGTGATGAAGAGATCTCAGGTCTTTCCCATTCTATTGGTTTCCTCTATTTCTTTGCATTGATTTCTGAGGAAGGCATTCTTATCTCTCCTGGATATTCTTTGGAATTCTGTGTTCAAATGGGTATATCTTTCCTTTCCTCCTTTGCCTTTCACTTCTCTTCTTTTCATAGCTATTTGTAAGGCCTCCTCAGATACCCATTTTGCTTTTTTGCATTTCTTTTTCTTGGGGATGCTCTTGATCCCTATCTCCTGTACAATGTCATGAATCTCCGTCCATAGTTCATCGGCCACTCTGTCTATCAGATCTAGTCCCTTAAATCTATTTGTCACTTCCACTGTATAATCATAAGGGATTTGACTTAGGTCATACCCAAATGGTCTAGTGGTTTTCCCCATTTTCTTCCATTTAAGTCTGAATTTGGCAATAAGGAGTTCATGATCTGAGCCACAGTCAGCTCCTGGTCTTGTTTTTGCTGACTGTGTAGAGCTTCTCCATTTTTGGCTTCAAAGAATATAATCAATCTGATTTCAGTGTTGACCATCTGGTGATGTCCATGTGTGGAGTCTTCTCTTGTGTTGTTGGAAGAGGGTGTTTGCTATGGCCAGCGTGTTCTCTTGGCAAAACTCTATTAGCCTTTGCCCCATTCCATTGGTTACTAATTGGACTGGGATTTCTCCTACTTAGCCTATTCACAATAGGACGCTATTCTGTGTCCCCCCCGCCTCCGAGTGGACTATCATTCAAAAGCTTTCCCTCTGTTTTACCTGCTTGTCCATAGTTCTTGTTTTTTAGGCTGTGGCCCTCCTCTTACTGTGATCATCCTAGATGAATTCATTATCTACTTTCCTTCACATAGTAACACAAGCCCTTACTTTTCCTGGAAACACCACTGTTACTGATCTCCCCTTACCCTTTGACTTTATAACCAATCTTTGGCTCCAGGGAGACTTCATAGAGTTCACACCAACCCAAATTGATTTCTACACCTGGATTCTTATTTTTATCATTTTCTCCCTTAGACATGAGATGTCACATCATGATTTTACTCTTACTCCCTCTTCTTTTACAGTCCAAACTTCACATTAATACCCTGCCTATAACTCTCTCTCTCTTTAGTCGCTAAGTCGTGTCCGACTCTTGCAACCCCATGGACTGTAGCCTCCTCCGCCCATGGGATTTTCCAGGCAAGAATATTGGAGTGGGTTGTCATTTCCTTTCTCCAGGGGATCTTCCAGACCCAGGAATCAAACCCGGGTCTCCCGAGATTCTTTACCAACTGAGCTATGAGGGAAACCTGCCGCAAACCTTGCCTACCTATTCAGAACTCTAAATCTGACCCATCATTTACTCAATACCTCAAACTCAACCCTGGCCAGTGATTTTTGGATTTGCTTATCTATCTCCTCAACCGGAGGATCAGCACTCCCCATTTCCACAGATAAATGGACTCACATAAACATTTCTCTTTACCACACATATAGAGGAGAATCTCTCTTTTTATCATACATATGTTATTTATGTTCAATTGATCAAATTCACAATCCTGACAAAATACTGACCTCCCTCCTTACAGATCTCATTTCTACTCACAAAGGACCAGCTATAGGAGGACCCACCACCTCTGACATTCGTCTACAATAGGCTCCTTTTTTTTTCCAGACAAAATGCTATAAACAATTCTTACCCCCAGCTAGGAACTATACCACCACACCTCTGTAATCACACTTCACATTTCTCCTTCCCTTTAGGCCAATCTGTCTACAAAGTCTCAGGAACTGCAGGACATTCTCTTACTTTCTCAGGGAGACTCCCTTCTGCATATGGTGTAAATACGTCTCTTGTAGGGGCAACACTGGTGAGTTCACTGTCAGTTTCAGAGACTATTAACAAGTTCCCAGAAAGACTCCTATTTGCTATTGATTTCAGCTATTGTCTTCTTACTCCTGGAATATTTTTCTTATGTGGAACCACCACCTATTTATGTCTTCCCACTAACTAGACAGGAACATGCACCCGGATATATCTGGCCCCAGATATTTCTATTGCTCCTAACACTCAGATCCTTCCTATCCCACTAACTCATAACCAACCCAGACGGGCAATTCAATTCATTCCTCTATTAATCAGTTTAGGAACAGTGGCTAGGACTGGGGACAGGGACCACAGGACTTGCAACCTCTTTAAATTACTATCAAAAAAAATAAATTACTATCAAAGCCTTTCTAAAAACCTCACTGACAGCCTAGAAGAAATAGCTAACAGCCTTATCATTATCCAAAACCAGGTAGATTCCCTGGCAGCCGTGGTCCTCCAAAACAGAAGAGGATTAGACCTCCTCACAGCAGAGAAAGGAGGCCTATGCCTATTTTTTGAGGAAGCCTGCTGCTCCTACACCAATAAATGAGGCATTGTAAAGGAAACAGCAAGAAATCTGAAAAACAGGGCTTCGAGGATACATCAACATCTCAGTAATTCATGGGAATACTGGTTAAAAAATTGCAATTGGATGCCCTGGGTCCTACCATTTCTAGGTCCTCTCCTTCTACTTACCCTCATTCTAACTTTTGGCCCATGTTTAATGTGTCTTTTTTCAGAATTTCTTCAGGACTACTTACAAGCCTTCACCAACCAAACTATCCACGACCTACTTCTAATTCACTAAGATTATCAAAAGCTTTGACCCCACACAAACCTCCTTGACCCACAATCCAGCCTTTTCTTATCTCACCCCCATGACGCCCCTGTCCTGCAGGAAGCAGTTACAGAAGATTGACCTTTGGCACTTATCCTAAATAAAAAAGGCCGGAATGATAGGGTGCACAAGCAGTCTCACTATTAAGATGGCTCATTATGTTTACCTTGAAAACAAAGAATAAAATCACAGTGATCCTTGAGACTGACCAAATTGCCCAAATGATGATCTGTTTTCTCACTGGTGCCTACCTTCTCAAAGCTGTGAGACCACACAGATTCCAGACCTCTGGCTCCATGACCACAGGACTCAACTACAGGCTAAAAATTAACCATCCATTCAGAGAATTTTTCATTGGTGGGGTATAAGAAAGACCCTGTCAGAAAGGTAGGATGCTGGTTCTCCTTAAAGGCCAGTCACCCTCTCTTTTCCCTTTAATAAATTTTCCCTTTCTTGCCTGATTGCCCGGGTTGCTCTTTTTTTCTCTGCATTCGTCTTACACATGGCACTACCCTGTTATGACCAGAAAAGATAAGAGAGAGAAAGGACAATGCCTTCTTTCCAGGTGAAAGTTTTATTGTGAGCGCAGGTACTTAGTGGGAAATGCTTAGTGGGACTATGGGAAATGCTGAAGGGACAGTAAGTTGATCACCCTAAATGACCCAGAATGACCCTTAAAGAGAGTGTGGAAGAATTTGCCTAAGAAATGCAGCTTGTGGCTCAATGGTGGATGGTCTTGACTATCAGGCTATCAATTTGGTGACTTTATCATTTACAGCATTCCCGACCAGTCTTATTTGTAGTCAGGGTCCTAGCACCATATCTAGTATTTAGTAAGTATTAAATGCATATTTTCACATTTTTATACTATTTTTCCATTTACTTGTGATAGAAAGATGACCCAGACATATGCTGTGATCTCAAACAGCTTTGTTCCTCATGCCTTGTTACAGAAAGTCAAATTATAAAACAATATGAGAAGTGCCATCAGAGAAGTAGGTGTGGCATTTTCTGGGCACAGAGCAGAATCTTCTTATTCTGGCTCTGCCTGGTGGAATCCAGTAACGCAGCACTGATGAAGTGATAGCTAAGCAAAATATTGACTAGTAAATAGCCTTTTACCAGCCACAACAAAAGCATATTCTCAGAAAAAATAACATGTGCAAAGGCAGACCAAGCACTAGAGAAAAAACTGGACTGCCTAATTGAAAAGGGAACTAGTCCCACCTCAATGCCTGTTTTGTGTTGTTTTGTTTTGATTTGTTTTGTTTCCCCTTAGGCTCTGCTTTGGAGGGACCTGAGCGATGGTTTGCAAGTAGGGAATGAGAAAGTGAAAAACCATGCTGCTAATGGCTGGACCATGATCTTCCTAACTGAACATAAACAATGCTCCCAGGTATAAGTAACATTCAGATAAGTATTCTATGACCATGTTTGGAACATGACAGGAACAAAGCCACTCAACAACCGTTGACAGGTTTACACATACATGCAACCCAGGGTCACCCCTTTTCTGACCAATGTGAATTACTGAGGCTTCTCCATGACAACTCTAGCTCCATTTTAATCCTCCCACCACCTAAATTAAAACTATACAAAAATAACCAATAACTGAATTGTTTCTTCTTTCTGATAACATCTAAATCAGAATTGGTCCCCATTCCCTTAAATCTTCCTTAGAATCATTCAGCACAACTCTGCAGCTTGTAAGAAGCTCCGCCTTATCCCGTCTTACTGAGATCTTCCTGGAGTGTGTCTCCCTCGCTGCAGCAAACTAAATGCCATGCTAAGCCACTTTAGTCATTTCTGACTCTGTGCGACCCTATGGACTGTAGCCCACCAGGCTCCTCTGTCCATGGGATTCTCTAGGCAAGAATATTGGAGTGGATTGCCATGAGACCTCTCTTTTTCAATGCCGCTATTGCAGGTGTGATCCTAGCAGTATTTGGTTGTGAGTTCTAAGAGCAATTTATTTAGAGATGCTACCAGGCAGCAGGAGTGAGGGACCAGAGGTGGGGTGATGGAAGGAGGGAAATTCAATATAAGGATATATATCAAATTGGCCACTATTGCAGGGGACTGATGCTTGATCTTTAGGACATTCTGAGGAGCCTTATGAAGTGTATGTAAGAATTACCTATCTGGGGAAGAATAGAGGAAAGTATTGGCCCATTAGTTTCTGTCCTCCTTTGATCAAGGGACATTCTACTGGTGTTGGTTCCCTTGTACAATATGAATCAGAATCAGAAAAGCCCCAGGACAGAAAGCAAGGAGGACTCAGTGTGGGCCTGTGTACAATGACTGAAGCCTGGTCAGGATTGGCCACTATAGCAGTAGCTGGAATAAGAGGTGGCACCAAGAACTTGTGCAGCAATGCCCAAGAAGTCTCTTTTAGAGCCAAATTTCAGTTCTGCTGTGGGAAATGAAAGTGAAAGTGTTAGTTGTTCAGTAGTGTATGACTCTTTGTGACCCCATGGACTGTAGCCCACCAGGCTCCTCTGTCCATGTGATTCTCCAGGCAAGAATCCTGGCGTGAATTGCCATTCCCCTCTCCAGCAGATCTTCCCAAGTCAGGGGTCGAACCTGAGTCTCCTCTATTGCAGGCGGATTCTTTACTGTCTGAGCCACCAGGGAAGTAGGAAGTAGTATTATCAAATTGTCAAAGATAGAGCTGAAGGTGAGCAAAATATGCCACCCCAAAATGTGTCTCTATGGCATAAAGATTACTTTGAGCTGATTGTTTTGAGAAATAGTAGGCGAAAGAGAGGGCTTCCCTGGTGGCTCAGTGGTAAAGAATCTGTCTGCAATGCAGCAGACTCAGGTTTGATCCCTGGGTTGGGAAGATCACATGGAGAAGGGCATGGTAACCCTCTCTAATACTGTTGCCTAGAGAATCTCATGGACAGAGAAGCCTAGCGGGCTACAGTCCATGGGGTCACAAAGAGTCAGACACAACTGAGCAATTAAGCAGCAGCAGCAGCAGCCAGCAAAGGAGAAGATCTGAAAACTGAATAGAAGTTACTCTTTTGTAAGAGACATTTGCATTTACAAGGGAAATTATCATTTGTAACAGTGTCTCCTTCTCTGTGCAGGAAGAGATGAATGACTCTCAATTATAAGAGAGGACTGCCCTGGTGGTCAAGTGGTTAAGAATCTACCTGTCAATACAGGGGACACAGGTTCAATCCCTGCTCCAGGAAGATTCCACATGGCAAGCTTGTAGGCCACGACTGAAGCCCCACAACACCTAGAGCCTATACTCCACAACAAGAGAAGCCACAGCAATGAGAAGCCCTTGCACCCGAACTAGAGAGTAGCCCCCACTCACCACAACTGGAGAAAGCTCATGAGCAGCAATGAAGACCCAGCATAGCCAAAAATAAAAATAAACTTTAAAGTTTTTTTAATTAAAAAATAAAATAAATTACAGGAGAATCTTATCAATGGAGAAAGCAAGGACTTAAATCCTGCATAGCAATTTACCCTTGTTTACTGTGCTTTTCATGGTCACCTCCATAGCCAGCCTCCCCTTCACAGCTTTCTTTCCTTTTACCTTGAGTCAAGATGGCATTTAAGCCTGTATTCTAAGCTACCTCACAGAATTACTCATTTTTCTCTGAGTTTCTCCCTTGTATACATGTCAATGCACTTCTGTTTGTTTTTCTCTTGTTAATATGTCCTTTATTACAAGGGTCTCAGTCAAGAACTTAGAAAGGTAGAGGAAAATTATTTTTCCATCTCTACATCACACCAAAAAGTTTCTAAAGGAAACTCAGTCATTAATGAAAATTAACAAAGACACTTATAAACTGAGCACACAGTTCCAGTGAGAGTAGAAATGAAGACTTGGAATTTTTGGTGGGTGGGTGGGGGACAGCATTGCCGGAAACTACACAGATACATGTTGTGTTGGCAAACAAGTGTTTTCATCCTGGATGTGGTAAAATTCAGAGAAAGTTTGCAAAGAGGCAGAGTGAAAGAAAATGTGGGTTATTATTTTAGAAATGGATTGTGAAAGGGGTAAGATTAAAAAAAGAAGAAAGGCTTGTTACTAGAAGAAACCGCTGACCTCAGAAATAAGCAGATGTGTCTCCACCACCAGGAGACAGTTTTAGAACGGATTCTCCCTTGTTAGCTCAAGTTTATTCTTATCCCAAGCCCAAACGGCCTAAGCGATGGGGACATGGCTTGACTGCAGAATTGCATATGTTGAGAGCCAGAATGCCAAGATAGTGGGAAATACAAACTTTGGAACCAGTCTGCTTTTGTTGAAAGACATAGATGTGACATATAACCAACTTTGTGCCGGTGAGCGATTTACTCAACACCCCTCAGTCTCAGTTCTCTCTATCTGATAGATGAGTTAAGGATGCCTGCCTCACATAACTGCAGAAAGAATTAACATGGCAACATATGAAATATTCTTAGCACAGTTCCTGGCACACAATTTCTCAAAAGATGTTTGTTTTTGTTACCAAGTCCAAGCTTGCTCTGCTCGCCCACGTCAGTCCATTGAACTGGAGACGAGCTGTTGAGGCAAGAAATTCGGTTGACCAAGAAGATTGCAGACTAACATCTCAAAATAGCTGACTTGTTGGGGTCTGGATGCCAGGTTCTTTTATAGATCAGAGATGAGGGGAAATGAGGAAGCAAAGTAGAAAGGCCATTAATCTTGCAAACACCTCCTAGAATGGCAAGCCTCAGGCAGGGGATGTGTTAATTTCTTCCTTCCTGCCATCCACAGGTGGACAGGGTTCTGAAGAAAGGCACCTTAATTTAACAGTCAGGCAGAGGGGTAGGATTTCTCTGAGGTAGGCCATTGTGTATGATTATAATAACAAAAGCAGCAAAAAGCAAGTAAAAAAAAAATCCAACACGGAGTCAAAATTGGCTTTTCTCTGTAACACTTTCAACATTTTCTTGTCACTGGATTTTAAGATTGGCACAGTAGAAATAAAAAAATCTAATATTTGCAGAAATATTTAGACTCAGAGCTTAACTTGCTCTGAAATTTTGTTCTAAAGAATAATAGCATTTGTTTCCATCTATTTTAATTTTTACAAGGTATTTACATAAATTCCAGAAAGCCATAGTAGTACTGTATTACTTAAAGTGATTAAGACCCACCATCTTAAATCCTATAGAAAACAACTTCCCAGCAAAGCAGGCCTTTAAGACTGTGGTACAGTGCTGGCATCTGGTGGCAGCAGGCCCTGAAACATGAAGTGTTCTGATTTAATGTTTTAGGAAGCAAATTGTCAACACCCACCGCAAGAGTTTAGTCAGCTACATTTTAGAACCCTTTCCAGTTGTACAAATATAACCCAATCCTAGGAGTTTTAGAGAAAAGAAAGTCTAAAGGACTAATAAACATATGAAAAAATGCTCATCGTCTTTAGAAATCAAGATGAAAACAATGAGGTACCATTGTATATCCAACAGATTATCAAATATTTAAAAGCCTGATACCAATTGGTGGCAAGAATATGAAAAAATAATGGGAACTTTCAAACACTGCTGTCCAAATTTGAAGTGCTATTTTGTTGTACCAGTAGCAGTTTAGCAATACCTTAGAAAAGTGAAGATATAAATGGACAGTAATTCTAATTTGAGGTATACACTCTAGACCTAGGGAAATGTCTGTGCTCAGGAAAAGTGTTACAAGGATGTTCATGGCAGTATTATTTGTAACAACAAAATAAAAAGAAGAAAATATTCTAAATGTTCACAGTAAGATGACTAGTTTTCATATGGTTAAATAGCATAAAGCAGCAAAGCTGAATAAACAAGAGTTACATGTATCAACAAAGATGAATCTTAAAAATAATAGAAAAATTTTAGAATGACACACACAGTATGCTATTTATGTACAAATGAAAGCACAGTAGTATATATTGGTTTTGGGAAACTAAATATGTAATGTAATAATACACAATGGAACAAGTTCAACACAGAGGGTGCCTTTAGGGAAGAAGGAAGGGAATTGGAATTGAGGAGGACAAAAGGAATTAACCTATATCTGCAAGGTTTCACTTCTTTATTTTGCCTATTTTCTCTGGCATTTTTATATAAATGGATGCTTATTATATTCTCTTTTTCTGCACATTTATATGTATACAATGAAATATTATTTAACCACTCAAAAAAATGAACTTCTAACATGTACTACAAAAGGGATGAACCTTGAGGACATGATGCTAAGTGATAAAGGCCAGACACAAAAGGACAAATAGTGTGTGACTCCATTTATGTGAGGTACCTAGGGTGGTCAAATTTGTAGAGATAGACAGTAGAATGGCGGTTGCCAGGAACTGGAGGGAGAAGGGAATGAGGAGTTGATGTTTAAGGGGTATAGACTTTCCATTTGGAAAGATACAAAAGTTCTAGAGATGGGTGGCAGTGATGGTTGTAAAACAATGTGAGTGTGCTTAATGTCACTGATTGTAAATTTTAAAAGTTGGTTAAGATGGTAAAATCTTAGATTTTGCCACAATAAAAAAAATATTTTTTAACCCCTAAGCTAGTTCCTGCCCATTGGACAATCACTCGAGTGTGAGAGAAAAGTATGCTATATTGATGCTTGCAGTTGTAATACAACTGCAGCTGTGCTCAGGAAAAGTGTTACAAGGATGTTCGTGGTGGTATTATTTGTAACAGTTAAAAAAAGGGGGGTGGATATTCTAAATGTTCAGCAGTAAGAAGATGTAGTACAGCTTGTAGCTGTAGTCAGCGGAGAGGCAAGGAGATAGCCTTAGCTAGCATTTCAGCCTTTCATAAAAACTATAGTAATAGGATAATATCAAGATTTAGTGTTTGGTAATTAAAGACGAGTGCAATTTCACTTTACTGCTTCTGGAAATAGCTGCTTTTTCTGCCTTGTCATCAACAAGGGAAGAGGACTAGTGGTGCCTGCTTATTTTTAACAAATTCTATTCTTCCACTTCCCCTGGGCTCCACCCTCAGCAGCAAAGGTATGACTACAGTTTCCTGATGACACTTGGTTGTGGTGACAGGATGCCAGGAGATGGCAGCAAAAGCCCATCTAGTAGGAAAGTCCTGCCAAAGGCCCAAGAGAACAGAGAGAAGTCATAGACTGGCTTCGATTGTTATATCTCCATATCAATTCACCAAAAAGCTTAGTGTTCTGTCACTGTGTAATAACAGCATGCCTTTGGCCAAGAGACAGACACCAAGCAAAAGAGCCAATCGCCCAAGAAAGAGCACTTCTAAAGTGAAGGGAAGGAGAGAGAAAGATAAAGGTGAACCTGGTCAGTCCATGAGGTTGCAAAGAGTTGGACACAACTGAGCAACTTTTACTTTTGGCAAGAGACAGGGAGTACCCAACGAGCCTTGTAAACAGCAATTGAAAATCTTTGAGCTCACATAGTCAGACAAAGACCTTCTTGGCAAGAAGAAGAGCCCACTCTCAAACATTGGGCACATAGGGGAGTTTGCACACCCATGCTGGAATCAGCTACTGATTTAGCAGCATTTTCTGCTAAGCCAGCTCCTTGCTAGGTGACCTAAGATAGGTCACCAGCCATTCAGTAGACAAGTGGGCTTACGTCTCCTCTGAAAAGATTTTAAGAGGTCCAGAGTTTAAGCCCAACCTCTGTGGGATGGTATAATTAATCCATAAATAAAGAATATGAGCCTATGGAACGCAGCATCTTCTTAGAGCGGGAAAAAAGAAAAGAATGAAAACAAATTGAACTGAAGTAAGAAGAAAAAGAGTCACTGAGGAAAGCCAATACTGTCATGCCCTGGCTTTAGGAGTCACATGTAGGCAACAAAAGACTCTCATTTCTGTCCATTTAAAGTCTACTCAGGTAATACTTTAAAAATAGCAGAAAGACACCCGGAGAGAAACAGAATCTGGGAGAACATGGACCAAACTCAGGAAAACAGGGGAACTCTTGGCCTCCAGGCTAAATCTGTATGAAAAGGAATAAGCAGGCTTGAGACTAGAGGGAATCTACCCTCAACCCTGTCCCAACTTGGGAGAAGGCAAGTTAATTGATTTTGTTTGAGAACATAGGAGTAAATATTTTATAAACTTGGAAAACACACAAAAGGCACTAAAAATTTTAAATCATCCAAAATTCCTCAACTGAAATGTGTCTTATGTCCTCTTTTATTTTTCTTAGGTATATAATTTTTTTAATTTTTTTAAAAAATTGAGACTATATGAAACAGTGTCATGAAGTACTATTTGAATTTTAAAATTCTGTTCTTTGTACAGAAACAGACTCACAGACTTAGAGTACAAACTTACAGTTGCCAGGGTGGGAAGGGATAGTTAGGGAGATTGGGACTGACATGAACAGGCTGATATATTTAAAATGGCTACCCAACAAAGCCATACTGTACAGAATAGGGAGCTCTGCCCAATGTTATGTGGCAGCCAGGATAGGAGGGGAGTTTAGGGGAGAATGGATACATGTGTATATGTGTGAGTCCTTTCCCTGTCTTCCTGAAACTATCACAACATTTTAATTGGCTATATGTGAAAGTGAAAGTCACTCAGTTGTGTCCAACTCTTCGCGACCCCATGGACTTCCATGGGATTCTCCAGGTCAGAATACTGGAGTGGGTAGCTTTTCCCTTGTCTTGGGGATCTTCCCAACCCAGGGATCAAACCCAGGTCTCCCGCATTGCAGGCGGATTCGTTACCAGTTGAGCCACAAGGGAAGCCCATTAATGGCTATACTCTGACATAAAATAAAAAGTTTTTTAAAAAATCCTGTTCTTTGTATGTTATTACATGATCAAAACTTAACACAGACTACAAGACTTACAATGAAACTAAACATGTTTTTCCATTATATTTCTAAACTTTATTTCATCAATTGAGCTATTAAAGATGAGGATTTAGCACTTTTACATAATGCCAACCCCCCCTCACCTCTAACATTATATCAATTTCTGGTTAAACTAGTATTTACTATTTTCCTTATTATGATCATTATGATTCTCTGCAAAGCTAAGTGGTACAATATGATTCCTTTTCAGTACTCTTCTATTGCATTCCTGGAATTCATTTGCTTTGTCTTTCCTTTCATTTCAGTTATGTATTTGTATAGGTTCAAAGGAATTTGGAAATCTGATATTTAATTATCAGATTAATATATAATCAATTGTATATTTAATTATCGGTCATTAGTAAAAGAAAACCTTTTCAAACAAAAAGATACTACCATTATATGCTTCAGCTTTATGTGTTGAAATAGACTTCTGTACATTCTCAATTTTTCACAGAATTGTTAAGCCCTAAGAAGTATTTTTGATGTATCACACAGACTGCAAGATAACATTTTTCTTATGCTGAATGTCCTAGACTACACATATTGTCAGGAGATATTGATGGTGTGCTCTTTGCTAACAAGAAGGAAGAGAAGGAAGAAGGGCAACAGAAAAGGGTGGCAGGGCCTTTTTTCCCCTTACTTGGCATTTATCATTTTCAACATTTTTCCTTTGCCTTCTGAGTGATTTATTTCTTACATTCCCTTTCCCATGGAGACTAATAGGAATATTCTTGGCGATGGTCCTGAGCACCTAAGTGGAGATGTCAGTTTCTCTGGCTCTCTAAATCTGAAAGTTTTCCATACTTTCTCCTCATTGGTGAGCATAGTGTCAGTGACTCTTTCTGGAATGGATCAGTGTTTTCTGGGTTTTCCTTGTTAACAGACTCAGAATCCGAGTGCCAGAATGCTAAGGGAAACTGAGGCCATTTGGTACATATATTTGAGCACTTAACTCAAGTGGACCTTCAGTTTTTGAACCATACTAGCAGTTGCCTGCCCCAGTCTCTGCATTACTTTCAGCACAATCATTATTCCATTGAGGATCTTTTTCCCCGTAACTTTTCATCTTTCCTGTTTGCAAATGTCTGGACATCCCCTTCTTCACGTCATACTGTGGCACTCATACTATCCTTTCTCCCAAGGTTGACTTGAGAGAATTCCCTGGCAGTTCCATGGGACTCTGCAGTCCCACCCCAGGGTGCAGGGGCTCAATTCCTGGTTGGAGAACTAAGATCAAGCAAGCTGTGCAGTGCAACCAAAAAAAAGAAAGAAAGAAAGATAAGATTGAGTTATGTATGGCTTTATCTTCCTTCTTCCCTCCATTTTGCAATTTGATCTTTGAGCGGAAGTATGCATAATTTTCCCACAGAACAGGGCCATCTTTTTCACATACACTAAAAGGACAATCCACCTTAGGATATTTCACTATTCAGATATATATATGTCATACTTGTCTTGACTTCTGAAGCCATGACCACAGGTATGACAACATAGTAAAATACTCATTTCTTTCTCTTTCTTTCATCTGTTTTCTACTGGAAAAAAGATAAAAGTCATTCAAATTTTTATCTCATTTTTCACAACAGAAACATATGTTTTCAATATTATACTACTGGGGACAGTCTCCTAATACTGTAACTCATCAGTGGGAGTGTTACAACCCTCCAGATGAAAATGGAAAACCCCAAGAAGGCAGTAAAACAAGGAGAGCACTTGGTGCTGAAAGGGACAGTCACCCAGGAAGAGAACAGGCATCCAGCAGGCTCTGGACATTTCTGACTTTTTGCCACCCCATGGACTATAGCTCTCCATGCTCCTCTGTCCGTGGGGTTCTGCGGATAAGAATACTAGAGTGGGTATCCATGCCCTCCTCCAGGGGATCTTTCTGACCCAGGTATCAAACTCGCCTCTCTTATGTCTCCTGCATTGGCAGATAGTTTCCCACCTGGGAAGCCTCTGAGAAACGCTCTAACCTGGGAGATATGGTAAGGATGAAGGCAGCGACAGCACTGTTCAGCATACAGTCGTCCGGCAGAGGGCAGTATTGTCCAGAGATGCCAACATGGAAGTCAGCCCTGGGCTGGGTTAGAAACCATTTGTAGAACTGGTGAAAACTCTAGCTGTCTCAGCTTGGGAAAACTCACCGACAAATATCTCTTTGCCTTTTTTTCATTTTCTTAGTTTCTTATTTCTCACTAGTTCTTTATGTTCTACACTGAACTGGAAAATCCTTATGAATACTTTTTTCTACATCAGTTCAGCTCACCTCAGTCGCTCAGTCATCTCAGACTCTTCTGTCCATCACCAACTCCCGGAGTTTACCCAAATTCATCTCCATTGAGTCGGTGATGCCATCCAACCATCTCATCCTCTGTCGTTCCCTTCTCCTCCTGCTTCCAATCTTTCCCAGTATCAGGGTCTTTTCAAATGAGTCAGTTCTTCGCATCAGGTGGCCAAAGTATTGGAGTTTCAGCTTCAGCATCAGTCCTTCCAATGAATATTCAGGACTGATTTCCCTTTAGAATGGATTGGTTAGATCTCCTAGCAGTCCAAGGGACTCTCAAGAGTCTTCTCCAACACCACAGTTCAAAAGCATCAATTCTTCGGTGCACAGCTTTCTTTATAGTCCAACTCTCACATCCATGCATCACTACTGGAAAAACCATAGCTTTGACATAGCTTTGTTGGCAACGTAATGTCTCTGCGTTTTAATATGCTGTCTAGCTTGGTCATAATTTTTCTTCTAAGGAGCAAGTGTTTTTTTTAATTTCATGGCTGTAGTCACCATCTGCAGTGATTTTGGAGCCCAAAAAAATAGTCTGTCACTGTTTCCATTGCTTCCCCATCTATTTGCCATGAAGTGATGGGGCCAGACGCCATGATCTTAGTTTTCTGAATGTTGAGTTTTAAGCCAACCTTTTCACAGTCCTCTTTCACTTTCATCAAGAGGCTCATCAGTTCTTCTTCACTTTCTGCCATAAGGGTGGTATCATTTGCATATCTGAGGTTATTGATATTTCTCCCAGAAATCTTGATTCTAGCTTGTGCTTCATCCAGTCCAGCATTTCTCATGATGTACTCTGCATATAAGTTTAATAAGCAGGGTGACAATGTACAGCCTTGACGTATTCCTTTCCTGATTTGGAACCAGTCTGTTGTTCCATGTCCAGTTCTAACTGTTGCTTCTTGACCTGCATACAGATTTCTCAGGAGGCAGATCAGGTGGTCTGGTATTCCCATCTCTTTAAGAATTTTCCACAGTTTATTGTGATCCACACCGTCAAAGGTTTTGGCATAGTCAATAAAGCAGAAGTAGACGTTTTTCTGAAGTTCTCTTGCTTTTTCTGATGATCCAACAGATGTTGGCAGTTTGATCTCTGGTTCCTCTGCCTTTTCTAAATCCAGCTTGAACATCTGGAAGTTCATGGTTCACATATGGTAGTTTGAACATCCTTTAGCATTGCCCTTCTTTGGGATTGGAATGAAAACTGATCTTTTCCAGTCCTGTGGCCACTGCTGAGTTTTCCAAATTTGCTGGCATATTGAGTGCAGCACTTTCACAGCATCATCTTTTAGGATTTGAAATAGCTCAACTGGAATTGAGCTAGCTTTTTTCCTCCACTAGCTTTGTTCGTAGTGATGCTTCCTAAGGCCCACTTGACTTCGCACTTCAGGATGTCTTGCTCTAGATGAGTGATCACATCATTGTGATTATCTGGGTCATGAAGGTCTTTTTTGTATAGTTCTTCTGTGTATTCTTGCCGCCTCTTCTTAATATCTTCTGCTTCTGTTAGGTCCATACTATTTCTGTCCTTTATTGAGCCCAACTTTGCATGAAATGTTCCCTTGGTATTTCTCATTTTCTTGAATAGATCTCTAGTCTTTGCCATTCTATTGTTTTCCTTTATTTCTTTGCATTGATCGCTGAGGAAGGCTTTCTTATCTCTCCTTGCTATTCTTTGTAACTCTGCATTCAAATGGATATATCTTTCCTTTTCTCCTTTGCCTTTCACTTCTCTTCTTTTCATAGTTATTTGTAAGGCCTCCTCAGACAACCATTTTGCCTTTTTGCATTTCTTTTTCTTGGAGATGGTCCTTGTCACTGCCTCCTCTACAATGTCATGAACCTCCGTCCATAGTGCATCAGGCATCTTGTTTACCAGATCTAATCCCTTGAATCTATTTGTCACTCCCACTGTATAACTGTAAAGGATTTGATTTAGGTCATACCTGAATGGTCTAGCAGTTTTCCCTACTTCCTTCCATTTAAGTCTGAATTTGGCAATAAGGAGTTCATGATCTGAGCCACAGTCAGCTCCTGGTCTTGTCTTTGCTGACTACATACTCAAAATCTAATCTTTTGACTTCTTGGAACTACCTCTATTGGAACCTCTGTTTTCCTTCTACAGTTTCAGTGGAAATTGATCTGATAAGGTCCTACAAGTTTGTTGAAGCCTCACCAAGTGCCCTTATCAATAGGCTTTCTCTAGAAATTTTATCTTTGGAGAAATTGAACAGTCCTAATCTCCAGTGTAGGATAGAAGGGTTAAGTTCAGTGGTTGCCATTATTAGGAGTGGGCATGAAAAGGGATTGTGAATCCTTGTCATTCAGTTGGGAAGACCTTCATCAATCTTTTCAATGTGACAGTCTCCCTCAACTGCTGGGCCTATTGTCCTGGAATTAAGAGCTTCTCTGGTATGACGTATCTTCAGAACAAGCGTTTCGTTTCCAGTGCAGTTCTGGGAAGAGTGGTCTCCTGGATTCATAGAAGGAGAGGGAAAGGGGGCTAGGGACTCAGCTGTTCATTGCACAGACTTTTAAAACAACTTCCTTATTTTCAGCACCATGCCTCAGCTCACCATCAGAGCTACACTGTTTTGTGAGAGCATTTCCTTGTCAACAGCTTGAACCAGAATACTTTCCATGGCATCCCTCTGCCAGCTGCTAACTTCCTAACTGCCAAAGATGTGTGGATATGTTTTCATAGTTGTCTTTTCTCCCATCTTCTTTATCCCTGCTTCTTTAAAGAGCCAAATTAAAACAATCCCTTAAAAAGTATTAATGCCCAAAGGCAAACACTTCCACTCCAACATGCTTAAGCATAAATTTAACAACTTTTTTTTCTTAGGCTTTGTGAAAGCCTACCCAGTATCATTAACAACTTTAAGTTTGTTTATTTAAATACAAGTGATTTAACATTTTACTTCTCAAATTAGCATATTTGCTGTTCCTTCCTCTTCCCCTTCCTTTCCTCCAGCAATCTAATTTTTATTGATTATCTTGTCCTTTTTAGTTTTAACGTTAACTTGATACCAAAGCTGGATAAATACAACACAAGAAAACTACAGATTAATAATATCCCTTTTGAATATAGATGCAAAAATTTTTCAGCAAAATCCTAGCAAAACGAATCCAGTAGCACATGAAATAATGTAACCTCCCAGCTATAAAAGATGAGGAAATCAGCACAGTTATAAATTCTAACAGTGTAGAAATGATATTGCTTCATACCATCTCTTCTCTTTCTCTTCCATTTCAATTAGTTATAAAACAGAATGTGAATGTCCAAAAGTATTTTAGCCAATCATATATTTAAGTATATTGTGATGAGTTCTTTCATCTTTTTTTTCCAGTACTTTTATATGAGTGAATTTCATATTTACCTAAGGAAAGGGCTCATTCTCTGAAATCTAGAATGTTCATTCAATGCTTTTGCAGGCATTTCTCCAAACTTTTGTTCAAATATGGGCAAGCAAAGTCCTTAAGTAAATAAAGCATGACCAGAGCAATTTCTAAGGAGCAAGACTCTTTGAGAGGTAGTGAATATTGAAGATTAAAAGTAGTCTTCCTTCTAGAAAGCTTTAAAATTAGAAGGCCACACCACAATCTCAGAGGAAAGAGACACTCTTAGAAAAAGTTATTCGATTTTAGTGATGACCATTTTGTGTCCAAAATCAAAGTGACTCTTTGGACAGCCAGGCAAAAGATTATCATTCATAATAGAGAAACAAAACATAAAACTATTAATATTTGATTTGAAACCATTAAAGTACTAAAGCAATGGCCCAGAGCAAATAAATGGATAAAAAGAATTTAAAAGGCCGAATGAGAAAAGAGATATTTAAGGGAATCCAGTCAGTTCAGTTCAGTTGCTCAGTCATGTCCAACTCTTTGCAACCCCATGGTCTGCAGCATGCCAGGCTTCCCTGTCCATCACTAACTCCCAGAGTTTGTCCAAGTTCATGTCCATAGAATCGGTGATGCCATCCAGCCATCTGTCATCCCCTTTTCCTCCTGCCTTCAACCTTTCCCAGCATCCGGGTCTTTTCAAATGAGTCAGCTCTTGGCATCAGGTGGCCAAAATATTGGAGTTTCAGCTTCAGCATCAATCCTTCCAATGAATATTCGGGACTGATTTCCTTTAGGATTCAGGGAGTCCAATACATACATAATTGTATTCTGCTTTTTTATTTCATTTCTTTTGTTTGCTGTGATTCCTTTTGTTTGCCACCTTCTTTCAAAGTCCCATGGATTTTTTATTCCATTTTAAATATGACTTGACAGAGCTCAGAAAATATCTTTCCTATGTCAGTATATCTTCCATGAGCTCTTATACATCTTCCTCGTGTTATTCTTTCATAGAGAATATTGCTTTTCCTGAGTTTTATTGTTTAGAATGATACATTTCAAGGTTTTTATTTTCTTTGTGGCAATATTTTTCTGGTGAAGACTAGCCTGTCACATGTTATTTTCATTCCTTTGTTTCCTCTTTTCACCTCTAAGTAGGTCATGTGCTGTTTCCTTTCTGATTATTCATCTTTAGCCCAGGAAATACCCTGGTTTCCTCTTTGGAAACACCACTAAGACTGTCAGTGTGGTACTCTCCTTCATTGTAGTATGTCCAGTGAACTTCTCTTTGTTCAATCTGATAGGTTTTTCTGGTGCACTTTTTTAAGGAGTGGACAGATGACAGAAAAACCTAATATGTGAGACCAGCATATGATAAGTGTACAAGTTGAAAATTATATATTAAGCAAAAAGTTTTATTACCAACAGACTGAAACCACAGCCATGACTTTCATTTCACATTGTTAGCAATTTAAAGAAGGACCATTGGGAAAAGTAATAGATTGTCAGTGGTACTTTCTACCCTACTTCCCCCACCTCTACTTACATTTCTAGGTTTACAGGAGAACTGTCCCAAGAGCATAAGAATGAAATGAAAGTGAACTTCAACTTTTAAGCAACTTCTTAGCAACTTCATTTCTAAGGATACATCCAAAAGGAATACAACATGTCCAAAAATGTGGAGAAAAGTTTTGCAAAACTTGGAAATAATGCAAAAGAATGAATTAATGCCCTTCCAATGTCATTCTGGAATATTTTCTAAAAGATCTGTGCATGGGTTATTTAATTATAGAAGAATATATATCATTCCCCTCCATTCACTATTATTGTGAGTCAAGATTACTAGTTACACGTTAACATGTAATAAACCTTTGTCCTATAGAGAGGTAAGTGATTTTATTTTCCCGTAGAAAAAATAATCCCAATGGTATTTTGTTGCCCTATAGGCCATTAATCAGTTAGGTATTTAATTTAGCGATCTTATGCCAGATTTCTTTCAGGACCTACATAAACTGAATTGCTTGATTTACCCTTTGAACCAGTTTTATCAACTTGTCAGTTCTCTCAATAATGAGTTAAACATTTCATGAACTTGCTACATTTACAGTTGATCTCTGAACAACATGAAGACTAGGAGCATCACCACCTGTGCAGTCGAAAATCTGAGTATAACTTTATACTCTTCCTTCTATATATGCATTTTTTTAATATCTGAGCTTCTGAATCCACAGATTCAACTAACAACAGATTGTGTAGTACTTTAGTAGGTATTTATTTAAAAACATCCATGTATAAGTGGACCTGCACAGTTGAAACCCATGTTATTCAAGGTTCAACTGTATATCAGTAATATTTTTAATATTTAAAAAATGTATACTTTGACAAAGATTAGGCACCAGGGTGTTTATAAAAGCAGGATTAAAATGAAAAAGTAGCTTCTAATTCTGAACAAAATGGAAGAGGTGTGATAACCTTATTCTTCACACTAAGTACAGCTATAAACCCTGGAAATAATACATAAATCAACATTCAAAGGTGCTGAATAATGAGGAAAAGAATGCAGACTATTTCGGGATCTCACGATTTGAGTCATGACATGAAGGTGAGTTCCCTGGGTTTTGTTTTTGCTTCCTATATATAGGGACTGGGCTCTGGAGAAGTCCACAATCTGTAGACAGAAATGAGAAAGACAAAAAGGCCTCAGGAGAAGCATACTATTGTTAACCAAATGTTCTTAACCATTAACAACAATAATGGTAGTCCAACAAGACAGAAACATTTTTACAATATTTACCCTATTTAAGTCAAACACCACTGGGAAAAAGTGTAAATCCCTCTTTGCACGCCATCAGCAGAGACTGAGTCAGGAGCAGGGATTCCTGTCTTCACTTGTGAGTAGTAAGGTAGTGATCTGAATTCTAAAGAAATAAATGTTAAAAACAGCTAGAGAGAAATAATACATTGCTAATACTACAACAACAATTGAGGACAAGATGATTAGTCATTGAAAACCATGGCGGACAGAAGACCTGGGAAGAACATTTTTTTAAGTGATAAAAGAGAAAAATGTATTCACCCATAATTCTTTAGACAATGCAAATATTGTTTAAGAATGAAGGGAACCAACCAGGTGATTAGAAGATTGAAACGTTCAGCTTCACCTCCTGATCTCTCGGGAGGGTAGATGGGCTGGAGGTTGGGTCCAACCACCAATGGATGTTTGCAGAAGGGATAGGCTACCCACTCCAATATTCTTGGGCTTCCCTTGTGGCTCAGCTGGTAAAGAATCTGCCTGCAATGCAGGAGACTTGGATTCAATCCCTGGGTTGGGAAGGCCCCCTGGAGAAGGGAAAGGCTACCCAAAAACTAAACTACCAAAACTAAATGATACCAAACTGGAAAATGTCAGGACTGACGTTTTCCAGTCCTGTGACCACTGCTGAATTTTCCAAGTTTGCTGGCATATTGAGTGCAGCACTTTCACAGCATCATCTTTTAGGATTTGAAATAGCTCAGTTGGAATCCCATCATCTCCACTAGCTTTGTTCATAGTGATGCTGCCCAAGGCCCACTTGACTTCACACTCCAGGATGTCTGGTTCTAGGTGAGTGATCACACCATCATGGTTATCATCAAATTACATATGATATTACTTGTATATGGAATCTAAAAATATGGTACAAATGAATTTATTTGCAAAACAGAAATTGAGTCACAGATATAGAAAACCAACTAATGGTTACCAAAAGCAAAGGTGGGAGGGGATAAGTTAGAAGATTGAGATTAACATATACACATTACTACATATAAAATAGATAGCTAATAAGCACCTACCATATAGCACAGGGAACTCTACTCAATAATCTGTAATAACCTATATGGAAAAAGAACCTGAAAAAGAATGGAGATATATAACTGAATCACTTAACAGTACACGTGAAACTAACACAACATTGCAAATCAACTATACTTCAATTTTTTAAAAAAGATATGCCTATTAGACATACAATTTGGGATATAAACCTGGAGATCAGGAAAGTGATCTGGGCTGAAGATATAATTTGGGGCGACCCCAGCTTGTGGTGGCATTTAATGAAAAACCAAATGGCTAGAATGGCTATCAGGTATGACCTAGTGCGTCTTAGATATTAAGAGGCCTCACTGTGCTATTGATGCACAAAAAGATAACAGCTCAAGCTGTCACAGGCAGTGGAAAAGTCAGAAAAGCTAGAAGTTTAAATGGTCAGTTTTCATCTTACCTCTTAAGAGGATGAGACCAGTTTTCTAAAGGCCCATGGAGTTGTTTTTGGAGCACAACAACTTGCAGGGAAAATGAAGTTTTGCTTGATGAAGATGAAATTCTGCCCCAAAGACTGGGCAAGCCAAAGGCTATAGCAAGTAGACACAGGGTTGTTCCCAAGAAGTGGTATAACACATTACTTAAAACATCCCCCAATTTGGAATCCTGTTTCTTGTCATGTGCTTGAGATTTGACCTTTGCTACGAAAGGGTTGGACACAACTTGTGACTAAACCACAACCACAACAATCAAATCCCAAGTACTCTAGACTGAGAACCTACAAAAATGCACTTGGGGTTAAATAGTGAATGCTTATCAACTTAAGTGATTGATTTTTCTTAGATCAAGGAAGCCCGATATCCAGATTTAAACATGAAAAAGAGTTGTACCAATGTCAGTTTGTTGGCTTTTGACACTGTAATAGAGTTATGTAAGATATTAATAGTAGGGGAAGATGAGTGAAGGGTAAATGGGACTCTGTACCATTTTTTCAACTTACTGTGAATCTATAATTATCTCAAAATAAATTTTGGTTGTTGTTTCAATGAGGTAAAGGAGTCTCTCCAGAGGTCTTTCTCAAGGTCAGAGATCCTTTGAACACTTGTAATTAGATTCCTAGCCTCAAAGATGAACTTATCCAAATAAGGAGACTTATAATATATGCTGCCACAGTAGGGATGACCATGACCCATGTGCTGCAGACCAAAATAAGCAATCTATCTTTTACACTAGGGGTTCTTAAGTTAGGAATCCAAAGTATTATAATATCCATGGAATTTTCATTTTATTGGGAAAGCATTCATCTTTAATTTTACTAACCTCTAATTCAAATTTAGTACTTCTTCAGCCAATACATTCACCATTAGCAAAATCAGTGAATTTGTCACAGTAGAAATCAGTCATTTTTCATTCCACATTACCTTGCCACTGAGCTCAATTTTGTTTTGATCACTACCTCAAAATTATGTCAGTAATTAGACTAGCCACCAGTTGTCACAAGATCACTGTCTTCGGGTCTACAGATATTGGTACAAAGCAGTTGCCCAACTCTGGGCCAGGTAGACATTCAGATACTGAGGAATGAGGTAGAAATTTATGTCATGGCTGACCAAGAAAGCCATGTTGCTTTCCTGTACTCACTACCTACAATTAGTTTGGGTTTCCCCAGTGGCTCAGCTGGTAAAGAATCTGCCTGCAGTGCAGGAGACCTGGGTTCGATTCCTGGGTCTGGAAGATCCCCTGGAGAAGGCAATGGCAACCCACTTCAGTATTCTTGCCTGGGCAGAGGAGTCTACAGTTCATGGGGTCGCAGAGACTTGGACACTACTGAGCAGCTAACACTTCACTTCTTTCCTATAAATGAAAGTTTTTGAGTAATTCTTGCTTTTACCAAACTAGCACACTCAAATAAGAACACAACTCTTCATAAGGCAGCATGAATTTTCTAACAGATAGTACCTGGACTGTAAGGGTGGACCAGGCAAGTTGAAACACATCTGAGAGTTGTGTCTTAACCGAGACATTTAAACAGTTATTACTAACAGATTGTGTCATGTTGTAGGTCATACAGAGTGTAAATGTGATGATTAACAAGTGATTTTTTTCCTTATAGTCTTTTAGTACATGGTTAGGAAGTAAAGGGGCCTCCCAAGTGGCTCAGTGGTAAAGAATTTATCTGTCAATGCAGGAGATGCAAGAGGTGTGGATTCGATCTCTGAGTTAGGAAGATACCCTGGAGGAGAAAATTGCAACCCACTCCTGTATTCTTACCTGGAAAATCCCATGGACAGAGGAACCTGGTGGGCTACAGTCCATAGGGTCGCAAAGAGTCGGACATGACTGAGCAACTGAGCATGCACGCAAGAAGTAAAGACATATACAAGGGTGATATAAGGTATTTTACAAGGGGTATTCATATACTGTTTTGTGGAAATACCCTACTCATCATTGAAAAAATCATTTTTGCAAGAAAACCAATTACATGTGAACATTATTTTTCTAGAAAGGCACAGAAGGCCACATATCTGGAATGACAGAAGTTCTTTACCAAGGTGAAGCTGCAATTCAAAATTCTATTTCATTCTGATGAAAGATGACTGACACCTGGAAACACTGCAAAACTCTTTCAAAAGGTTTTTATTTTTTCCTGATGATAATGTTGAACCATGGGTTTGTAATCTCTTCTTAAATATAAAACAGTATCAAAGAATTTGTCTGAGCCAAAGATGACCTATTGATTTTTTTAAAACAATAGTTTTGAGATATAATAAACATATGAAAAGAATTAACCCATTTAAAGTATTAAATTCAGTGGGGCTTCTTTAGTATAGGAAGTTGTGCAGCCATTACCACCATCTAATTTCCAAACATTTCATCATCTCAAAAAGAAATCCCAGGGACTTCTCTGGTGGTCGAGTGGCTAAGACTCTTTGCTCTCATAGTTGGGGGCTTGGGTTCGATCCCTGGTCAGGGAACTAAATCCCACATGCTGCAACTAAGAATTCCCACATGCCACAACAAAGACCTGGCACAGCCAAATAAATATTAAAGTAAAAAAACCTTAGGGAAGGTAAGTGTTCTTGTCTCACAACATGAATTAGGGAAGCTTTAGTTCTTTCTGAAACAACACATTGTGAAATTGAGATTTTTCAACACTTGCATCCACTAAACAAACTGGAAAATAAGAATTGAATGGATGTCCCATATGACATGCATACTGTCTTACCCAAAGACCACCTAGATTCAACATTGTGGCACAAGCCAAGCAGCCTTCACACTGATGTCTTTAAACTGTAACTTGTCCGTGTTTAAAATGGATTGTCTTCTTATTTAATGCATTAAGGTATATATTTTTATGGTACAAGTTTGCTTTAAAATTGATACCTTGCAAATTATTTACCTCGAAATCCCATGTGTTTTATTTTAGACTTATACACATTATTTTGAACTGCCCAGAGTTCGAACTATAAAAGTAGATCATGGGGAAAAGCACAGAGGCCTTGCAGCAATTGCAGAGAACACATCTTCCAAAGGACAAGAAAAATCACTACAGTATTTTTTAAAATGCTATACTGAAATATATCAATAGTGAGCAACAACGAGCCTCTGGCTCTTTTCTACCTCAATCTAAAGTTCCAAATTGCATACTGTCAATTTGATTGGGAGTAACAAAAAAGATGTGGCCTCTGACTTTTCTATATGAAAAGTCTTTAACCCTTAAAAGAGGCCAGCAAATAGATATTTCCGAGATTGCTTGTTTGCAATTATTACAAGGAAATTTGTAAAGCAGACTTTTTTTCAGGGTTGTAAAGGTACCTGTCCTTTTTTTTCTTTTCCTTTTGTCCGCACCAAGTGGTTTGTGGGATCTTTAGTTTCCCAACCAGGGATCGAACCCAGGGCCCTGGCAATGAAAGCGCTGTCTTAATCACTAGGCCTCCAGAGAATTTCAAATATATGTCTTTTAAAAATTTTATTGAAATATGGTTGACTTACAATGTTGTGTTTATCCTTTTCTATTATGGTTTATCACAGGATATTGAATATAATCCCCTGTGCTCCACAGCAGTGCCTTATTTTTTATCTATCCTATATATAATAGTTTGCACCTAAAGCAGATTCCTATATCAGCCCAAAATGGCACTGTCTTCAGAGTTACATTTGATATTTTTAGAAAAAGTTCCCAGCTTTCTACACAGAATTATCACTGTGGGTAGCAGAGTTGATACTAGTTTGTAAATCTTCACTGCTATATTATGGATGTAAGAAAGATGGCTTTTTTCAACTAAGTCAGATAGTAAAAATACAAATCAAATTCCCTGGGATCAAAGGCATCTAATTGTATATTCTTGTTCCAGTTAAAAAATAAAAAACATACTGCAAAGCATGGTGACCCTTAGGTCAACTGCTCTGTGCCTAGGTCAGCTAGGACTTACAGGTGGGTTCTTTGAGGAAGAACCAGAATCTGGATTCACACACAAGATACATATAAATACCTCAATACACTGAAGAAAAGGCTCATGATGGAATCAACAAGGTCCCCATTCCATGGTCTCGGACACAAAGAGAATCAATCAGTGGAGAATGCAAGTTTAAGGTAATCAGGAAACAAAAGATGGAATAGGAGAGGCTTCCTACTGAGAGGATGATGAGTTCCTGGCTAAATTCCCTGATCCTAACATTATAATTTCTAATGGAAATATTTCTATCCATTTCAATCATTTTAGCACCTGCCATGTGTCAAGGGCTAGACAATGGAGATCCAAAGGTAAATGACTGTTCTTGACCTCAATGAGTTTGTAGTTTACCATTTTGCATATTTAGGCATATCAGACTTGATACGTTCAAAACAGAACTCTTCAGGATCCCCATGAAGTATCCCGCCACACACACACACACACACACACACACACACACACACGCACCCAGTCTTATTCATCTCAGCTCATGTCATCATCCACCCAATAGTCTGGGAGAAAATTCTGTGCTACCCTGGATTTATCTCACATCCCACAGCCAATTTGTCAACAGTCATGGAAGTTAAAGCTTCAAAGTTTTCAAAATTAGACCCACTTCTCACTACCTTCCTCAAACCCATCTGCACCACCACCACCTGCTTGATTCTACTGCCAAGTTCTCTTAACTGATTCTGCTCTATTCTCACCCCCGCATGAGTCAGGGTGACCTATCAACCACATATGTCAAGTATCCTGCCCCTGCTTAAAACCTGCCAATGAGGGACTTCCCAGGCAGTCCCGTGATCAAGACTCTGTGCTTCCACTGCCAGGAGCCCAGGTTCGATTCCTGGTCAGGGAACTAAGATCCCACAAGCCACATAGCCCCAATGAGGTGACAATATATTGAAAGTTAACAAAAAAAAAACAAAAAATCCCAACTGCCAACTCTTTACCATAGTCTGCAAGACTACATAATCCTGTCCCTGTCTGCTTTATATCTTTCTGCTTTCCTTCTTATTCAGTACTCTTCAGCCACACTGGTCATATTTCTGTCCTCCTGCACTTACTGGTAAAAAGAAACTCCCTCCATCCCTCCAGGCATTCATTCTACTGCCTCCTTCCCATTCAGGTCTCTACACTACAGAGGCCTCCCTTATACCCTTAACTAAAATAGCTACCCTTGCTGGAGCTACCCCAACCACATAACCCTGTTTTGTCTTTATGGCTGCTGCTACTGCTGCTGCTAAGTCGCTTCAGTTGTGTCCGACTCTGTGCGACCCCATAGATGGCAGCCCACCAAGCTCCGCCGTCCCTGGGATTCTCCAGGCAAGAACACTGGAGTGGGTTTCCATTTCCTTCTCCAATGTATGAAAGTGAAAAGTGAAAGTGAAGTCGCTCAGTCGTGTCCGACTCTTAGCGACCCCATGGACTGCAGCCTACCAGGCTCCTCCATCCATGGGGTTTACCAGGCAAGAGTACTGGAGTGGGTTGCCATTGCCTTCTCCAGTCTTTATGGCACTTTGTTCTAAACATTCTGATATGCATGTGTCATTTCAATAGTACCACTAGTCCTCATTCTAGATCCTGGGGATAAAGTATCAATAGTCTGCCAGGTCTTATGACTGCCTGACTCAGTGACAACCACTTCTGACTGTTCTTTCTGTTAGCTAAGGTTGCCTATAAGTACAGTTATTTGATTTCTGTCTAATATCTGCTTATTCTGTTTCTTAAATGTATTCACTTACCTCTCTTACTCAGCTTGAGACAGCTTCCTCTCCACTTTACCTGCTCCTTTCCCCCCTATATGCTCTATTCTCAGAATCAGACATAAGCAGACATCTACCTGATGCTTCCCATACAAAGATAAGCATCTCCTTCTCAATGCAAACTTTGCCTATTTGCTGTCCTAACAGTAGATCCTGCCAACAATTGTTGTTGGTTTTGTTCATTGCTGAGTCATGTCCAACTCTTTGGACTGCAGCACACCAGGCTTCCCTGTCCTTCACCATCTCCTGGAGTTTGCTCAAACTCATGTTCATTGAGTTCATTGAGTTCACTGATGGTTGGTGATGCCATCCAACCATCTCATCCTCTGTTGTCCCCTTCTCTTCCTGCCTTCAGTCTTTCCTAGCATCAAGGTCTTTTCCAATGAGTCAGTTCTTTGCATCAGCTGGCCAAAGTATTGGAGCCTCAGCATCAGCCCTTCCAATGAGTATTCAGAATTGATTTCCCTTAGGATTGACTGGTTTGATCTCCTTGCAGTCCAAGGGACTCTCACAGAGTCTTCTCCAGCACCACAGTTCAAAAGCATCAATTCTTCAGTGTTCAGCCTTCTTTATGATCCAACTCTCACATCTGTGCATGACTCCTGGAAAAAGCATAGCTTTGAGAATATGGATCTTTGTTGGTGAAGTGATGTCTCTGCTTTTGAATATGCTGTCTAGATTTGTCATAGCTTTTCTTCCAAGGGGCAAGCGTCTTTTAGGGTTTACAATGAATACACTAGGAAGTCTTTCATACATGACAGAAGTCTAACAGACCTCTGGGAGACCTGACGTAAGGAACAAAACTGTGACCCCAATTTGTTCTAGAGATGGACACTGGAGTCTGCTCCTTTTCAAATTAGGGTCATCTAGTAGGTGAGCAAATCAGAGTTGATCAAAGCCTATAACTTTTGGAACCAGAGTTTCCTCTCTCATTGCAGGACCCATTCATTGATCAGTTGAAGCAGATTAAACCAACCTCTCAGATTCTAGGGCTCCCAAAGCTGCTGAGGGCAGCTCTGCAACTCAGATGTTGCTGAAAAGAGTAGGATTGCAGAGAAACCACTGAGTCAGAAATGCTGGCCCTGTAACCTCAAGTAGTAACTGCTCTGATGCTGCAGTGCCTGTGTTGCTACCATCCAAGTCTAATTGCATCAAGCTCACCCACTTGTCCAGCTGTTCTGCTGAGCTATAACCAAATATGGAGCTACAGAATCCAAAATTCATAGGGAACAGAACAGCAACATTCTTTAGGTCCCAGCTTACTAAGGAGGCGGGACATGGGGTAGAGCCACAACTCTAGTCATGACATTTGGCAATCCATAGAGAAATCATGACATTTTCATCATAAGACATGTGCTCCATGCACATACATCCATGATCAATGGCATTGGCCCCATTGTTAAGCCCAGGAAGAGGAACATGGAGGTGAGGGAGGCAATGATCCAGCCCAATGGGCTGCCCAGCCTCTAAGTGAGTAGATTTGAGAATGGCTGGAGATCAATTCTATTCACCTCCACCCCCCACCATATTCCTTGCTTACCTCCACTGAACAGGATATGGCATCCTGCAGCCAGCCGTGTTCACACTAGCTCCCACACAGGAGGCGTGCCCTACAGGTGGGCTGCTACAGTGTGATGCCCCAGGCTCAGAAAGCCTTTGCCCCTTCTGCTAAGAAGCACCCTGGGCCAGTAGTAGACACTGACAAGCAGGCCCTTATTTGTATCTCCCATTTCCCATGCTCATTTCATCCCTCTGAGCAGTGCTGCTGAATACACCCATCTCCAGTCCAACATGATGGTCTATCAAAGAGAAGCTGCCCTGGTCCAACAGTCCAGTAGAAAATGAGAGCCACCTGTTGATGGGTAACTCCTGCCAGGGATGGGGCGATATCTCACAAGACCACCCTATGAAACAGACTAGTGTCTTACTTTACTGACTTTACCGAGCCTTTGGCACTAGGATTCTTTAAGCTACAACCTTTATCATTGTGACCACAAGATCCAGCCACTATTTTTTTTTCAGCTGTGCCACCTGACCTATTTATGTATCCCACAACACCTTGCTCATTATATTCATATTATAAGTGCTCCATCTCTACAAATATTTCAAACACAGAGACAAGGGAGTTGCCTCTACGTTTTATATTCCTGCACAACTGACTTAGTTCCCAGGACCCAGCCCATAGCAAAAGGAGACTCCCTTCTAGAAGCCAGATGAAGTTTGCTAATGCTAACTTGCAGCAGGGGTTGTTAATCCACAGTTTGGCTAATGGAGAGTTCAACCTCTATTGTGTCACCAAGATCAGAGCATAGCCCACTCACTCTTTGTTTTTGATCCTTCACATGTGAAGGTCACAGGTCTTTATCAAACTATACCTCTGGGATACCCCCAGTCTTGCCAGCCTTCAGAAAGGACTTTTAGCTGTTACTGAAGCAGGAGAAAACAATTGGTTTGGACAATGGCTGGATGCCCACCAATAGCAAGGACAAAACCCAAGACTATGAATGGAATTTGGGCAATTCACCTGGGCATTGTCTCCTTGAGAACCTGCTTCAGGTAGACTCAATAGCTCCAAGGAGCCTGTGTTCACCTCTTCCTTTCACCACAGTTGTAATATAGAGATGCCTAGTGACATAACTGACAACCTTTGAGAAACTCTTTGCAACACCTGAATTTGGCTTAGAACCAGGTATGGGAATTTGAAGATCATTCACCCTTCCAAGCCCTGAACATCTCTGGATTTTGTATGAATTTTCCCAGTGACTGTTGTGTCTACACTAGTGGACATCTTCAAAGAAATGGCATATGTCAGACTTAACTCAGGTACTACATTTACTCTATCCACTACCACCTTGCTTAGTGAAACTTTATGACATGTGGGCTAAACCACTTTATTTTTAGCCCAAGTCACATTTTTTGAGGATAAGCTCCAGTCTCTTCAAGTCTGTACCCACAGCTCCTTTCCCATCACTCCCAGGCATCTAAGGTACATCAGTGGAGTTTAAGAGAGATATATATATATATGCTATTTCATATCCCATGAATAACATCAATGTTGCACCTATACTATAGTCAGCAATTTTTGTTGCTGCTATTTAGTTGTTAAACTGTGTCCAACTTTTTTGTGACCCTTTGGACTGTAGCCCACCAGGCTTCTCTGTCCATTGGATTTCCCAGGCAAGAATACTGGGGTGGGTTTGCATGGATCACCCCCAAAACCGTTCCACACAAACTACACCTTCTACACCTCTGGCATCTATTCCTGAATGCTTACCAAACGGACACCACTTGGGACATACCACTCCTCCTCAATATCCTAGAAGTCCCCAGCCGCCACCAGTCATTTAACTTATCTCAATGGGTTCTGTTGTTCAGGACTTCCTGGGTTTTTTATTGGACTAGTCACCCTTGTAAACAAAGTGGATTATCCTATATCTGATTTGGCAACTTGACTTTTTAACTGGCTACTTGCCTTTAAGATTTCTTCAACCATTTTTTAAAACTTTTTATCTTATATTGGAGTAGAGCCAATTAGTAGCCAATTAGTAATGTTGTATTATATACACTGTACTATATTTAAAATGGATAACCAACAAGGTCCTACTGTATAGCACATAGATTTCTGCTCATGTGACATGGCACCTAGATGGGAAGGGACTTTGGAGCAATCGACACATGTAGATGTATGGCAGAGTTGTTTTGCTGTGTACCTGAAACCATTCGTGTTTGATACAGCATGAGGCGCTGCTGCTTACTAGTCCAAGGCCCTCTTTCTGTTTCCAAATAGCACGTGGCCCTCTTTTGGAGCCACTCTGACCTCTCAGCCACTTTCAGATCCATATATAACCAGCCTGTCCACATCTGCACTGTTATTCTACCCAATAGGTCCTTTCTCTTCCTGGGGGTCCCCCACTGGTTTTACTCCCCAAGGACTGTCACAACATGGCCACAGCTGAGCTGAGCCTTTGTCCTATTACAGTACAGTACTATAGAGCCCACTGTGTTAGTTGGGTACCTCAGCTAACTCTGTTGGACTTAAGAACAAACTGGACTTACAAACGTGCTCTCAGAACGTAACTCATTCATATGCAGGGGACTTACTGTAGTCTACGTGATGTCTTCCCATCTGGCCCAATAGTAGAGAATCTGCCTGCAGATGCAGGAGACCTAAAAAACGCGGGTTCAATCCCTGGGTGGGGATGATCTCCTGGAGGAGGGCATGACAACCCACTCCAGTATTCTTGCCTGGAGAATGCCACAGACAGAAGCCTGGCAGGCTACAGTCCATGGAGTCGCAAGAGTCCGGCACGACGAAATTCAAAGGCAACTGCAGCCACACAGCGCCCTCACACGTTAAGGAGCAGTCGTGCAACTGGGCAAATCTCTGCAAAGCAAACCGCAACTCGGAGCCCCAGGGGCTTCTGATAACAAACCGGAAATTCTGCAAAATTTTGGAGTCCAGCAGAGTTTAAGGACATGGAATGAAACTCACCTGTCCTTTCACAGACTGGGAAACTGAGGAGGAAAAAGAGATGCACACGATAAAGAAAGAATGAGGCAGAGTCAAAGTCTGCAAATCAAGACCCTTCACCTCAAAGGATATGACTTGACTTCAAGACTTTAGTCAATTTTTCTCTACAGTTAACTGCTTAGGTATTTTAGAACAACATGTCCGAGTTTAAGAGGTAGAAGTTACTTGTGGGTAAAAAGCAAAGTCTGAATTAGAGAGACTTTGTGAAGAATAAGAAAAGTTGTTAAATTTTCCAGTTTATTTTCCTCACTTGCAGACCTAAGATGAGAAATCAGGTAGAACAGAGAGAGAAAACCAAGGGGATTTACCAACCATGAGCTTTAGCTTTTTAATATTCATAGGCACAGGACACAAGTGATGTCAGGCCAAGGAAAGGTTGTTTGTTCTCAAAGCAGGCCAGGCTGCTTTAGTAAGTGCTCTGTGTCACAAGAGAAGTTGTTCCTACAGAGATTAACTCCTTGGATTACTGAAGTGTCTCATCAGGTTGTAGCACAGACTGAGATGTTTGTTGAAGAATGCCATTCTCCAAAAGAAACCTCTGTCTAGAAACCAGCAGGAAAGTATGTAGGTTCCTTCCTCATTCTCAACTGTAAAATTGATCTGGTTGTACATGGGACATAGGGGAGAAAGGATTGGCTGCACACCAGGGGAAAAACTGTTTGCAAAGGACATTGAGGCCCTGCTAAGCCACATTTTGGCCAAAATCTTGGCCATTGGCAACTTACAAAACCATTCCAAACAGCCAAAAATCTGACAGGCTCAGCTCTCTTTCTTTCAGAAGGAGTCTTGCCCTGGTGCTTTTTGCGCAAACAATTATTTCCTAAAAAACCAACCACCCACTGGCTGTCTATTTTGATTCATGGTGTGT
Source organism: Odocoileus virginianus (assembly GCF_023699985.2). Classification (NCBI taxonomy): domain Eukaryota; kingdom Metazoa; phylum Chordata; class Mammalia; order Artiodactyla; family Cervidae; genus Odocoileus; species Odocoileus virginianus. Next base: position 15,871,143 of record NC_069708.1, read on the forward strand.
GCTCAGTCACTCAGTTGTGTCCAACCCAGGGATTTTCCCAACCCAGGGATTAAACCCGAGTCTTTCACGTCTCCCGCATTGGCACGTGGATTCTTTACCACTAGCGCCACCTGGGAAGCTCTGAACTAGGACCTGCGGGGGGGGGTGGGTGGGGGATGATTAGCAATATCCTTGGCAACCTTGTGTTGAAGCACTCCTGCTGAGGATTCATAATAATAGTCTAACAAGAGGAATCCTGTAAAAGACCTTGCCAGGTATTTTGTTAGGTGGGAGTATCATCTGCTAGATGGTTTTTTTAAGCTAATTACTCCCTTAAGACAACAGATTATTTACATTCTCTTTGTTGTAGGGTTCTTGATGCAAGTTTGGGATGTATTAAAGCTAAGATTCTCTGCTCCCCTTCCTCGATATATTCTGTTGTTTTTCTTAATAGCTAAAAGAGTTTTAAAGCCTCTTGGTTAAGCTGTATTTATTTGCCAGCTCCATTACTAAGCTGTACAGCTGCACAGTGAGAGTTTTTCACTGGAAAGGTAAATCACTCAGACTAAATCAATCAACTGTTTGTACTCAATTTTTAACAACTTTATATCCTTCTTTGGATATCTTATCCATCAGATATATATATATATATAGACAAAAGGAAGGTAATATGAAGATTGTTGAATAGTAAGGCAAGGAGGGGGGAGGGATTGAGGGCAGGAGGAGAAGGGGACAACAGAGGATGAGATGGCTGGATGGCATCACCGACTCGATGGACATGAGTGAGTAAACTCCGGGAGTTGGTGATGGACAGGGAAGCCTGGCGTGCTGCGATTCATGGGGTTGCAAAGAGATGGACACGACTGAGCGACTGAACTGAACTGAACTGAACTGAAAGTGGGGGGTGGGGTGGCTAGCAAATGTTTTGTATCATTCACCACAAGATGCAAGGAGTGCCAGGAAAATAATGCTGAATGAGACAACTATACCCTGCCTTCATGGATTTTACACACTTTGTAGGGGAGAGAGAGAAAAAATAATTAAATGTAGGACCCAACAGGGATTCCCTGGTAGCTCAGATGATGAAGAATCTGCCTGCAACGCAAGAGACCTAGGTTCTATCCCTGGGTCAGAAAGACCCCCTGGAGAAGGGAATGGCTACCCACTCCAGTGTTCTTGCCAGGAGAATTCCATGGACAGAGGAGCCTGGCAGGTTACCACCCATGGGGTAGCAAAGAGACATGACTGAGCAACTAACACTTTCACTTTCAGGCATCAACCAAATAATTATACGTCATAGATACTATACAGGAGAGAAATAAGGGGCTGATAGAGAGAAGGTAGAAGGAAAGGGAAATCAACCTTAAAATGGGCTGTCAGAGGAGGTTTCTCTGGGAAAATGACATTTGAGCTGAGACCTGAAGTTAGAAGGAAGCAACTTCCACAAAGATCAACTATCAGGGACTTCCCTGGTGCTCCAGTGGCTAAGACTCCATGCTCCCAATACAGGGGACCCAGATTCAATCACTGGTCAGGGAACTAGATCCCACATGCCGCAACTAAGAGTTCTCATTACTCAATCTAAAGATCGAAGACCCACATGCCACAACCCAGAGTGGCCCAAAGAAAAGATCAAAGATCGGGAAGAACTTGGCAAATCCCCCCCCTGGGGGCAGGAAAGGGAGGGGAAGCTGGGCATGTTGGAACAAGTGAAAACAAGTCTGGCTGCAGCACACCAAGAAGGGGCAAGTTGTCCATGCCTGGCTTAGAGAGATGAGCATGGACAAGTGTTGCAGGATCTTGTAGGTCATGGGATGGAGGTCGACTATTGTTCTGGCTACAGAGAGAAGTCAAGGAAGAGCCTTGAGCTAGCGGGTAATATGATCGGTTTCAGACTTTAAGAAGGTTACTTCTACTGCTACTTGGAATGAGGCACTAAAGAAGATCAAGAGTGGAAAAGGAAAGCCAGTTTGGGGCTATGGTAGTGCTCCATACCTGTACTAAGATGGTGTCAAGGGTGAGCGACAGAAGAGGGCAGATGCAGGATATATCTTGAAAAAGAAAGTCCTAGACTCTGCTGTGGATTAGATCTATGAGCTGAGAGAAGGAAGTATTATCAATATAATTAATAAAATAATAATACCTCAATTCAGTACATGTGCATAAGTTGCTCAGTCGTGTCCAACTCTTTGTGACCCCATGGACGCAGGAGCCTGCCAGGCTCCTCTGTCCATGGGATTCTCTAGGCAAGAATACTGGAGTGGATAGCCATTCCCTTCTCCAGGGGATCTTCCCGACCCAGGGATTGAACTCGGGTCTCCTTCATTGTAGGCAGATTCTTTACCAGCTGAGCCACCAGGGAAGCCCCAATTCAATATATATTCCCTGAGAAACACTGCAGTAGGCACCATGAACTATTACAGAGCATGCATGAGTAGAAGGCATGGGTGATGACTCAGAGTGATGAATAAAGGTGGAAAGGGAAAGAATGTCTACCGTGTGACAGATTGTCAGCATACTTTACTTCACGGAGTCCTTACAAGATCACTGTGAGGCTAAAATCACTGTGTTCATGTTAGTGAGAAGGAAACTGAAATTCGAGGACATTATGTTCAGTGCCTGAGTCAGGCTGCTAGGAAGCAGTAAAGCCAGAGATTAGGCCCATATCTGTCTGGTTCTAAAGCCTGTCTATGCTTTCTTCGTTGTTATTCACAGCCCACAAGGAATTTACAAACCAGTGATGGTATTTGAAGCTTAGGACAAAATTATATATTGATATTTATGCCACCAAGTTTTGGAAGTGCTACAAAACATAGAAACAAATTTCTAAAACACTTCCAATTGTGTGGGTGCACTGGTTTAGAAAATCAAGGCACACAGTCATCTCTCAAGATTTTCAGCTAGAATCAACTATGTGTATGAACTTTGGTTCTTGACATCAAGTCATCTGGGAAAAGAGAGAGAAGAAAGACACTTTGAAGAATCCTATATATCCCATATTTGGCCCTCATAGACATAAAGATTAATTAAATAAAACTTTTCTAAAATGATCTTATAGTTTTCATAGTCTACCTTTTCAATGAAGATCTTTATTTGTGTAAAGAATCCCTTTTGAGTTCTTATCAGTACTCTATGAATAAAATGTATGCTCGGTTTAAAACAAAAAGATTTTTCAGCTAATTCAAGCTGGAAAGGCAGGCCCGTAAAACAGCTGCTAAAAGCCAAAATACTTCTGTCTTCCAACATATTGAACCATTTATCAAGTCCACTGAAAAAAATATATGACTTTGGCATGACCACAAGATAGACAGGCCATGGTAACAAGAAGTGCATAAGCTTGATTGTGCTGGGAAGTAAATCTGTTGCAGGACTGCTAATCAGTTTTGCTGCAAGTATTGAATCTTTGAGGTTCCCTGAAGCTTGACTTAAGCCTAATATTAAATTAAGTAAATATATTTTTCCATGGGGTAGGTTTTGGGTTTTGATATGTTAAATACAACTTTAGGTTAAATACAAATTTGAGAAGCAACAATAAGGCATGAAATTCACATGAGGTTTTTGCCTCCAATGAGGTACTGACTCTTTTGGAGATATCATTCATCACTAAAACACAGAAAGGGCAAAGAAAATCATTCCAAGCTTTTTTAATATCGTGAAGGTGGCACAGCCTTGTGAAAATTAAACAATTTTAAATGCAGAGTTTCCTGCATGTCTTCCCACAAAACCTAGAGATTTTTTTTTAACACTACAAATTTATGGTTTCCTTGCTCTCTGTGTGTCATAAGATAAAGTCAAACTTTTGGAAGTAAATTAAAGACTTCTTTCCCAAGAATATTCATAGGTAAGAATCCCTCACCCTCAGCTACCCATCATAGTGGATTGTTGTACTAGTTACCCACGGCTGAGTAACAATTTACCTCAAGATTTGGTGGCCTAAAACAACAAGTATTTATCAAACACTTTCTGTGGGTCGAAAATTTGAGAGTGGCTTAGTGGGTCATTCTGATTCAGGGTCTGCTGTGAGGGCATAATCAAAATGTTGGCCAGGACTGAAGTCACCCTACACTCAAAAAGAATGGAAGCCTGGGGTTGGGGATCCAACTCTAAGCTTACTCATGTGGCTTCTGGCCAGAGGCCTTGGTTCCTCACCAGATGGGTCATACCATAGGGCTGCTTGAGTGTCCTCCCAACATAGCAGGTGGTTTCCCTAAGAAGAAAAGATCAAGACAGAGGAAAACAAGGGGGAAGCCACAATATGATTATGACTTAGCCTTTGAAATTAAATAGCATCACTTCTGTCATATGCTATTCATTAGAAGTATCTCTTAAGTCTAGCCCACACTTAAAGAAAGTAAACTCCACATCTTGTCTTGAAAGGAGAAGCATCAGAGAATTTGTGAACTTTTAAAAAAAAAATCACCATAATCACTGAAGTAAAAAACTAAAATGCTTCCCCATGAAACAGAAAAAGTTCCTATCATACATTAGTGGTGCTCTGTTGTGATTATCTGCTAAGAGTGATGGTGACCTGCTGTGTCGCATGGGAAATCATTTTGATGCAATCATTAATATTAAGCAAGCTATCCCAGAATCCCAGAGGTTACAGAACAGAAAAGTTCACAGACCAAAGTATGATGCAAATAATAAACATATAGTTTATTAAAATCTATCTGAAACACAATGAGAAACAAGAAGGAAAAGATGGGATAGTTTAATACCCTTAAGATAGGTAGAACAGAAGAACTGCACACCTAAATCTTTAGAATACTCTCTCTTTTCCTCTCTCTCTCTCCCTCCCACCCTCTCTTTTTCCCTCTCTCCTTCTCTCCCCTTCTGGGCAACATCAGCCTTTGCCCATTGACGATAGAGTTAGGAAACTGCACTGTGGGTTTCAGGGACAGGCATTCCTGGACACAGATGTAGGCTGTCAATAAGCCTGCTGAACAGCTATGAGATTCATTTGTTTCTCTTGGGAAGAGCACATGTGAAGCCATAATTGAACCCTGCAGGATATCACCAATATGTGGCCAGTTTAGAGGTGACATGACTGTCAACCAGAGGTAGCATGATCATGATTTGGTCTTGTTTTTTCCATTACTTTATATCCATAAGAACACTCTTGTCTATTCTATTCTATCCTTCATTTGTTCTATTTAACCTTAACATATATTTTAGGTTACTAACTTATTATCTAAATTCAAAACCTCTTAAAAGTTCTGCCTGTCTCACAAGCTACATGCTTACTCATTGTCTATACTTAACACATCCTATGAATTTTGCATATATCTTATGAGCGTCTAGCTTATTACTATTTATGCTTAACACTTCTTATGGTTTTCATCTATTCCATTTAATTTTCTTTTCCATAGAAGAAACAAATTATTGAATTCTAGCAGAAATATGAATGATAGCAGTTGTATTATTCTCAAATAATAGCAAAAAGAGACATTTTACATGGTCTATAAAAGCAGAGACAGCTCACTGCTGATTGAGGGAATATTTTTTCTCATTATGTATTTGGATTATATGAGCTGTAAAAGAAATGAGTGATAGCATTTAAAAGAGGTGATCAGGTCACTAAACAATGGACCTGCATAGCCGACAGCTCTCCTGGACAATAGTGGACTGCCCCCCATACATATACCCCACCCCTACCACCGCCTGCAGAACAACCAGTAACAAGCATCAAGATCTATTCAGCAAAATGCAGCAGCTTTAGTGATGACTTCAGGAGCCAGATGGCATCCAAAGAACCTCTTGCAGATTCAGTTCTCTGGAAGCAGATGCTGTGATAGAATCTGGGGTACAAGGTGACTGTGTGCTAAACTGCTTCATCATCATGTCCGGTTCTTTGAGTCCCTATGGACAATAGCCCACCAGAGTCCTCTGTCCATGGGATTTTCCAGGCAAGAATACTGGAAAGGGTTACCACGCCCTTCCAGGGGATCTTCCCAACCCTGGAATCGAACCTACGTCTCTTACATCTCCTACATTGACAGGCAGGTTCTTTACCACTAGTGCCATCTGGGAAGGCCACAAGATGACTATTAGAGATCAAAATGTTTGAAAGAAAGGGGAGCAGAGGGAGAAGTTGAACTATGGTGCAGGCCCGATACAGGCTAGTTCAATCCAGTGAGAATCTGTGAAGATGGGATCGTCCATCAGAGGGGCAGCCAGATAACACAGCAAGGCCTTTACCCTACAGTGTCCCTTAGTCATTGGATGTGGGCTCCCCTGGAAGAGTATGACCTTTCACAAGGCTGCCTTCTGCAGAGGAAGAGACCCTGACAGCACTGATAGCTGGAGGCTGCCTGCTGACTCCACTCCTCACAGCTAGGTAGCAAATCCTTGAAGAAAGAGCTGGGTGGTGCATCACTGTGCTGAACACAGAGCCACATCAGTCTTCTTCAGTGGGATGGGACGTGGTTTTCTTGATAGGGAGGAGAGAATATTCAGACTGAAAGATTTGAAAGAAACTGTTCTTGGGAAACAGAGACCAAAACTCAAGAGAGAAAAGCCAACTAAGAGTTAGGGAAAGCTGGAGAAGGGAAGGCCTGTGTCTCTGGGCACATCCCTTGAGAGGTGGACTGGAAACTCAAATGAAGCAAAAACTTTGATAACTATCTCTACCCTCTGTTCCTCTTTTCTATAAAAACTTTCTCTCTTTAAGGACAGGGTAGCCAGAGGGTGTCTTCCATATCTCTGAGAGAGAACACCATGGTGATTTCTGGCCCTGGGAAGTTTCTCACAGTTAAGCCAGAGGTAGCAGAAAGCACAAAGCCCCAAAGAGAAATGTTCTGGATAGAGCATATGCATAAAATAACAGAAAACCTTTAGGCTATGGTTATAGATAAGGAAAATGACAACTCTTAAGAAAGAAGGGGGCTTCCCTGGTGACTGAGACGGTAATGAATCTGCCTGCAATGTAGGAGACCTGGGTTCAGTCCCTGGGTTGAGAAGATCCCCTGAAGAAGGGAAGTATTCTGGCCTGAAGAATCCCATGGACAGGCCATGCAGTCACAGTCAGACACAACTGAGCGCCTAACACTTTCACTTTCAATAAATTAGGGAGGGACCCAGCAAACTCCCAGTTTACTTACAAACTTTCCACATTGTGAAGTAGCTTTTACTGAAATGTTTGCCTCAGTTCAGTTGCTCAGTCGTGTCTCACTCTGCGACCCCATGGATTGCAGCACGCCAGTCTTCCCAGTCCATCACCAACTCCCGGAGTTTACTCAAGCTCATGTCCATTGAGTCAGTGATGCCATCCAACCATCTCATCCTCTGTCATCCCCTTCAATCTTTCCCAGCATCAGGGTCTTTTCCAATGAGTCAGTACTTCACATCAAGTCGCCAGAGTACTGGAGTTTCAGTTTCAGCATCAGTCCTTCCAACGAATATTCAGGACTGATCTCCTTTAGGATGGACTGGTTGGATCTCCTTGCAATCCAAGGGACTCTCAAGAGTCTTCTCCAACACCGCAGTACAAAAGCATCAATTCTTCGGTGCTCAGCTTTCTTTATCATCCAACTCTCACATCCATAGATCACTACTGGAAAACCACAGCTTTGACTAGACAGAACTTTGTTGGCAAAGTAATGTCTCTGCTTTTCAATACACTGTCTAGGTTGGTCACAGTTTTTCTTCCAAGGAGCAAGCATCTTTTAATTTCATGGCTGCAGTCACCATCTGCAATGATTTTGGAGCCCCCAAAACAATGTCTATCACTGTTTCCATTGTTTCCCCATCTATTCGCCATGAAGTGATGGGACTGGATGCCATGATCTTAGTTTTCTGAATGTTGAGTTTTAAGCCAACTTTTTCACTCTCCTTTTTCACTTTCATCAAGAGGTTCTTTAGTTTTTCTTCTCTTTCTGCCATAAGGGTGGTGTCATCTGCATATCTGAGGTTATTGATATTTCTCCCAGAACTCATGAGTCAAGCTTGTGCATTATCCTGCCCAGCATTTCACATGATGTACTCTGCACATAAGTTAAATAAGCAGGGTGACAATATACAACCTTGACGTACTCCTTTTCCTATTTGAAACCAGTCTGTTCTTCCATGTCCATTTCTAACTGTTGCTTCTTGACTTGCATACAGATTTCTCAGGAGGCAGGTAAGGTGGTCTGGTATTCCCATCTCTTTCAGAATTTTCCACAGTGTATTGTGATCCACACAGTCAAAGACTTTGGCAGTCAATAAAGCAGAAGTAGATGTTTTTCTGGAACTTTCTTGCTTTTTTGATGATCCAACAGATGTTTTCAATTTGATCTCTGGTTCCTCTGCCTTTTCTAAATCCAGCTTGTACATCTGGAAGTTCACGGTGTGTGTACTATTGAAGCCTGGCTTGGAGACTTTTGAGCATTACTTTGCTAGCATGTGAGATGAGTGCATTGTGCAGTAGTTTGAGCATTAGCATTCTTTGGCATTGCCTTTCTTTGGAATTGGAATGAAAACAGACATTTTCCAGTCCTGTGACCACTGCTGAGTTTTCCAGATTTGCTGACACACTGAGTGCAGCACTTTCACAGCATCATCTTTTAGGATTTGAAATAGCTCAGCTGGAATTCCATCATCTCCACTAGCTTTGTTCATAGTGATGCTTCCTAACGCCCACTTGACTTCGCATTCCAAGATGTCTGGCTCTAGGTGAATGATCACACCATCGTGGTTATCTGGGCCATGAAGATCTTTTTTGTATGGTTGTTCCGTATATTCTTGCCACATCTTCTTAATATCTTCTTCTTCTGTTAGGTCCATACCATTTCTGTCCTTTATTGAGCCCATCTTTGCATGAAATGTTCCCTTGATATCTCTCACTTTCTTGAAGAGATCTCTAGTCTTTTCCATTCTATTGTTTTCCTCTATTTCTTTGCATTGATCTCTGAGGAAGGCTTTCTTACTTCTCCTTGCTATTCTTTGGAACTCTGCATTCAAATGGGTATATCTTTCCTTTTCTCCTTTGCCTTTCACTTCTCTTCTTTTCTCAGCTATTGTAAGGCCTCCTCAGACAACCATTTTGTCTTTTTGCATTTCGTTTTCTTGGGGATGATCTTGATCACTGCCTCCGGTGCAATATTGTGAATCTCCGTCCACCATTCTTCAGGCACTCTGTCTATCAGATCTAGTCCCTTGAATCTATTTGCCACTTCCACTGTATAATCGGAAGGGATTTTATTTAGGTCATACCTGAATGGTCTAGTGGTTTTCCCTACTTTCTTCAACTTAAGTCTGAATTTGGCAATAAGGAGGTCATAATCTGACCCACAGTCAATTCCCATTCTTGTTTTTGCTGGCTGTATAGAGCTCCTCCATCTTTGGCTGCACAGAATATAATCAATCTGATTTTGGTGTTGACCATCTGGTGATGTCCATGTGTAGAGTCTTCTCTTGTGTTGTTGGAAAAGGGTGTTTGCTATGACCAGTGCATTCTCTTGGCAATACTCTGTTAGCCTTTGCCCTGCTTCATTTTGTACTCTTATGTACTCCAATGTTTGCCTAGGAACCAGAATGTAATTCTCATATAAATTCCGAATTTTTTGGTTCAGTCACAGGTTCCCACAAATGGTGGGTGTATTAGTCAGGAAACAGTAACAAATAAACCCTAAAATCTCAGTGGCTTCACATGACAAAAGATTAATTCTCACTCACATTATACAGTCAAGGGGACACTGCTATATACACTCAGTCACCCAAGGTGTAGAAGGTCCACCATCTTGAAGCCATGCCATTCAGAAAACATGTTCTCCACTCACTTCTACATGTCAGCTCATTAACCAGAATCCAGTACCATGGCTACAACTTCAAGACAATAGAAGTTGGAGACTGTAACCTTCCTATGTATCAAGATAGTAGAAAATGGAATGGATTTGATGAGCACATGGCATTGCCTTTTACACAATGAGGAATAGATGGCAGTTTGGTTCTGTAAAAAATCCTGGTGCACCTTCAAACCCACTTCTCAGTTACTCTTAGTTTTATCTGGGTTAAATAATCCCAGATTTGGCACTGTATATCAGCAACACCAAACAACTGCTTTGGAGAAGAAGACATTAAATTTTGAGACAACTTGGTACCCAGGGACTATTGTCTTAGCTTATCTATACATCTTGAAACTACTGGGGTATAAAAATGATGAGTAGGATTGAAAAGCTATATTAATATATGCTCAAGTTCAAATACTATTTTAGAAACAGAATCTTCACAATTTTAAGAAAACCAGAATGAAGAGAGGACTGGTGGTCTGTCAAAACAGCAAGGAGCCATAAAAGCACTCTTCCACATTCTCCCTCAGAGGGCAAGATAAGGTAGCTCACTGAAGTTGTTTCTGTGTCTCATTTCTTCTAAATATATGAATAAACAGAATATTTCCAGAACATGCATGCCATCTAAACTCACAGACAAATACGGTGTCTGAGTATCTTTTATTCATTCTATCTCTTTCTCAGTTCGACAAAACCATGATAGACTGGTATCACAGGCTGCCTCCTTGAGATGAGTAAACAGTTTACTTTCTCTCTACAAATATGCACTGAACATATATTAAGTGTGAGGTAGTTTTCTCTGAAGATGAAACAGTGGCCATACAGAGAAATTCTCGACCCATTTAAAGCTTTCATTCTAGTGGATACAGATAGACAAATAAATAATTCAGTGAGAGAAATAGTGTGTCAAAAGGTTGTAAGTGCTACAAGGAAAAACAAAGCAAGGAAGACAAATGGGAGCTGAGTTGGGAGTTGTCATGGGCTTTGGGTCATTGTGAGCTGGTTCCTGGTGCTCTCAAGGCAGATAGTTGCAGGAAAAGGAGACTTGGGTATGAAGGTTTTGCCAGAAATCTGTAGTATGCTGGTTTCCTTCTCATTCCTGTCAATGTTGAGGTGGGGACTGAGGAATAGATTACAGGAGAGACTAGAGTTCTGGAAAGCTCCTCCTGAACTCTTGCTTTCCATTGATTTTTCTGCTTTTCCCATTGAACTGTGAATTCCCTGAAGGCAGCAACTGTAACTATGGGGATTCAATAAATGTAGGATGACTAAATAAATCTCTCCTTCTTTTCAAGTGTTGTGACTGAATTGATTAGCTAGCAATCTATAGCAGTGGCTTGGTAACAGTGGTGGCTTTATAATGTGTCAGCTTGGCTAGACGGAACTACATTTTCCAGAATTCCCTTTCTTGTACATTTCCAGTGAGGGTCAGCCACTGGGGAGATTCTTGGGAAATTTGGAACCCAGAAGGGAAGCAGCAGGCGTTTTGTAGCTCAGACATATCGATGTTGATCTGCTGACTCACTCACTAGTGTGAGGCTAGATCTGAGACCATTGTACCTTTGCCTGAATTCCCCTGCAGCATCTCCAATTCCTGAAGCAGGTGTGTGTCATCAACTCTTTAACAACACATCACAGTCACACCAACTAAGGTCAAGGGCAACAAGGACTAACATGGATCTCAGTCCGTCCTTGGGGGTTCCAGGCTGCCTTTTCTCTTTCCACTTTACAGCTATCTTTCCTCCCTGATTGCCTGCCCTGAAGGCGTCATGTTCTAGCATCAGACACAAAGATTTACACACACACACACACATCCTTGTGGCTCTGCCTCTAGAGCCTAGTTGAACCATAATGGATATATATAATTTAATTATTAATATCCCTAGAGAGTTATGAGAAAATATTGCATCTGTGAAAAAAAGACTAGGATACTATAACAAAGGAGTTATCAGAACTCAAAACCAAGACAGCAAAAATTTAAAACTTCAGTAGATGGTTTGGAAAATATAGATGAGATAATCTCCCAGAAATTAGAGCAAAAAGATTGTAACTTCTGCCTTGCTCACTTTCTGATACTTCTGACTTGCTTGCTCTGATGAAGCCAGCTGCCATGTTGTGATCCACCCTATGGAGAGGTTCACGGGACAGGAAACTGAGAATGGCCTCCAGCCAACAGCTAGGGAGGAACTGAGGCCCCCAGCCCAACACATGGAACTGAATCCTGCCAACAACCACATGAATGTGATGGGAAGTGTGTTGTCCTCTACTCGAGCTTCAAGGCGACTGTGACCCTAGCCAAGGCCTTGACTACAGCCTCATGAGAGTCCCTGAATCAGAGGACCCAGCCAAGGTGTACCCAGATTCCTGACCCATAGAAACTGGAAGGTAACAAACATTTGTTGCTTTAAGCTACTAAATTTTCAGGGTGAGTTGTAGTGCAACGTTACATAGCTAGAAGGGCTTCCCTGGTGGTGCAGTGGTAAAGAATCCCCCTGCCAATGCAGGAGGTTTGATCCCTGGGTTGGTAAGAACCCCTGGAGAAGGAAATGGAAACCCACTCCAGTATTCTTGCCTGGAGAATCCCCATGGACAGGAGCCTGGTGGGCTACAGTCTACGGGGTCTTAAAGTGTCAGACACGACTGAGAGACTAACACTATACTAATGGTAGATGATCATTAACCTAAAATAAATTGATCTGTATCCAGAAGTTATAAGTAAAGCATAAGCACTTTTATTATATACATATCTTAATGCAATCACTTTCAGGTTAGGTGGAAAGCATTACAATTTTGGAATGTTAAATGGTGTAAACTTTGTTCTAGTCTCTCTCCCTGACTAATAGTAGCATGGATTAAACTTGGCAGCGAACAAGACGTTCTCAGTAGAGAAAACCAGGCTTCCATGGGTCTAGGACTAACCCCAGAATTTGGCAAGTCTAAAGAAAGCAAAATCCTGACTTCTAAGGAAAACAAAAGATGCATTTGTTTGTCAGTGATTAGGCTTTCCTAGGAAGTTTTCAGAAGTGAATAACTCATATCTTGATATTCCAAGATACCTATCCCTAGGTGAAATGTGCACTTATTAAGTTTGTGTCATGTAAGGATATATGCAAAACTGCCTTAATATAAGTTACAAATCACTGAGAAGGGCCGAGGTTATGCAACTTCAGAATTGGTCTTAATCCTGAGATTCTTTCTTGGCTCTATGTTTTTAGGGGAATATGCCAACATGCCAACTTGCAACATATTTCTACTGTCAAATGAGTGTGTTGGTTTCATTTTCCTTTTCCAGACATTTTCACAGTATGTGCACCCAACCCGTGATTAACAATTGTTCTATATTTAGCAAATGTATTTCATGAAAGCAGTGACAGTTGTGGTATTTAGATAATGGTTCAAGGATTTCGGTGTGAAGAACTATGTCACCTAGAGCTGTTTTTATAGTTTTTAAACAGATTTCATATTGAATTCATAATGCATTCATAATAAATCCTTCACACAGGTTTAAGGATTTTAAGAATATAGACAGTGAAGAGGATGAAATGAAGCCTACCTTGTTGAATTCGAAAGAATTAGTGCACACTTCTCATGTGATATTCCACCACTATCATGCAATGCTCACTTAGTACTGACTTTTTTTAATATTTATTTATTTTTAGTTGATTGATGATTGGTTTACAATAGTGGTTTGATTTCTGTCATACATCAACATGAATTAACCATAGGTGTATTTTTTTTAGTATTTATTTTCTCACTTCAACTCTGTGACTTGCTAAGTGAGTAGGAAAAACTCACCTGTCTGGTGTGTCTTTTTATGACTCACACAGAACATTTCACTTCCAACACTCTAGCCACCCAATGTATGGGAGATAGGGTTTCCTCCACCAAGCAATTCTCTGCGACACTAGCTAAGTGTCCTACAATTCAATTTAATTAAATCTGATACTATCTATCAAGAGTTAGCATCAGCTCCTACAAGGTAAGAGTTCAGGTCCATAAGACTGCCCCAGCCCCACTTCAGATACGAATTGCAAGTCCAGGTTATCACTTGTACTTTTTATGAACTGGCTATAAATCAAGTTCCCAGGATCCCTTCCTTGGGTTGGATAATTTCCTAGAAAACACAAAACTCAGGGACACACTATTTACTAGTTTATTATATAAAGGATAAGATAAAGGGTATATCCAGGTAGAAGAGACACAGAGGACAAAGTACATGGGAAAGGACACAGGGCTTCCAGGACCTCTCCAGGAACACCATTCTCCCAGCACCTCCATGTGTTCATCAATCTAAAAGCTCCCCGAACCCCATACCACTGGAATTTTTATGGAGGCTTCATCACTTATGCAAGATTCATCATGAAGGCAGGTTCCAGCCCATCTCCCCTTCCTGGAAGATGAGGATGGGGCCGAAAGTTCCAAACTTCTTGTCATAGCTTGGTCTTCCTGGTAATCGGTCCCCATCCAGGAACCCACAAAGCACTGCTTCATTAGAACAAGAGATGTTCTAATTCTCATCACTTAGGAAATGACAAGGGTTTTAAGAGCTCTGTGCCAGGCACCAAGGGCAGAGGCCAAGGTCTATTTTTCTTATGGGTTCACACTAAGTTGTTGTTGTTGTTCAATTGCTAAATCGTATCTGACTCTTTCATGAGTCTGTGGACTGTAATGTGCTAGGCTCCTCTGTCCATGGGATTTCCCAGGCAAGAATATTACAGTGGGTTGCCATTTCCTTCTCCAGGGAATCTTCCTGACCCAGAGATCAAACTCATGTCTCCTGCATAGGTAGGCGGATTCTTTACCACTGAGCCACCAGGGAAGCCCCCCAGAAGCAAATCAGCAAATAAAACTGCATGTGAAAAATTATAGGAAAGTATCATAATAAAAATTAATTTTAATAACTTAAAACTCTCTAAACACAGGGGGACTATCAAATTCATTTTTGATTATGAGACTAGCTTTTAAGATGGAAGAACTGGCTAGAACAATTAGCAGAACTGCTTGAACAGCATATTTTTCCTGAAATTCAGGTGGTCCACTTAAAGCTTAACTACTCTGGTAGGCAGCAGTGGTTGAAATCAGGAAAGCATTTACTTAACTTCAGGTCTGGAACTTTTTTCAATGAGGAAGAGAGGGAGATAGCTGAAGAAATATCTAACAATGCACAGGAAACATCTATGCCTTTCCCTTACCTTCTCTTTAAACACCTAAAAGAAAGTTCATGCACTAAATCTCAAGTAACTTTTTCCTACTAGAGAGTCTTAATCTATCACTCTGAGTTAATTTACAATTTTAACATATTTCATTCTTTCATTAAACGAATACTGAACACCTACTCTAGGTCAGCTCCTTATGCTAGTTATTGGGATTATAAGCAAATAGGAACAGTTCCTGCTCTAATGAATCTTGCATTGTAGAGTGGGGCTGGGGGAGGCAGATATAGATAATGAAACAACACATGATAACAAAATATTTAGTATTAATAAAATAAATTTTAAAATGTAATGTCATTACTGGAGGAGAACTGAGGGAACATGTGTCACAGAGACTAGTGAAGGCAGTCAGGAAAAGCGGACTTTCCAGCTAGGTGAAAATTGGTGTCATTCATTAAGGTCATAGAGGGGGTGTGGTAGTTACAGCAGAGGAAATGAAGAGTTTTACTCTAGGTCTGTTGAGTGAGCTTATGGTGCCTCCACACAAGTTATATTTTGGTGGCAGTCAGATGAATCTTGTCTGGAGCTCACAAGAGACCTCTAACTTGGCAGTCTTCACCGTATGGCAGGTAAAGGAAGTGTGTGTGTGTGTGTGTGTGTGTGTGTGTGTGCTCAGTCGTGCACGACTCTCTACACCCCCATGACTGTAGCCCAACAGGCTCTGTCCACAGGATTTTCCAGGCAAGAATACTGGAGGGACCTGCCATTTCTTACTCCAGGGGATCTTTCACCACAGGGATCGAACCTGCGTCTCCTGTACCTCCTATATTGGCAGGCGGATTCTTTATCACTAGCGCCACCTGGGAAGCCGGGTAAAGAAAGCCAGAGTGGGTAAATGAGCTCACCCAGTCAGAAAACAGGAAATGGAAGGGAGGATGCCTAGAGCAATACAATGAAAGACAAAAACATATGAAGGTAGAAGAAAAAGAGTCAGAGATAGAGAGCTACCAGAAAAGTAAATAGAATTCCAAGACAGTAGGGCTCCAGAAAGAAAAGAAAGAGTGCCTCAGGGAGAGAGGGAATGTTGAATGCTGTGGAAAGCCAAGTAAAACAACAACTGGGGAATGTTAATTAAATTAGTGATAAAACACTACGGTAAACTTGACAAAACCAGTTTGAGAATAGTGGTAGAGATAGAGCAACTTGACAAAACCAGTTTGAGAATAGTGGTAGAGATAGAGTACAGATTGCTAGAGTGGGAGCTGAATTAGGAGAAACATCAAGTATAGACAATTTATTCTAGAAGTTTGGCTGTGCAAGGGAGTTGAGAGAGCTTGGACAGTGAGTGGACAAGAAAATGAGGATGAATTGACTAAGCAATAGGTGAAGCAGGATGGGACAAAAAGATTTTTTTTTGTCCATTCCCCTCACCCCCTGCCTTTGGTAACCTTAAGTTTGTTTTCTATGGTCTGGGAAACTGACACAATATTATAAATCAACTGTACTTCAATTTTTAAAAAGAGAGACTTTTTTTCTCTTTGTCTTTTGAATGGGAGATATTTGCAGATTCACACTTTGATGGGATAGAGAGTGTAGAAAAGAAAGGGCTAAAAATAAAAGTTGGAGAGGAAGATGGAGATGAAGAGCAAGAAAGGGAATGAAAATGGCCAAAAATATAAATACTGAAGGAGAGAGAATTCAGAGCACAGTGCCTACTGCAACTGGCAGGAATGAAGGAAAAGACTAGTGTGAATGCTGATAAAGGTTGGTAGATGTAACTGCAGAAAGTTGAGAGGATTTTGTTATTGGGTTTTCCAGGCCACATAAGATAAAAAACAAGAAATTAAAAGGAGTGGATTTATTAGGGTCCAACTGTTATCTTAAAAGGCATGAAATTCATTTATTTAACAAAAATTCACCTAGTACTATAATAGGGCTTCCCTGGTGGCTCAGATGGTAAAGTACTATACTAGGTTTTATGAGAATATCAAATTTTTGATGAAAAAATTGTCTTCATTTTACAAACCAATGGGAAAAAAATCTTCCCTCTTTTAGTCAATGGAAACCCTACCATTCTACCATTCATCTAGTTGCTTGGAGAAGAACCCAGGAGTCAACATTAACTCCTTCCTTTCCTTCATCTATCCTCCATACATGCACACACAACATACACACACACATCCCGTATCCAACACTGGGAAGCCCTGTCAATTCTATTTCTAAACCAAGTCTGGAATTTGACTGGTATTTGCATCTCCACTGCCTCAATCTTAATCCAAACCACTAACATTTTTCATCTGGACTACTATAGTAGCCTCTGTTAAAGAATAAAAATTCAACTGAATACAATTTACAAACCTTATTGGCTTTATTCAGTGATTCATGAGTTGGGCAGCATCCAATCTAGCAGATACAAAGGAATTCTGAGGAGCCATACAAGGTAAGAATTTTATAGACAGAAGGAAGCAGAAACCAGGAAGTTGGACAAGGTAACAAAGCAGATTGATTATTGCAAGATTACTTTCCTTTAGGGGATGGCAGGGGTTTATTTGTCAGATTACCTAACTAGCACTGATCAGATTGCTGATTGGCTGGTTTAAGATTCCATTAGTGGGAGAGCTGAGAGTGTAATTAAATTACAGCTCAGTTTGGTAAAGTGAGGCTTAGCATAAACCACTCCATTTTGAGTCTTGAAACATTACTTTACCAACAAAGGTCCATCTAGTCAAGGCTATGACTTTTCCAGTGATCATGTATGGATGTGAGAGTTGGACTGTGAAGAAAGCTGAGTGCCGAAAAATTGATGCTTTTGAACTGTGGTGTTGGAGATGACTCTTGAGAGTCCCTTGGACTGCAAGGAGATCCAAGCAGTCCATCCTAAAGGAGATCAGTCCTGGGTGTTGATCGGAAGGACTGATGTTGAAGCTGAAACTCCAATACTTTGGCCACCTCATGTGAAGATTTGACTCATTGGAAAAGACCCTGATGCTGGGAGGGATTGGGAGCAGGAGGAGAAGGGGACGACAGAGGATGAGACGGCTGGATGGCATCACCAGCTCGATGGGCATGAGTTTGAATAAACTCCGGGAGTTGGTGATGGACAGGGAGGCCGGGCGTGCTGCGATTCATGGGGTCTCAAAGAGTCGGACATGACTGAGTGACTGAACTGAACTGACTGAACTTGTTTCCTCCTGATAACCAACAGCGATAACATAGATCAGATAATTATACTCACCTACATAAAACCTTCTAACAGTTTCCAACTGCTCAGAAAATAAAATTATCACCATACCCTGAAAGACCCTACATGTTTTCCTGACCACCTTCCAACACTTCCCTCATTCAAAACACCTCCAAAAAAAAAAAGTTATCATAACTGGAAAAAAAAAGCAAATCATCTCCTTCACACGGGGACATAAGTCCCATCTTAGTTCCTAGAATATGCTAAACACCTGTTCAACTTGGGGGTTTTGAACTTGCTGTTCCTCTGCCTAGAGCATGCTTCCTCTGGCTTTTTCCATGACTGGCTCTTATTCAACCCTAATGTCACTCTTCCTCGATAATTTCATTAAAAATGTCTCAGTTTACTACCTATGATAGCACTTTAATGATTCCCATCATAACACCAAAGACAATCTGTAGTCATTTTATGGGTTTCCTTTTGTTGTTTGTATTTCCCACTAGAATGTAAATTCCATGAGGGCAGGGACAATGTGCGTCTTATCCCCAGTTCCTAGAATAGGGCCTAGCATATGGCAGACATTCAAAAATGCAGCTTGAATAAATGAATTGCTCAAAAACAACTAACCAATAAACAAAGCAGAATGAAAGTATACTGAATTACACATAAGATAAAATTTGTGAGAGCACATAAAGAAGAGATGATAAATTCTCCTTGTCTAATAAATATAATGACAATGAGAGTGTTTAAGGCAAAACTAATCTATGCTACTAGAGGTCAGAATGATGCTTTCTCTTGGAGGGATGCGGGTTCTGTTTCTTTATTTGGGTGCTAACTACCCAACTGTGTTCAGTTTGTGCAGTTTTCTGGATGTATATTATATTTCCAAAAACAGTGAAAATTGAGGAAAAACATACTTTATATGGACCATGTGACATCAAGGTACAATAACAAATGTTCATAATGGTGGCCTAAGTGATCAATAAGATTAAGTTATGTTTATTGTGAACTACTTTATAAAACTCCAAGTGTGTGATGTACTTTTTAAAAGATTTCCACTAAAAATAGTTAACATTATGCCACTGAGTTAGGCCTATTATCTGCAAGTTTGACTTAAGTGGAGTACCTTGTGCTTCCCTGATGCTCAAGAAATAAAGTATTAATACATTAATGCCATTAGAACAACCACAAGATCCAGGTGAGGACCACTACGCCATTTTACAGAAGAGAACATTGAGGCCCAGAGAAGTTATCCAATTTTTTTATAGTTGCACATGCAGAAAGGCTGGAGTCAAGTTCCTCTGACTCTAGGAGCAGTACAGTATGCCTCTCACTACTCCCTGTATGAGTACATGGCAATCTGGGAAGAGAAGAGGCGGAGCCAATGGAGTTGCGCTTGGGCCATCTCAGGAAGAACCATCTGATAAGAAGATCCTCTGTGAGCGATGACCATCTTCAAGACTCCCTTTAACATCTCCCATGACTCCTCTCCACCTGCTTTGAGTGGCACTTCGAATTCTTTTTTTTTTTTTTTTTTTTTTTGTGAGCACTGAAACTATGAATCCTCATTAAGCATTCACTGAGTCTAACCACCGATATAGCTAGGCTCTGAGTGCAGCCATGTTTTATTTCTAGGGTCCTCTGTACATCTGTTCTCTGGTTATAAATAGTAATAAACAGAAATCACCCTGCAAAATTACCATCCTCTGTTGAGGCCTAGAAATTTCACTTCAAAGCTGATGAAATCATTTAAGCCAATGCCTGTATAACCACTCCTTAAACATCTATGTTCAAGACATTAATTTATGAACCAATCAAGGATTATCAAGTCCTGATTGAATGAGAATGTAGGCTATTAGAGGAAAAGAAGTGAGACGCATAAAGTCATAAAGTGGTCTCAGGAAGTCCAGTTTTCCCAGAATTCTATCAGATCTTGAGGGCTTGGTACAGGCCTCTCCTTGGGCCAATAAGATTAATATGTGTAATTCACATAAACCAACATAACCACATAGCCCCCATGTGAGCATCAGAAATGACAGAAATGGCCCAAGCCCAACTCCTATCCCAGGAGGAACCCAAACTTGATCCAAAGTTCTAAGATAAAGCACTAGATAAGACCAAGAATTGATTGGACTTGAGACCAGATTAGATTTAACAAAGCCTAGGGGCTTCCCAGGTAGCCCTAGTGGTAAAGAACCCACCTGCCAATGCAGGAGTCGTAAGAGACCCAGGTTTGATCCCTCGGTCAGGAAGATTCCCTGGAGGAGGAAATGGCAACCCACGCCAATCTTCTTGCCTAGAGAATCCCACAGACAGAGGAGCCTGGTGGGCTACAGTCCAGGGGGTCACAGAGTCGAACACAACTGTGAGGCTGAGAACAAGCTCACAAGCTCCAGCTCAGAGTCAGTTTTCTGGGAACAGGGAACTTGACCTCAAACAAACCCTTATAAAATATAGAAGTTATTATAAGTTTGGGAAACTTAAAGGTCATGAATGTAAATAGCTACAATATGAATGCAGCAGAAAATATCTTCCTTGGAATATTATTTTAGAAGCAGTAAATTGAGACACTGAAAGGAGGACAACGTGAAACTGTCACGGGCAAAGCCCATGAACAATGCCCAGGAAATAACAAATAGAATTTGGGCAATAAAACAAAAGTCTAACCTTTTGCTTTCCCTTTGTGCTTAGTCAAGTTTCACTTGCTCAGAGGGTGCCGCCTACAGAGGTCTTGCACGCAGCACTTAAGACTGGAGTTCCAGGTGCAAAACGGCAGCAACCACACCTCGATTCAAGCTGATGGCGGCAGGGAGTGTGCAGAGATGCTGGGCTTCACCCTGAAATCCTGGCCTTGATTAACACGTCTGCGCGGCTGGAGAGAACTCTGCGCCCCTCCCCCTGAACCAGAGATATCTACAAAGCAGCCCCGCCCACAACCTGACCAGTGGTGAAGAGCAAGTGCTCACACCTCCCGTCTTTCTTTGATGAAGATTAAAAGCTTCCTTTTGTTTCTGAACTGAACTTGATTTCCTTCCATTGGTTTCAAGGACGCCAGGCAGAAGGACCTTTGATGGGGACCAACTCAGGAGGGTCCATAACAAAACTGCAATTAAAAAAAAAAAGATTTAGCTTAGACTTCGGTTTAATTTTAGGGATGTTTCAGCCTACAGCTATTTTAGAACTGGAGACCCAGCGGAAGTGCTGAGTTTTTGTCTGTGGTAAACTGTGCATGGAGAGACCAAGGGTTGATATTTTTAATATCTAAAAAGCTCATCTATATCAATAAATAAAAGCATGAATACTTCAAAAGATATAAATGTTTAATGGTGTGAGTAGATAACTCAAAAGCAAGCATATATTAAAAACATCTCTAGTAATTTAAACTGAAATTAAACAAAGCGATATTTTCCCTATTAAATTAGAATACATTAAAAAATTATGAAATTCCTAACCCTGGCGAGGTTTCGATAAAATAAGTTCTTACTTACTGCCAGTGGGGTGCAAATTGGCAGTCTTTTGGGGAAGTAGTTTAAAGTTTGATAGTAAAACTAAGAGATTAACATCCTTGGTCAAACTAAATCCATTTCTTGGAACCTATCATGGCTTCCGGTCCCATCACTTCATGGTAAATAGATGGGGAAACAGTGGAAACAGTGGCTGACTTTATTTTTGGAGGCTCCAAAATCACAGCAGATGGTGATTGCAGCCATGAGACTAAAAGCCGCTTACTCCTTGGAAGGAAAATTATGACCAACCTAGATAGCATATTAAAAAGCAGAGACATTACTTTGCCAACAAAGGTCTCTCTAGTCAAGGCTATGACATTTCCAGTGGTCATGTATGGATGTGAGAGTTGGACTGTGAAGAAAGCTGAGCGCTGAAGAATTGATGCTTTTGAACTGTGGTGTTGGAGATGACTCTTGAGAGTCCCTTGGACTGCAAGGGGATCCAAACAGTCCATCCTAAAGGAGATCAGTCCTGGGTGTTCATTGGAAGGACTGATGTTGAAGCTGAAACTCCAATACTTTGGCCACCTGATGCCAAGAGCTGACTCATTTGAAAAGACCCTGATGCTGGAAAGATTGAGGGCAGGAGGAGAATTGGATGACAAAGTGTGAGATGGTTGGATGGCATCACCGACTCAGTGGACATGGGTTTGGGTAGACTCCAGCAGTTGGTGATGGACAGGGAGGCCTGGCATACTGCGGTTCATGGGGTCGCAAAGAGTCAGACACGACTGAGCGACTGAACTAACTAGCTAATTCTCAAGAAACAATTCCAAATATGGTAAAAGTTTTGTTCTACATTTCTTTTTATCACAGCATTAATTCAATTTGCAAAACTGTGAAAACAAATGTGAGACATTAAACCTATTTATTCATTTGATGGACTGTTATGCAATCATAAATGATTACAAAGAGTTTATAAAAATTTGGGAAGTGCTCATAACAATGCTAAGTGAAGTTTTAAAAGATACATACATTATGTATTTCCCTCTTCTATTGAGTGGAAAATTTCTCTTCCACCTGATATAGCTTTTGGACAACTATATCCCACATTTAAAATATTTTTTCTCAACAATTTAAGATACTGAAAAGATATTGTATATCTCAGGTTTTTTTTTTTCATTTTAAGATGATCCCTGTTGTGTTGGACACGTTTCTTTCACATCCATTGTCTCCAGCAATCAGACAAAATGGTTCACTGGAACTTTTGATTGGAACACAATACAGTAGCATGTTAAAACACTGTCCCACTGTGGGATGACTTCAAGAATTTTAGGGTTTTTAAATAGTTCAAAGCCCTGGATCATCGCCCTAACTCTATTTGCTCTGGCAAATGCAGTAAAAAGATTTTATTTATTGAACTACCAAAGGAAATTTACCTCAAGGTGACTCAACCCATAAAGCCATCAACAGTGAAACCCAAGGACTTTCTGGCAGAAAGACTGCATCCTGTTGGTGTTGGCTCCTGCAGGAAGAGCTGCTTCATCATTAACCAGTTAGTCTACATGTTATGAGTGGTGTACAGCCAGAAGAAATGGTAATGGCTTTATGTTTTATATAAATGTTCCAGAGTAAAATCTACAGTTAGGTACTAGAAACACAGACAAACTTCTGCATTTCTCTGCATCTTTCAAACAATACTTCTTGAGGGAAGAAATGCTCATCAGATAGCTTGATCTGTGACTTAATTCCTTAGCATTGCTGCCCTTGATGAGTTTGATACATATAAAAGTCTATTCTGTTACCAGAGCAGTACTTGGGAAATCACTTGCATATTACCAAAAAATGTGTTCGTATAACATAATTTAGATGTTTAAATTTGCATTTCAAATTTAAAAAATGATGAGAAATATATCATTTATCCTCTTGTCATGTGTGCATGTGTGCTCAGTCATGTGTGACTCTTTGCAACCCCCTGGACTGTAGCCAGTCAAGCTCCTCTGTTTATGGAATGTTCCAGTCAAGAATACTGGGGTAGGTTGCCATATCTATCTCCAGGGGATCTTTCCAACCCAGGGATTGAACCTGCATCTTTTTCTTCTCCTGCATTGGCAGGCAGATTCTTTACCACTGTGCCACCTGGGAATAAACTTGCAAAAGTTATTTGTAATATGTGTTATCTTGGCTTTGAAATATGAAATCAGTGGTTTTCTTATTTTTTTATACTTGACTTTTATTGTCTTATTTCTTCTCAGTGGGATATGATTTTCTATAAGAAGGTAATAACAACATGAATTTTAAGAGCATTTAATATTTGTTGTAACAGTATGATTATTTGTCTCAACCACAGATTTACATACACTCCTATACCAAAAACAAAGGGAATTCCCTGGCAGTTCAATAGTTAGGACTGTGTGTCCTAATATGGATTTTCACTGCTGAGGAGGGCCCAGGTTCCATCCTTGGTTGGGGAACTGGGATCCCACAAGTCTCACAGTGTGGCCAAAACCAAAAACAAACAAATTTTTAAAAAAATCTTTATCCTCAGGTGTAATTCAGTTCAGTTCAGTTGCTCAGTCATGTCTGACTCTTTGTGACCCCATGAATTGCAGCATGCCAGGCCTCCCTGTCCATCACCAATTCCCAGAGTCTACCCAAACTCATGTCCATTGAGTCAATGATGCCATCCAACCATCTCATCCTCTGTTGTCCCTTTCTCCTCCTGCCCCCAATCCTTCCCAGCATTAGAGTCTTTTCCATTGAGTCAGCTCTTGGCATCAGGTGGCCAAAGTATTGGAGTTTCAGCTTCAACATCAGTCCTTCCAATGAACACCCAGGACTGATCTCCTTTAGGATGGACAGCTTGGATCTCCTTGCAGTCCAAGGAACTCTCAAGAGTCTTCTCCAACACCACAGTTCAAAAGCATCAATTTTCCGGCACTCAGCTTTCTTCACAGTCCAACTCTCACATCCATACATGACCACTGGAAAAACCATAGCCTTGACCAGACGGACCTTTGTTGGCAAAGTAATTAGAGCAAATCAATTTTGTTAAGAGAACAGTCAACATTCAACAGAGTTTAGCAAAGATATGGAGGAACTGGAACTCTTGTACCTTGCTAATAGGGATGTAAAATAGTACAACCACTTGGCAAACAGTTTGACAGTTTCTTAAAAGGTTGAACACATTCTCACTGTACAATCCAGCCATTCCAACTAAAGGTTTTATCCAAGAGAAATGAAAGTATAAATCTATACAAATACTTGCACAGAAATGTTCATAGCAGTTCTGCTGTAATAAACAAAAACTAAAATCAACCTAAATATCCATTCAAAGGTGAGTGAATAAACAAATATGATATATTTGTTACCAAGTCCAAACTCACTCTGCTCACTGTATGACAGGCCAATCAACCTAGAGACAGGGTGTTGAGGCATGGAATACAACTTCATTTGGAAAGCCAGCTGACCAAGAAGATGGCAGACTGATATCTCAAAATAGCCATCCTATTAGGATCTGGATGACAGGTTCTTTTATAGAACAGAGATGGGGGGAGATGAGGAAGTAAAGTAAAAAGGCCATTAATCTTGCAAATATCTCCTGGAATGGCCAGTCTTGGGAAGGGGATGTGTTAATTTCTTCCTTCCTGTAGCCATCCACAGGTGGACAAAGGCACTTTGGTTTAATATTCAGGCAGAGGGGCAGGGTTCCCCACGGCTGGCCATTATATATGGACAGTATCGTTTTAGTGAAAAAAAGCAATGAGAAGCAAAGGTTAAAGTAAAAGAAACAGATCCAACGTGGAGTCAGTTCTTCTTCTAACATATCTACAGTTGTCCATCATCTACAGATATCTCATATCAGCAATAAAAAATGAACTGCTGATATACATAGTATCATGGATGAATTTCAAAATAATACACTGAATAAAATCAGATAAAAAAGAATACATTCTATTTTGAGTCCTTGTATCCAGCATTCTAGAAAATTCAAGCGCATCTAAAGTCATAGAAAGCTGATTGGTGCTTCCTCAGGAATTAGGAGTCTGCAGGGGTAGGAGAGTAGGATGGAAAAGTAGCTCAAGGAAACTTTGATGAGGGCTGATGAATATGTTCATTTTCTAAAATGTGGTCATGGTTTCAGGTGTGTATACACAAGTCAAAATGTATGAAATTGTACTCTAAATCTGTGCAGTTTGCTGTATGTCAATTATACCTCAATAAAGCCTTTAAAAATTGGAAGTCCCCTGGTAGTCCAGTGGTTAGGACTTGGCATTTTCACTGCCATGGTCCCAGATCCCACAAGCCATCCGGTGCAGCCAAAAAATAAATAAAAATGAAGGGGACTTCCTTGGTGGTCCAGGGATTAAGAATCCACCTTCCAATGCAGTGGACTTCCCTCGTGGCTCAGACGGTAAAGCGTCTGCCTACAATGTGGGAGACCCGGGTTCGATCCCTGGGTATGGAAGATCTCCAAATGGCAACCCACTCCAGTATTCTTGCCTGGAAAATCCCATGGACAGAGGAACCTGGTAGGCTACAGTCCATAGGATCGCAAAGAGTAGGACACAACTGAGCAACTTCACTCACTTCCAATGCAGTGGACGTGGGTTTAATCCCTAGTCAGGGAACTAAGATCCACATGCTGTAACTAATACCTGAGGTAGCCAAGTAAATAATAAGTTGATAAATATTAATATCATGAGGTCTTTAACAATGAATAAATAATAGAAGGAATAATGTTCAACAGAACAAAGGTTGTAAGAAAAAACAATAAGATGTGATGACTGAATTTCTTTAAAAGAGGAAACAAAATTTATACATCTTGTCTTTTAAAGAATTGCTTAGGAGACTTCCCTGGTGGTCCAGTGGTTAAGACTCCGTGCTTCCACTGAAGGGGGCCCGGCTTCCATCCTTGGTCAAGGAATTGCTTGGGAAGCTACACGAGGACAAGCAACAGAGCTGGAAGAATCTTATAGAGGGGATAGTTACTTAGTGCCTTTCTATTCACTAGGTCTTCAGCTATGTAATAATACCCCTGGGAGAGATAGAGATATTTTATTAAAATATCAACAATAATGCAATCTCTCCATCAGAGATTTGGGGACAGCAAAGTAGAATCCTGAGCACATAAAATCCTGACCCAAATATAATCTAAAGTTTCTCCATCCAAGAGAGAAGGATATAAAAAATTAAAAACCCTTAGAATACAAAGCAGGCACTCACCTGACAGATTGCAGCCTATTCTATAGGCAAGGAAAGGTGTCTAGGAAGTGCATGTGAGGACATATATCATTCTGCAGAAACTCTTCTTTTAGTAAAACTCCACCCATGGACAATTTCCCCAAGCATCAGTTAGTATTTAAAAGTTAAACCCAATTGAAAGATTTTACATTTCACTTGGGTAAGAGCAAAGTAGAGAGAGTGATAACAAAGGAAGGCCAGAAGCCTGGGGGTCTGCTATCTCTGATTTGATGTGCCAGCCACGGAAGCAGATATCCTAAACAAGTTAGGAATATTGGATCTGTCTTCTTCCTCGAAGCAAAGGATTAATCCTATTGAATATATCTTCCCTCTGAGGCTGCTTTGGAACTGTTGTTTAACCCTAAATCTTCTCTGAATCCTTTTGGCATATGGCTTTGAGATAACAATACGAAAATGAGCTTTGAATCTTATTTTTAAAGACCTTCATGAACAGAAAGAATAGGTTCACATCTAAAAGTTCTGACATGAACAGGGAGATTTCCAGGGTAACACAAGGGTGAAACAGACAAGAAAATGATGAGAAAGACAAAGAATACAAAAAAGAGATGAGAAGAGGGAAAGATGAACTCTAAGTCTGATTATTTTGAGGTTGTTGTTTTTCTTCAGTCACTCAGTCATGTTTGACTCTTTGTGACCCCATGGATTGCAGCACACCAGGTTTCCTGTCCTTCACTATCTCCTGGAGTTTGCTAAAACTCATGTCCATTGAGTCAGTGATGCCATCCAGCCATCTCATCCTCTGTTACCCCCTTCTCCTCCTGCCCCCAATCCCTCCCAGCATCAGGGTCTTTTCCAATGAGTTAGCTCTTCACAACAGGTGGCCAAAGTATTGGATCTTCAATTTCAGCATCAGTCCTTCCAATGAATATTCAGGACTGATCTCCTTCAGGATGGACTGGTTGGATCTCCTTGCAGTTCAAGGGACTCTCAAGAGTCTTATCCAATACCACAGTTTAAAAGCATCAATTCTTCAGTGCTCAGCCTTCTCTATAATCCAACTCTCACATCCACACATGACTACTGGAAAAACCATAGCTTTGACTAGATGGACCTTTGTTGGCAAAGTAATGTCTCTGCTTTTTAATATGCTGCCTAGGTTAGTCATAGATTTTCTTCCAAGGAGCAAGTGTCTTTTAATTTCATGGCTGTAGTCACCATCTGCAGAGATTTTGGAGCCCAAGAAAATAAAGTCTGTCATTATTTCTACTGTTTCCCCATCTATTTGTCATGAAGTGATGGGACCGAACAGCATGACCTCAGTTTTTTAAATGCTGAGTTTTAAGCCAGTTTTTTCACTCTCCTTTTTCACTTTCATCAAGAGGCTCTTTAGTTTCATTCGGATAATGATTAAATTAGCCGAAAAGAACAAATAAAGATCATCCACGCAGAAATTCATAGAGGGAAAATGAAGCCCAGGAAGCAACGCAAATAAAGAGGTGACATTATAAAACATTGTGCTGCTCTTGCTGGTACCTAGAGTGTATGTGTAGGAGGTGGGAATTGGGGCAGGAGAGTGGGGGGCCAAACAGGAAGTTGACATTGGCGATATGACTAGCTAGACTATTGATCTTGTTTGGAATTTACCAAATAACAATATTTTAAAAATTAAAGTGTTAGCATTCCAATAGTAATAGGTATATAAGTCAAGGGTGACTGCTAATGGTTTGTGTGGACTATTATGTAGAAATTACTTCAGTGATGGGACTTCCCTGGTGGTCCAATGGTTAAGAATTCATCTTTCAATGCAGAGGACATGGATTCAATCCCTGGTCAGGGAACTAAGATCCCACGTGATGTAGGGCAACCAAGTCCACATACCACAACAAGAAGCCCTTGTGCCACAACAAGAGAAACCTGTGCACCACAACTAGAGGAAACCCATGTACCACAACGAAGACCCAGCACTGTTAATAAATAAATAAATAATTTGTTTAAAAAGAGCACATAAAAAAAGAGAAAGAAATAACTTCATTGATGATTATGAGCATGCATCAACCTATTTAAGTGTATTTAAGGACTTCCCTGATAGCTCAGTTGGTAAAGAATTTGCCTGCAATGCAGGAGACCCCAGTTCGATTCCTGGGTTGGGAAGATCTGCTGGAGAAGGGATAGGCTACCCACTCCAGTATTCTTGGGCTTCCCTGGTGGCTCAGCTGGTAAAGAATCTGCCTGCAATGCAGGAGACCTGGGTTCAATCCTTGGGTTGGGAAGATCCCCTGGAGAAGGGAAAGGCTCCTCACTCCAGTATTCTGGCCTAGAGAATTCCATGGACTGTATAGTCCATGGGGTCACAGAGTCAGACATAACTGAGTGACTTTTCACTATCATTATCACAATCACTGGCATGAAACGCAGACAGCCTCTGTCATATGGAAGCATGCAATCCAGCTGGGAAGCTGAACAATGCAAATAGAAATGAATACACTAAGTTCTTAAGAGTTCAAAATGCAAGCAGTTCTGTTGGAACAGCTGGAAACTCGCTGCAGTGGTAATTCCATGCAGCCCAAAGATAATAGGGCTAACAAAAGTTTCAGTCTAAGTGTTCAAAGGGTTGTTTGCTGTTTTTCTGAGACATCAAGTATTTATAAACAAACTATGACTTTGGCCTGTCAGACTTGGTAATTTTGTCCTTTGCTTCTCAGTTGTGGGCAAGTGAAGTTTTCAAAATGGTGTAGGAGGGAAAAGACTCTAGACTGACAAAAGACAGATGAACAAGAAAAAACAAGCAGAATTTATTAACATGTGTATGATGTGTGCACATGGAAGCACTTGGTGGTGAGTAACTCAAAGGAGTGGTCAAAACTTGGGCTTATATAGTATTAATATCTTAAGAACAGAACAATAAATTTGCAGAGATTTGACAAGACAAAGAACCAGGGTTTTAGGCTTCTGAGGGTAGCAAACTGTGGGAAGGTAAATACAGGGCAGAAACTAATGGCAGGTAAAGGTTACTTGTTCAGGCCCATCTTGGTGCTGACTTTGCATCTTCTTCATGGTCATGAAACTTGCCTGGGAGAGGGGATTTATGGCAGTCCTCATTTCTCAGAACTGTCTCGTTTTATATAGATAAGGAAAGCTCTGGAAGGCTTCATTTTGCTTCTGTTGATTCCCATTTGCCTCCAGTTGAAAATGATCTTTATGCCAAAGTGACATTTAGGTATGCCATATTCTGTTATCCTTTGATGGGAACAGC
Source organism: Odocoileus virginianus (assembly GCF_023699985.2). NCBI lineage: Eukaryota > Metazoa > Chordata > Mammalia > Artiodactyla > Cervidae > Odocoileus > Odocoileus virginianus. The sequence continues at coordinate 15,901,127 of NC_069708.1, forward strand.
AAAAGTAAAAGAAAATGGATTTCTCTGTTCCCAGAGACAGTGTTTCTGGGTGCATTATCCAAGGAATTTACTCCCTCCTAAACACAGCAGAAACTGAACATCTGTTCTGATCACTGAAAAAGTAATGACTGAAGTGATCATTGAGACCTAAGAATCAATAGAGACTAGAAAACTTTCAGTGATTTTTAAGTTACAGCTGGTTGACTAAGGCAGATGATCTTAAGAATTTTTGTGGCATGGACCCTTTGGCAGTACGGATAACAATTTTTCTAAACAAATAAAGCAAATGATCTAAGATTACAAAAGAAACCAATTACATCAAAACACAGTTATCAAAGTATTAAAACTTTTATGGTACAGTATTGCACTTAGTCAGTCGTGTCCAACTCTTCGTGACCCAATGGACTGTAGACCACCAGCCTCCTCTGTCCATGGAATTTTTCAGCCAAGAAACACTGGAGTGGGATGCCATTTCCTTCTCCAGGGGATCTCCTCAACCCAGCAATTGAACCCACATCTCCTCTGTCTCTTGCATTGCAGGTAGATTCTTTACCTGCTGAGCCATAGGGAAGACTGTAACACAGTATACGTGTGATTTTTTAAATTAGTGCATTAAATAGAAAGGTGTAGCAGTGGACTTCATAACTAGTTTTTTTTATAACTAGTTTGAAGTATTGTAATAAGTACAAATGATTTTCAAGATTATTGCAAGAACTACTATATAACAATGCTTGTGATTCTTGTTGGTGACAAAGTCACAGGTGCTGCTAATACTTCTGTGGTTTGTTACCCACATTTGAAATTGAAAAAATGCTAATTTCAGTTAGAGGTTGGTGAAAGTGTAACCCAGCAGGACGCTGTAAGACTCTTGGGCACTGAAGCCTTTCAAATAGTTGCCAATCTGTTAGGAAAGAGGCTTTCTTGGTGGCTCAAATGGTAAAGAATCTACCTACAACGCAAGAGACCCAGGTTTGATCCCTGACTTGGGAAGAGCCCCTGGAGAAGGAAACGACAACCCACTCTAGTATTATTGCCTGGGAAATCCCATGGACAGAGGAGCCTGGCAGGCTACAGTCCATGGGCTTGAAAAAGAGTCAGACACGACTGAGCAACTGACACCTTGGGCTTCCCACGTGGCTCAGTGGTAAAGATTCTGCCTGCCAATGAAGGAGATTCAGAAGATGTGGGTTCAATCCCTGGGTCAGGAAGATACCCTGGAGGAGGAAATGGCACCCCCTTCCAGTATTCTTGCCTGGAAAATTCTATGGACAGAGGAGCCTGGTGGGCTACAGTACATGTGGTTGCAAAGAGTCAGACAGGACTGAGCCAGAACATGAATAAGGGAAGAGAGGGAATGCAGAGACAAGGGAGGAGAAGCCAAGGAACAGTAGTACAATCTTGGGTCAGGGCCCTGGTTCCACCTCAGGGGATGCACATAACAATATCTCTGAGCTCTTTACAGGATTGAAACCCCAAACGGATAGAAATGTCAGCATTCTTCTTTCCAGAAAGGACTACCTGAGGCCAGATTAAAACTAGAGAAACTCATCAAGAGACAACCTGAAACCACATTAAAGAAGTGTAAGCCCTATACATACCCTTATCTTTATCAGCAACACCACACTTGAAACATTGCTATAAAACTCCTCATCAAATCCTCCCGGGTTGGGACACACAGTTTTGAGGGCAAAATCCCACTGTGTTCCCCTTTGCCTGGCAAAGCAATAAAGCTATTCTTGTCTACTTCACAAAACTCTATCTCCAAAATTCAATTCGGCACTGCTGTATGCAGGATGAGTTTTTAGCATCAAAAATGAAGATGTAAGATTTTTCCTTCTCACGATTACAGATCTTCCTGAATTCTATTAGTTAACCGTCATTTAAGAACCCCCCAAAATCTGTGGTCTTCTCATACACCCCCCAAAACTGGCTCTGCTAGTGTGTCCTGAGAAAATCCCCATTATATACCAAGCTACATGCTCAGACAACACCCAAGGCTTTCCAGACCCCCACCCCTTTTCGAATCATAGAAAAGTGGTCAGAAGACTGGGCAGTGTCTGGCCACTCTGCTATTTGCACAGTATCTGTTCATAACTTTTTACCCATAACTCTCTCAGCTTGCCCTGTATCTGATGGCCTTATGTAACTCATCTTTTGAAAAAAAAAATTACCATAATCATGATTTCAGATTTTAGTCCCCTCAGGACATTTAAAAAATTTTCATCTTAATGTATCACAAATGTACACTGAAAGGATTTCTGTGAACACAGTTGCTCTGTACTTGTAGCAAGAGCTGTTAGATTCAATTTTTTTTAAAATATGGAATGTGAAGCAATTGAAAATAATGAGGCTGACTTAGACTCATACTTATCAATCCAAACTGTTCTAAAGAACTTTCACCTCCATGCAAAGGATCATGGTGATGATAAAAGATACCAGGTCACACCTTCTCTTTTTAAACATTCTTTCCCGGCTCAGCAACTTTAGAATGGTATACTCAACCATGTGTATACACTGGGATTACAACTTCATTTCTGAAATACTTTAAGGGACTCATTCAAAAATAGAACATAGGAAGTAAACATAGCTCCAAATTCTTGCTTCTCAGAGGGTCACATTGATGCAGTTGACTGGTAATCAGGAGCCTGATCAGAAATACATGACAATGAGGTTTTTTTAATAAATAAAGATTGATTACCTTCCATATTGAAAGTCAAAGTGTTAGTCGCTCAGTTGTGTCTGACCCTTTGTGACCCCATTGACTGTAGCCTGCCGAGCTCCTCTGTCCATGGAATTCTGCAGGCAAGAATACTGGAGTGGGTTGCCATGCCCTCCTCCAGGGGATCTTCCCAACCCAGGGATCAAACGCACATCTCTTATGTCTCCTGCATTGGGAGGCAGGTTCTTTACCACTAGTGCCACCTGGGCTGAGTTTACATTCCATATTAAGTATTGATTATTGTATCCTGCTTTGTTTTGTTTTTAAGTAACTACAGTTGACCTTTCAGGGACTCCCTTGGGCATTTTTTAAAACTTTTTATTTAGTATTGGGGTATAGCTGATTAGCAATGTCATGATAGTTCAGATGAACAGAGAAGGGACTCAGCCATCCGTGCACATGTATCCCAGATGGGATTTTTTAAAATAGGCTTTAAAGAAGAGAACATTTACAAAAGTATGAACTGCATTAAGGGAACCAATAAGAGATGCTGAAACTTGCAGGGATTAGCCATGTTGGAGAGCCATTACTTGGCCTAACTGGGCATGGGGAAGAAATGAAGGAGTTAGAGGAAGACAACCATGGCCATGACCTCATATAAATGGGGAGAAGGTGTGGGGGTGGGGGAAGGGGGACAGAGATGTTGAAGTTAATGGAATATACACTGACCTTTCTCCCTTGTCCTTCACTCTCTTGGCACCTCCCACTCCTATGGCCCAGCCCAATGAGAAGTTAAAGAGCAGGAGTCCCCAGGCCATGTCTTCCATGGGTGTTAGAGCAAGGTAGAGAAGGGTGGAAAATCAGTTTGCAGAAGGGAGAAATGGGGAATAACCAGCACACGGCCTCAGCTTTTTTGAACAGTATTTATACAAAAGAACAAGTTGGGGAAATTGAAAATGATTATCTGGTTTATAACTCAAGTCCCTCAGAAGATGATGCTTTTAAGGAACATCTTGTTTGCCTGTCATTCCAGTCCCTTATTGATCAAATTGTGGAGATAATTGTTTGTTTACCTTACTATCTGACATTGCCTTCCTGGTCCCAGTCAGTGGGAATGCCTGGAGCTTATCTCTAAAGTGAGACAGATTTGAGCTTAAATTTTTTATCTGCTCCAAGGAAAGCACTGCCTGTTTGTTGTTGTTGTTGTTGTTTAATCATTCTTGTTGTTCAAATTCTGTCTTGAAATATTAAAAGTTAAAGGGATGATTCAAAGAAACTGGACTTCAAATTGCCTAGAGCAACATGATACAGAAGGTTCTCTGACTCTTCGACTGTTGAGGTAAGGGAAAAAGTAAACACGTTTATAAATGTCAGACACAGCCCCTCTAGGGGCTATTGATGCAGACAGCCAGAGACGGCATTAAAAAAATTATCTAAAGGGCTTGATTCAATATCATTGCTGACCAGAAGTCTGGGAAAGAACTGATGTTGATGCGCTTGGAAAGTCTTACCTATCCCCGATCAATGTCACTGCATACAAGACCCTCTTTAAAGGGGCCAGCAGCTGAGATGACAAACTTAGTTTCTATCTTACCGCTCTACATTCAGTGCCTTGCTCTGTGCTTAAGTCACCTGTTACTGGTTCAGAAACTCAACCACAAGCATTTCTACTTCTTGGATGTGGTACACTCTTCTGAGAATTTCATTCAGTCGACATATGCCCTATCTCTGGTCATCACCATGATAATCAGTTTGGTTCCTTCCCACAGTGGGGTTTCATGTAAAAGTATTATTCTGTTAGTGTTCTATGATTTTCTCTGGCCACCCTCCCTTCACGGATACACAGAGGGTCAATTTCACTGTCCTCCAGTCTACATTGTAGATGAAATAAAGAAATCTTAAAGATATTCAAAAAACTTCTAGCTTTGTGTTAAATGAAGAGTCTCAGAAATGTGTGTACCAGTTTTTCCTCTCCCAGAAATTAGTTGAGACAGAGTTTAGGCAAAGTGGAAAGAGATGGCAAAACAGAAGCCCAAATGGAAGAAGCACTGAATAGTGGGAGGAATGAATTTTCTGTCATAACAACCAGAGTGCTGAGTAAAAGGAATCCCCTCCCCCTCTCCTAGCCAACTGATAATCTCCAGACAAACACCTTTTGAAAATACTGGACATGTATAAGTCTCTTTTCCCACCCCACCTTTGACCACAAGATGGGGATGGCAGGTAAGAAAGGAGAATCTTTGCCCCTGGTAAGCTGGACCTAAACAGAAACATTTGGGAGTAGCCTTTTTGAGCAGGGAAACAGTAGATAGAATTTACTGTTTCACATTCATTTAAAGAGTTATATTGGAAGCATTACACAGTTACATTGGAAGCATTAAGCTCGCTGCTTGTGACTCAAAACTCCAAATAATAATGGCTTAAATAAAAGGAAATGTATCTCTCATGTAAAAGAAGTCTACAAACATACATACTCCTTGCATCTAATGACTCTGCCAGCCTCCTTTCATCTCATAGTCTCAGGGAATGGAATAGCAATGGGAATTCCAGCCTTCATGTCCATATTCCAGGTAATAGGAAGGAAAGATGAGGGGACAATCTCTCCTTTAAGAAAACTTTCTGGGAGTTTCACTTGATATTTCCAATTATATCTATTTGCCAGAACTTGAAACCTAGCTTGAACATCTGGAAGTTCACATATTACTTGGAGAATTTTAAGCATTAATTTACTAGCGTTTGAAATGAGTGCTATTGTGCGGTAGTTTGAGCATTCTTTGGCATTGCCTTTCTTTGGGACTGGAATGAAAACTGACCTTTTCCAGTCCTGTGGCCACTGCTGAGTTTTCCAACTTTGCTGGCATATTGAGTGCAGCATTTTCACAGCATCATCTTTCAGGATTTGAAATAGCTCAACTGGAATTCCATCACCTCCACTAGCTTTGTTCGCAGTGATGCTTCCTAAGGCCCACTTGACTTCACACTCCAGGATGTCTTACTCTAGGTGAGTGATCACACCATCGTGATTATCTGGATCGTGAAGATCTTTTTTGTACAGTTCTGTGTATTCTTGCCACCTCTTCTTAACATCTTCTGCTTCTTTTAGGTCCCTACCATTTCTGTCCTTTATTAAGCCCATCTTTGGGCTCCAAAATCACTGCAGATGGTGATTGCAGCCATGAAATTAAAAGACGCTTACTCCTTGGAAGGAAAGTTATGACCAACCTAGACAGTATATTAAAAAGCAGAGACATTTTGCCAACAAAGGTCTGTCTAGTCAAGGCTATGGTTTTTCCAGTGGTCATGTATGGATGTGAGAGTTGGACTATAAAGAAGGCTGAGTGCTGAAGAATTGATGCTTTTTTTTACTGTGGTGTTGGAGAAGACTCTTGAGAGTCCCTTGGACTGCAAGGAGATCCAACCAGTCCATCCTAAAGGAGATCAGTCCTGGGTGTTCATTGGAAGGACTGATGTTGAAACTGAAACTCCAATACTTTGGCCACCTGATGCGAAGAGCTGACTCATTGGAAAAGACCCTGATGCTGGGAAAGATTGAGGGTAGGAGGAGAAGGGGACGACAGAGGATAAGATGGTTGGATGGCATCACCGACTCGATAGACGTGGGTTTGGGTGGACTCCGGGAATTGGTGATGGACAGGGAAGCCTGGCGTGCTACGGTTCATGGGGTCGCAAAGAGTCAGAGACAACTGAGTGACTGAACTGAACTGAGTCACTCAAGGAAGGCTGGAAAATTACAGCCTTTATTCTGAGCAGCAAAATCTGTGGGTTCCATTTCTAAGGAGAAAAGGGAAAACAGATATTGGGGTATAACTAACTGTGTCTTCCATGAAGATAATCACAGTGATCTTCTTTCATTTTGTTAAAAACAAGTCAACAGGCCCCAAATGGGGTCACTTATGCTAAGCCCCCCACCCCATGCTGTGCTGTGCTTGGTTGCTCAGTTATGTCCAACTCTTTGTGACCCCATGGACTGTAGCTCACCAAGCTTCTCTGTCCATGGGGATCCTCCAGGCAAGAATACTGGAGTGGGTTGCCATGCCCTCCTCCAGGGGATCTTCCCAACCCAGGGATCTAACCGGGGTCTCCTGCATTTCAGGCAGATTCTTTACCAGCTGAGTCACCAGGGAAGGCCCTCGACATCATCATACTGTGGCTTAATTACAATTTCAGCTCTCCTAGAAATGGAATTTTAAACCAGACAATCAGGAATTTCCTGATAAGCACGAGTTAGGTTAGCAAGATAGAGCCCTGTCATCTCCGAAGGGAAAGTAATTGTGCAATCACCAGTACACTTTTTGCCTAGTGTAACTTTCTTTTTCCTGCTCTCCTCTGCCTATAAAAATCTTTCATTTTGTACAGTGCCTTGAAGCTCCTTTCGTTTTGCTAGATCGAATGCTGCCTGATTCTTGAATCATTGAATAAAGCCAATAAAATCTTAAAATTTTTACTCAGTTGAATTTTGTTTTATAACAATTTACAATGGAATAAAGGATGGGAATTAACAGAAAATTAGAGAGAGAAAGAGATAAAATAACAGAAAAAAATGCATAAATTCTTGGCATTTATCCTTTTTAAGAGTGGAGTATGGTAAAAAAAATCTTAACCTGTAATGTGGCAACAGATATATGAACAGCCGATTTTAATATATTTATACTATGTGCAGTAGAAGATGTAATACAGTAGGATCAGAAGACAGACATTTATTCAAGATTGGAGCCTGGTCAAAGAGGGCTATTTTCAGGGCCAGTTTCATAATTTGCATGGCCCCATGCGAAATGAAAAGACAAAGCCCCTGTTCAAAAAGGACATCACTAATGCCACATGCAAGTGAGGCAATAAAAAACAGAGAACATGCATTTTGTGTTTATCTCCTCAGTTCACATGCATGTGTCATTGTCTCCTTGGGCTTCACTTACAAAACACAAGTTCAAAGATAAAATTATTGTTTCATGACAGTGACTTCAGGGTGTTAAAATAATGGCAGGACCCTCTTGATCATGGAGCCCTGTGGAACTGCACAGGTCACATGCCCAGCAAGCCAGTCCCAGGTGCTGTCGTAGACATGTGCCATTCATTTCCCTCTTCAAGAAAGGACTCTATAAATAAAATACTGGGAACTGCTGTATAGCACAGGGAACCATAGTGTAATAACCTGTAATAGAAAAGAATTTGAAAAAGAACATACAAATATACATGTGTGTGTGTGTGAGAGAGAGTAGCTCAGTTGTGTCCAGTGCTATGTGACCCTATGGACTGTAACCCACCAGGCCCCACTGTCCATGGGATTCTCCAGACAAGAATGCTGGAGAGGGTTGCCTTTCCCATCACCAGGGGATCTTCCCACCCAGGGATAGAACCTGGGTCTCCTACATTGAAGGCAGATTCTGTACTGTCTGAGTCACCAGGAGCCCATATATGTACATGTGTATGAATATGTACATAATAGAATCACTTGGCTGTACAATTGAAACAAACACAACATTGTAAATTAACTACATCAATAAAAATGGTTTAAAAATTTGACAGAAAGGGGAAAAAAAAGAAAAGAAAGGACCCTCTGCCCAGGCAAGGAGTGTGGTTAGCTCGTGAGCTCTAGATGTGATTTTCTTCAGGATCTGCCTCAACTTTAGAGCCTGCTTGGCAATATTCTTGGGGAAGCACAATCCAAGAATTAAGCAAAAGCAGTCTTGCTAGGGGCTTCCCTGGTGACCCAATGGTAAAGAATCTGCCTATGTGGCAAGAGACGTGGGTTCAGTCCCTAGCTCAGGAAAATTCCCTGGAGGAGGGCTTGACAACTCACTCCAGTATTCTTGCCTGGAGAATCCCATGGACAGAGGAGCCTGGTGAGCTACAATCCATTGGGTTGCAAAGAGTCGGACACGACTGAAGCAACTGAGCACACATGCACAGCCTTCTCAGGGCAACTCCCAGTGATGACTGAGCAAAACTCTGGTACTCCAGACTGGCCATTTCCACCCAACTTGGGGCTCCTCTGATGGTACCCTTTGCTTGGAGCTCCTGCTGAGTGGTCAGCAGTTAGATCTGCAATGCTGCCCAATTTCACTTCTGCCCTTTTCCTTTTCTACTGAATTTTTGCATTCCTAGTTTCAACTCAATATCTGCTACCCACAGAATCCTTAATCTGTGACAGCCTCATTTGGAAATTAGGTCTAGAATAATGGATACAGAGCACTTCCCTGGTGGTACAGTGGATAAGAATCTGCCTGCCAATGCTGGGGACATGGGCTCAATCCCTGGCCTGGGAATATTCCACAAACTGAGGAGCAACTAAGCCCATGGGCTACAACTACTAGGTCCATGCTCTGGAGCCCAGGATCCACAGCTACTGACGCCCATGCGCTTCGAGCCTGTGCTCCAAAACAAGAGAAGCCTCCACAATGAGAAGCCCTTGCACTGCAATGAAGAGGAGTCCCTGCTTACGGAAACTAGAGAAAGCCCACGCAGCAACAAAAACCCATTGCAACCATAAATAAATAAATAAATAATGGCAAAAAAATCATATAGCGGAAGAAAGAAGCCCCAGAGGCAGCACATTAACAGAAAAATATGAACCACTGTGCTGCTCTTGCTGGTGCATAGAATGTGTGTGTTGGGAGTAGGGGGTAGGGAAGCAGAATGGAGAGGAGCATGGAGGGCCAAACCAGGAAACTGACATTGACAATACAGCTAGACTACATCTCTTACTCAGACTTTACCTAATAGCAATATTTTAAAAATTAAAGTGTTAGCTCTTCAATAGTGATACGTATGTAAATCAAACATGCTTGCTAAGGGTCTATGTGGTGTATCATTCAGAAATAACTTCAGCACTGCTGTGAGCATGTATTAACCTTTGTAAGTGCATTTCCTGGTTTTGGCAATGCACTAATAACATAATTATAGGTGTTTCTTAGGAAGAAATCACTTAAAAATGCAATAATCCAAGTTAGAGTTGAATTTAACCCAAAATTAAATAATTTTAAATTAATTAAATTTAAAATCCACAGATTGAAAGGATTTATGATAACACACACATACAGTCATATTATTCTCACAAAATTGTTTAATTTCAGAAGTAAATAAAACAATTTCCTGTAAGTATTCTGAAAATAAAGACATATTTTAAAAAGACCTTAAAGTGAAGTGAAGTTGCTCAGTCATGTCCTACTCTTTGCAACCCCATGGACTGTGTAGCCCACCAGGCTCCTCTGTCTATGGGGATTCTCCAGGCAAGAATACTGGAGTGGGTTGCCATTTACTTCTCCAGGGGATCTTCCTGACCCAGGGATTGAACCTGGGTCTCCCACACTGCAGGCAGATTCTTTACCATCTGAACCACCAGGGAATTCCTAAAAAAAGATATTAAATGAAAATGCCAAATATAAACTTCCTAGATCCATGTTTAGGTACAATCATCATCCCAATTAAATCAATCACCAGAGTTTTTAACTGATGAAATTATTCTAAAATTTGTTTAACTCTATAGAAACATATTAACAGAAAGAATATGTGAGAAGATAACAAATAATTTGTAAAAAAGAATATTAAGAAGGGATTCATCTTTCCTTCTGGCAAAACCTACTATAAAGTGACAACAAGTAAATCAATGTGGCGCTGATGGCAATGTGGTGTTGTTGGCAATGTGGCAAAAATAAGCAGGTCAATAAAACAGAAAAAACAGTTCAAAACCAGATCCAGGATTTATCATATGATATAAAACAAATCAGTGGGAAATGGAAAGATTTTTCGACAGATAGTTTTGTTATGATTGATTAACTATTTGTGTGTGTGTATGTGTGGAGGGGTGTTATTTAGAACCTCATTCTACAGCACATAACAAAATCCATACCAATAGATTAGGATTAAATAATTTATTTTTAAAATATCAAACCATCAAAAAAACAAAAGAAAACATAGATTTTAATCCCTTCCAGTCTCTATGTTTAAAAGCAATGGAAGGGAGTTCCCTAGTCATCTAGTGGTTAGGATTCAGAGCTTTAACTGTCATGGCCTGGGTTCAGTCCCTGGGTAGGGAACTAAGATGCCACAAGTCAAGTGGCATGACCAAATAAATAAATAAATAAATTTTGTTTGAAAGCAAGGATTCTTTCACTAGAGAATAGGTAGGATCACATACACTGAAATTTTCTGCATATCTAAAATGCCATGCGTGTGTTTAGTCGCTCAGTCATGTCTGACTCTTTGTGCCCTCATGGACTGTGGACTGCCAGGCTTCTCTGTCCATGGGGATTCTCCAGGCAAGAATACTGGAATGGGTTGCCATGCCCTCCTCCAAGGGATCTTCCCAACCCAGGATTGAACCCAGGTCTCCTGCATTGCAGGCGGATTCTTTACTGACTGAGCCACCAGGAAAGCCCATAAATACTGCAGTGAGTAGCCTATCCCTTCTCCAGGAGATCTTCCTGACCCAGGAGTCAAACTGGGGTCTCCTGTATTTCAGGTGGATTCTGTGCCAGCTGAGCTACCAATACTGCCACAGATTTAGGGTGAGGACTGCAGGCTGTGTGACTTTGTTCTGATTGGTGGGTGGTGAGATAACAGGGTGGTGTTCCAGGAATCTTGTGCTCAGCTTGAAGTTACCCTCCTCCACCTGGGTGGGATCCTTAGTTCCTTTGCTCAGTTGTGTCTGACTCTCCATGACCCCATGGACTGTAGCCCACCAGGCTCCTCTGTCCATGGGATTTTCCAGGCAAAAATACTGGACTGGGTTGCCATTTCTTTCTCCAAGGGATCTTCCTGACCCTGATCGAATCCAGGTCTCCCACATTGCAGGCAGACTCTTTACTGCCCGAGCCACCAAGGAAGTCCAAAACAACACTATAAACAATACTAAAATCTGAGTTGTAAAAAGCTACCTGCAGTGAAAACACCAAGTAAGTGGCTAATGTTACTTTATAAAGCACTCATAGAATCAACTACAAAAGACAGGCATTGATCATCCACTACAGAAGAAAATGAACTGGCTATTAAATATGTGAAAAAATTGTTTCATTAATAACCAAAGAAACACTGATTTTTAGAATTCCAGTACCATGTTGACTTTTCAAGTTAATGGTTAAAAAGTTAACTTGATTGATGTTGCAGTTGGGGTAGTAAGAAGACAGCCATTCTTAGATACTGCTGATGAGGTGCAAATCTGGACAATTTTTTAGACAAGAAATTGGGTAATTTCAATCAAAGAGCTTTAAAGATGCTGCTACTCTCTTGCCCAATAATTCTATTTTTAAGATTCTATCTCAAGGAAATTCTAAAAAATATGTACCATAACTTATGCACAAAAATGTTCAACTCCATGTTTATTATATAAAATAAATGGAAAGTGTTAAATGTTTAATGTGATGATTAAGTAAATTATAGTCCATGACATTAATGTAGTTTTTAGAAATTAAAATGTGGGCATGTATGAGTAATTATTCAAGAATTTTTAGTCATTTGCTCATTGAAATCTCACTACAAGGGTACTGGATATCTTCTCTTGGCCTTTGAGGTGTACTCACCACTTTTCCCTAGCCTATTATGTCCCTTGAAGGCTGACTTGTATGAACTGCATCAACAGGTTTCTTTGCCTTCTAGCTTCTGGTTGTCTTAGGTCAATGGAGAGAACCAGCAGGAGATTGTTGGAGGGTGAGAGGTAGGGGGTTTATGTGTCCTGGATAACTCTCTCTGGGCTTCCTGTGGGCTGACTGCCTTTCAGAACTGAAGGTCACAACTGGTATCAGGCAACCCTTTCCAAACACCTCTTTCACCAGGTTCAGATTACTGCTGTCTACTCCTACCCCTTTATAGTGATGTCACCAGGCTGGAGGTACTGTGCAATTCCTTGTGGGTTTTCTCCATCTTCCCATATATTTTTATTTTTTAAATAAGTTCATCTGTACTACTTTTTTTGGGCTGCACTGCGAGGCATCAGTCAATCAGTTCAATTGCTCATGCCTGACTCTTTGTGACCCCATGAACTGCAGCACACCAGGCTTTCCTGTCCACCATCAACTCCCAGAGCTTGCTCAAACTCATGTCCATTGAGTTGGTGATGCTATTCAACCATCTCATCCTCTGTTGTCCCCTTCTCCTGCCTTCAATCTTTCCCAGTATCGGGGTCTTTTCCAATGAGTCAGTTCTTCACATCAGGTGGCCAAAGTATTGGAGCTTCAGCTTCAGCATAAGTCTTTCCAAAGAATATTCAGGACTGATTTCCTTTAGGATCAGCCAGTTTGATCTCCTTGCAGTCCAAGGGACTCTCAAGAGTCTTCTCCCAAACCACAGTTCAAAAGCATCAATTCTTCGGCTCTCAGCTTTCTTTATAGTCCAACTTTCATACCCATACATCAATACTGGAAAAACCATGGCCTTGACTAGATGGACCTTTGTCAGCAAAGTAAGGTCTCTGCTTTTTAATACGCTGTCTAGGTTGGTCAAAGGTTTTCTTCCAAGGAGCAATCATCTTTTAATTTCATGGCTGCAGTCACTATCTGCAGTGATTTTGGAGCCCAAAATATAATGTCTATCACTGTTTCCATTGTTTTCCCATTTATTTGCCATGAAGTGATGGGACCAGATGCCATGATCTTAGTTTTTCGAGTGTTGAGTTTTAAGCCAGCTTTTTCACTCTTCTCTTTCACTTTCATCAAGAGGCTCTTTAGTTCTTCTTCACTTTCTGCCATAAGGGTGGTGTCATCTGCATATCTGAGGTTATTGATATTTCTCCTGGCACTCTTGATTCCAGCTTGTGCTTCATCCAGCCTGGCATTTCACATGATGTACTCTGCAGATGAGTTAAATAAGCAGGGTGACAATATACAGCCTTGACATACTCCTTTTCCAATTTGGAACCAGTCTGTTGTTCTACTTCCAGTTATAACTGTTGCTTTTTGACCTGTGTACAGATTTCTCAGGAGGCAGGTAAGGTGATCTGGTATTCCCATCTCTTTAAGAATTTTCCACAGTTTGTTGTGATCTACACAGTCAGAGGCTTTAGCCTAGTCAATGAAGCAGAATTAGATGTTTTTCTGGAATTCTCTAGTTTTTCTATGATCCAGAGGGTGTTGGCAACTTGATCCCTGGTTCCTCTGCCTTTTCTAAAACCAGCTGGAACATCTGGAAGTTCTCAGTTCACATACTGTTGAATCCTAGCTTGAAGGATTTTGGGCATTACTTTGCTAGAATGTGAAATGAGTGCAATTGTGTGGTAGTTTGAACATTCTTTGGCATTGCCTTTCTTTGGGACTGGAATGAAAACTGATCTTTTCCAGTCCTGTGATCACTGCTGAGTTTTCCAAATTTCCTGGCATATTGAGTGCAGCACTTTCACAGCATCATTTTTTAGGATTTGAAATAGCTCAACTGGAATTCCATCATCTCCACTAGCTTTTGTTCATAGCAATGCTTCCTAAGGCCCACTTGACTTCACATTCCAGGATGTCTGGCCCTAGGTGAGTGATCACACCATTGTGGTTATCTGGGTCATGAAGATCTTTTTTGTATAGTTCTTCTGTGTATTCTTGCCATGTCTTCTTAATATCTTCTGCTTCTATTAGGTCCATACCTTTTCTGTCCTTTATTGAGCCCATCTTTGCATGAAATGTCCCCTTGGTATCTCTAATTTTCTTTAAGAGATCTCTAGTCTTTGCCTTTTTATTGTTTTCCTCTTTTTCTTTGCATCGATCACTGACAAAGCCTTTCTTATCTCTCCTTGCTATTCTTTGGAACTCTGCATTCAAATGGGTATAGCTTTTCCCACTGTGGGATGTGGAATCTTAATTCCCCAACCAGGGATTGAACCCTCTCCCCCCCACACACACATTAGAAGTCAGAGTCTTAATCACTGGACTACCAGAGAAGTCCCTTTCCATATCTTTTAAAATATTTCCTTTGTGATACTCTCTCCAAATGAGGTTTCCCATTTTCTGCTGGAACCTTAACAGATACAACTTAAGAGATACTATGGCTGAGATAGGCAGAGGGAAGTTAAGTAATTTGCCCAAGTTTCCAAAGGGAGGAAATGATACTTGTAGGCTATGTCACAATTATTTATGTATCTATCTTAAACTAACTTGCATTTTATATTAGAAAAGATAAGCATAATATTCAGTACAAATAAGCAAAATGAAGAGAGAAAATACATTTCTTCCCATCTATTCCATCCATTATATATTTAATAAGATTCCCACATTTTTATCTCCAGTCAAATTCCTACATTGAGCCTCAGGCTGTATATTCAATTTCTTATCATATATGCTTCATTTGGATGTCTCAAAGGCACTTGAAACTCAATATGTCCAAAAACAAGTTATTTCGTGATCTTCCAAATCCTATCCACAACCAAGTACTGTCATTTTTACATGTAAATGTCTCTAGTATGTCCATATCTCTCCAGCTCCACTGCCACCACCCACCTTAGTCCAAGACACCACCATCTCTTTCTTCGGAGAGCTCCAAATGTTGATCTCCCTGTATTTATCCATCTACTCTTGTCCACTTCAATCTATTATTCACATGGCAGACAGAGAGACCTTTTCAAAATTCCATCCAGTCATAGTGCCCCTTGCTTAAAACCAAGAAGCGGCTTCCACTGGTTTAGAATACAGACCAAGGACCTTATTTTGGCCCAGCTGATCTCAGCAGCTTTGCCTCCTGTGCTTCTCTACTTGCCATAGCTCCATGGGTTGGCTTTCAACTGTTCCAATGAGCTATGCTTCTTTCTACTATGGGGCCTCCTTGTTCTCTCTTTCTGGAACATTTTTACATACACCCTCCCTGGCAATGTTAACTTCCAGAATGGTCTAGACACTCTTACACTTTATTGCTATGGACCTTTCCAAATTAATATTTATCAGAGTTTGAATTGACACACCAACCATGTGGTTTATTTCCTCCACAGCTCCTCTAGTAAGCTGTATAGCAATGAAGGTCTCCAACTGTCTTGTGTCACCTGTGTATCCCAAGTACCTTGTCCCATGCCTAGCTCATAGTATGAAATCAAATATTTGAATGAAAATAATGCAGTGGGAATAATGAGAAAGTTGGACAGAATCATATTAGAAAGTGCTGAATTCTTTATTATTTCCTGTTTCTTTGCTTCCAAGTCTAAAAATGATACCAATTTAGTCATGTTTCAACTCCTTTACTAGAAAGTAAAAACTATTAAAACTGGATAAAGAAAAAAATTAAATTTGTATTTTAGTTTCCTCAAGAAGATAGTTTGATATGAATGGAGGTATCAGGGTAGGCGGGCGTGCAAGAGAAATGTTTGTAAGTGCCAATAGATTTTCATTAATTTCTTACAGTTCTCAACATTTACTCTGAATTCACGTCAAAATTACATCTTTTTGAGGGCTCTAGTGATGACAAATCCAGCTCTAGGAGGATAAGATGGAAATTAAGGGATAAAACTAGCAAAACAAGAGACTGATTGCACAATAAAACATATGCACTTAATATTCCTTCCAGTTGAAAGGGAAATAAGCTTTCTTTTTTAAAATTTGTTTCTGCACTTTAGTCATTCATTGACCTTCACTTTTAAACTGTATGTCCCACTTAATCTGTGATTTTGAGTTCTTAACTTTTTCGCCTACTTGCTTCGAGTTTGTTTAAGAACTTCAGCTTGAAAAACCATATAGACCACCAATAACTGCCAAATCTTCCCCTAGGGACACCTCTCACTGCGCCCCGCCCCCTCTCGAGGGAGGGACCGCGACTGCGCAGACCTCCCTGTGATGTCACGAAAGAGCCAAACCAGGTGGCGGGGAGTTGGGGGGGGGGGCAGCCCTGCTATCGGCCTTTCAGGTCCGCTTTCTTCCCTAAGACCACCCCACTACCCCCGCCCAGTCCTCCCCTTTTAGTTAAATCGTTAAGAATAAAAGCACCAGGTTGAATCTCCACGTGGCCACGCCCATACTCTCGTCAGGCCACACCCCCTACTTGGGTGGCGTCCCCCAGGCACCAACGGCAGGAGGGCTCCCGCTCGCGGCGAGTACAGGCGGGGAAGGCGGAGCCAGGCCTCTCCAGCGCCTAGTCTTTCAGCCCCATAGCGGGCTTGGCTCCCCGGGCTGGGCTCTAAGAGTGCCGATCCCGGCCAGCTTGGGCGGGAGAGGCGCGCGCCCCTGAGTGAGGGGTGAGGGAGAGTAGAACATCGCCCCCAGTCCCGCTCCCCCTCCCCCGCCCCGCGCTCCAGATCAATGAGCGCACCCAACTCGGCTGCCCCCTTCAGCAGCGGCCGCCGCGGCGGGAATGGGCGCGAGTTACAACGCTCGCCGGGAGTCGGAAACCTCCCGGCCCAGGTTCTGGAGGCCGCCAACATCGCGGGCGTAGCCTCGTCCTCCTCGTCCTGGAACACCAGTTCAGAGTGGTTGACCTCCCACCAGCATTCCAGCTGCCTGTCGAACACGTCCACTGCAGCGGACGCCAGATACACCCGAGGCTGCAGCGCGCCCTCCCAACTCATCCCGGGTTTTGGCTTAAGAACTGACACAGGTCTCAGGGTTGGCATCCGGGGCTTTGGCGCCCGCGGCCTGAACGACAGGGTCAGTATGTCTGCCCTCCGCCCGACCACCACAGACGAGGCCGCCTCGACCTCTAACCTGGGCCCCAGCAACCCCCGGGTATCCGTACAAGGATCTGTCCCGCCCTCAAGGTCTCCCCGATTGCCCCTACAGAACACCTTGCACTCAGCACCGGGCTCCACCCAGATATCAATAGGAGAAACTCCTAGACCCACTAACACCTTCAGAGGGTCGGTGCAGGGATCCATCTCTCCCGTGACGCCCGCCTTTATCAAAATATCGGCACCAGCACCTCCACCACCCAGTAACACTCCCCGAGTGTCACTACTTGGATTAACCTCGCCCTCAGTATCCGGTTCCACCTTGGGTTCGGTGCAAGGACCACCTACACCCAATAACAACCCCCTACTATCAGGACAAGAGTCCAACCGTGTCTCCATGCCCGACTCCCAGCAGTTAGCTGCAAAAAGATCTGCACCGCTCTCAGCCTCGTCCCGAGAGTCGGTACAAGGGTCTGCCCCGCCCTTGGTGGTCAGCTTTCCTGAGAGTTTGGTGCGAGGATCTATCGCGATTTCGGACTCCTCCCGAGTGTCGATTCGAGGGTCCCCCCCGCCCTCAGATCTTAGCACCCCTCAGAGTTCGATACCAGGACCTCTTACTCCCGTGAACTCTCAAGTGTCCACACAAGAGTCCGCTCAGCTCTCAGAGCAAAGTTACCCCCAAAGATTAGTGGAAGGATCGGCTCCACCCCCGGATTCCCCCGGGATACCAGTACCAGGGGTCGCTCCGCCCTTGGAGCCCGGCTCCGCCCAGGAATCGGTGGAGGAATCGGCTCCGCCTTCGGGCTCCCCCCGAGACTCGGTAGAAAAGTCCGCTCCGCCCTCGGCCAGACCCACTCCTGTACCCACGCCCCGGGAGAGCCGCAACCAGAGCATGGAGAGTCTGCAGAAGACGAGTGACGCGGGCCAGATGTTCGACGTAGTCGTGATAGGAGGCGGCATTTCAGGTCAGTCTGGACCGTAGCACTAGCCTGAGGGACCCTGGCCGGCCCAGTGTGGGGGACTTGCCGTCTGAAAGTGGCGTTTGGGGGCGGAGGTGGGTGGGGGGGGCTGGGTCTCCCTTGTGCATGCGAGACGGCTACAGATGCCGGGCCCCCGATCCTGCGAGGAGGGAATGGGATTGAGCCGGTGGTGTGACCTGGGGGAGGCAGGCACAATAATTTTTACTACTACTACGAAATACTAATATTTAATTAGCTCTTGCCGTGCAGTTGCATTTAGCATTTTACGTGGATTTTCTCAGTCCTCAGCGGTCCTGTGAGGTGGGTACTCTATTCGTCCCTATTTTACAAAACCTAGAAACGGAGGTAACTCTGAGAAGTCACGTCACCCAGCTGGGAAAGTGACAATGGTTTTCTCTCACGTGAGACCCTTACTCCTAATTCCGGCGGTGGTTGTTCTGCCTTGCTGATTTCACGCCCTTTGCCCCAAACAGAACATCAGTTTATGGATTTTTGTAGTATATCAAAGTAGTAATAGTGTTGTTCCAGTCCTGCTAGTCTCCAAGTGCTTTTCCTTAGAAAATCTGGTAACTGGAGAGGAAGGAGGAAGAATCTTTTAGGAAAAGGTTTCTTTCTTTTAAAAAAAAAAAAAAAGGTGGGGGCAGGGGGAGAGACATGGGCTCTTAGTTTTAATCTACTCCACCCCCCCCCTTTTTTAGAACTCACAGAAAGTGTAGGGCATTTATTGCTCAAAGGGAATCCCTCTGTGAAGCAGGGGCTGTGGGCAGGTAAGGGAATACCCTGTTTGTGTCTTTCTCCACCGCCTGAATCTTGCCCTGTTATGAGGCAGCTGGCAAGCCTGTGTTCCTCTAGTCCCGGTTTGGGTTTGTAGCTGACCAACTGAGTGGTGTTGGAAGTTTCCTCGGATCTTCCTGGAAACCTCATCATGACTGAAACATTAAATTGTCACTTATGATGTCATATTTGGTAAAATGTTTGAAATTTAAGAATTGTGTTTCACATCTAGATAGAGTCCCACACTAGTTTGTCCACGACCTGGGAGGATGTTAATCATTTCTGAAATATACCTGCAGGATCTAATTTAGGAGGGAGAAATGAGGTGGGAGGGAGTAAGTGGGGTGCCTCCAAGTAGCCATTTTTATGTATAATCCTTTGAGGAGACTCTGAACATGCTTACAGATGAATTTTGCTTGGAGATAGCTTTTGACTTGGCCTGTTTCGGGTAACATTTTTAACCACCAGGGAAGAAACTGACTTGAGCTATTGCTCTGACAACTCCAGTCAGGGCCAGCAAAAACACATGTATGTCAGAGCATTAGGAAAGCAGATCTTGGTTGAGAGTATGAAAAAGTATTTCTCTTGTTCCCCTTCATTCATTTATTAGCTTCTTTATTCATTCAGCAAACACTTGTTGAGTGCCTGCAATGAAGTGGACTGGTGTTTCTAAAAGCCTGATTCTTGTATGCAAGCCTCCTAGATAAGCAATGTGATTGTTCATCACTGGATAATAAAGATGATGATAATGTGTTGTGTAAATTGACTAGGAGTTTCGTCTCCGTTCCCCATCTCCATATCATTCATATTTCACAGTTTAGGGTTCTTACTGTGATTTTATGTCTGTCTTCTTCTTCTTCTAGTATCCCTTAGGGAGCATTTTGTCTTTTACTTTTTCTCTGCCTGATGACTGGCTCTTCTCCCTTTCCACACTTTACTCGAAGTAGTTGGTCATGAACAGAATTGGATTTACCATGTAGCTGATGTAAGGTTCTATAGCCTTAAAACTGCAGGTCCCTTCTGGTTCTCATCCTAAAAAAAAATAACCAGTTTCATACTGAATCTTGTATTTGTAATTTTGTATTCTTTTTTTTTCTTGAAGAGGCAACCAAATCATGTAAGCTTTAGGCTTCTCAAAATCTGGATCTTTCCATGGTCACTAAGAATTATTACTTTGTTCATTTCTACATGCGGGAAGAAGAGAGTATTTCTTGCACGGTAGTTCACACTCCTATTCCAGAACCCAACTTCCACTTCATCAGTGACAGTGGAAAAGGCACTGGGATTCCTTTAATATCATCTCTTATCAGTCAGATTTGATTTTAACACCAAAATTGACCAAAAACATTGCTTTCTGGCTGTGGTGTCTTGCCAGATGCTTCACAACTAAAATGAAAGTAGATGTAAGTCTAGCTCAGGATAAACCCTGCACATAGATGGGGTGTTTCCCAAGCAGGTGAGAGAGGTTACTTTGCAATGGTTCTTGAGCTCTGAAACACATCATCTTTGTGTGTTCTTAGGAGTATCCCATGAGTTACTTAATAGTCCCCATATCAGTTTTAAATGCTTTTGGATA
The DNA here is from genome assembly GCF_023699985.2 of Odocoileus virginianus. NCBI lineage: Eukaryota > Metazoa > Chordata > Mammalia > Artiodactyla > Cervidae > Odocoileus > Odocoileus virginianus. The sequence goes on from NC_069708.1 coordinate 15,921,694, forward strand.
TTTCTTAAAACTCTTGTCAGAACTGGCACATTTTAATGCGCCACATATATACATACTTATAATATATGGCCAATACTTTGCATCTGCTGTGTTATTCCTGTTATATAACAAAATAGCTCCACAAAGCATACAAATCCTAAATTCCTCAAAAGCAATCCATGTGCACGGAATTATCTTTCATTTTTTGTAACTATCTCTGCACAAAGAACAGCAACATCTTAAGGTATCTCCCTTTTGTCATTAAAAATCATAGAACAGAGCATGTCTTACAACCACAAGATCCCATTTTCCTCCCACTCACCAGTTAAATTTTATGTATTTAATTGAGAAGAGCAACCCTTCCTACTCATTTGTAAGTAGTGTTATGGTATCTTAAATATGCTCTGACCCTTCATCCATCATCTGTCATCCATCACCAAGTCCTTTCTGGAACTTCTTTCATGCTTTTTGTAACATCATCAGATCCTGAATTTTTATCCTACACTGATTGCTCCTTTTCTAGTCCTTTCATTGGGCCCATATTCTTGCAACCTTCTGGTTTTGAAATGGCCTCAAGGTTCAGTTATTCATCACTTTGGGGCTCATATGCACTCTCCCCCTCTCTTTTTCATTCTAGGACCTCACCTTTCACTTTATCTACACAAAGCTCTTAAGTCTCTAGTTTGAATCTTTTGCTTTGTCCCAACTCCTGTCCCATAGCTTATCTGCTCTTGGATATTTATATTTCAGAGTTGACTGTCTTATTCTTACTTCATGTTCAACGTGTTCCAAAGCCTCCTTGTCGTCCAACCCAGCTTCTCTTACTCACTTCCTCAACTCTGTTCTTGGCACCACTATCCTTTCCATCATTTGGGGCATTCCTTCTGTTTTATCTTCTGTGGCCAGTCAACAGATCCTTCTAACTCCTCCTTGGAGCTCTTTCATCTCTTGTATGTCCGCCATTCCCAGGAAGGACCCTTAACCCCTTTGACTAACCAGGTAACCATCTTCCTAATGACCACCCTTTGGGGTCTCCCTTCATGTCCATCCCAGACTTGATTTTTTTTTAAATACTTCTTTCATCAGCTTGTTCTGTTCAAGACATTCAGTGGTCTATTGCCAGCCTCTCAAGCTCCCCTCCCCACCCCACACAAGTATCTAGTCCCACCTTGTTGGACAAGTAGCATTCCCATCATCCCTAACATGGCTTTAGTCACACTGCTGTCTTGTCTTTAATGCTACACCATGTTTATTTTGTTCCTCTGGTCCTTCCCTGTTTTTGTTTTTCTTAACACAGAAGTGCTTCTCTGCTTCTCTCTGAACATTTGCATCCTATCCATTCTTCAATACCCGCTTAAAGCCCTTTTGCTTGATCCTTTTGCCTCTCCTTGACTTTTCTCTCTTGTGGAGCTTGTAATCTATATCTGACCATTTGAACTTATTTTATGTCCTATGTCTTGATGTTATTTTAAGGATAGCAGTTGAGTCACTGACTTTACATGCTAGTTCTTACTCACGAACCAATGCAGATAAAGCAAATGACAGAAACCCAGTGGTGTAAGATTTTAAAATCTGCCCCTGGGGATTTCTGAATTAGCTCTCTTTAGGAAGAGAGAATAAAAGGGAAAGAGAGGGGAAAAAAAATCCCACCTCCAGGGGACAGTGAATACTTCAGAGTCTTTGGGCCAAAGGAGTTTTTGAAAGACAGTCTAGTCCAGTCCCCTAAGATTTTAATCATCTCCGCAGCATCTCCTGGCTATAGCTTTGAACAAACACATCTAGGGAAAGAGAATGCTATACCCCTGAAAGCAGCTCATTATGAGCAGGGGTGGCTCTGGGGCCTGGAAACTCGTTCAAGCATTTTGGGAGCTGCTACCATATGCCTACCAGATCACGGAGCTAGAGGTAGATAAAGAGGCGTAACAAGTGTCCCAGCTTACACAGTGCCCCACCCTCTTGTGAACAGTAACCAAGTGAGAAAATAATTGACATTCATACAATGAGAGAAATATTAATATTATGAATCTGAACAAAATGCCAGGACCTTGAGAGATAAGTAGGATTTTTAACAGGTAGAGATAAGAGGATAGAAAAAAGACATATCAGAGAGTCCAAAGGAGTACAGATACAGAGTCAGGAAGCCCTAAGCCACATATGAGCATTGTTTAATTTAAACCTATGACACGAGTTCCAGGCAAGGAAAACAGTTGCCTGCTGTGCCTCTAGTGATGTGATCCTGGTAGTCACTGAGGTCACCCTGGTGTGTCACATCTGCCCCCATGGTTAGCCAGGACACAGTGAAAGCACTTTCATCATAACACTGGATAGTCCTGGGTGATTAAAGTCTTTCCATGTTTTTTTTTTTTTAGATTAAATTTCAAGTGTCTTGTAGAGAGAGGTATTTCTAAATAGTGACTAAGCAACAGAACCTCCCTGTACCTCCACAAGCTGAGCTCCACTAAAAGACTTGAGAGCACTAGCCACTCAGAACGTTGTGCTGTGTAAGAGCAGCAAGGATGAAATCTTTCTTATCAGTGGAGACAGAAAAGTCATTTCGCAAGAAGACTGACTAATGTTCTGAATCCTGTCAGCGAGTCCACAACATACCACAGTTTCCCTTTTTGTTGAACTACACCACCATGAAGAATCATTTCTGCTAGCAGTGTTTTAGGCATTTTAACCCAGAACTTGGCAGCACATACTGTATGGTTTTGTAGTGATTAAGAATAGCTTACAATACACTTAGTTTCCATGCCTTGGTTATTTAGATACTTTGTGATTCACTGCAACTTAAGCATTCATTTTCTGCCTCTCAGGACCATTTCTTTGCCCCTATTTTTTTTCTCTAAGCTTGGATTCTTTAACTTTATTAACTTTTGATGGTGAACAAAGAATACAAGAATTAAATTTATTTGGTTCTGATTTTTTGATGTCTTCATGGTTGAATGAGCTTTGGGGTTTATCTGACATTTAATGGGCAGTTTTAGCATTTGGCCAATACTAATTTATATGAATCTATACATAATTCTTGGCTATTTAGTAATAGATTTAAGGACTTCCCTGGTAAGACTGCGCTTCCACTGCAGGGGGCATGGGTTTAATCCCTGGTTGGGGAACTAAAATCCCACATGCTGTGGCATTGCCAAAAAGGAAAAACAAACAAACAAAAAAGCCAAACAAACATAAAACAATAGATCTAAGTATAATATAATTATAGAAGTATAGTATAACTATAGTATAATTGGATCACATGAGACCAATAGTTGAGAAAAGGGAATGTGGAAGTCTGTTATTGGCAAGTATTGGGTCATGCAGCCTTTGTGCAGGTGTGACACACACATATTTTACATATGATAAATCTGGCCAGTATTTAAATGCAGGTATACCCCCCAAAACTGAGGTAATAATGCAGTTTCATATCACACACAGGGGTTTGCAAGAGTGTAGACATCCAATCAGCACTGGTTTGAAAATGACACTTGCATGTATGAAGTGAAGTGAAGTTGCTTTAGTTGTGTCTGACTCTGCAACCCCATAGACTGTAGCCTGCCAGGCTCCTCTGTCCATGGGATTTTCCAGGCAAGGTACTGGAGTAGGTTGCCATTTCCTTCTCCAGAGGATCTTCCTGACCCAGGGTTCGAACCTGGTTATCCTGCATTGCAGGCAGACTCTTTACTGTCTGAGCCACCAGGGAATTCCTTGCATGTATGAGGTAGATGGATTTCATAATGATAGTTACTTTTCATTTTAAATTCAAGTGTTTAGAACTGCATAAAATGAATCAAAAGAAGTCAAGTTACATTTTAAATGTAGCTGTTTGAGACAAGTTGATTGTTAGGACTACTTTATCCTTTTATTTGAAAAATGTTTTGCAGTTTTACCAGCAATTTGTGTTTTCCTTTGGATGATCTGTTTTTTATTCTGTTGTCATCTAGCCTTATGAATTAAGGCAGCTTAACATCTTTGAATCACAGCTTTGTCATTTGTAAAATTAGAGGTTGGATTAAGTTATGCATGATCTATCTTCCAGTATCTTTTTCAATATAGTTGGTTCAAGGGTCTGTCTTCAGCTTTCTCTTTTGGACCTGTTCTTCAAAGATTTTTCTTTTTTTCTTCCATGTTGTATTTTGTAAATTATTTTCATCATTCTTCATACTGATATCCTACTCTAACTTAAATTAGTATTTGGGTCTTTCTTCCAGATACTCATTCACACTGTCCATCACCAACTCCCAAAGCCTGCTCGAACTCATGTCCATGGAGTCAGTGACGCCATCCAACCATCTTATCCTCTAACACCCAATTCTCCTCTTTCCTTCAATCTTTACCAGCATCAGCCTCTTTTCCAATGAGTCAGTTCTTTGCATCAGGTGACCAGAGTATTGGAGCTTCAGCTTCAGCATCAGTCCTTCCAATGAATATTCAGGACTGATTTCTTTTAGGATAGACTTGTTGGATCTCCTTACAGTCCAAGGGACTCACAAGAGTCTTCTCCAACACCACAGTTCAAAAGCATCAATTCTTTGGTGCACAGCTTTCTTTATAGTCCAATTCTCACATCCATACATGACTACTGGAAATCATAGCTTTGACTAGACAGACCTTTGTTGGCAAAGTAATGTTTCTGCTTTTTAATATGCTGCCTAGGTTGGTCATAGCTTTTCTTCCAAGGAGCAAGCATCTTTTAATTTCATGGCTGCAGTCACCATCTACAGAGATTTTGGAGCCCAAGAAAATAAAGTCTGTCACTGTGTCCAGTGTTTCCGCATCTATTTGCCATGAAGTGATGGGACCAGATGCCATGATCTTACTTTTCTGAATGTTGAGCTTTAAGCCAACTTTTTCACTCTCCTCTTTCACTTTTATTAAGAGGCTCTTTAGTTCTTCTTCACTTTCTGCCATAAGGGTGGTGTCATCTGCATATCTGAGATTATTGATATTTCTCCAGGCAATCTTGATTCCAGCTTGTGGTTCATCCAGATACAACAGTGAACTTGCCTATTTTGAAAAGAAAGAACTTGGGGAGAGAACATTGGTGAAGAAAATGGAAGGCTGTGGTGGTCAATGTGATTTTTAACTACTAATATTGGCATTTACAGATTTTATATATTGAATTGAAACCATCAGTGTTAAATGTACATTTCAATTTAATATACATTTGTAATAACAAATAAGGTCATTGGTCATTGAAGGCATCTGACAGAATTCAGACCCAAATGGAAGAGTTAAGTTATGTTAGTCCATTTATCTATCCAGTGACCGTGTGAAGCATAGGCCCCCTCTATGTAGCAGGGGTTACAACTATGAACCTGAAGTGCTCTTGATATTTGAGGCTAGTTCAGTGGTGACACAAAAAGGAGAAGGAAATGACAAACATGAAAGTGTTTCATGGTGGGAATAATGCTTGACAGAAGTGCTGTGGATCTTGGATGAATTCTGAAATGTAACAAGAATGACCTTTCAAATGACTCTTTTTTCAGATTAAATTAATTAACTGTTATCTGTGGCCTAAGTTAAAAACATTTTTCTTGCATGTCTGCATATATTCTTCACTCATTTATTTATTCAATAAATGTTGATTGAATGCTCAATATGTGCTTTGAACAAAATTTATGGTTTTAGCTTTTTTCCGTCTTTGGGAACATTGCTTCTAAAACTTCAGTATGAAACTGATGTTTGACTGTACGTTTTTCCTTGTAGTATTCGATCCAAGAGTCCAAAAGTGCCATTATGTAAGAATCCTTTGGTCAGAGAACACGTCACTGAATAATAGAAAATTAATAAAATATTTAATATGTGATATACACTATACACATTCATAGGTGGTGATGAATGTCAAAGTTGAAGAAAAATCCCACTTTACAAATAAACAGGAAGAACCAGGAGAGCCAGCAGAACATAAACGATAGCTACACTAAAGCTTTGCTTCAACCCTTAGCTTGTGCTCTAGGCATTGTTCACTTGGGACCCTGCTTAGGTGAGTTTATTATTAAATATTTGCCAATATTTTAAGAAGTGAAACCAGATTTCCCAAAGTGTATTTTTTAGATGTAATTTTTTTTTTAGGCAAAAGGTGGAGCCATGCTAAGTTAAAGGAGTCTCTTCACTGCAGGACTTATCAGAGCCTTTAGTATGCCAGCATGCATCGTAACATTTCCCAGAAGGGAAAACAGCATATGTCCCAACTTCCATGACCATTGATACTTTACTCCAGAGCATCTTGAAGACTAGTATTCCATGAAACATTTTGGAAATTGCTGCCTAACCACAGTGCATACGAGTATGTAGAATCTGAGTACAGCAGTGTGGAGTGCCCATGAGTGTATTTTCAGTTTCAGTGAAAGAATGGGGCAAATGAGTTAAAGGGTAATTGCATTCCCTAAGTTGGGTGAGATCCATTTATCTAACGTGAAGATGAATGCTAAACAATAATCAAATAAATTAGGACTGTCTAGACAACCAGTCTGTCGAATTCAGGGCAAATTAAAGTTAATTGCTAGTTTTTATCTATTTATCATTTGAGACAGTTCTGTCTTTTTAGCTTATCAAAGGGATTAGAAGATTTGGCATTTTCAAAAGCAGATAATTATTTCTCTGAAAGGAAGCACAAAATGCAGGTAGATATAGATAGATAGATAGGTAGATAGATAACAAGAATGGTTTTATCATGTGTATGTATGTAGAAAATGTACTAGTAGTATTAAGAATCTCCTAACTTACTTAGGCATAAAGGTTTAAATGACCAGGCACTCTATCCTTGTCAGTCTTTCTTAGTTGCTTGAGATAAATATAATCTAAGTAGCTTTGGAAGCTTGACTGCTGCCCTCATCCAGGTGAGCATGGTTTTGTTTTTTTGATAAGTAGTTCCTCTGTTCATTGCAACAAGCATTTGAGCACCTGCAACTCAGCAGGCTCGATTCCAGGGATGCAAAGGTGTATAACACATATTAGACACTAGTCAAGAGGCAGATCTCTGGGTGGGAGGTTATGTTGCCTTGGACAAGGGCAAAAGGCCACAGTGATTTGGACAAGAGTGGCCATGACTACAGTGGTGGGGAGCAAAAGATGTGTAGAGAGTGCCAGGTGGTGATGTGTGCTAAGAAGAAAAATACAGCAGGGTAACAGATTGTGAGAGATGATTATATCGCTTGTGCATATTGAAAGTGGGGTCACTGAACATTTTTCATGAGGAATATGCTACATTTCAAGGTTTATTCTAATCATTTGTTGTAGAAGGAAAATCAATAATTGAACTGGAAAGGGTAGCACAAGTCAAATGGACAAAATTCGTCTTTTCCTAATGTGAATGTACTTGAAGAAGTAAGGTAAAAGAAAGGGCCCTTGGCGAGGAGGTAGAGAAGGCAGGTATGAAGCTAGGTTCCACAGTTACAGATTTATAGCCCAGAAAGCAAAGGGCCATTTCCTCAAAGTCTTCGTTGCTGATATTAATTCCTTCTCCAGGTGTGCTGTGTGGCTTAAATCATTTCCTATCCCATTTCTATGGGGAGGAGCCATCTCAGGATATCAGAAGCACTGCTGAATCTGTGGAAGCACGGTTTCCATGGGCAGCGGCTGTAAGAAGCTGGAGCTTGGTTTGAGGTTGCTATGGCAACACCGATGCTGGCTGCATACATCATCTCACCCAGGCTTTCCTGATCTAATAACCAGGATTAACAACTGCCTGAACTCTCATATGAGGTGTGCTTTTAGCAGACTTGAGTTTTTTTTTAAGCCTCTCTAATAAATCCATTAACCTATTTTATTTTGGTTTCTCTAAAACCCAAATGTTTGAAGAGAAAGAAACCAGAAAAGAAATTATATTGTTTTAAGCTCATCATCCTTATTTAAAATACTTAATTGCAAAGTGATTAAAGATTCTCTTCTGCGGTTTTCCCTTTTTTGGGTTTTTGCATTTTGAAACTGATCAGATCCTTATATACATAATAGGGCTTTAACAAACTGTGCATTTAGCTTCTCCACAGAAGACCACTGTGACAGAAAACCTACTACTGTCACAGAAAACCACTGGACATTTGGGAGTTTGGGGCTCTATTCCTCCTAGTGAACTTGGTTTGCAAAGATTTGGGAGAGGAAGAGCTCTTGGTGCAGGTGCAGAAATATTTTACCAGTGCCCCCCTTAGATCTCTTTCTTCAGACATGCCCATGGGAGGTTCACAGGCTAGATACTATGACACTTACGAGTCTAGGATACCAATGACTCTCATACACTTGCAAGTTTAATAGATTGCCTCTGCAAGACTTGTTTTTCCTTCCCATCTCTGACATGAGTCCAGGAGTCTATAGGTCTAACAGCATGTGTTGGAGCCAGCTTCTACTGTCTTGAAAGGACTGAGACTGATTGAACATATGTCTTCCCAGTTTCACGTTCAGTGATATCACACTGGTAGCTTGTAATCACACTGATGAACCAAATCAGCCATGATGAGAGTGTATATATATCATGGAGATACAAATGTTGCAAATCGAGTGTCCTCTCCATGGCCTGAGGCCAGGGATGGTTGTTAACCATTTACTAGCCTACCACTATTAAAACCCTTTCCCCTATCTTGAAGGTGGGGAGGGATGCCAGGAGGGGTGGGTGGGAAGCTGGCTTCTATTTATTGCCCTAGATTCCATGTGGCCATTAAATGATAGAAAATGAATGACAGGAAGAGCTATCATGCACAATACTCTTAGCTTTGGCTAATCTGTATATCTCTGGAACAAAATGAAATAGGTTTATATGACATTTTCTCTTTCTATAACAAATATGAAAATAAAAAATTTGATTTTAATATTTATTTTTAGTAACTACATTGTATTTGATAACTTACCTTCAGACTTAAAAATCTTTTCTAACATTTTTATCCCATTTATCAAAAAAAAACCAACTTCTATTTATTGATTTTGAGATATATGTCAAAAGCCCTTAAACTAATCTGTGGAGTTGACATTTGAGAGACGATTTTTCCCCATAGGTGGTTATTGAATTTTGTAGTGATGAGGGGAGGGTAGAATGCATAATGATTACACAGAATAAGGAGAAAGAAAAGAATTAAGAAATATAACTGAATACTTATACCTTGAAGCAGGTATTATTTTAGTGGTTTTTTTTTTCCCATTCAAATCAACAGACACTAGTTGATATATTAGATAAAGCTCTTTTGGACCACAACTGTTTGCCTGTGCTTTATTTATGACATAACTGAGTTATTTATTCAAAATTAGCTATTGTTCAAAAGTAAATTTTCTAATGGCATCTTGACTGTATTTTCATATTCTGTATTTTCTAGCTTTAAATTATCATGGAAGTTCTTTATCAGAGTCTTCTTCACAATAAATATGCAAGCTGAAACATTTCACTCCCCACCCCCAATTTATTCAGCATCTTAGAAAGTGTATTTTTTTAAATGACTTAAATCTTTCCCTTTAAAATTCCAAGGCCTTGTTTTGCCTGAATTTTTACTTTCATTTTGGGTTTGAAGGATTCGTTAACAAAAGAAACCACTTGTTACACACAAATAAAGAATGTCAATGTGTGACAAAAACCACTACAATATTTTAAAGTAATTAGCCTCCAACTAATAAAAATAAATGGAAAAAAAATAAAAAAGATTTAAACATTTTAAAACAAAAAAAAGAATTTCAATTTTTAATAGAAGTTTATTTAACTTAATTTCAATATGCAGTCATTTAAAGGAAAGGTATAGAAAAAATAGAGAGAAATAACAGTGTATACATCACCAAATTGGGCTGAAACCTGCCTCTAGACTTGAACAGCACTGGGAAGCTCCAAGTAACAGCAATCTGGAGTCCCAGTTGGGTAAAGGGTCTCTGCTGGTGCCTCCATCCCACTGGCGAGACTTTAGATTGCGGCTTTGGGGGTCCTGCTTATAACCCTAGGCCACAAACTGGTATTATCATCAGTTTGCATGCAAAAATGCAGCTCTGTGGTTTTTTTTTTAACTTTTACAATGCTGTTTGTTTCATCTTGTGAGTCATAAGATTCCTTAAATCCTGGGGGCCTGGCTAGGTTCCCAGGGGCTTAAGGAATTCTAAGACCTACTCTTTCTTATCTATAAAGTGCCACTTGACTTGCTGATAACAATTGGTGTGCTTATAGGCAGACATGTAGTCCAAGAAGGATCAGAAGTTGGTCAGAGGCCTGCTCCCCTACTTCTGAAGCCTGAACAAGACTGCTTCCATTTTAATTTCCCTAACAGATCTTTTGAAAACCATTTTTTCTGGAATCCCTTTGAAAGGTTTTAAACATGTTACTTATTTCTCAAACTAAGAGCTCAAACGTTTTTGGCCCTTGCTGAGATAGGGCCAATCATTTTCCTGTAATGTAGAAACCTTCCCCCCACCCCCAAGCTTTTAAATTTTGTTTATATCCTTAAATGCCAAAGTGCAAAATGACCTTTGTTACTGGTGTGCTCATTTGTCCTGGCTCAGCTAGCCCTGCTTCCTCCACCTCCTTTAGCCTCTGGAGTAGTGTTCATTTACTACTGTCACTGGACCCCACTCATCAAGCTTGTTTAGAATTACACATTAGATTCTACTTTATTGAGGCTCCAGCTTTATAAGTTAGTGTGTAAGAAATAAAATTTTTCACTTTTTAGGAGACTTTGTTGTGGACATATCAGGCACTTGGTTTCCTTATCGGGAATATGGGGGTAATAAAACTATTCTGAAGAAAGACAGAGGCAACAGGGAAGGCACCTGAAATTGCTCTGTAGGATGTGAAGCACTAAACCAACTGTCAGGCTGCCTCTGGGGGCATGATTGCTACAGGTCCCAACAGCTGCTGGAATTCAGAGCCACCTCTGCTTCTCCTTAGGCAGCATGCAGAGGGCAAGTTCCTCTTCCCTTTGAAGAGGAGCTAATCAAGTAATTCTAGCAAACCCAAGGGTGTTTTAATCAATCTAATTGGCTTATGGTTAGATTGATTAAGGGGAACTGGGAAGAAGTTAAACTTTTTGCATCTGAGTTTCTCTGCTTTTCAATATAGAACAGTGCTTTGAGCCTAAAAAATGTTCATATCTTTTGACCTAGTAATCTCCCTTACGAGGACGTAATCCTACAGAAATAAACATAACAAAGATTTATGCGTAAATATGTTTTTCATCACACCTTCATCCTTTTTCTTTTCTTATGATGGTCAGCAGAAGAGGCCTTTGGCTCTTTCCCAGAAAACACATTGCACCAAAGTTTGCAGACATTGGCTCACATTTATTTAAACTGTCACGGGATACCTTTTTTGTGAGCAGATTCCAAATATTTGTTGCATACCTAAATCTTGGATGGATGTCAGTAATGCAAGGGTACACTGTACTTGAAGGAGTCAAAGGTGCATACAAACATTAGCAGAGAACAGCACTGGATATTATGGTTTAACCTTCCTCCATTTTAGATCTTATAGACCCAAACTCATTCTTGATTCTGGGTATGTATACTTTATACAATTCTCTGTATCAACAAAATACCATGTCAGTTTGGGTCCTCTGAGAGCAGACATCAAAACAGAACTAGCCATGCTTAGAAGTTTATTATAGGAAAAGCTGGTGAAGGATAAAGGGGGAGAGAGAGCAGGAGCAGGCAAGTTGTTTTTAAAAGAATGAAAGAAACCAGGTACTCCTGTATAATTTCCTACAGTCTAGATTTTGTTGATTGCATCCCAGTAATATTATTTAACATGTTCTTCTGGCCCCAAGTGTCATATCTAGAGGCTAGATCACGTTAGAATTTAGTTTAGTTGCTCTTTCCCTTTCTCCCCTTCCTTCCTTCCTTCCTTTCTTCCTAATTACTTCATACATGGTGGTATGCACTTCCTTTAAGAGACTGGTAGTGTCTGGTTATCTCTCTCGTGTGTGTGTCATGTTATCATCTGTTGACAATCATTGCATTATATCTATTAATTCCTTAAAGGTTGCAAAATGCTGATATTCTAATTATTTCTGTCTTCACTTGTTAACTAGTATACTTTTATACAGTGAAATCTCCCTTTGTTAGCTACCTGGTTACTTTGAGGTTCAGTGCAAATAGGGAAGATAGGATGAATGCCAAATTCTCTTTATTTTTAATAAGTTAACTCCTTAGTGTTTTCCAAAGGTGACCAGTGAGAGTTTTTATTTATTTATTATTATTATGAGTGAATTTAAGCCATTCCAGCTGGGGGTTGTTGTTGTTATTTTGGCCATGTTGCACAGCTTGCTAGGATCTCAGTTACCCAACAAGGGATTAAACCTGGGGCACTGCAGTGAAAGCCCAGAGTCCTAACCACCAGGCCACCAGGGAACTCCCTGCAGTTGTTTTTATTTGATACTCAAACTGTTCCATCTTTGGCCAGTGGGAACTCTTACAGATAGATTTCTGAGCTGTTCTATCACAATCCTAGTGGTCTCTGTTAGCCTCCTTGCTCTCTGTTATGATTTGATGTTCCAGACCCATCTTGTACATTTCTTGCCCCAGATTTCTACTTAGTCTCATTGTTCTTACATCTGAATTTCCTTATTTCTAGGCCCCAAATCCTGGATCACAGTGATAGCAGCCTGATTACTCATTTGCTTTGTTTCACATTACATACGTAATGGCCTCAAAATAACAATTCTAAACCTAGCACCCACAAAATGATTACTGATTAAAATGTTTGCAATTCTTTTCTGTTTTTAGGATATATACCACTAGAAATGAACTATCACGTTACTGGGCTTTAAAAATCACTAAGAACAGTTCCTCTTCTTAACCACTTGTACACATATTTAGGTATCATTTTACTAATCTTATCTCTGGTGTCATTCTTATTTCTCTTTCACCCTGATATTCTGACATTTTTTTTCTCCTTGAGTATATTTATCTATGTAGTCTGCTTCATGTTTTTTTTTTATAATAGAGGAGAATAAAGATAACTAGGTATAAGAGAAGTTGGAGTACAAAAAAGGTAGATATAAAAATGTGTATACATGCCCTTTTTCCCTTACTCTGTGAGCTGAGAGGTCTTAAAAACATGATTCTCTAGTATCAATGGGCATGCTTAGAGCCCAGATCTTGGTTTCTGAAACTGTTCTCTAATAAAAGGAACCAGTGCTCACTGGAGAAATAGCTGATTGTAGGGCTGGGCAGAGAAAGACAAGCCTGGTACATCTTGTAATACCAGAAAGTAACGAAGTCCTTAAATACATACATACACACAAAATGCTAAGTGGTCAAAGCTGAAACAATTTGAGCAACAAAAGAAGTAACATAATGTTGGATTATAACCAAAAGTATAAAACAACTGTCTATGAATCCATAAGGATTTAAGTAAATGGTTAAATAAATAAATAAGTGGGGTAGAAGAGACAAATCTCCTGTGCAGATGAATTTCAAATAATTTATGTCAGTACTCCACCCTCAGAGAAGGGCATGGCAACCCACTCCAGTATTCTTGCCTGGAGAATCCCCATGGACAGAAGAGCCTGACGGGCTACAGTCCATGAGATCACAAAGAGTCGGACACGGATGAGCAACTAAGCACTCCACCCTTGAGGAAGTAGGACATAACTCTCTACTTCTAAAATGCAGACTTTACATAGACTTCCTTCCAAAGAGTATAGCATGGAAGGGGAGAAAAAGAATAGCTTTACAGTGGAGAAACCTGGCCAAACACTACCTCAGCCTCGGTGATCAAGATTAACGTCAGTGATAAGTCATGTTCATAGCATGCACCATTGATATAATGTTAATCTACAACATTTGCTTCTACTTTTCTGGTATTAACTACACTGTTTTTGTTGTTGTTGTTGTTGTTGTTGTTGTTTCTTTCATTTTGTTTGATTTGACTTGGCTTGTGGAATCTTAGTTCCCCAACCAGGGATTGAACCTGGGCCATGGCAGTGCAAGCAATGAGTCCTAACAACTGGACCACCAGAGAATTCCCTTACTATACTGTATTTAAAAATATACTTTTTATGAAAATTTTTATTTATGAGTGAAAGCCTGTACTCAACTTTGAGCAAATAAAGTATGAAACGTGGTTCCTGCCTTTGGTAATTTTTAATCTAGTTGGGAAAACAAGATCTAGCTAGCATGTAATCCAGATATAGATAATCAGAGGTCATTATAGGGGGATTTAAGTTGAGTAAAGCACAGAGATACTGTGGGCTGGTGTAAGGTAGGGCGAGTTTCCAGGAAAACACTTCTGTTTATACAGTCAGGATTTCTAGAAGAGTGGCATGATAAGGGTTGATTGAGGAGTTCAACAGATTCTTTTGCATATGATTTGATTATCACCAAACCCCCAAATATATATATATATTTTAAATTATTACATTTTTAACCAACCTTATGATAGATAATACAATTAAATTATGATACATAATATAATATATGCTAGATTATAAAATTTTGGGCTCAGTAATCACAGTGAGGTGATTAGATAGAATCACAAAATTTATTAGATAGACAGGACAATCAATGAATTGCATATGATGTTCTGCATTTATATTATATGTAGACCTGCTTAAATCTTCAATGTTTCACATTTAGATGTTAATATGTTCTTCGACTTTTTTTTTTCCCCCTTCTAGGATTATCTGCTGCCAAACTCTTAGCCGAACATGAAGTTAATGTTTTGGTTTTAGAAGCCCGGGAGAGAGTTGGAGGAAGAACATACACAGTGAGGGTAAATGATTTTGATACCTACATAAATACAAAATCTCACACAAACTAGAAGTGGGGTCATTGGAAGTTCCAGAGCTGGGGGGAATCTCAAGAGTGTATGCAGTTAAGCCATTGATCCACCATAGTCCTAGACTACTTTATTAAATAAGTATCTGTTCTTTTCAACAAACACCCACCAAAGAGTGTCAGCCTCTGACCTTCAGTAGCTTGCATTCTAGTGAAGAAAACAAACCTGGACAAATAATTTCAATACAGCATCATCATCTCCATACCAGAGACCTAAATAGAGGATATAGTATCTCAGGTGAGGTAAGGTTTAGCTGGACTTGAAGTGACTGTACCTTCACCACATACACACACACACACACACACACACACACACACACACATGATATAGATTCCTTATTTATTTTCCAAGGACACACAACTTAAAAGAAGTGTGACCACAGAAAGCAGAGGCAAATGTAACGTGTTTCTGTGCAACTTTTTCCTTAGCCCTTGTTCTCCAAGAGGTGCACTGCTGAGAGAGGCACTGTTTGCTCAGGTGGAGTCAGTGAGACATGAGAAGGAAGCCCAGTTCTTGCTACATCACAGCCTTTTAATACTTAGGCTTACATCACCACTTTGGGGAAAATGCAAGCTAACTGGTGTTTACAACTATTTAAAGAAATGGTTGCAGGTTGTTGGATCTGTGAGATCTGATGAAAGGATACAGGGAAGGAAGAAATAAAGACAAAGATGGAAGTTGAGGGACATGAAGATTTGAGCAGGGGGGCAGAGGCAGAGAAGCCAGAGAGGAGCAGTAGAGGCAGAGGAGGAAGACCAGATTGGGGCAGTGCCATGAAAATCAGTAAAGAGGATGGGATGATAAATAGAATCAAATGCCAGGGGCATTTGACACAGGATGAAGGCTGTTAAGAGGCCCTTGTATTTGGCTTTTAGAAGGTCATTAATGAGCCCCTTTGCTAGAGCACACAAATCGAGCATTAAAGGCTGTGGATTGGCAACAGGGACAAAACCAGACTGTTGAAGTGACTGGAAGGAGAGGAAGCATCTAATTAGAAGATGTGTCAGACTTATAATAGAATGGCTTATGCAGTGATAATAATGATGATTTAAGCAATCCGAACATTCAGTCCTTTTATATAAGAAGAATTCTGGTGGTTGGTAGTCCAGGCTGGTGCAGGGGTTCAGCTCTGTCAGCAAATCTTTAGGATCTCTCTGTCCTTCTGCCCAGCCATTCTTTTCCTGTTGGCTTCTTGCCTAGTGGTAACCAGATGGCTTTAGCATCTCACAGCATCAGGCCCTCACTCAAGGCAGGAAAGGGCGGTGAAGAGGCGGCCCAAGTCTTATCTGCAACAAAGCCTTTCTTTTTCCAGAAGACCCCGTGAGACATTTGCTTTAGTCTCATTGGCTAGATTTGGGGCACACAGCTGCCAGGGAGCCTGGGAAAGCAAGTATTTAACATTTCCAGGCTGCATAATAGAAGCAGGCATGGGAAAAGGAACATACATGGGTATAAAATAGTCAACCAACATCTAAACAAGGATATTGTACCAGCTCTTTTCAGTCACACCAAGCCAAGCTCCCCTTCTGTCCATCACTTTCTGCCTTTTCAGACTTACAAGGATGTATCATAGGCCTATTTTTACTTTGCTCAGCTCTAAGAGTACCCTACAGCCTTGCTACTCAATGTATACTGTGAGCCACCTGTCTGGGAATCACCCTGGAGCTTGATAGACATGCAGAGTATCAGGCCTTGTCCTAGACCTGCTGACTCTGCATTCTGACAAGATCCTTAGGGGACCCTACAGAAGTGCTGCTCTTTGCTGTAGGCTCGCTTGCTTTAAATGAATGTGAATCTACATAAACTGCGTTTGAAGCATTTGAGTACCTCCTCAGAAGGAGGCTATTGGTCTGGGAGTGAGGAGACTGGGGCTCTGACCCTTGTACTGGCCTGACACCCTGTCTTACCTTGGGTAAGTACTATTAGCACTTCACATCTCAGTTTTCTCATCTGGGCAGTGAGATATAAATGGGCTTGAAGCTCCCTCCAACTTTAGGTTCTAATCGAAGATAGTGTGTTGTAGTGCAAAAGAAGGATTGCATATTCTGCCTGTACCACCTTAATAGATATGATTCATCTGTCATTTTCTGAAGAATATTCCTTCATTTTGGAGATAGGTATTAAATTGTCCCTTTGCCCTACTTTTCATATCTCTAAAACCTTTTTGTTATTAAATAGGAGCATCAGTCATGTTGTGGATTTTTCAGTTCTCTTTTGGCAGAACTTACTTTTGTTTTTGTTTTTAATTGAAGTATAGTTTCCCTGGTGGCTCAGATGGTAAAGAATCCCCCTGCAATGTGGGAGACCTGGGGTCGATCCCTGGGTCAAGAAGATCCCCTGGAGAAGGGAATGGCTACCCACTCCAGGATTCTTGCCTGGAGAATTCCATGGACAGAGGAGCCTGGCGGGCTACAGTCCATGGGGTTGCAAAGAGTCAGTCATGACTGAGCGACTAACACACACATTGTTGATTTATAATATTATATTGTTTTAGGTTATAGCATAGTGATTCAGTATTTTTACAGATTATACTCCATTAAAAGTTAATATAAGATAATGGCTGTAATTCCTTGTGCTCCACAAATATATCCTTGTTCCTTATCTATTTTATACGTAGTACTTTGTATCTCTTATTCCTATGTCCCTAACTTGCCCCTCCTCCCTTCTCTCTCCCCTCTAGTAAATACCAGTTTGTTTTCTATGTCTTTGAGTCTGGAACAAGTTTCTTTGGGCAAGGGAAATGAGAATCTCAATGTGCTTAGCCCCATCTATGTTATTGCCCCAGGCTGCTTTTTCATTCTGCATCATTTATATATATATATATCAGTGGCATACAGGAACTATTGTGTATTGAGTATGATTTTAAAATTCCCTTTTGGAATGTGAGAAATTAACTCTGAAATGCTGAGAAACTAGGACTTGACATCTGTAAGATTTCAATGAATTCAAATGAATAGAAGGGGTAAAAAGGGCTTTACAAAGCAGGCATAGAAATGGTATCTAATCAGAAACTGAATTGAATATTGTTACAGTTGTTTCTACTAGCATAATTGATTAGAGTGTGGGGAGGAGATGCCATAAAAATTACTCTGGATCTTTAACTACTGAAATATCAAATTTGATACTGTCCCTTGGCAGTAGTTCAGATACATCTTCTATTCATTCAAAACTTCCCAGTTTGTGCTAGCGTGATTCTCCCATAATTCTTCAGGACCAGATGAATGAAGTTGAAATGCCTGCAAGGCTACCACAGGGATGGTGTATTAGTTTTCTTAATATGGTTATGTGTTTATGGCTTCTTCAAAGGCTGAGTTGTTGTTCAGTCATTCAGTCGTGTCCGACTCTTTGCAACCCCATGGACTGCAGCACACTAGGCTTCCCTGTCCTTCACCATCTCCCAGAGCTTGCTCAAACTTATGTCCCTATTGAGTCAGTGATGCCATCCAACCATCTCATCCTCTGTCATCCCCTTCTCCTCCTGCCTTCAGTCTTTCCCAGAGTGATGAGATCCAAACCAAGATCCTAAAGACTGAGGGGCAGCATAGCAGAATATGGTGTTATAGTTCTACTGTCTTCCTGCTGAAGCTGGGGCATCTCCTTTCCATTGCCTCCACTTTGTAAAGAAAGATTCTATGAAACGTCTCATTCTTTCTACTGCTTCACTTGGGATTATTTATGTTAAACAGTGTCAGTATTCTAAAGACATCTTGTTTAGAAACTCCCAAGAGTCATCTTGCTGTCTTAGTTAAATTTATTGGACTACTGACTCCAATTTTGTTCTTCACATCTTAATAAGGATGTTGGAGACTGGAGAAGGTTTGGAGCACAGCACCAGTACTTAGTAAAAGGGAACGTTAGGATTATATGAGGGACAGAAGTCAGAGGAACACTTCATTTCTGGTATTATGGCGGAATGACTGACTGTCCCTCTTAAAATAAGTAAAATGCTGAATAAAATATATTGTGCTACCTTGAAGTGAGAAAATTGCAGATCTCCTGGATGTTAAGCAGACATCTCAGATCTAACACATCCAAGCTGAATTTCTTGTCTTCCTCATCAAGAAGACTATTCCTACAGCCTTCCCCATAAGGGAGGATGGCAACTCCCCAAACACCTGGAGTCATGTTTAACCCCATGAGGCCCTACATTCATTCTGTCAGGAAATTCTTTTGGCTCTGCCTTCAAAATATATCCAGAATTCAACCTTACCCTCCACTTCCAGGGCTACCACCTGGTAGCAGCCACAGTCATCTCTAGGGAAAGTGTTAGTCACTCAGTCATGTCCAACTCTTTGGGATCCCGTGGACTGTAGCCCACCAGGCCCCTCTGTCCATGGGATTCACCAGGCAAGAATACTGGAGTGGGTTGCCATGCCCTTCTCCAGGGAATCTTCCTGGCCCAGGGATTGAACCCACGTCTCCTGCATTGCAGGCGGATTCTTTACCATCTGAGCCACCAGGGAAGATTACTGCAATAGCCTCTTAACTACTTTCTCAGCTTTTACCCTTGCCCCCCATAAAGTCTACTGTTAGTGTGACAGCCAGAATGAGCTCTCAAACCTAAGTCAGATCTTGGCACTTCTCTGCTTGAAACCTTCCAAAGGCTCCCCTTTTCATTCAGAGTAAAAGCTGATATTGTTTCAATGCGTTGTGAGGTGTTCCATGACCTGCCCTCCCCACCCGTGACTTCTCTAATCTCATCTCCAGTTCTCTTTTCCTTGCTCACTCTGTTCTAGACACACTAGTCTGTGTTTTGTGAACACACCAGGCACATTTCTGCCTTAGAATCTTTACACTGACTCTTTCTTCTGCCAGGAATGTTCCTGTCCCAAATAGCCACATGGATAACTCCCTTACCTCCTTCAAGTCTTTATGAAAAGATCACCTTTTTTTGGAGGCCTACGTGTCGCTTGTATTTGAATCTGAAATCTTTCCTTCTCTCCTCTGCAGTTTCAGTGTCTTGTCACTCTCTAGTTTTTTATTTTTTAAATGTCATCTACTTCTAAGATATTTATTTATTATGGTTCTTGTTCATTTTCTGTCTCTTCCTACTAAAGCTGCTTGAGAGCAGAGATCTTTATTTTGTTCACTGATATAACAGAAGCTTCTTGATCTATACCTGGTACCTTGTATGAACTCAAGATATAGTTATTGAATGCACTAATGAGTCCCCAAAGCAAAGTGAAAACATGAAGCTTAGGAATTCAGTGAGCTCAAAATTTGACTTTCACCTTGAATGCCTACTGAACCCTGAAGACTTTGCAGTTCCACTGGGATGGATGTATGGCATGCAGAGAACAGGAGATAAAATCCTCACCCTGTCAAAGGTAGGAAGTTTAATAGGAAACACTCCAAATTGGAATCCCCTGTGCTATACTCTGTACATGAAAGT